>NC_081409.1:90923626-91581195 GCF_030272615.1 Cryptomeria japonica | reverse complement strand
GAGTAAAATAGAGAGAGAGAGAGAGAAGAGAGGAAGAGAGAAGGGAGTAAGAGAGAGAGAGAGAGAGAGAGAGAGAGAGAGAGAGAGAGAGAGAGAGAGAGGAGAGATGAGAGAGAGAGAGAGAGAGAGAGAGAGAGAGAGAGAGATGAGGAGAGAGAGGAAGAGGAGAGGAGAGAGAGAGAGAGAGAGAGAGAGAGAGAGAGAGCTTAGTGATTACTAAAATTTGATTAGGTTTAAGAAATTATAAGATTTAGAGCTTGGGGAGAGGGGAGAGAGTAAGACAGAGGGAAGGTGAAGACAGGAGGAGAGACATGGGAAAATAGACAAGTCTAGAGCTTAGAGGAGACAAAGAGTGTGAGATAGAGAGATAAAAAGTGAATGATGATACATCCTCACTAATTACTGAAATTTGACTGTCAAATAATTATAAGATCTCCTAAAATCTAGAATCTGCATTATGACTCCTAGAGATTTGAAACCACTCTCAAACATCCTCACAATATGTAAATAAAATTTAAGTTAAAGTATAAGTCATATTTTATGTATATATCCTACTGAAAAAAACTAAGGGAATGCTAAATGATTTGCATATAATTCCATGTTAGTAATCTAAATTTATATAAGAAAAATGTGTACGCATTTTTCTTACTAAACATAATGCATTTTTATTACTAAACATAACGCGTACACATTTTTCTTACTAAACATAATGCATACGTGTTTTCCTTACTAAAAATAACGCATACGCTTTTTTTTTATTTTTTGAATATGCGTATGCATTTTGGCTCGTATTTTCCAAGCCTTAACATGTACTCAGTTTTTTAAGTTATTGAAAACCTAATCATGTTTCTTCTGTTTTATGCATTTTTTTGTTGGTGTCCAATTTTTTGTTCACCATCTTGGTGCACTTATCCTATATATGTCTCTTCTTAATCTCCTCGATTAACTTTCTCCTTTGTGGAAATAGGGATACTTCTATTTCATTCTCAGATTCAAGTACAGCCTCAGTCTAATTCCATTCTTCACTCACTCTAACATTTGCACTGTCCACAATCTTATCCAACCTCTTGTAACATTGGCATGCATTAATCCTTGTAAAATATCCTAGAAATAATCCTTCATCTCGACCTTGTATTAAACTTCCCTAAATCTTCATCATCTCTCCTTATATTGCACTTGCTTCTAAAGATTATGAAAAACTTGATTAAATAAGGTCTTCCATTCCATAGTTCATAATGTTGGCATTATGTGAACCAGTATGAAGACATTGATATTGTATGTTGTCATTGATGTCAATATGTGATATGAAGTGAACCGGCATATTTGATATGTGAGAAGAGAGAACTGGTAGATTTGTGAACCGGTATACATGCCAAAGTGAAGTGGTATATTTTCTCAAGGTGAACCAGCATGTAGCTATGGGAACCGGCACATGGAAGCATTGTTTGACTACTAGTTGGTAGGTAGTTTCCACTTCAGGATTTCTGATTGGAGTACCTCAAGCCTATGTGACTCAATTGGTGATCTCTGTGTGATGAGTTAGAAGTATAACGAAGAACAGATCATGTTGCCACGTAAGCCCTGTGTGCATGAAAGATCTTTCATGAAGAAGACTATCCTTATCCACCTTGGGAATGTGTGAAGTTTGTCAAAAAGTGATAACGCATGATGGGTTATCAGCCGCCATGAAATAAGTGGATAATGGACGATGGAGAATGTCTTGAGATTGATTCAAGATTGTTGCATTTAATGCAATATGATTCAATGGTCAAGAATGAACCGCTTGAATTACTTAACCTAATAGGTTTAGGGTTTAGGGTTTTTGCTACTGACTTGTCTGTTTCCTATAAGGTCGATGTTGTGTTTCTTTCTAAAGTTATTGGAAAAAGTTGTATGTGTGTATCCAAGGGAAGTGATACGTGACTCTTTCCAGACCAAAGGAGAGAAGAGATACTTGCAAAGTGAATGTGCAGAAGGTGAAGAGGAGCCAAAATGGATCTGCATTAGCATTGAGTGCTATTACTAGATCATTGTAATTCCTGTTGATCTTTAACCACTTCAACAGTTGTGAAATCCCTTAATAGGGTAGCCTTAACCAGCTTGATACAAATCCTTTAACAAGGTAACTCAAAGCTATTGAGTAATGGGAAGCTATAGAGCTCTGGAGATCCTTTAGCTATTGAGTTCTTGAAATCCTCTAACAAGGTAACCCTAACTAGGTTTAACCCTTAACCAGGTATTATAGCCATCCCTTAACTGGGTGATCCCTAACAGGATCGCTTCCTAGCAGAACCTATTGTAATGTCTTTAACTAGACAAGGCTCCTAACAGAGCGGACTTCTAAAGAGTTCAAAAAGCAGCTTGTGGGTATTCATCCCCACTATGGTTTTTCCTAGTTGGGTTTCCACATGAAAAATATGTGTGTCATGTGTGATGCTTTTATCTTGTGATGCTTTGTTATTGCCTGTTAAGCATATGATGGTTCTGTGTTTTATGCCTGTCTATAAAATATATTGAACTAACTATAGTGAAGATCTGATGATAGTTTACCTGTTCATGCATGGGGGTGTAATAGTACTATAATATTGAGCTAAGAGGAAAGCTTAGTGAGTAACCAGTTTATGATTGTTTTAGTTGTTCTGGGTCTTACTGGCTGCACTCTGTTTCAACCAGTGTCATTGCTTGCCACTCACTTGGAGTATTTGCTGATAAACTAGTTTGGGACTATATTTTGCCTGTACTAATTCACCTCCCCCTCTCAGTACCAGTTTGGTACTATTCATTCATCATTGAGTTATTAGTTGGTATCAGAGCACTCTAGGTCCTCTGTGCTATAAGCTTAACAGCTTGAGGTAAAGATCCCAGTCAAATGATGAAGAGGGAAGGTCCAAAGTTTAACAGGGAAAATTTCAGTATATGGAAAGATAGGATGAAGATATTCATCAGAAGCATGGGTACTCAACACTAGAGTTATGTTGAGAATGTCTATGTTGTCCCTACCGGTACTCTCATTGATGACCAAAAGAGAGAGATACAAGAAAATGGGCAAGTCATGGAAGCCCTTATTAGTAGTCTATTTGACATTGAGTTTATTGATGTTCAGGACAAGGTAAATCCCAAAGAGGTATGGGATGCTCTTGAAAATATCTATGGTGGTGATGAACACGTAAAACAGGCTAAGGAAGAAAGCCTGAGAGGGAAGTTTGAAGATATGTGGATGGTTGAATTTGAGACCATTCAGTAGTATGGAATAAGAATCAAAATAGTTGTTGGAGAAATGAAGAGTGCAGGAGGTAAAATAGAAGATTCCACTATGGTAAGCAAAGTCCTGAGATCCATGTTGCTAGTCTATGCAATAAGGGTTGCTGCTATTCAGGAGATGAGATCAATAGACAAGACTTAGGTATCCTTGGACTCCATCATGGCCAAGTTGATAGCCTATGAGCTAAATAGTTTTGATGGCAATGTTCAAAAGACTGAATCAGCATTTAAAGCCTCTGCTATACCATCCCAAAAGGAAAAGAAGCTAGCACTAGTGGTGAACCTAGACAAAGCAGAGAAATGAATGATGAGGAGATTCTAATAGAATTTGAAGCTCTCCTTACTAGGAAGCTTCCTAAAGGAACCAGTAAATACAAAGGTAAGCTACCTTTGAAATGCTTTTTTTGTAACCAGATAGGACATATTGCTATAAACTATCCTAATGGCGATAACAAGGACAAACCAGAAAGGTTCAGGAAATTCAAAGAAGGAAACTGGAGAAACTGTTTTGTGGCAGTTGATGAAGGTGTCACAGACAAGGAATCAGAAGATGAAGAGAATGAAGACATTGTGTTTGTTGTTGTAAAGGAAGATGTGGCAAACAAGAAGGCTCTTGTCTCCCAATTTGATAATTCCAATGAGTGGATCATTGACAGTGGCCATTCTCACCATATGACAGGTGATCAGAGCAAGTTTCTATCCTTGGAGGAGTATGATGGTAGTGTGGTTCGCATTGGTAATGATGCACCATGCATGGTCGAAGGCAGAGGGTCCATCTCTTTGAATGGAAAGAGAAGTGCTGACAATGTGTACTGGGTTGATGGTCTCAGACACAACCTTCTGAGTGTTGCCTAGCTGAATGATAGTGGCCTCACTCTGGAATTCAACAATGGAGTTTGCAGAATCAAAGGAAAAGATGGTGAATTGGTGGCCACTGGCATGCAGACCAAAGGCAACCTATTTCATCTGAATGCAAACATAAGTACATGTCTTGTGGCTAAGTTTGATGATAGCTGGATATGGCATAGGAGACTCTGCCATGTAAACTTTGATAACATTATGAAGGCTAGTAAGATCAAGGCAATTAGAGGGTTTCCGATGCTAAGCAAATTGGATAATACCTTGTGCAGAGAGTGTCAATTGGGGAAAATGTCTTCCTCAACCTTTAAAGGTAAATCTTTCACTACTGACAACTTGCTTGATCTTGTGCATACTGATTTGTGTGGTCCTATGAAAACTAGAAGCGTGCAGGGTGATAGGTACTTCATGATTCTCATTGATGACTACTCAAGAATCATGTGGGTCACATTCTTGAAAGACAAGTCTGAAGCCTTTGTGAAATTCAAAGCTTTCAGAGCATTAGTGGAGAAGGAAAGTGGTAAAAGGATCAAGCATCTCAGAACTGATCAAGGAGGGGAATTCACTTCCGGTGAATTCAACAAGTATTGTGAAGAATTTGGCATCAAGAGGTAGTTGTCTGCCCACCAGACTCCACAACAGAATGGCCTAGCAGATAGGAATAACCAGATTGTGGTTGAAGCAGCTAGAACCGTGTTGATTCAAGGAAAGGTAGCTCACACCTTTTGGAGAGAAGCGATGAGCACTGCAGTCTACACTATGAACCAGGTACTCATCAAGAAAGGTAAGGAGAAAACTCCTTATGAGTATTGGACTGGCAAGACACCTGTGGTTAGCTACTTTAGGGTATTTGGCAGCAAATGTTACATCAAGAGGAGTGAACATCAGAGAAAATTTGAAGTTAAATGCGATGAGGGAATATTCCTAGGATATTCCACCAAGAGTAAAGCTCTCAAGTGTTACAACAATAGGACTCAAAGAATTATGGAAAGTGTCAATGTAAGAGTTGATGAATCCTATAAGAAAACTAAGGAAACCGGCAGTGAGCAAGTTGTAAATGAACCGGTTGCAACCTTCTAGGAACCAGTTGTCAGTCAACCAAGTACCAGTAACAGTGTTCTTGAACCGATGAATGCTGATACTGATGAAGATGAGGATGAAGAGGAAAAGCAAGAAGAACCATTCAAGACCATTCCTCAATATGTCAAGCTGAATCATGATCCTAAGCAGATCATAGGAGATAAGGATGTAGGAATCCTTACAAGAAGAAAGATTAGAGAAAATTCATGTATGATCTCTGAATTTGAGCCTAAATCATTCAAATAGACTCATAAAGATGTAGACTGGATCAAGGCAATGGAAGAGGAACTTTACTAGATAGAGAAAAATGGTACATGGTCCTTGGTACCCAGACTAGAGTATAAAAATGTCATTGGCACCAAATGGGTGTTCAGAAACAAGATGAATGAGGATGGAAAAATGATTAGGAATAAAGCCATATTGGTGTGCAAAGGATACGCTCAAGAAGAAGGAGAAGACTATGGAGAAGCCTTTGCTCCTGTAGCCAGATTGGAAGGAGTTTGTATGCTTCTTGCATATGCATCTTTTAAAGGCTTCAAAGTATATCAAATGGATGTAAAATATGCATTCCTAAATGGTGTACTTGAAGAGGAGGTGTATATTGAGCAACCAGATGGGTTTTCCCTATCTGAAGACAGTGACATGGTATGCAGGCTACATAAAGCCTTATATGGTCTAAAGCAAGCACCTAGAGCATGGTATGAGCGCCTAGATTCCCATCTTGTGAACATTGGATTTGAGAGAACAAGTGAAGATAACAATATCCACTTGAAGTCTGAAGGAGATCAGATCCTGATCTGTGAGGTTTTTGTTGATGACATTATCTTTGGTGGAGATGACAAGATGAGTCATGAGTTTGCTAATGAGATGAAGAAAGAGTTTGAGATGTCACTCATAGGGGAGATTAAGTTCTTCATTGGACTACAGAACCAACAGATGAAAGATGGAATCTTTATCACTCAGTCCAAATATGTTAAAGAGGTGTTGAAGACCTTTGGCATGGAAGATAGCAAACCGATTGGTACACCAATGGTGTCCGGTTGCAAATTGTCAAAAGAGGATGATTCTACACTGGTTGATGAGAAGGAATACCGATCAATGATTGGTAAGTTGCATTATGTAGTGCATAGCAGAATGGATATTGCACATGCAGTTGGCATTACTGCAAGGTTCCAAAAAAGTCCAAGAGAATCCCACTTGATTACAATCAAGCGGATTCTTAGGTATCTAAAGGGAACAGTTGACTATGGATTGTGGTACCCATACATCAATGATTTCAATCTAAAAGTATTCACTGATGCTGATTGGGCAAGTAATGTGGATGATCGGAAAAGCACAACCAGTGGTGCATTCTTTCTCGCTGGTAGACTGGTCTCATGGATGAGTAAAACGCAGAGTCGTATCTCTCAGTCTATAATGGAAGCGGAGTATGTTGTAGCTTTCATGAACTGCACTCAGATAGTCTCGATGAAGCATGTTTTAAATGGCTTCAAAATCCATGTATCTGAACTGGTAAGTATATTCTGTGATAACACAAGTGCTATCAATATTTCAAAGAATCCAATTTTACATTCTAGAACCAAGCATTTTGAGCTTAAGTATCATTTCTTGAGGGAAAAGGTTTAGAATAAAGAGATTGCACTGGAACATGTTTCCAGTAAGGAGTAGTTAGCAGACATATTCACCAAGCCTCTTTCAAAGACTACATTTACACACTTAAGAGGTGAATTAGGGGTACTACCCCTTCAAGAGGTGAACTAAAAGTATTTGTTCCACATCAGTCAGGTATTGCATAGTCAAATGTTTGTTGATTGATGTGTTGAAGGATGCTACTCCTCAGGGGGAGCAGCATAATGGAACAGGGATGCTTGTGCCTCCACTCTAGTATTGTTGTCAAAGGGGGAGAAGGAGTGAAGCGGAGAGATATCTTTGTATATTGCCATCAATGCCAGAGGGGGAGATTGCTAGCATTATGTGAACCAGTATGAAGACATAATGATATTGTATGTTGTCATTGATGCCAATATGTGATATGAAGTGAACCGACATATGTGATATGTGAGAAGAGGGAACTGGCAGATGTGTGAATAGGTATACATGCCAAAGTGAAGCGGTATATTTGCTCAAGGTGAACTGGCATGTAGTTATGGGAACCAGCACATGGAAGCATTGTTTGACTACCAGTTGGTAGGTAGTTTCCACTTAAGGATTTCCAATTGGAGTACCTCAAGCCTGTGTGACTAAATCGGTGATCTTTGTGTGATGAGTTAGTAGTATAATGGAGAACAGATCATGTTGCCACATAAGCCCTTTGTGCATGAAGGATCTTGCATAAAGAAGATTATCCCTATCCACCTTGGGAATGTGTGAAGTTTGTTAAAAAGTGATAACATGTGATGGGTTATCAGCTACCATGAAATCGGTGGATAATGGACGATGGAGAATCTCTTGAGATTGATTCAAGATTGTTGCATTTAACGTAGTATGATTCAACGGTCAGGATTGAACTGCTCGAATTGCTTAACCTAACAGGTTTAGGGTTTAAGGTTTTTGCTACTAACCTGTCTGTTTCCTATAAGGTCGATGTTGTGTTTCTTTCCAAAGTTGTTGGCAAAAGTTGTATGTGTGTATCCAAGGGAAGTGATACGTGACTCTTGCCAGACCAAAGGAGAGAAGAGATACCTACAAAGTGAATGTGCAGAAGGTGAAGAGGAGCCAAAGCAGATCTATATTAGCATTGAGTGTTGTTACCAAATCATTGTAATTCCTGTTGATCTTTAACCACTTCAACAATTGTGAAATCCCTTAACAGGGTAGCCTTAACCGGCTTGATACAAATCCTTTAACAAGGTAACTCGAAGTTATTGAGTTCTAGGAAGCTATAGAGCTCTGGAGATCCTTTAGCTATTGAGTTCTTGAAATCCTCTAACAAGGTAACCCTAACCGGGTTTAACCCTTAACTCGGTATTATAGCCATCCCTTGACCGGGTGATCCCTAACAGGATCAGTTCCTAGCAGAACCTATTGTAATGTCTTTAACTGGGCAAGGCTCCTAATAGAGTGGACTTCTAAAGAGTTCAAAAAACAGCTTGTGGGTATTCATCCCCACCGTGGTTTTTCCCAATTGGGTTTCCACGTGAAAAATATGTGTGTCATGTGTGATGCTTTTATCTTGTGATGCTTTGTTATTACCTGTTAAGCATATAATGGTTCTGTGTTTTATGCCTGTCTATAAAACATATTGAACTAACTATAGTAAAGATCTGATGATGGTTTACCTACTCATGCATGAGGGTGTAATAGTACTATAGTATTGAGCTAAGAGGAAACCTTAGTGAGTAACTGGTTTATGATTGTTTTAGTTGTTCTGGGTCTTATCGACTGCACTCTATTTTAACCAGTGTCACTGCTTGCCAATCACTTGGAGTATTTGCTGACAAACCAGTTTTGGACTGTATTTTGCCTATACTGATTCACCCCCCCTCTCAGTACCGGTTTGGTACTATTCGTTCATCATTGAGTTATCACATAAGGTGTCTTTGTGTGTTTTTCTCTTATTTTTACCCTATTAAAAATGTTAAAAATGATATGCACAAATTATTTCCAATACACATAAGGCAGGTTAGCGTCCTTCAACATAGTTTTAGCCATTTTAACAACAATCCTAGTCTTTCTTTTAGCAACTGCATTCTACTGAGGGGTCATAGGAGCATAAAAATGTCTTCTAATACCATGTTATTCACAAAACTTATTAAAATAATTTGATGTAAAATCTACTCCTCTATCAGATCTTAAACATTTTATCTTAACATCTACTTGATTCTTGACTGTAGACTTGAATAATTTAAAATTTTCTAATGCTTCAAAATTTTCTTTCAAGAAAGTAACCCATGTCACTATAGAATAATCACCAATAATAAACATAAAATAGCTTTCACCATTTAGTCCTCTTGTCCTTGTAATTCTGTATAAATATATATGAATCAACTTCAAGGGCTTTGAAGTTGAATAATCCTTGTTCTTGAATCACCTCTTGGTTTACAGTCCCAATTGACTTTCCCTACACACAATATCAATAGGTTTGATAATCTCTGGTAAATATCTCACAAAATGAGTAGAGGTGTTCTTCACCATATTGTCAAAGTTGATATGTCTCATCCTTTTGTGCCACACCAATATTCACTTCTTTGTACCAACAAACAATTCCTTCCACAGTTATCCTTTACATAATGGACATTTCCATTAGTCCTTATACCTTCTCCAACTAATCTCTTAGAACTCCCTTTTCTGATCTCACATCCAGACCCATAAAATATTATCTCATAACCCTTGCCGCACATCTAACTCACTCAAAATATTATGTATCATACCCTTAACATAATAAACATCAAAATTGTGTTATTTCTTGATTAGACCGTGTGAGAATTTTTGTATCAACATTTTTAGCCACACTCTATGATCCATCATTAGGATAGAAGAGAGATAAGAGAAACATAAGATGATAAAGTGTAGACTAAGACTAGTTTAAAAAGAGGGTTAGAGATATGGAGGGGAGGGGGAAGGATGTCGCATGACTCAAATGAAGAGGACTAGGAAATAGATAAAAAGAGAATGAAAAATAGAATAACAGAGGGAGGAGAAAATAATTTAAGGTATTATGTATAAGAGAAATTAAATAAAATGATACATCAGTTAACAAAAATAATAAATATCAAGAAATTATTACAAAACCTAAGGAATAATACAAAACAATAACAAAATTAAATAAAAACATGTATATATTATAAAGAAAAGAAGTGACTAGAGAATCACAGACATATGCTACCAATAAAATAAAAAAGAAAAGATAAAAAAACAAGGTGCAATGCAAATGGGGAGACATATAAAAGAATTAACATATTATGACAAAAATATCAAAGAATTAACTAAAAATATTACTAAACCTATATGAAATGTCTATTTTTCTCGTTATAATATTTTGAAGTCCAACATAGCTAAATTTGATAATTTTCATTCCGCGTCACCTTTTGAATACTAAATTTATCATTAAACATGAAAAAAAAAACCTTTACGAGAAGATTTTCTCACCTCGTGAAAAATATTTTTAAAATTTTTTTAAATATCATTTAATATTCTTTTTTTTTAATTTCTAATCAGCCTCTTTTTGAACTTTAAAAAGATACTCTCAATTTTTAATTAATAAAAAATATTAAAATTAATCAAAATACTAAAAGAATTATATCTCTAGATTCGTGACTTCGAGCTCTACAAAAGGTTATATTTTTATTTTTGTAAAAAAATATTCTTCTTGAAGAAAAATTGAGCACAAGAGAAAAGTTTTAGAAATATGGAGTTTTGGACACATCACACGACACATATGATAGTCTGGCAGGACTCAGTCCATTCAGACTACCTTTATTTCTAACATTAAAAAAAATTGATTTTTTTTTTGGATGGTGACATTTAAACTAAGGGAGTCTGACCGAACTGAGTCTGGTTGGACTTAGTTTGGCCAAACTCCCAATGCCATTTTAGCACCACATAGGTGCCACGTGGTGTCACGCAGCTTGGGGGTAGTCGGATCGGACTTACTTTGGCTGAACTTAGTCCGATCGAACTCAACTTGGTCAGACTACCCTTCATTGTCCCAAAGTGTGACACAACTCCATGCTTTGGCCCTACAATACCAATGAAATCATTGGCTACCTTCTAGACTTTGTCCTCATCCACACCTCAACCCAAGTATTAGCCTTAGCTTCAACTTCTGCAAGTGCCTCCAACCTGTTAATCTTCCTAATAACAACATTCATTTATCCAAAAAGCCACTTGATCAGATCTTCCTACCTTTGCACATCTTTATGGACATCCTTCATGAGCTTGGTGAGTACTATGAAAGAGCTCTAAGGATTAGTTGGGGGAGGCTTTGTTGGGAGGGAGAGAGCGGTAGCATCATCGACAACATTCTTGGTAGGGGACCAATCAGAACCCATGGTTTCAAAGGAGTGTGATTCCTTAGAGCAAATAGATCTTGTTTATTTATCTTTTCTTTTAAATTTATTTGTAGCATATCTTTATGCTTCTCTAGTCACTTCTTTGCTTTATAATATATACATAAGTTTTTATTTCATTATGTTAGTGTTTTGTATTATTCCTTAGATTTTGTAATAATTGTTTGATATTTATTATTTTTCTTAGTTGATGTATCATGTTATTTTATATTTTTTATACATAATACCTTAAATAATTTACCCCTCCATCTCTTATTTTTTTTTTTTATCTATTTCCTAGTCCTCTTTACATTGAGCCATGTGGCACCCTCTCTGCCTCCCCTCCATATCCCTAACCCTCTTTTCAAACTAGTCTTAGTCTACAACTTATCATCTTATGTTTCTCTTAGTTGTTTTCTATCCAAATGATGGATCATGGAGTGTGATCTGAAATTTTGATACAAAAAATTCTCATAGAGTTTAATCTAGAGAGAAAAACATTTTAAAATTTATGAATTGTGGAAACCTGATATCAAGATCAGAACCAAGATCAAAACACAAAGAACACAAAAACCAATAGAACCAACCATGAAAGGCACAAAGGGATGGCCAGCTACATGGGGGAACTTTTATCCTACCAATCCTGGCATAAGCTTAAAACTTTTATTAGAAAATGACACTTTTTTAGACGACCCAAACCCAAAGCCAGAAGAAACCAGAGTTGAATCCAGGGTGGATTTCACCATAGACTCTAGAGGACCAAGACAAATGATTATGGCCTCTGTCGGCTTGGACTTCATCTCTATTTTGCTTTTGAGTTCAACCTAAATGGTCTAAATACCCTATTGAGAGGAGTTGTGCAAATTGGCTGCGTTCTTATAGGTCAAGTTAGCCACCTCAAATTTTGAATTAAGGGTCTCTTGGGAAAGCCAAATTTCCTCCAACTCAACTTTTGTTCTTGTAATTTTCATCTTAGCATCCAGGTCATCAACTCTCCCTTTCATCTTATCCTAGTTGTCCACAATACCAATGAAATCATTGGTCATCTTCCAAACTTTGTCCTCATCTACAACCTCAACCTAGGTATTAGCCTTAGCTTCGGCTTATGCAACTACCTCCAACCTGTTAATCTTCCTAATAGCAACATTCATCTACAACAAAAGTCACTTGAGAAAGTCATCCTACCTTTGCACATCATCATGGACATCATTCACAAGCTTGGTGAGGACTATGATAGAGCTCAGGGGCTTAGTGGGGGCTAGGTTTGTTAGGGGGGGGGAGAGGCTTAGCTCATCGACAACATTCTTGGTAGGGGACCAATCAGAACCCGTGGTTTTAGAGGAGTCTAATTCCTTAGAGAAAATAGATCTTCTTTATTTATCTTTTGTTTTAAATTTATTTGTAGCATATCTTTATGATTTTCTAGTCACTTCTTTCCTTTATAATATATACGTAAGTTTTTATTTCATTTTGCTAGTGTTTTGTATTATTCTTTAGATTTCATAATAATTGTTTTGTATTTATTAGTTTTCTTAGTTGATGTATCATGTTATTTTATTTCTCTTATACATAATACCTTAAATAATTTACCCCTCCATCTCTTATTCTATTTTGAATTTTCTTTCTATCTATTTCCTAGTCCTCTTTACGTTGAGCCATGCCACACCCTTTCCCCCTCTCCTCCCTATCCTTGACCCTCTTTTCAAATTAGTCTTAGTCTACAACTTATCATCTTATGTTTCTCTTAGCTCTCTCAACTATCCAGATGATGGATCATGGAATCTGATCCAAAATTTTGATACAAAAAGTTCTTACACAATCTAATCTGGAGAGAACAAAATTTTGAAATTTATGAATTGTGGAAACCTGATATCAATAATAAACATCACAATTCCTATACTTACCATTAATAGAAATCATACCTTTACCACAAATAGGTGCAACTTCCTCACCTACAAAAATTACAAATCCACCATCATACCTTTCAAAATAAATGAACTTTCCTTTATCACCTTTCATATGATTTGAACATTCGAAATCAATTAGAAATTATTTTCGCTCGACTTTTGCATGCAATGTAGTCTTCACATTCACTTGTTTTTCACATTTTTTCATAGCTTCTATATTTCCAAACCTTTCATTATTCTTCTCCTCTATAGCTATAAACAATTATTCTTAGCTTACAAACAATCTCCAGATTTGTTTGGCAAGAAGGATTCTTGGTTGTTGGAGTCCTCCCTCTCCAATAAGGTTTGTTTTTCTCCGTTTATCTCTGAGTGTAAGGCTAGATTTGGTATCAAGGTGGCCGATTACTAGAGGGATAACCATTGGTTGAATCTGAGTTCCATAAACCTAGCCCTCAACCCTATTATGGTTCTTCTTAATTATGTCTTGATTGACCCTCTGCTTGAAGATAAAATTATTTGGGCAGGAACTTCCTGTGGTAGTAATTTGGTGGCCTCTTATGTTCTGTTGCTGTCCCAATCTCTTGAACCTCCCCCTTTCTATTCTAAAGTTTGGATTAATGGTTTCACTTCCAAGATAAATATAATTTTTTGGATCTTTATGCAAAATAAAATCCTCACCACTGATAATCTGTGCAAAAGAGGCTTCCATCTACTCAATAGGTGCTACCTCTGCCACAATGAGGAAGAGAGTGTTAACCATATAGCTATCTAATGTCCCTTCTCCTATGCTATTTGGTCACATATTTTGTAGCTTTGGAACATGTATTGGGTCTTTCTTGCCTCTATTCAAGAGTATTTCACTAGTTGGAGATGTCTTTCCTTGAACAAATCTATCAAATTTCTATGGGACCTCACTCAGCCTCATGTGATTTGGGGAATTTGGAAAGAAAGGAACAACAAGATTTTTAGAGACTCCTACTCCTCTCCTGAAGTGGTGTCTACCAAAATTAAGTGGCCATTGTGGAAAATTTAAAAGCTGATGGAAAGCCTCTTCTTTTCAGGAGCAAGGATGATTCTGACCTCTTCAAAAATTGGAATGTTTCTGCTTCTCTTGATAGAGATGACAAGAAAAATATGAGAGAAAGTAATAAGTGGTCCTTTCCTCTGACTAGTTGGATCAAAGCTGATTTTGATGGGGTGGCCAAGCGAAACCCAGGGCCAGTTGGGTGTGCGGGAGTGATAAGAAATGAGGCTAGCTATTGTATTGCAATGGTGGCACTCCCCATGGGAGCATAGACTAATCACTTAGCCGAGGCCATGGTTGCTTACCAAACCCTTGCCAATGTTAAATCGATGGATTCACTAAAGTTTGGCTCGAGGGAGATTCTAACAACTATTGTCAATGTCTAAAGGGCCTTTCCTCCCCTTCATGAACCATAAAAAATATCATATCTAAAGCTAAGGAGATATTTAAGTCTTTCGAGTTGTGTGTTGTTTCTCACAATTATAGAGAAACCAACACTATTGTTGATTGCATTGCCAACAAGGTCATCCATGTTGGTCACATGATGAACTAGAGAGGTGAGCTAGATCTTCCTCACAAGGCCTCTACCTTCCTCATTTATGATATAGTGCATGGCTATGAGGGAGTGATAAGTAATCATGACAATACACTTATCAATGAAAAAGGTCATAATGAATCAGAAAGAGCAGCGCTCGAAGATTGAGCTGGAATTTAATGTGGACAAGACTCGACATGCTTTGTGGGTGCCTATTTCTATTTTGAAGACCTTGCTTTGCACCTTGATATTTGCTTTTGCCCTGCTCTACATAGTGAAGGATAAGAATAATCTATTTGTTGACATTATGAGAGGTAACAGGAAAATAATTGAGCCGCTATCTTGTGATGAATGGAAAGATAAGCCGAAGGATTGGGATATTCTAAAAATGACCAAGATGACAAGGTATATAGAGAGAATTGTAGGAAAAAACTCTACTATTACCAGAATTTTCAAAAAGATTTGGAAAGATGGAAAAATGACGATAGGAGGAAGAAAGGTTGAAATTGACAAAGGGATGATCGCGGAAGTTACTAGCATGTCAATGGGAGGCAGAAATTTTTACAGAGATGGGAAGCTCACAGAAGCTTCTATCAAGCGATTCCCTAAGGAGGAGTTTGAGAAAACCAAGTTGGTGAAATCCGAGAAACCTACTACTCGTTGAAAGTGATAAAGAAGGTATGCAGATGGATTTTTTTGCAATCATACAATATGTTACTCTTGATGGTAGATTCTCTCATGTCTATGGTTATCACTTTATGCTTTTGAAGAATTGTTTCCATAAAGTTCTAGTTTCTATACCCTTCTATTTGTTTAGCTCTCTTAACATTAGCATTAAGGATTTTAGGGATAATCTGGACAACAACCCTCCCATGCATGAAGGGTTCATGTTTCTTTTATACAACCATGTCAAGGCCTCCTCTTTGCAACATTCTATCACTGAGCTTTCAGATTCAGATGATGAGTCTGAGAACTTAGAAGATAGTGAAGATGAGGGGTTTGATACTGAGTGGGAAGATGATGGTGACAAGATTACCCCTACTAAAGGCTCTAGGAATGCAAAGGACAAAGATTTGGCTTCTGGGCCTAGAAAAAAGAATGCCAAAAAAGGGGTTAAAGGAAAAATAAGTAAGGTCCAAGAGGAGGACAACTAGCTTGAAGATGATGAAAAGGATGGCGAGGAGATGGAGACTGATAGTGATTATGTTACCCCACCACCTAAGAAGAAAAACAAGCGGAGCCCTGTCATCACCAAAATCAACCCTGATAAAGGGAATGATTCTCTTAATATCCAACCCAATCCTCAGGATCCCAATAAAAGGATAGATGATGTTGAAAAAGATGGGAAGACGATGAAGGAAGGTGATACCCTGTCTCCCAATTCTACTAGTGTTAACGTGGAGACCATGGATAATGCGGCCCCTAAGATGAACATTGATAACAAAAACTCTCCTTTAACCATGCTAAATATCGCGAAGAGTGGGATGATGGAGTTGCGCAAGGTTATTGATTGGGTTTATTCTAAGATGGACAGTTTGAAGAACAAGCAAGAGGATTCTTCTAGGAAAGTGGATAACTTAGAAGTTGTTGGAACTGGTAAGCTCAGTACCTTGCCTAACTACTTGAATGAATTGACTAAAGCCATTAACGATGCAGAGGATATCACTGGAGCATATGGTTCTCAATCATGAGAACACCCTATAGAAAATTGGAGAACAAAGCCAAAAAATTCTAAAAGTCTCTGTCAACAGTTTCAGTGTGATGATCAACAAACTGGAACAATTCCATCAGGAAAAGAATACTATGGATACTACCGAGGATAAGGTTATGACTCTGGAAGGGGGGACTACTGGTCATGGCAAAAGAACTCAGGCTAGTACTAGAAAGATGACCTAGCATGCCAAGGAGTTGGAGGATCTGAAGAGCACTGCTGCCTTGATGGTCCAGCTGGAGCAAGAAGAGGTGGAGCTAATCATAAACCTTTCTTAGGGTTCATTGCTTGTAGCTATCCCTTTTCCTTTTTTTTCTTCTTGTTGGATTTTTGTCTTTTCCATCTGTCTCTTTTTTGCATTATGCTCTATCTAGCTAGTCTTTAATGTCTTATCTTTTGATTATCTTTCCATATTAGGGTATCGAGGCCCCTTCAAAACCTTCTTTTCACTTAATCGAAAACAATTATTCTTGATTTGAGTCTTCACCATCATCTTCTTTAGATGAATAGGTTCCCATTGATAAAAAACTCTTCTTAGGTCTATCTTGGTCATCTATTCTCTTATTTTTATTATTCCATCTGTAACTATCATTTTCCTTATTATGATCCTTAGATGTTTTACCATAATCTTCTTTCTATGTACATCTAGAAGCACAATGACCAATTCTTCCACAATTCAAACATTTTGAAGGTTAAATTACCTTTGTATTTTCTATATCCCTTCTTTATTCTTTTCACAAAAGTTTCTTCTATTTCATCCATGTCATTACTTACTTCAAGTTAATCTTCAATCTTCTTGGCAGCTTTGAATGTTGCTTCTTTCTTCTCCTTTTGTAAATCATCTAGCTCTAGCTCTGTAACCTCAAAGGTAGAGAGCAATTCATAGAGATGATCCAAAGTGTATTTGTCAATATCATTACTTTTCTCAATGGCATACTTCTTAGGTTTGTAGCATTTAGGTAGTGTTAACATTATTTTTCTCACAACTTTACTTTCTTCTAATTTTCCACCAATAAACCTAATTGTAATCTTAATTTGATTTCTTGGTGTAGATAGATTTCAATGTTCTCATCATTGAACATCCCCAAGTTCTCAAATTTGTGCTTTAGGTTTGTCAACTTGGATTTCTTTGTCTTCAAATCACCTTCATACATACTACCCAACTTCTCCTATATTTATTTAGTAGACTTCAACCCCATAACTTTCAAAAATACTGGATCACTTAAGCAACTGATAATTGCAACTCTAGCCTTTGCATTATTCTCATGTGCTTTGATCTCATCTAGAGTCCATGGACCATTTGTTGGAGTAGTATACCCACTTTTGATAATATCCCATATTCAAATCGGTAGAGATTCTCTAATATTCCATCGTTTCCTTCCAATACGATTAATTTATCCCATAAATTTTTTATTCTTTGTAATTAACTTCTTGTGCCATTCCTAGTCGTCCTCAAGTGGTTAGGCTTCTGTAGCAAGAATATTGTGTTGATACAAATTGTTGAACACACCACAGGACAAAGAGGGGGGCTAAATTAGTTATCACCACAAAATATTCTAGTTTTAATATTTTAAAATTCAAACCATAATTAACTTATTACTATAATTATGAAACACAAAAGGACAAAGCATAATAAACACACGAACACCAGATTTACATGGAAAACTCTAAATAGGGAAAAACCCCGATGAGAATCACCCTAATATGAATAATTGATTACAATGTTTTAGGATCAAGTCCAAGGAGCTCATTGTACTTGATTGGACTTGGAAGACTAAGGCACACAACCTTAGGGCAAGATACAATGGACCTAGATTACTAAAAATCATTGTCACAAAGAAAGATAGAATTGCACAAGTTGTCTAAAGGAACACAATGTCTTTTTGAAAGTACAAGGAATATATAAATTTAAATGAAAAATATCTTCTAATCATAAAATTATCCTTGATCCACTATGTCAACTAGCCAATATCATGAAAAACACAACTGACATCAACCACTATTTGAAAACACTATCATCATCAAAGCTCTTCACAAATTGATTTTTGAACTTCCATTACACCAAATATACTTGCACATCACTCACATCCACTTCACAACAACACAAACTCCATATGTCAATTTGGACATCTATATATACAAGATCATTCATTAAAACCCTCAACTAGGTTGGCCACAAATAGAATATATAATTTTACATAAATTAGGCCACCCAGACCACTAATACCAAATGAAGTCCACTCCAAGAGACAAAGGAGACCCAAACACATCACAACGAGTCCTAAAAATATTCTAACAAATTGCACATACTAATACATCCTCCAAAGTTATCATTAAATGAAACATGTAGATAAACAATAAAGCATGTTAACCAAATGACCCAAAAACATCCTCAAATACACTTGGTAATACACATTTTGGATCTACATGTGCCATGGTGAGACCCATATCAACATCCAAACATAACCTTCAATGCACATATAGACCAAAAGAGCATGATCCAAATAAGATACACCGACTGAGTTGGCCAAAAGCTAACGCAACTGAGCATGCCAAACATATGAAAACATAACTAGAGTACTGCATGAACCAAGTGAACATATTCTCCAAGTTGTAAAACTTGAATCCACATATTCAAGAACCGCCAAGAATTCTCTAGATTAATTCTTATAGAAAACCTAGTTGTAAGAAACAACAACCAACTCTACCATCTGAACAACAGAGGACTTGAAAACCAAATAGTGCAATACGCATAGATCATAAACATTACATCAAAAAATACAAGCCATAATATTCACAACCCAGAGGAATGCAAATCATTCTTCCGCTAGGATATTAAATACTCTTTCTTGCATATAAATATAGTTTCTTGTATTTTGAAATTTCCACTACACTAGTCTTTTGGAAAAACCTCATACTTACTCAAAAACATTGGTAGACCATACAACAACATAGATGAACACTCACTTCTGGACCATTTGACATCAATAACAACACAGCTCAACATAGTTCTCAATTTTCCAACACATCCTTCATGGACAACATGACACTTGAGTAGATTGTAGAGGAAACTGCAATTTGGATTAGGATTCGTTATTATTTTAGTTTATGAAAATGTATTCTCCAATCACTAATGGATGTATTATATTCTAAGATGAGAAATATTGTTAATAGATGTGGATTTTGTTCAATCTACAACTTTTTACCATTGGCATAGGAGCTACTTCTTTATGGAGGGATCCCTATCCTTATCGTCCTTCTCCTATGCAAGGAATCAATTATAATTATGTGATAGAAGCAATATTTTAGGGTTCATATTGTGTCCTCCTATCATTCTTTTGCTAGTGCAATTATTTAATTTTCTCACTTTTGGGTAGGAGTTTTTTCCCATGTGGTTTTCTCCTCTTCTCTAATCACTAGTACATTTGGGCCTAATTTCCAACGGCTAATTATTGGACTTGCGATGACACCATGTCGGACTTCCAACCAACTTTACCATCGAAAACTCATTGTCGGGCTTCCCGACGATGCCATTTGCATCGGTTGTTCGATGACGTTATTAACTCCTCTGACGATGGCTATATTTTCTCCCCTGGCCACAAATTTCAGCGGATTATCATCGAAGTTTCGACGGATGCTATATTTTCTCCTCGATGACTATCTTACATGGAAGTAACATTGGATATACAACATCCTTGTCAGATGTTTCTTTAGTTATCATTGGAATTTCGATGGTTAGAGATGATGTGGGTCAAATTTCTTTATTGTCAGTGCATGAAAGCATTGAATGACTTCTACTTTTAAAAATTGCATAACACATTTATTATTTATTTGATTCAGTGTTATTTGCAAAAAGGATTATCAATGATTTTTCCTTTCTCGAAGAATTGTCTAAGATCTTACCGTCAAATAATATGTAACATCGAATGACTAAATCTTTTTCTTTACAAATGCTTATTTTATTTAATTATTATCTGAGCATGAATTAAAATTTATATCTGTAGGGAAGAAGAACATACAAGTTGAAGAGTCATGTGCAAGTAAATTTCGTAAAAGAAACAACCATGCATTATCTTGAATGACATGGAAACAAGCTCATCAACTGCCTAGAAGAGAGAAATTGGAGAAAAGTAGAGGAAACTGTTAAAGGGTGATAAATACATAGAGAGTATGCAATACAAACAAACAATGTCTAAAGTGTGTGATGTGAAGTCTCTAATTTATGTCCGGAGGGACTAATTGGTTTTGGAGTTCCTGCAAAACCTATTGGGCCACACTTGGAGGAAATCAATTTGTTCATGCAAGGAGCACCTTTTTTCTATTATGAGAATGATGCTTTTGCACCGAAGGATATTTGGAAGGCAATATCCAAAAATTTCTATAGTGTGGAACTAGAGTTGGCGGACTCGAAGTAATTTTCAGCGTTCAGAAAACCAAGAGGTTATGTACACAATCTCCCAATAGAAGGGCGATTTCAATAATTACCGCTCCCCCCCATGACTATCCAAGAAGCACTTCCTCAGACAAAGGACTATTGGCCTCCATGGGATCAAAGAAAAAAAATGAAGCATAGACTCTAGACGATGTGGTGGTGTCCTTCGGGAAGAACTCTGCACTATAATTGAAAATTCATGATGGAAACTGCAAGATAGTGAAGAGAAATACATTCTTGAAAAGTGGGAAGAATGGATCTTGGTTTGGGTGGGGCCAAGTCAGGTGGCACCTCTAGAGGTTGGCGAGATAGAAATCATATTAGGATTTGAAAAAGATCACACTCGTGGAGCTTCGTGAGCGACTGATCGATTGCATTGTTTGGGTAATGCATTCCAAATAGATATAGTTGCATACCATTTATCTATCTTGATTAAAGCCTTTTATCCTGATGGCATTAAATTAAAGTTCTTTCTCTTCTATCTGGTATTGGTGGAAAAGAGGTTGCTTTGCATCGACTTGGGATACAATGCAATGCAACCTCTTCTCCACGAATACCAGATAGAAGAGAAAGTAATTTAATTTAATGCCATCAGGATAAAAGGCTTTAATCAAGATAGATAAATGGTATGCAACTATGTCTATTTGGAATGCATTACCCAAAAAACCCAATCGATCAGTCGCACACGAAGTTCCACGAGTGTGATCTTTTTCAAATCCTAATATGATTTCTATCTCATCAACCTCTAGAGGAGCCACTTGACTTGGCCCCACCCAAACCAAGATCCATTCTTCCTACTTTTCAAGAATTTATTTCTCTTCACTATCTTGCAGTTTCCCTCGTGAATTTTCAATTATAGTGCAGAGTTCTTCACGAAGGACACCACTACATCGTCTAAAGTCTATGCTTCAATTTTTTTCTTTGATCCCATGGAGGCCAATAGTCCTTTGTTTGAGGAAATTCTACCTGAATAGTCATGGGGAGGGGAGAGGTAATGCTTGAAATTGCCCTTCTATTGGGAGATTGTGTACATAACCTCTTGGTCTTTTGAAAGCTGAAAATTACTTCGAGTCCGCCAATTTTGGTTCCACACTGTAGAATTTTTTTGGATATTGCCTTCCAAATATCCTTTGGTGCAAAAGCATCATTCTCATAATAGAAAAACGTGCTCCTTGCATGAACACATTGATTTCCTCCAAGCGTGGCCCAATAGGTTTCATAGGAACTCCAAAACCATTTAGTCCCTCCGGACATAAATTAGAGACGTCACATCACACACTCGAGACATTGTTTGTTTGTATTGCATACTCTCTATGTATTTATCACCCTTTAATACTTTCCTCTGATTTTCTCCAGTTGCTCTCTTCTAGGCAGCTGATGAGCTTGTTTCCATGTCATTCAAGATAATGCCTGCTTGCTTTCTTTTACAAAATTTACTTGCACATGACTCTTCAGCTTGTATGTTCTACTTCCATACAGATATAAATTTTAATTCATGCTCAGATAATAATTAAATAAAATAAGCATTTGTAAAGAAAAAGATTTAGTCATTCGATGTTACATATTATCTGACGGAAAGATCCTAGACAATTCTTGGAGAAAGGAAACATCATTGATAAACTTTTTTGCAAATAACACTGAATCAAATAAATTAAAAAAGTTTCATGTAATTCTTAAAAGTAGAACTCCTACAATGCTTTCATGCACCGATGGTAAAGCTGTCTGACCCACACCATTATCCATAATAGAACAAATCAATATAATATGCTATTATAAAGAATATATACAAAATTATGAAAGAACATTAAATTACCATTACAAACCCATAAACCATTAAATAGTGAAAATAGATATAAATTTGTAAATGTCTCCCTATGAACACCACAAGCATAACCAAAACAAAAAAAAAAATTTACCCACAAAAACTAAGTAGCTAGTGAGTTGCAAGTCTGCAACATCTCTCAGATGATCGAACCGTTTCTTAATTTGGTTCTTCTGATTAGTCAATTGATTTAGTTGCATGTACAAGTTTTCTATTTGAAGCCTTCCGTTTCCCTATATTTGAGACTTAATAAAATTCTTGTGAGTAGAATGGTGAAGTTTATCACCCAAATAAATCATATGCAAGGGAGACAATCACTTAAGGTCCATCTGATCTTGAGACATTGATGCCCACTTTAGCATGTCACATCCTAAATTGACAAGACTTGTGATTGGGACCCAAAATATGACCCCTCATTTCTTGTGTGAGGATTCAAGAAAGATTCATCAAGGTATCATGTTCAATTTTAAGCATTTTTAGATTAGATCTAAAGGGATCATTTTAAAGAGGGAGGAAGAGATCTTTTCATAAAGATGTCTACCTCCAAAAATAGAGGAGATATTTAATAAAGATATCATATTTTAAATTAAGAAATGGGTAGGAGATTAAGAATACAAACCTTCCATATTGCACACTTCAAGGTATATTCAAACCTATTTTACCTAGGAAAGCCCCCATCAACAAACCTATTTTCGTCATTTTGTGTGTAGCAAATTGATTCATTAGTTACATGTGAAGAATTTGGCAAAGTAAATGATGACAATAAAACTCAAATTTTATTTGTCTTGAAATCCTTTTATCCTGATGGTATTAAATTAAAGTTCTTTCTCTATTTTCTAGTGATCTCTGGAGTAGAGGTTGCTTTGCATCGACCTAGGATACATTTAACTTGTGTTGCTTAGTGGAAATATGTGTCATAGGTTGATGCAATGCAACCTCTACTCCACCAATACTAGATATAAGAGAAAGTACTTTAATTTAATGCCATCAGGATAAAATGCTTTCAAGTCATTGCTAAAATCAGTTTAAAGTGTATTCATTTAGGGACCTTTCATTAAATATTCTCAACTTACACATCATAAAAGGATCTTAAAATATTCATTGTTTATAATGATAAGAATTTGGTTGTTCCATACACCTTCCTTTACTATTTTAAAAATATCATCGACCAAAATATTGTCCAGCAGTAGTATGGAGTGCATTTCATCTATTTTATGCCCAAATATTTCATCACACCACTTTCTTTTCAAAGGCAACTGATTGATTGCCCTGTTTGGGTAATGCATTCCAGATAGATATAGTTGCATACCATTTATCTGTCTTGAAAGCCTTTTATCCTAATGGCATTAAATTAAAGTTCTTTCTCTATTTTTTGGTGATCTCTGGAGCAGAGGTTGCTTTGCATCGACCTGGGATACATTTAACGTGTGTTGTATATGCGAAAATATGTATCATAGGTCGATGCAATGCAACCTCTGCTCCACCAATACCAGATAGAAGAGAAAGTACTTTAATTTAAAGTCATTGGGATAAAATGCTTTCAAGACATATATTAGGTATAAAAGGAAGCCTACCTTGTCATTTGAAGGGGTTTACCTATAATTCAAGTGATCTCTTAATTATAAAATCAATTCAATTCCAAGTGAACATGCAATAAGGCATTCATCAAGAATTGAAGGAGAATTCAAGTTAAAGCACACCATTCTGCATGACATCCTAAAACCTTGTGTGAGGATTCAAGAAAGATTCATCAAGGTATCATGTTCAATTTTAAGCATTTTTAGATTAGATGTAAAGGGATCATTTTAAAGAGGGAGGAAGATATCTTTTCGTAAATATGTCTACCTCCAAAAATAAAGGAGATATTTAATAAGATATCATCTTTTAACTTAAGAAATGGGCATGAGTGCATTGGTTTTAATGTAAACCAATACCAATCAGTATTCTGTGCTATGAGATTTACAACCGATGATTATCGGTAGTTAAGCATTGATTGAACTTTTCAAGTATGGTTGAATATATACAAATTTAAGAATGACCATCGATCAAATGAAGGAACAATAGCTTGAAGTCTTCATCATAGTTTATCGATAGGATAGATGATTGAATGAGAGGCTTCATTTATCTCTCATTCAATCATTTATCGACTTATCGAGGCTATCATGCATTAACAAGATAGAGGGACCTTATATCAATTAAGGAAGGCATGAGAGTGATATATGTATTAGTGTAATTATTATACTTTTTGAATATTTATCCTTGGTTACATTCAGATCAAATTACAAGTTACATTCAATATAGGACCACAAGTTACATCACCCAATTAGGGTCAGACCAAATTACAAGTTACATTTATAGGGTCTGTCCTATTCAAGCTAGCTACTATTTCAACACATTCTAACACATGTATCTATTTCTATGCAATAATTAGTAGTAGCTACATAGACTAGCATGGTACCCAAGTTCTTTTCTAATAGTGCCCTTCATATGCAATTCTTTCAAGATTATTTAGTTGTATCTACCTTCTTAGGTTATGCAAATGGAGATTAGATTAGGTTATGTATCTACTTTCTTGCTCTGTAATTCTCATTGTGTTTAATAAATTTTTATCCCTTTGGTGAAAAAAAGGAGGTTGATGATAAATATCTACGTTGTCTATTAGTTGATTCCCATTACAATAAGTGGTTAATGATGATACAAAGTAACACTAACATGAAACTTTGATGACAATCTAATACACATCACTGTTGAACTTACCCCTGTCATATAACCCTATGTTGGCTAGGCCCCACAATAATTAGACGATCCTAATTACTAATGTTCTAAACCTTGCATTGACTATCACAATTTCACAGTGAGTTGAGTTAATTAGTCCATTAGCAAGATTGGGAAAGAGTTTGGTATTGAGTTAGGTGTTGGTGGAAGGTTTAAGGAGGTAGACTATCATCATAATTAATGTTAGAGTGTGTTGTGTGAAGAAGAATGGCAATGAAAGTAGTGACTGTCCTAAGTGCTTGAGACTGTCATAAAAAGTGAGTGTTGCAGTAGTGAATCTTCCTTTGACCTTTGTGTGTTTGGGAGGGTAAAGACCCATGGTGGTATATGTTGAGTGGTTGGGAGGGTAAAGACCCACATATCAACTATCTACTTTGACATCCTAGGATGGTGTCCACCTACTCTAAAACCTTGTGGGCACTCTTTGTTTGATACTAACATATACATAACATGTGCCTCTCATATAACCCCATGTTGGCTAGGCCCCACCATAATTAGAAGATCCTAACTACTAAAAACACTAGATTCTCCCCTAAAAGGTTGTTGAGTCATAGAAGGCCTAGCTTGATAGCCCTATAGTCTCTCATACCTAAAACATCCTTGTGTCGATGATGGTCACATGTGACTACCCTATGGCCCCTACTATGCTCTAGACCTTTGTCCCTAATATTGATACTATTGGGTTTTTCTTTGTAAATCATATAGTAAGTCTAAATTATCCTTTGAAGGATGGGGAGGCCTATGGACACTTTAGTCCCTTTAGCAAGGTTACAAACTTCTCTCATGCCTCTTGTGTCCTCCCATGTACCTCCTTTTCCATAAGAGACTTTGCCATAGCAATCCTAAAGTCATTTGGATTGGCCATGTGTAGGAAAACTAAAATTTTGGGCTTTCCACCCCTAATGAAATAATTGATAAGTAACTTGTCTTGAATGTAATCTACAAACTACAAGAACTCCAAAAACTAACTCTCATGTTGAGCCACTAAGAAACCTTATTATGTAAATTGTGAAACTCATCTATGCATCTCTGTCAAAAATATTTTGAAACAGAACACACTTTGAAGCACTCCAAAATGGTATTTGGAGAGGGTTTCCAATGTGAGTTGGTGCATTTTATCCTCCTAGTACCACAAGGTGGAATCAAGTCCTCTCAAAAATTGTATTGAAAATTATTCCTTTAGGTTGCTCACATGTAGATGCAACCCAAAGCATAAGTCCAAGCTAAGTAACCAAGACTTATCCTCAACCCCATTTGTGGATCTTAAAAATGTAGAGGATTGGAGATGAAGCAACTCTCGAATATGATCCTTTGGCTCATGATATGTGCTTTCTATAGTCTATAGCTCTTGTATTTATGCATGATGAGGCTAGGTAATGTATATTGATCAATATTCTATCTCCTCTATGTGTATTTTCCAAATTCAAGGCGAACTCCTAATAAGCTCCCAAGATGCAAGTATATGCTCCTCTATTACAAGTGGACCCTCATGGCTTGTAAGATTTGTGGTCCATACTCGGGCTACTCATCTTGGTGAAAAATCTCAAAGTGATATGACCCTTCCTTTCATTTCCTACACCCTATTTTCTAACCCACACTTCATAACCTTTACCTCAATTCCTATCATTATTACCTTACATCACCTTTCATATCCCCTATCTTAACCTCCTCAACTTTCCTACATCCTATCCTAAACCTTAACCTCATGCACACTTACTTTTACTTCACCTACCTAACCCCTTTCCATCCTTCACATCCTTTTATCTCCCTCCATTCACTTTCCTACCTTCCAAACCCCTAACATATCCTAACATACTCTTTCACCATTACATCCTTCATCACTTACCTCCCTATCTTATCCTAACCCACACCTCATAACCTTATACCTCTCAGCTTCCATTTTATACCACCTTCCTAACGATACACTTATGCTCCCTTCCAAAACACCGACAAAAAATAGCACTCGATCACTACACAGTGATCTCACAGTTCTGCAGCAGGGATTTTCTATCACAACCATATATACCAGCATCCATGATAAGGATATAGTTTACATAATGGCACTCAATCACGTAGGTTTAGGTCATCCCTGTCCTTAACTAGGATATATTTTAAATATGGAAAGTAGTGTTAATATGTTTCAGGCACTCAATCACGTAGGTTTCTATAATTAATATGTTAATATGTTAATATAGTAGTGTTAAGTAGTGTTTAATTAATACATGATTGTAAGATTGTTCAACGGGTTAGGTCTTGTAAGAAATTCTTCTTTTAAATCAATCATATCATATTACAGAAACCTCTCACCATCTCTGCTATTGGCAATTAATCTAATAAATCTATAATAAACTTTGAATCTAAATATTTGAATATGTATAACAATGAATTTTCTAATTATACCCTACCTTTTTTCTTCAACTGGATCTTGTAATGCCCAATCTAGAGTGAAACAATGATAATTGAAATGGCCGCCTTGACAAACACATTCCTGCAGCAATTAAACTGACACAGGGAACCTATGTTCGCCTCCCTCCTTCGTGTTCATCGGGGGATGGCCCAACAATAACTTCTCGACTTACTAGACCCCCGCCCGTGACTTTTTGAGCGTGTAATTGATCAGGACTCTTTCGTCAGAATTGGCATGGGAGGAACCACTTCATTCCATGGCTAGAGCATTTGTGGCATAAAGGTCCTACTAGGAACCAACCATTTGACTCGATTCGGTTTTTTCCATCATAGTGTCGAAGCATCCATCCAAAAGCGAGATGTGGGCAAGGAACACAATACATTATGATAAGAAGCTATCTCCTTCAGACATTCAAGTGGTGACTACAATTAGGAGGTCGAGCCCTGACGTCGTGTGAATTAGATTTATTCTTTCTCCCCGGTCGATCGAGCCCATAAACAACTTGATCTGATCTCTTTGTCCCACGGTCATCCAATTAGTGCATAAATGACCTATCCCTTTTCATACAAGAAAGAGCACTTGACTTGATCTCTTTGTTCAGTTGAGCGCATCGGTATATCGATCAAATGCATCCCGATCGGGCCATACACTAGTAGTATAGCTAGGATAGTTGGTATTTTGTAATGGCAGAGGCGGGACGAAGAGGTGGGATTTTGTAATGGTAGAGGCAAGATGAAGAGGTGGGATTTTGTAATGGTAGAGGTCGATGGGAGGAAGAGGCAGGATTTATGAAATGACCTGGTCTTTTCTTGTTTTTTTGAAGTAATGCCCGTGGTCATCGGAATTTCGACGAACGCGGGCACTTTTTCTAAAAAAACACAAATGTCATTGCCAATTCCTTCTTCGTTGAAACCAAATGTTGCATTTTGTTAGAATTTCAATGAAAGCGGGCATTTTTTCAAAAAAAAAATCAAATTTGATCACAATATACCTTGTTCGTCGGAACCTCCATTGGAATTTTAGGCCAAATGTATTAGTGAATTATGAGAGATTCCATGGATTCCTACATGGGTACCTCACGAGGCCTTGTATTCATGACCTATCAATTTATGCATTCATCATTAGGGTTTTACCTTCACGTTAAGTTATTCCTAAGTGGGGGAGTTCAATTAATTAGGATAATCACCCAATTAATTATTTACTTAGGTACTTTAATATTTTATACACTTAACCTAAAGTTAGAAGTGTTTTATCTTTTATTAGACTAGGTTACTAAAATATAATATTATCTCATTGAATATGATATGGACACTTGTCATCACCTAATTTACTCTTCCTCTATAGTTTAGATCTATAGTTGCATTATCCTTTCTATAAAGATTCTTCTTTCTTTGTAATCAGTTAATCTTTAGTGCTTCAATACAATTCCCAAGTTGTTGCACAAATCTATCTTACTCAATCTCTTTAGGTTTGATAGGCATTTTGGTTGTAGGTGATTTCATGGAGCTATAGGGTTAGCTATTAACTCTAATGAAATCCTCCTAAAACTTAATCGATTTACTAGTCCCAAGTTTCCGCTTCATTCCTTACTTGATGATAAACCCAATATTTAAAAATTTCTTCCAAATATTATAGCTCATAGGAAGATCCATATCACCCAACACCTCCATGAAATTTCTATAGTCTGCTAAATATGTGTTCTTCATAATAGTCATCCATTCATTTTTTCTTATAAATTATCTTTAGATATTTTTATGCTACAAAAGTATATCAAATTCTTATATTTTTCTAATGCCTATACCAACCAATTTTTTAAGTTTGCACACTTGATCCCAATCCAAGAAAGGATTTTATTCCTTTTCTCACAAATAACCTAAAGGATTTTTTTTGAATTTCACTCAACTTTTCTACATATTTTTTGGGAACTTTAAAGAGACTCAAGATATACGAGCTTGTTCTTAAGAATGGCTTTGATAAGTTGGATCTTGCTAGCCTCCCTTGATCGATAACAACTTTTTCAATTTTTCCTTCCACGGACGAAGGAATATCTATGAACAAGGACTGCCCCAAATTTCAAAGTTCTATTTTCAATACTCTATCTTGCATACTATGACTTTAGAAAAACACAACAGAAGGGCCTTTTTGAAGCATTCTATAGAATGATAAATACTCAATTTTTTTCCCATACATTTGTTATCCAGTCATCAATAAAACATTTTTTAAGGAAACAGATTGAAATCGTAGTGGAAAAAAAAAGAAAATAGCAAATACATTTTAACCTAGATTCTTTAGCCTCAATAGAATTCAACATTTTTGAGTTGGGAGGAACTAAGAGAACCCTGGTAGAGGAGGGGGCCTTACCACTTTCTCAATCTTCGAAGTCTCCAGTTTGGAGGAAAACTCCTTCTACTCCAGCTACCTTGGTCCCCAATATTGGTTCATCTTCAACGACTTGAAATGCAATTGAAGGGAGGAGCAGTCGTCTGACACCATCTTGTCTGAGCACCTGCTTCTATGAAGGCTTCACCGCTTCTGAGTCTGTGGATGGAATGTCAACAGGAACCTCATCATCCTTAGTCTCTTCCAATTCAATGTTCCCATTGCTCGGTCTCCATCTACTACAACCCTGTACGAGGGAGGGACAGACTAATCTATGGGTATTAATGACTCCCCACCGCCACACCTCACACTCGAGATAGGAATAAAGAGAACAAAATTAATAAACAATGAAATACAATTTCAAACACATAGGTGGGACCAAGAATATAGGATCGAAGAAAATATCAATTCATTCAAATCAACTTGAAAACCAGTTCTAACCAAATTCAAGAACATCACACAATTATAGACAAAGATTTAAACAAAATCAAGAAACGAAGAGGACAAAGAGCACCAAAAATGATGAAAAAAACCAATCTTAGATCCCTGAGGTATTACGGAAGCACTCAGAGGTGAAGAAGGAAGATGGTCATTCACCTCCTAGAGAGCTCCTCCACTCACAGCACTAGCTTAATTTCAACTTTAATATAGTTAAAAAAGGAAACAATGATTATAATATGGTCATTTAGATTTAGTAAAATCTTATCCAAACTTTATAAGACTATTATTTGACCCCTTTTTTTTTTTAATAATAATGTATCTTTAGAACCCTTTCGTATTAACTTAGAATAATATGTATATTATAATTGAAACAAAATTTATAGGGGGAGTTTATCATTAGAATTAGTGTTCACATGGTTTGGGCATTCCTATGTATAAGCAATTCGAAATGAAATATTTTTATAAGATGATATGTATGTTATAGATCAATTATGTTTCTTATGTTGAGGATATAATGTATGAGATGGTGATTAAAATTAGTTTTGCATCAAATGTAAGTGTATGTAGTGCCCTTGGATGTTAAAATAAATACAACGAGATACAAAATGTAACAAAATTTAGGTTTATAAGATTCTTGGTGAAAAAAAAAGGTATTTTAATTATACTAGTATATGCAAAGGGGTTTTAGAAACATAAAATTAAAGGGTAAAAATGAAATTAAGGGTGCTTATTAGTACCATACAAATGCATGTGACATGCCATTCATTTATAAAATGAATAACTCAAAGCAAATAAAAAACTAAATTTTATGTACAAAAAATGAAGTTTGAGGATTTTTTTTTTTTCATAATAGCAACAACTTGCTGTATGGACAAAGCCTTCACATGTGAGGTAGTAGTCCTCACATCAAGAATCCATTTATTGATGATTTAAACTATTTTTTAAGTAGTCCTAAGATGCTATTGAGTATGTCAATCTTAATAACAACAAATTCAAATTCATAATTGAATCCAAAAGAAAAACTATTCATAAACATAAAAAAAATCGACAACATAATAAAACTCTATGAAAAAAAGAAAAAGAAAAGGATAAAAGAAAAGAGGAGAGGAGAGGTGGGGATGTGGAAAATAAGGAAAAGAGGAATCGAAACATTAGCGTCAACAATGTCCTACACCTTGTAAATTATGGAGGATAATCGTGTCGTAACCTTACAAAATTAACTCATGCCTCACCGGGTGAGACAATTTACATATGTAACATGCACACATAAACGACGTACATAATTTCTTAGGGCTGCACGTAATTTAATGTGTATTAATTTCCAGTTGCTTTGATCTAGGGTAGCTTCTTAAATGCCATCCTTCTGTACATATGAAGAGGGTCAAATAATTGTTGCTACTATTTCCACATTTCGCTTTAGCTTTGGAGGAATCCAATAATGCTGTCTACTATTTTTGTGAAAACAGGCTACTTTTGTTACTTTAGGTTGGTGAAATTATAATTTTAAAATTAGCTGCAAGCTGGTAAAGCTGTCACAGAATGACAGTAACAATGGAGATGTAGACGTATAAAAATGACCATATTCCTAAAATGAATATTTTATGTTCATTTTCCTATTTAATTAAATCCAATTTAATTAAATTATCCACATTCTTCTATTTAATTAAGTAAATCACTTGATTAAATTCACTATACTCATTTAATGAATAAATCATTTTATTCAATTAAATCCCCCTAGCCACTTTTAATTAAATACAAATTTAATTAAATAGTTATCCTAAATTGAATAAATCAAATTTATTTAATTCCAACCAAATTGAATGAAAATCAAAATAATTCAATTAAATCCTATTATCCCCTCATCCACTTGCAAAATTCCAAACCCCTTCCTAACCCCTTCTAGAATATTCTAACCAATTCTAATTAACCTAAACCCCCTCTAAACTTTGTCACATCCCTAAGCAAAGGGAGGTCACTTCTCAAATGGCCCAAAGTCTTGGATAACCATTGAAGGTTTTCAACCTTCAACCACCAAAAACCCTAAAGTCTTTGAAAACCATTGAAGGCTTCCAACCTTCAACCACTTAATCCACAAAGTCTCCAATAACCATTAATGGTTATTTCAAACCCTCCCACATGGTTAAAACATTTGTTTTGACTCAACCTCTATCCAACCCAAGGGTCTCATCAGGTCATTAATGCTTTGACCATGATTATCTCTTAATCATTTGCACAAAGGTTTATCCCTGGATTAGATCCTAATTCAGTGGGTAAACCTAATTTAGACTTGACCCTTAGCCTTTAGATAACCATAAGGTCTTCTCAGGCCTTTAATGCCTCCAACCTCTTCTTTCAACCCAATCTGGTGTGGACATTTGTCACTATTTTATTGGTGTCAATTGTGCACATGGATCCCCAACTTTCAAACCTGGCCCTTGATTAAACCTTTCAATCCTGACCATCCATTGCCCTGTTTATGCTATAAATAGAGCTCTCATTCCTCCATTTTTAACAATCATCTTTCAAATTTGAAGCATCACACTTATGCTCAAATTGTTTCAAGCTTTCATATCATCTTATGCTCTTCATTTAGCCTCTTTTAGATCAGAATTAATCATGAACATGCATGCTAGAGTAATTTATTTATCATTTTAGTTCAATCATAGATTAAATATAGTATGCTAGGATAATCATTCATACTAATCTTGTCATCTTATCATTTAGTTTATTACATTTTAGCATCATATCTAGCTTATAACACATCTCATACTAAGATCAGTTAAAACCTCTCTCGTTCTCATATTTGCCATCCCTAAGCCATTTTGCTCAGTAATCTGAGAGCAAAACATTGGTTTGAGGGACATTGTGAGATAGAGAACCATGGGACCCTCCTTGGGAAGCTGAGTAACGCATCGTTACTCCATAGCTTGCATCAAGAAGTCCTGTGTGTGTGTGTGGATTGATATTTATCGTAATTTTCACATTTTAAGTTTTATTAATCCATTTTTCCCACATACAGGAGACACTCGCGACTTTTCTTATCTTTCATTACAAGAATGGATAAGAACGATGTCTTTTACCACTTTATTCTAGCTTCAAGGGTCCACTCTTTACTTCTGGTCAAAATAAATTGTTCTAAACTACCATATTTCCCTTTGTAGATTTTTATATCAAGAATGAATAAAAACCAGTGTCCTTTAACACTTTATTCTTATATTAAGGACCCACTAAACACCTTTTGCTAAAATCAATGGGATTAACATTTCCATTCTTTTCTTTATAGAATTTTCGGCTTGCAAATTTGATTTTCTGTGTGCATTCTTTAAAAAAGTAGACATGGATCTCAAAAATGAAATTACTACAATAATCTGGTTGAAAATTAACTACTTCTAAAGTAAGCTTGCTTTGCCTTCTATATAACTCTTAGGCAACTCTTTGCAACACACACATTCTCTACTTCTTTCTCTCTTCGTTTCTTCAGAAGAAGTGGCCATGAAGCCTATGGCATATAAGCTTGCATTATTTGCATTCAGGGTGTTTTTTTTTCTAAATTTGGCTCCATTGCAGCCCATCCGTGCTTCCCAAAAGGTTATATTAATTTCTACTCTTGGTTTTAGTTAATTTTTTCGGTCTCTTGTAGGTCTCAACGTTTAGTCTTTCCTCAATCTATTGTAACATGCTTTTAATATTGATTTCTTTTAATGAGATGAGCAGACCATTAATCTTAAAGCTAAACTGTTTTCTAGATTCTTCTATAAACAAATTGTTCAGTGTTTTTGGGTTGTGGAGCATATATGGTATGCTTCAATGTTTTATTCTATATTATCTTAATTTTCTATATTTTCTTTAAATAGATTTACTCTATTATCAAATTTATGAATCCAAAAATGTTTAAATTTACAGGCAACGTGTTCGTATACACTGGAGGTGAAGACCAGGAACAAATTTCTTCATTTAGTTGGTAAACCAGGAATCAAAGATCCTGTTCATGTGAGGTTCCGCAACAAAAGTGGAATAGAGGTGTTCAAAAAGCATCTGAACGAGAAAACGGAGAACACATCATTTGAGCCTGGTAATATTGATCCATTCAATTTAAGTGGCCCTTGTTTGGAGGGTAAAATCTGTCTACTGGATTTTATGGTTGACGGCACAAATGAATGGCGTCCTGACTATGCCAATGTCCGTCGTGAGAATATGGAGAAACCCGACACTTTCCATTTCCAAGAAAAATTCCCCCCCAAAGTGTGGCATGGCCGTAACTACTGCGATGACGATGACATTGCAGCATCTGGTGTATCAGAAAACTATACTTTTGACAATGGCCAGGGAAATGTGAGACGGAACCGCAAAAGTCCAAGACGAGGACATTAAAAAGGTAACTTGGTAAACCATATCTGGTACGATGCATCAAGATATTAATATTATTCATATATTGATATATTGTAATAGATGTTTGGTGTGTAGCGGTTTCCAATTGTATGAGTGTGGAATATGGTCTCACTACTTTTGTCTCAATAGTAAAAGAATGTATGTAATGATCGAAATGTATTAGTGAATCAGTTATTCAACTATTAATAAAGCAATGGATGAAATAAATCTTTAGTCATGTATACAATGGTTTTATTCAGTCTTCAAACATTTTTCTTTATTATCAAAGTTTATAATTTAATATGTGTTTATAAAAATTGTGATTATAGATTATATCTTAGCATCTGGTTTATGAGTTGTTACAAAAAAAAAAAAGATGTAGTGTTATATTTTTAGGATATTGGAAAGTTTTATGCTTTTATTTTACAGGTAGTTAAACAAAGAAAGGCTAAAAGAGTCAATAATCTCATAATACCCAACAAAAAGGATTGAATTAGATTATATATCAGAGCATTTGTATTTGGCTTGACTCCATGTCAAGATGCAAGCAAATATCTAAATGTACCATATGACTGCAAATCTCAACAATACTAATATAATTCTAACTACTAATTAGGGGTCTTTGAATAATAAGGTCCTCACTCAATTATGTTGCCAAGTGTTCCAACATTGTTTTAAATGTAGAAAGACTCATGGTAATAAAGTGTAGGGTGCCAAGGACTCTTTGAACTTGAGATAGCCTCAAGGTCTTAAATTCACTAATTTAAATGCTAAGATGTCTACAATAGACCCAATAGCCATATGGATGCCATTAAAATGATTTTCATAGTCCAGTCGATATAAAAGGAGGCCAATATGTAGGTGAAGTATCTTAATTATTTTAAAGCAGTGAATAATAGTTTTCAAAGTGGGTAGTTAGGCACCAAATTAAATGGTGTTACATTCACTTGCTATCTACTCACAATAAATCTAGGTTAGTTCTCCGAGCTACCTTGCATAGCTCCTTTGGTATGTTGTTCATCTTAGGCATCCACTTTTACAAAGAACACATCTCCATTGTTGATTTTATTGGAGTTAAAGTGTCATAGGTTAGGGTTTGATGTTGTGTTATTGATAAAGAGGATTTGGGATCATTTTGTGAGGAGCTTCATTTATCTATAGTTTCTAGATGTCTATGTAGTTGACAAAAATTTATATTCTACATAATTTTAAGCAATATTTTATGCTCATAGATATATATGAACATGTTATGTAAATAGAGATAGAAAACATTATTGTTAATAATGTCCACTTTACAAATTATATAAGATAATCATGTAATAACCTTCCACAAAACAACTCTTGGATGTATATCTAACATGTACACATAATAATATAAACAAACAATGTACTCATAATTTCTAAGGAATGCTCCTAGTTCAACATGCATTAAATTCTAGTTGTTATGATGTAAAGAAGCTTCTTAAATGCTATCCTTTGGCACATATGAAAATCTTCAAAATAATTGTTGCTACTATTTCCACATTTCGTTTTTGCTATGGAAGAATCCAATAATGGTGTCTAGTAATTTTGTGCAATCAAGCTACATTTTTATTTTGATTGTTGAAATTATAATTTAAAAAGAAGTTGGAAGGTGAAGCGGTCACATATTGATTGCAAAGATGGAGACTCTCACGACATTGCCATCTTTCATTACAAGAATAGATCATGAATGATGTCTTTTACCACTTTATTCTAGCTTTAAGAGTTCACTCTTTACTTTTACTTAAAATAATTTAAACTAATCTACCATATTTCACTATATATTAAAATATAATATCCTTTTAACTCTTTATTCTTATATCAAGGGCCCACGTTACATTTTTTTTTGGTTAAAATCAATGGAACTGACACTTCCATTCTTTTCTTTATAGAATTTTCTTCCTGCAAATCAGATTTTCTATCTACCTTCTTTTAAGGGTCCACTATTTCCTTTTTGTCAAAATAAATTGGAATAAACTACCATATTTCGCTTTGTAGATTTTTATTTCAAGAGTGAATAAAAACCAATGTCCTTTAACACTCTATTCTTGTATTAAGGATTCCCTAAACAACTTTGGCTAAAATCAATGGAATTAAAACTTCCATTCTTTTCTTTATAGAATTTTCTTCTTGCAAATCAGATTTTCCGTGTGCGTTCTTAAAAAGTAGGCATGCATCTCAAAAATGAAATTACTACTTTAGTAATCTGATTAAAAATTAAATACAAGTAAGCTTGCTTTGCCTTCTATTTAACTCTTAGGCAACTCTGTGTATCTCTTGTCACATTTCTTCAGTAGAAATGGCCATGAAGCCTATGCCATTATTTGCATTCAGGGTGATTCTTTTTCTAAATTTGGCTCCACTGCAACCCATCTGTGCTTCCCAAAAGGTTATATTAATTTCTACTCTTGGCTTTTGTCTTTGCTCAATCTATTGTAACATGCTTTAGTATTGATTTCTTTTAATGAGATGAGCTGAACGTTAATCTTAAAGCTAAATTGTTTTCTAGATTCTTCTATAAACAAATTGTTCAGTGTTTTTGGGTTCTGGAGCACATATGGTATGCAGTTTTAAGATATATTTGGAACGATTTATTTATGCTTCTTTGAAGCTGCTTTTTCTGATAAGAATGTAGAAACTATGATTCTTATAATGTGGCTGCATTTCTCTCGATTTATTTTGATGATTCGTTTGCATTTTAGGCCTGTAAGCTCTCGTAAGCCATATTTTGCTCATCTATTGTGGAGTGCTTTATTACTTTACAGTTTTTCTTTATTCTCCAATCTAAAAGATGTGGAGTTTTTTTGTTATTGGTTGGATTTTACGACAACTAATTTGCTGCAGAGCTGTTTTCTCACTCTATAATAGTTCTCTTTATATTCTAAGCTATTGTTACTACAACAACTTTATGCCACAATTTTATTCTTGATTTTTAAAACTTCTTATTTGCTGCGGCTTACTTTATCAATTTACAATATTCATGTCTTTAAGTTAAAAATTCTTGAATTACGCCATCTCCATTTCCTGGGATTATATTAATTGCCTGACCTGTTTGCTATTTAAATGCAACCCATCTTTCATTTTTTTCATTGTCTCAGTTTCAATTGTTTTATTCTACATTATCTTAATTTTATATATATATATATATATCTTTCAAATAGATTTACTCTATTATCAAATTTATGAGTCCAAAGATGTTTAGACTTAGAGGCAACGTTTTCGCATACACTGGAGGTGAAGACCAGAAACAAATTCCTTCATTTAGTTGGTGAACCAGGAATCAAAGATCCTGTTCATGTGAGGTTCCGCAACAAAAGTTGAATAGAGATGTTCAAGAAGCATCTGAACGAGAGAAAGGAGAACACATCATTTAAGCCTGGCGATATTGATCCATTCAATTTAAGTCGACCTTGTTTGAAGGGTAAAATCTGTATCCTGGATTTTATAGTTGACGGCGAAAATGAATGGCATAGTCGTAACTACTGCGATGACGATGCCATTGCAGCATCTGGTGTATCAGAAAACTATACTCTTGACAATGACCAGGGAAATTTGGGACGCAATAATCCAAGATGAGGACATTAAGACAGTTTGTAAATCATGTCCTTTAAGATTTATCAGGATATTCTTTCATATATTATTAGTATATTATAATAGATGTTTGGTACTAAAGGCGGTATAGCCATTTTCAATCATTTGACTGTGTAATACGTATTCATAATTTTGTCTCAATGGTAAAAGAATGTATGTAATGACCGGAATGTATTAGTGAATCAGTTAATCTACTATTAATAAAGCAATAGACGAAGTAAATCTTTAGTCATATATATGATGGTTTTTTTCAGTCCTCAAGTTGTTTTCTTTATTGTCAAAGTTTATAATTTAATGTAAGTTTCTTATAAAAACTTATTAGAGGTTATATCTTAAACTCATGGTTTATGAGTTGTTAAGAAAAGAAAAAAATAAGATGTGATGTTATGTTTTTAGGATATTAGAGAGTTTTATGCTCTCATCTTATACGTAGTTAAACAAAGAAAGGTTCAAAGTGTCAATGATCCTATAATACCTAACACAAAGGACTGAATTACATTACATATTAGAGAGTTTACGCTGGGCTCGACTCCATGCCACCATGCAAGCAACTATCCAAGTCTACCATATGAGAGCAAAGCTCAAGAATAATAATTATGATTCCTAGCTACTCATTAGGGGTCTTCAAATAATAATCCCTTCACTCAATTATATTTCCAAGTGTCTCAACATTGATTTAAATGTAAAAAGGCTCATAATAATAAAGCCTAGGGTGTCAAGGACACTTTGAACTTAAGATAGCCTTGGAGTCTTAAATTCACTAATTTGAATGCTAAGATGTCTACAATAGACCCAATAGTCATATGGGTGTCAATAAAATGAGCTTCATAGCCCAATTGATATAAAAGGAGGCCAATTTGTATGTGAAGTATCTTAATTTTTTTTAAAAGGGTGAATAATTGTTTTCAAAGTGGGTGGTTGGGCACCAAATTAAATGGTGTTACATTCTATCTACTCATAATAAATGCAAGTTATATCTCCCAACTACCTTGCATAGCTCCTTTGGTATTTTGAGCATCTCAAGCATCCACTTTTGGAAAAAATACATCTCCATGTTTTTTTATTGGAGCTAAAGTTCAATAGGTTAGGGTTTGATGTTGTGTTGCTGATAAAGAGGTTTCTGAATCATTTTGTGAGGAGATTCATTTATCTATAGTTTTAATATGTTTTTGTGGCTACTAGAGCATTCTAGCGGATAACAAATTCTATTCTAGGTAATTTTAAATAATATATTATGTACATGGATATATATGAAGCTTTTATGTTGCATATTGTAGTTTCCTAAATTATAACCCTTTACAATTTTACACTCCTTTATGTGCCCTTACATTAGTGTATATCCTCATTTCTCTTTTCCAAGCATAATAATCACTTTGCACTGCAAAATTGATTTCATATAGTGATCTTAGTCTTTGTCCTAAGCATGAGTACACTTGTGTCACCTTTGTTTCAACCTCTTATGGGTGGACTATGATACTAGGTTCCCTTGTCCTAGTATAATAAGGTGCTCGACACTATAGTCCCCCCAGATTTGGCCCTTTTTTAAATATGTCAGTGTACAGGTTCCCATCATTTTATTCTCGATCTTGATATTTAATATGACTATTGAAGGTCAGCCTAATTTATGAAATACCTTGGGAACCCTGTATAAGAGCATCCTTCTAATTAATTTTTATATCATTATAATGTCTCATTGTCATTTCATCCCACCATATCCTACAAGATCAAGTATGATTGGCGAATTTCTTTAGATCGAAGCATTATGGAGCAACAAGTTGCAACAATCTTCATGAAAGTGTGTCTTCATGATTGATTTCTTTGTGCCTTGCCATGTTATTGTACCAACATTTGTGGGTGTTATCCAAACAACATTCCATCATCATCATCAACAACATCAAACGTGAAGTATAATATTATGAATTCAACATTCTACTTCAGAGATTTCCTTTCATTTATTTTATTGGGTGTTAATTCCAAACTTGATGTTTGACTAAGACAAACTCCTATGAATGCAACAACATTTTTTGTCTCTTGTGTGAATAGGTGATAGGTTATGAAGAGAAGGAATAGAAATCTAGAAAGTACAAATTGATACAAATTGAACAAGATTTTTAAGAACTAGAAAACACTAGACACTAACAATTGGTGATTAGTGTCCAACACTTTTGTGCTGATTTTTCAACAGATTAGTAGTGACATTATGATCCCAAAACTATTTTTGACATCTAAATCTAACACCTTAAGCACTAGGTTGTGTAGCCTTACAGTTCGACACTTTATGAGCTTAATTTTTAGGCCTAGATTCTTCTCTGCTTCCCATTTCTATATCTATGTGTAGTGCTTGCATTTCTATTTCAAACTCTTTGTTCATGCTAATTAATTCTTATTTTGCATCATTAACCCTAGTTCTCACATCATTTGTAATACCAATTTCAACTCAACTAAAATAGGTGAATATTCAATAGTTCTCAACTCTTTTTGATAGATTTGAAGTAGGGCCTATTGAAGTTAAAACTCCTTAATGTATTGAGGAGGTAAATGTTTTTTATTCCTAATTTACATAATTAGACTAGTGGATCCCATTCAGACCATATTAAGAAATTTGGCAAACCTAACACTTCTAACACTTTGCATATTTTTGATTGGGTATTTTCAAATCTGATTTTTCACTATGGAATTAAATACAAAATATGGCTAGTTTTCATTTTCACATGTGATCACATTTTTTATCAGTTGTATTAATCAAAACCATGTGCTACATGATGGCTTCTTCTACTTCATGTTGTTTGCATTCATCCATAGCACTCTAATGTATTTCATTATGAGGATTTCAAAGGTGTTTCCTACATTCACTTCATTTCTTAAAGATTTCATACATGTTTCATGTTGTTATATGGTAGTATTTTTAACTAAGTTTATAGAATGTTTTGATTTTGTTAAATCTTTAGTAGATGTTTCAAGTGGTACCTTTGATAATCATCCTAGAGATGATATTAAAATAAATCATACTTGTATATCTCCTAGAATATCCCTTATTCATGATAAAATAGTTGATACTTTAATCATTGATCTCTCCAATAGTGATGCAACATTAAAGAGTAATGATGAATTGGTGCAAGAACACCTAGAGTTTAGTTGCTATGTCGATTAGATGTTTGAGTCTTAGGAGTTAGGGGTCATATCATTTTGATTCATTAAGGTCTATGGAGACCATTTGTAATGTCATTTCATGTGTTTTGGTCTATATGTCAAATCGGGAGTCACCATTTGCAAGTCTATAAAGTTGTTCAAAGTTGTCACTCGGTACTCATTGAGATAGTTATCTCGATAAAGTATCATTGCTATAAAAAAAATTGTCAATTTTGTCATCGAGATAGTTATCTCGATGAGGTGTTGTTGTTGTAAAAGAAATGTCAAGTTTGTCATCGGGATAGTTATCCCAATAAAAGTGTCATCAAGATAGTTTCCTCTATTGGGATTGGAAAATATTGTTTAGCTGATTGTGGCAGGTTATGTCGATAGTTATCCAATTGTCTTGTTTGGTATATCTATGCTGAAATAGGGACATCGGGGTAAACTTTATCAGAATTGCACAAAAAGGTTACCCTACCTATATTAGTTATTTTCATGGGTGATAAAGACTTCGGTTTGGGATTGCTATCCCGATGTCAATGTCCAGTATTGTTTTGTCAGTTCAGAATTATTATTCCAATATCTGTGTTTAAATTTGATTTTTTAAATGTGGAAGTCAAATAGTCGTGGAACCCAAGGGTCCATTGTGACTAAGGGAATGCATAAATTTGGTATAAATTGTATAGCAACAGTAGGAAACCAATTTAGAAGGGTGTATTTTTGAGAATTTGAATTTTTGAGTTTGATTTTGTAACATAGTTTCCTAAATTTTGCAATCACTGCCATTGTATTGAAGGTTCAATTTTCTGCAATTCCTCTATTTCCTGTACATATATGTTTTTGTATGGATTTAATTTGATTGGACAATTGACAACTAGGGTTTTAACCACATTTCAACAATTCTCCATCTCGGTAGTGCATCATGAATCTCCATCTCACAAGGATACTTTGGTGCAAGAGGAAAATCTAATAATATTCATCATAACACTTATACAACTTTAGATCCTTCTTCTACTCCAATAACTTATCTTAGCCATCAACATGTTTTAAGACAGGATGGTGTTATGCATTTCCTTCATGATATTTCACCTAACATAACATTGAGTTGAAATAAAGATTTAAATGTTGAGAACACTTAATCCTAACCTAACAATTTGGACATGAATAATGGTGATATAAATAAGAATCTTTCTACAATAATCCATCCCCCCTTCATCTATTCATCTCTTTGGACCTTCAAAGTACACTTACACAACAAATTTCAATGAGGTCTATAATGAAACCCCTCCTTGATAATTGCAAAGACATTTTTGAGATTGTCCATGACATGATTTCTAACCAAGGATATAATAGACAAGGTCTTGGAAAGATGGAACAAGTAATCAAAGTCCCTATAGAACCTCCTTTATAACGCATAATGGAAGGTGCAGTATTCCCCCTCCCCCCCTTCCTTATCAATTCTTTCGCTAGAACCTAGTCCTCCTATTCCAAAAGAAGCACATCTTGTCTATGTTGATACTCATTTTAACCTAACAAAGATAGTCTTTCGGAGGCTTAAACATGACAAAAATATTATTTTTCTATCCATGAAATTCAGAAAAAGACTCTAAGAAAAATTATGGTAGTGTATTTTTAATCTTTTATCATAGTTATTCTCATTCTATTGTTGATTGTAGATATTTTAAAGAATTTTTTCAACCATTGTATGATAAGGACCTTATTTATATTACACTTGATGATCTTTTTCTAAATCCAAATTTATGGTGGTACAATTTCATGTGCAATCATTCTTGGATAGCAACATAATAGTCTTGAACTATTGTTGTCTCCACACTTGGGAGAAAAGAATATTTTTCAATTTGTTTTTATCCTTCTTTTATAAGGATTCACTTTTCCCTTGTTGAGCTACATCTAAATTATAATGATATCTTTCTTGCATAGAATTGTTTGTCCTTTATTTGGATTCTAGTCTTTCTTGGAGGTCTATATTTTTTGTGAGGACCTATTCCCTTCTTGGGAAATAGATTTTTTTTATAAATGATCTCGCCTTTGTGTCAAAATTATGCAATCCTTATTTAAAAATCCTCTTTCCTATAAATACAAAAGAAGATTATTCTAGGACTCCTTTGCCCCCTTGGTTGAAGATGTTATTTTTGTCAAAGATATCCTCTTGGTATAGATATATTTGGGACAAAGATCTCTTCCTCATTCCTTGTTAATCATGTACCTCTCAAAAGGATCAATATAAACTTGTTGCCAAATATCTCTTTTGCAACTACCTCTTCCCGACTTAAAAGAATTATGCCCTATTTTTGGCTTGAAATGTATGCATATTGTTTCTTAAAAGATATCTCCTTGCTGATGAAGGTGCTTATTCATGTTGTATTTTCTTTCTACCTTAAGATATCAACATACGGCTATGTTGACATCTTAAGGGGAATTTATGTGAGGCCTCCTTATTTCTTGTGTTGGTGTCACTTTAGCATCCATATTGCAGTTACATTTGTGGATTTACTTACAAAATTTTTTGTTGGTTATCTTTGTCTTGGTGTCATTGTGGAACCCATTTTGAAATAGGATTTTGTTACAAATAATAAGTTTTCTTTCATTATCCTTGTCTTCATGTCATTGAAACACCCATTTTGTAGTAGGATTTCCTTGCAAAGAGTAGGTTTTGTTTGGTTATCCTTGTCTTGGTGTCATTGCAACACTCATTTTGAAATAAGTTTCCTTGCATACAATGAGTTTTGTTTGGTAATATTTATTTTCTAGGATGATTCAAGTATCATAATGTACCTTGTAAGACTGATTTAACACTCTTTCTTTTTCATACGAATCACACAACATAACACACTTTGATGTCTAATAAAATTCATTCTTCTCCATGGATCACCTAGGATAACACAACTTGCTAGCCAGTGGAACCCATATTCCTTTAGAGTCCCTCTTTTCCTATGAACTCATAGTATTACATACATTGAAATTTGTTGGATCATGGTTTCTTGTCTCATTATTTGATGCATGCTACTTCTCTTTCCATAAGGCCACTTTTTCTCTTCCAATAGCATCCTAAGAATGATATTTTTGATTCATACATTTTTATTATCCAAGTCTCTTCAATTAGTTGACTTGCAACCTTTGTGTTTTAGTATTAATCTCTTTTGTGTATCTTTTATTTTTTTATTTTTTCTCTTTCTCCTTTTTCTTTGTATTTGTTTTGTTTTGTGCTTCCTTCCTTTTATGTGATTGTGTGAATTAAGATTGTAAGCTTGGGGGCTTGTTCTCTCATAGCTTTTTACATCTTATCTTTTGTAATCTTTCTCTCTCTCTTTCTTCTCCTTTACTGTCAGTATGAGCATAAGTTCATACTCTCACTAAAGTGGGGGCTAAATGTAGTGTCATAAATTGCAACCCCTTACAATTTTAAACTTCTTCTTGTACCCTTTCCTTAGTGTGTATACTCCTATCTCTTTTCGAAGCATATTTGTAGCAAAGCACTGCAAAATTAATTTGATATGGTTATATAGTGATCTAGGTCTCTATTTGAATCCTAAGTACACTTATGCCACTTTTATTTCATGTCCTTCTAGCATGACTATGACACTAGGTTCCCTTGTCCTAGTGGACTAGGGTGATAGGCTCCACAAGCCCCCAAGAATGGGCCCATTTTAAAATATGTTCATATGCTGGCTTCTGCCAGTTGATTCCCAATCCTGATATTTGAATATGACCATTGGAGATTGGCCTAATTTATGAAATAGCTTTGGAACCCTATATAAAATAATCTTCTAATTCTTTTTCATATCATCATAACATATCATTATCATTTCATCCCACCATATCCTATAGGAGAACGTTTTGCTGGTGCTTTTTTTAAAATTTGAGCATTTTGGAGAAACAAGTTTTGATAATCTTCATCAAGGGTGTTTTCATGATTGATTTCTTTGTGTCTTATCATGTCTTGTCATGTCATGTTATTGAATCAAAATGTGTGGATTTTATCAAAGATCATTGCATCATCATCATCAATAACAACATCAAGCTTGAGGTATAATATCATGGATTCAATATTTTACTTCAGATCTTTCCTTTTAGTTATTTTATTAAGAGTTAATTCCAAACTCGAGGTTTGAATAAAGGAAACCTCTATGAACCCAACAATATTTTCTTCTCTTGTGTGTGCAGATGACATGTTTTGAAGAGAATGAATACATATCTGGAAAGCAATAACTGAGACAAATTGAACCATATTTTGAAGATCTGGAATACCCTAGACGTTGACAATTGACAAACAACATTTGAGAGCTTTTTGACAAAATTTCAGGAGGAGATTCTGACTGACATTGTAATCCCAAATTTGTTTTTAACATTTGAATCTAACACTTTCAAGATTAGGTCACCTAGCCTCATAGCTTGACACTTCCAAGCTAAAATTTCAGGCACATTTTCCTCTTTGTTTCCCATTTCTATATTTGTGCTCAATATCTGCATATTCTAATACTCTTTGTTCATGTTGATTACTTCCAATTATGCATCATAAACCTTAGTTTTGATAGCATTTCCAATATCAATTTTAATTCATTTAAACAAGGAGAATAATAAATAGTGCTCAACTCTTTTTGATAGATCATCTGAAGTAGGGCCTACTGAAATTAAATCTCCTCAATGTATTCAAGTGGTAAATATGTTTTAATCCTATTTTACATAATTAAACTTGTGGATCCCATTCACACCACACAAAATACATATATAAACAAATGTGTCCATGGTTGTCTAAGATTTTTCAAGAAATTTTGTTCTACTAGGTTTTCACTTCTAGTTACACAAGTGGAGTCTAAATATTAACTTTCCATATTCATGAAATGTAAATAAAACTTTCTAAACCACTAATACTTGTCCAACCAAAATGGTAACTTTCCTTATATAAAAGCACCCAAATCACATAAACATACCATATCCATACTCAAGAATTCCAAATGCATAAATTCACCTACTAAAAAGAAATAATCATATATATAGAATGTCCCACATTAACTCATCTTTACCCACAAATCCCGAAAATGCAATTTCCATATACCACCAATAGTTAACTCCCCACTAACATGCCACATGGCATCTAGGAACATCTCCCAAGAATTTTACACTTATATTTGCCTATAATGAGTGTCATTGTGTCAAGTGGCTCAATTTTGTGGTCTCCATCTTGCTTGTGAGAAGGAATTTTTTCTTTGGGTCCTTAAAAGTGATATAAAATGTTAAAAACTTAACTCTTAGGATGTATTAAATAAAATAAGCACAATTGGATTAAATAATTAAAAACTCAATTCATGCTAGGACTCTTAAAGTTTGAGAATATTCATCCCAATATTCTCCCACTTTTAAAAGACTTGTAACAAGTCACACTTCATCTCTACTTAGGTCTTAAGGACCATTGAACCAACACATCAAGTCATGAACAAAATAAACCTATAAATCAATATGATTTATTCTAGTATGGAATGTAGTATTCTTTGCCAATAAAAGGACACTCTAGATATCATAATAGATAGTAATCTATTCCACATCAAAACCAACATCCAAGCATAATCTCTTATGTCAAATTGCTTCCTTACAAGAATGAGTAGTTTCCATGTAATATTATTTTGTAGTAGATAAAGTTACTATAAACTATTTCTTATTCATACAACTTATAGCACCACCAAACATCATGAACACATATCCACTAGTGGATCTTCTAATATTAATGTCACCTGCTCAATCTAAATCCACATATCTATAGATACTATCAGAATGCATATTTCTAATAAGTTTACCCTGAAAACGTAGGGAAACCTCAAAAGTACCCCACAAATGTCTAAACACTCTCTTCATTGCATCGTAATGCCCCCTTCTAGAATTATCCATAATCAAACTAAGGACACCCACTACTTGGGGCATTGTCTTGCCTTGTAAAAATCATAGCACACATTAAGATAACAATAACACTTGCATAAGGAGCTCTCGTCATGTCCTCCATGTCATTAGGATATTTTGGACAATCGTTGATAGAAATGTGGGTCCCTTGTAACATAGGAACATCTAAATACCTACAAGTTGTCATGTTGAATATCTCCAACATAGAGTTAACATACTTACTCTATTTCATCCAAATATTTCTAATCACTCTCTCTCGTTTAATCTTGATCCCAAAAATATAGCTCATTGCACCTAGATATTTTATCTCAAATTATGCTAACAACTGATACTTTAAATATGAAATCATTCATTTACCATTTTCAATGAATAACATATCATCCACATACAGGACTATGATGAGAATATGACCATTTTAAGATTTAAAGACCAACAAGACTTATCATACTCCTAGCCCTCTCCATTAGCATTCTACTCATACTCTTTGAAACACCATTTTGTTGTGGAGTGTATGGAGGTGTATTGTGTCTCTCAATCCCATGGTTCTTATAGAACCTTTCAAATTCTATGTAACAAAACTCACTACTTTTATTCATCCTCAAATACTTCATTTTCCTATCAGTTTGATATTCAACCAAGGATTTAATCTCCTTAAAATGAATGAAAACTTCACATTTACTTTTGACAAAGTACACAAATGTTTGTCTACTATTATCATCTATGAAAGAGATAAAGTACACAAATCTACATAACAAAGGTGAAGGCTAGAAAAGAAGAAACAAGAATTGATAGATTGATTCAATACATTAAATTTTAGAGAATGTACGTTAATACAATGCATAGAAGTAATTGTGAGTGAACATTTAGAATTTGAGTAGTTAGAAACTTCAAAGTTAACCAATGATAAGTAGTTACAAAAACTACTAAAAAATGTAATGCGCCAATGTTCCCCTCTTATTACATTGTTCTTGCAAATTGTACCGTCAAAACCTAAAGTTTCGCCTAGCCAAGGGACCCCCTTAAGGTTTACACCACAAAACTTGTAGATTACATAAAATAAATACATACATTGGAGAAGACATTTCCTTGAAGAACCAAATCCTAAATCAAGTGAAACTCCCCCAAGTTGCCTCATGACCCTCATAAACATGAGGCTCTCAATTCAATCCTTGAGCTCTCAATCTCAGTCTCAAATCACATACATTAAATTATTCTGAACAAAAAATCTTAAAGTTTTTGCTTGACCCTCGTAAGGGTGATAGTTCTCAATTGCAGTTTGGTGAACTCTCTAGGGAACCATCCATGTACTTGAGCTCTTCACAAAACCCCTTACCTGTTTCCAAAAATTAAAACTTCACAATACATGTCTTCTCTGAATCTATCAACACTACAAGTAAAACTAAAAGGAAAGCAAGAAAGACTAAATCCAGAAATGCTTCTTATGAAAAGCATCATCTCAAAGTGAGAAGGTAACTTAAGTTGATGGAAATTTCTCCATCCTCTAGTGTTAACAATCTCTGAAGTGAAACTTATTAGTGCTTCTATAAAAATAGCACTAGAAGAAACATTGCAATTTCTAATAGAAGGGTAAATGCAATAGTAGATTCTAGATCAATCACTCCATCAATAAGCCCATACTCCAAAACTTTTCAGACATGTAATTTTTCTTATGAATATTCTTTACTAGATACTTTCCAGAATCCCAATCAGCACAAATATTATGTATGGCAAAAAAAAAAAAAAACTATTTGAACAATGCAAATCACTAAACCACAAATCACAAATCACTCACAATATTCATAATGTGACATTCATATTCAGCAATAATTAGTGACACTCAAATCTCTTTACGAGAAAATCTTTTGTTTTTAAAATCCAATATCAATTGGAACGAGAGATATAATCTAATATTTTCAACTACACAAAAAAACTAATAAACATCTTCTCTTCTTGAAAGATATCCAAGACATTTAATTACTAACGATCATAGAGAGTGCAATTCCCTGTAACATCCTTATTTCTACGCTCCCTTCTCTCCAAAACTCAGACCATCAACTTGTCACTTTGGTATAGAATGATCCACATATACTGCAAGTTAATTAGAGGTTACCCAAAATTTCAATCACAGATGTCTTTTTATCTCAACTTAACTCAACAAGAATACAAGACTTTTTACCATAATCTATAACTAACAACCAGTATTCAAACCATAGAGATTGTAATGGGACAGAATGATCTTCCTCGAAACCATCTCCAATCTTCTTGATGCTCTTGAATTAATATAACTGTATAACCATAAAAATAAACACATAGCTTTTGCACAAGAAAACACACATCTAATCTAACTGTTTGTTCCCACAAACATCAACCCATGGCCTCTAACATTGAAAGGATACATTTCTTTCAAGGTAGACTCCCAAACATATTACAAATCCCCAAGCCTTGTATATCAACCACGCTTTTACTTGTAGAAGCCGATTAGCATTCAGAGGTTTATAATTCTCCTTCACAATAGGTCTTGGATCACGGCTGCTTTGATACCATATTAGAGGGAGAAAAGTAGAAACAAAACTTGTAATATTGGTTTGATATGTTAAAGTTTAGAGAAGGTACATTTATAGAATGCATAGGAGTAACTGTGAGTGAGCAGCTAGAAATTGAGCAATTAGAAATTATAAAGTTAACCGATGGAAAGCAATTATAGAAACTACAAACTACTAGAAAATGTAATATATCAATAGAAGGAACATTGACGAGACCAAATATATCGGAATGAATATATTCCAAAAGCTCAGAAGATTGATGAGAACTGAAATAAAAGGGAACACGGCGTTGTTTTCTATATATACAACATTCACAAAAGTTGAACTTGATATTACTATCATGAAGGCCTTCGACAAGGCTCTAAGATCCTTTTCACCAATGTGGTCAAGCATTTGGTGCCACAACATTATTTTTGAGTTGGAAGCACTTGATTTCAATAGTTATGCAATTTGGTATTAGTGTTTATGTAGTTTGGTGTATTGCAACTGCATTTCTCATTTGTATAAATGAGTTTTCTATTGATCAAATATACTATCAAGAATTCTACCTCGCATATTGGTATTAGAGCATGAGTAGTAATCATATTCTTGTGAAGTTTGGGCTGCAAAGAAAAATATATGGTAGTGCACTTGCCTTTCTAAATCTACTTAAGTTAGGATGGTATGGGAGGCATGCATAGGATTTAGGTGTTGAAGTAATGTTCCCAAGCTATGATCAATGACTGCAAGCACTTCCACAAGGAAAGAGAACATTACCAAGAAATGATATTGGGATGAGATGTTTAGAAATGTACAAAGCCTTGAACATTAACAAGAAATGATATTGGGATGAGATGTTTAGAAATGTACAAAGCCTTTTCTTAAATAGGCTAGAGACTACAGAATTAAGGGTATAGAAAGAGACATGTGTCTCAATGAGATGAGAAAGTAGGTAGGACTACGTGCAATAATCGTGATGCAATACCAATACATTAGGGAAATACTAAATAATGGCAACTAATATCTACCTAAGTGGAACTTAAGCAAGAGTAAATAAAATTTCTCTATCATTAAGAACCTACTTGAATAAAAATTGAAGAGTTCCATTATGGAGGGAGAATTCTCAATTGGATTTTGTAGCATGGAATATTTTGATTCTTTTACAAAAGATTATAGTTGTAGGGATAATGCTTCAATAAACAAAGAGGAAATATTACATAGACCTTTGAACTGGTCTTATTTCATTTAACCACATCAATCTTGTTTATAATTTTATCCTATTCAAATTCATATGGATTTTACGCTATTGCTTCCTTACATAAGGTATTATAATCTTCATTTTATTTATTTGTAAGTCCTTGTTTGTTCAACAAATAATTATGCTATTGATATCTAATGTTTTTGTGTTGCATGAGGAACATAATCAATGTTTGCATGTATGGTAGTCGATTGGTATGGCATTTATTTAACACATTATCTATGTAGTGTTTGGTATTTGGGTTGCATTGTTTGGATCCATACATTAGGGTGCCTTTTGTTGTGACTTACTAGTCTATGGAGAAACAAAATAAACATTTTAAATCGTATGTTATTTATGATGTGAGGAGAATTTATACAATGTAGATGATGTTATTGTAATAACCACAATATATAACTACTCATAACAATATAATACACCAACATGCCCCCTTAATACATTGTTCTTGTAAAAGTACAAAGGGACCCACATTTAAGGCCTACATCACAAAACTTGATGACTACATAATATGAATATACATACTTGAAAAGATCTTATGTTGAAGAAGAAAATCCTGAACCAAGCAAGACTAGACATCAAGTTGTCCCGTGACCCTCATAAAAGTGTATCCTCGGATTGTGCTCTTGAAGTCTTCATCCCAAACTCTCAAATCACGAAACCTTGAATTATTTGACAACAATCCCTAATAGCTACAACATATCTCTATCATTGTCTAATGACCATGAAAGGGTACAATTCTTGATCATATACCTTGAAGCTTGTTTAATAATAGTCTATATTGAGCTCAACACCAAATCCCAAACCTATCTTCAAAATATAACCTTCACAATACATTTATTCTTCAACAACATCAACATCTAAAATAAAGGAAAAAAAGAAAGCATAAAATAAAAAATGCCAAAAATGCTTCTCATGTAGAACACCATCTCAAAGTGAGAAGCCAAGTTGAGATGTTGCAAAATTCTCCACCATTTGATGCCCTCACCCTCTAAGGGATCCTATTACACTTTACCCTTGAAAAGTAGCACCAAAAAAATTAATACAATCTCCAAGAGCCCAATTAGAAACATTAAGAGGACATTTCAGAAGTTATTTTACAAGATCCTTATAAACAACCTAGGTGGAATTAGATTGGGTCCCTATGAAAAACGTTTTGACTTCAATTGGACTTGTTACAATCATTTTCAAACCTTCTATTTCCATATGAATTGCTTGTAAAGATATTAGTACAACATGTCAAAGTTTCTCAATATTTGAAACTTGCAATAAAATCTAGAAAATCTCCTTGTTCCTTGTATGTAATATAGACATATTGATAAGAAAATTGTGAAAACCAAGTTTCATAATATCAACTTCAATAAATGGTGAATCCATTTACCTAAAAAATAAGAGACACCTTTATTTTCCACAATCTTCTAAAACCAAAACAATAGTTCTTATATCTCTATTTAAAATTTTATCTAATAGAAAATAATACAAAGTAAATCAAAACCTAAATATTTATTTTAATTATTTTAGTAAATTAAACTAAGAACTTTATTTCCAAACCCTAGCCTCCTCATCTATCTTGTCTTCTCCCCATGTATCCTTTTTTATAGAAGTAGCCCCAAAATATTATGTCATAGATCAATAATTGAAAAAGGATTTCTTGATAACAAATAGAATAAACTATAAAAAAATTATAAGATGCTTGAAAACCATTGAAAGAATAAAATTCCAAATGTAGATGTAGCTTATTTCTATTTCATCGTGCTAATTGTGCTCCCTATTTTCAAATATGAGCATGAAAACTTATATGACCAATCAAAGTGCACTTCAATCCCTATGCAATATTGAGTGAATTCTATTCAAATTGACTTAAATATTAAATATTTAGAAAATTGAACTATCTTATCTGCTCCCTCTATTATATGAATCATAACACGATCACATTTTATAAAACTACTACAATGGAAGGAAAGAAAGAAACTTAATGTCCATTGGTCCCAATTGTATTGGGTATCTTATTTCTCTATGTTCCTCATGTCTTTATAGACGACAAGAGAGAAAAAAAAGTGACAACAAATTAGTGGTGAAACCTACTAAAACACTAGTCTTGCCCATCCATTATGTACCATTCACTATGATGTTCACCAACACTTCTAACAATTTGTTGGGAATATGAAGCCCAATGGTCCCATGACCATTCGTCTTCACTTGACTCTTCGTTGATAGTTGAATGCCTATATAAATAGTTGGGCATAGGCCATGTATCTAATAACAGTTAATATATCATATTTCCCCGCTTTCTAGTGGATGTAGCTAGTAATGGTGAGCCACATAAATAACTATGTTATGTGTTTATATTTTGTTTGTGTTTTGCTTTAGTTTATTTGTTTATATGTTTTTCTCGGCTGGTTTATCTTTACACAATCTTATCTGCAACAATCAAATTGCACAACCATTGCAACAACTTATATTATCATACCATCTATACTTTTTATGCAGTGCAAGCTAATTTACATCATTGATCCTCATGCCTATACTTGGTTCTTGCAGGCTCTATCCATGGTGTCTTCTATTAACCAAGGGTGGCATAAGATTAAAGGTCTTTGATGAAGAGTTTTGAAAGCTCCGTCAACAAAAACGATTAAGGATGCCTGACATTTATTGAAACGGTCTTAGTGAAAAGTGAAAACAATAATAGTTATAATAACCACATTACATAATTACTCATAACAATTTAATACACCAACGTTCTATACCCTACACCTTTCAAATATATAGAATGAATTCCCACATGCACAATAGCAACCAAAAGAAAAGATATTGGCAATATTTGTCATACATATTAGAGCACAACCCTTTGAATAGACAAACATGGTAGGACACTAGTAATGGGTGTTAGTGTCCTCCCAATTCAACCCTAAATTTAAATGTTTTAATGTTATCTTTAAGCCCTTATTTATGAATTTGTGTTAGTTGCATTTGGAAAACTCACTTTCTCATTTACAACTCCTTTTAAAAAGATATCTCTTTCAAGCACTATAGTTCAAAATCAATCAAGTTAAGAAATCCAAAGGCAATATCCAATATACAACAACAATATGATATAAAGTATCATTTATTATTTAAGCTTTATTATTTTTATCATGTTATACTAACCTCTTGTACGACTTCATGAGAGGGTTAAAGTACAAAAGCTATGTCAGACTTTCATATAGGAAACTACCAATGTTGATTCAATCTTTTAAATTAAATCACTAGAAAGTGAAAAATACATTTCAAATTTTTAAATGATTTAGATTAATAAAATGTAAATTTTTAGTATATTTTTTCTTTATAATTTAAAAAAATAAATTAAGGATTATTTGAATATATATTTCTATAAAATAAACATTAAAATTTAGTTGACAAAATATTGAAATTGTAGTTAGATGGTGTTGAACACACCTAGATGCTAAGAGGGGGTGGGAATAGGGGTTAAATCAACACACATTAAAATTCATCCACTCAATAACCTTTTAAAGTCAAATTTGCTGAAGGAATAGAAAAAGACATGCATCACACAAAGACACCAGAATTTTACATGCAAAACTCAATAAGGAAAAAACAATGATCAGAATTAGCTCACTATATAAATAATCAACTATTACAATATTCATTTTTGACACATTGCCAAAGAAGCTCACTGCCACCTGAACTTGCAGGTTAAGGTGCACTACCATAGAACAAGATACAATGACTTCCGTACTGAAGATCATTTCTTTAAGACAAGATACAATATCAAAACATTACAAAAATTTATCATGAACAATACTGATTAAACTATTGTATAAGACACATCTCAAATGTTGGTATGGCACTCCTCTATGAAGCACAAAATTGATTCTATCATACTGATTCCCCACACTTAATAAACTTTCCATCAACTCTGATATTCACATGATATACACATTACACACACCATACTTTATAATTCACAAATGATCTATTTCTTATACATCTTTCGCATTATCCAAAAACTTCTATTAGGTCAGCCGGATAGGACTCAAAGAGTGAAACATGTGAAAGACAAAAGTTAACCCAAAATCATAATATATCTTCTCAAATTAGGTTGTGGAGCAACCCAACACACTCTTGGCCTCAACAACATAAAAATACAACATCAAAACATGTTCAAATAAAAAAGGAATAGGTCTGGACCAACCGCAATATCACGAACAACTGAGTCGGCCATAAACCAGACAACTGCATCCCAAAAACTGATCTCCAGCATAAATAATCAACAAAACAAAAATGTGGACCACCAAAGAGAATATGTGACATATCAACAAACATCCTTTCATCATCTTCTTAGATCGCTGAATCGCTGACCACCACTTGGAAACAATATGCAAGTAGTGGACCGTTGTACTATAGATTTATAGATAACATTAGGCATCAACTCTTTCACCATTTCACCAATCAACCTAAAAACACCTGTCATAGGCCTAAGACACAATTCACAGCATAATCCCAATACTGTACTAGCACAAGTATCCATGTAACTAGAAGAATGCGGAGCATTCTACCGTATGACCTGAAATTTTATAATTATCAAACTAAAATAGGAAGAACAAAATGTTGGGAATATGAAGTCCAACAATCGTATGGTTGTTTGTCTTCTTCAAAGATTCTTCTGAGATGTCTATAAATGACTGAATGCAGTGATGTATGCTGTAATATTGGAGATATTGATTAATATAAATATTCCCTGCTTTCAACTTCGTTAAAACCTTATGTCATATGTTGTCAGCATATTTTTCTATTTATTTCCGTTTTAATTTAATTGTTGAATGTTTTATCTGTTCATTTTAATCTTCACACAAACAAATATAACTTCTGTAAGTAAGAAAATTGATTGCAAACTCGATCTCATGCACATTATCTATCACCAAGCTAAAGTCCAAATCCGCACAACAATTTGATCCATCGTGGAGAAATGTGGGGGAAGGAACTAATCAGCAGACACAAGTAGCATTCCTCCGTTAGAGGTCATTTAATTCCCACAAGGTGGCATTTACTCAACTCCAGCAGCCTATTCACCTCATCGTAGGGGTCATTAAATTCCCACATGGTGACATTTACTCAACTCCATTAGCCCATTCACTTCATCGTAGGGGAAATAAACGTAACTTCAGATGGTGAACTGTTTAGCGGTCATTAAATTCACAATGGAGAGGTTGATATAATCTTATCTTCTGTGTATGATCGACCATAACAGAGTAGCAGGGCCAGTGGGATATAAATTGGTTCGATGGGGACAATTACCAACTCGTGTCGCCCATTCACTTCTCCATAACTACTAACCTCTTAGATCCTATTCCCTACTGTTTGCCAACTTAAGCAGCATTGAATGTTTTACACAGAATTGATCTTGATGTAACGTCCACGATCTTCTGCAGCATTCGTCATCTGTGATGATGTAATTTCTGATAATGTAATAAGTTTGATTTAAATTGTCTACCCACAAATGCGTAAACAAATGTTGACGTAAAGAGCAATAAGAGCTGACAATTGCCTTTTTGAAGTCTTGTGTAGAGGCTGATACTGACGCCATTACCAGGCGCTTTGAATGTTTTACAGAGAATTTATGTATGATGATGTAAAGCCCACGAACACAATCGAACTAGAATCAAACTTTTGACAACTATAGTACAGAAAATTACTGCTCTGCATTTACTAGTACAAGCTCTGTGTAATGCTATCCATCCATATAAATGGTGCCGCTTCCATGCCATGCCATGCATCCAATGGCCACCGTACGGAGCAATGTAAGGTTAAGTGTTACGTAAATGTCTTTAAGCAGCATTCTGAGGAATAAAACCTTAACAACTTAATTTTATCAATATTATTGAACTCTTCCCATACATGTACCTCTATTTTTTATCTCCTTGGATGACTCTCCCAAATAGTGTTAATATCTAAAGACCTCCAATATATTCCTTCAAAATGTATCATTGTTGTATATACATTAATCTATGATTAAACCAAAATAATATGTCAAACAAGGTAGATTTTCATAGTTAATTTATGAAAATCTACACTTAATGATTACTATGTTTATGATATGAACCTCTTCTATATGAGACATGTCCTTAGATATGTTTATGATATGAACCTCTTCTCTATGAGACATGCCCTTAGATAAAGAAAAGTAAAATAGACTTTGATGATGCATGAACAAAACTTATAATATTCTCATGAATAAAACAAGAATCTTAATATAATTGCATGAACATACTAATCATTTCATTGAAGATACTATAATTTATCTCTAATTTTCATATTGATGACAATAAGCTTCTTTATTAAGGATTTGACAAAGGGATTGTCACTTTTAATTACTCTTTCAACCATATCAATTTACAAAAATAATATGACAATTTTGATACATTTACTATTAATTTAATATATCTACACATGATGTACCATGAAAATCTTGACAAAAAAACGGGAAGTCGATGCATGATCTTCACATTTTACATGATTGATAAAACGTCTCCTTATTAAAATGCAAGGATTTCATGGAAAAGAAACAATAAACTTGTCTCCTCCTTCATTCTCCACATGTATACTTTTGCACGGGAGAGAAGCAATGGCCTTCAAGACCCTTTCAACTATTTTCATGAAATTTTAGCCCTATTAAATAATAATAAACTATGTTGGCTTCATAGTAACCTGCAAAAGCTATGGAATAGAAACAACATGACCAAAACTCTAAAACAACTCAACCTAGTCACTAAAAAATAAACTTATTATATTAGATTTCCCTCCAAATATAAAACAAGTCAACCTAGTCACTGAAAATTGAACTTATTATATTAGGTTTCCCTCCAAATATATGTAATGTGGGTTTTGATTAATCAATAGTGTCTTTTGATATTTTTTTCAAATGCAAGCCCTTTTTCAAAAGCTACAAAAAAATATTGAGCAACTCAAATAAAGGCATGGAATACATGAATATAAATTTTACACTTCAAGATACATTTGAATCCTTTTGTTTTCTATTAGGACTAGACCAAGATCCCTAAAACAACAAGAACAATTAGTCAAAGACTATTTTAAGCCAAAGGGCTTACAATCCCCACATATTAAAGGATGAAGGAATATATTATTGTATTGTATTAGTGAAGAATTGAATTATATATTTGTTATTGGTGATCCTAATCTTTGAATTTCCTACTTTGCATTGCACCATGTCCTTATCACCACCTAATCCTAGATTCTTCTTATGATCAATTTAATAAAACATTATTTTATTATGTTATGTCAAGCCTCCAATATATCTACAAATCATTGCAACTTATGATAGAGAATTTTGTAGCTATTTGCTTGTCCATTATCAAATAGTTGAATAATTTTTTAAGTAATCTAAGACCTTTTTTTTTAATCATGCAATCACTATAGCTGAGAATAATATGTCAAAGTTTCAATGATCTTTATACTCCATATTAATTAAAAAATAATTTTAGAAGTAACTATGTGAATTTTATTTGCATCAATGCTTTGGATTATACTTCATGATGCATCATTAATATTTACAAACTAAATTCATCTTCCTTATATATCTCCGCTCATATTTATCTTTTTTATGATTCATATAATGCAAAAAAAATGCTTTCAATGTACTTATAAATATATCCACTTGCTTAAAGATAAAATAATAATTTTTATTATTAAATTGATAAACAATTGAAATTATATATTACTAGCTACTGACCCTAACCTCTCTAATCTCTACTTGACAGTGCACTATGCCCCTATCACCAGCAAACTCTGAATTCCTTTTATGATCCATTAATGAACTATGCTTATATTTAAGATACAATTGTTCTAAATAAAAAAATCATGCAGCGAATTTTATTTCTTTTAATTATATAATTTAAATCAGATTATACATACAGTGTTTCCTTGAAATCATATCATACTTAAAATTATTCAATAAGATCGATACATCACTTATTCAAATGTACAAAACTTAGAATCTTAATGTCTCTTCCATCTTATCACATGAAAGAGATTATTAATTTACAAACATCACCAATACAATAAGATTAAACACTCTGATTATTTGTTACCTCACCAAAGGCAATTTATACCTTTGCCTTTTTTATTCTCCGTTTACCCTTCTTATCCACTTGCTCAATTGCATCCTTCTGAGCCGCCACGGAAGCAATCATCTCTGAATTCTCATTGCAGTATTCACGTCCGTACCAAGTATTCTGTGGAAGCTTCTTATTGAAGTGGAATGTATCTGTACCGTGGATATGCTGAATTTTGGCATGATTAACCCGCCAATTATCAGTGCCCTCTACCTTAAAATATACATAGCACAAATTGTCCTTCACACAAGGCCCAGTTAAGGTGAACTTATCGGTTTTGCCCTTCATGAAGGGCTTCTTGTTGCCTTCGTTCATGGACTGGCTAAGATACTGTTCTAGCACCTCAACTTTGTTTTCGTCATAAAAGCCTTTGTCCCCAAATCTCACACGGACATGGTCATCTGTCCCTGGATCGAATATACCACGTGATGTCTGCACCTCTAATAGATAGGAGCACTCTTCTCCCTGTTAAAAAAGAAATTAGTGAGAGCTATTTTATTAAGACCCACAGAGACAAATTAGCCAAGCCACATCATGTTCATACACTTTCATGACTATTCTCTAAAACCAAAGAAAGTATTTGTTGTCTTCAAGCAGTGACTTCTTTCATGAAATTATAAGAGATAGGAGCACTCTTCTTCCTGTAAAAACAGATTAGTGAGAGCAAATTTATTACGGCCCACAGAGCCAAAATAGCCAAGACACATCATGTTCATATACTTTCATGACTATTTTCAAAAACTAAAGAGAGTGTTTGTTTTCACCAAGCAGTGACTTCTTTCATGAAATTATAAGAGAAAAATGGCTCAACAGCCTAAACAATTTAAACTGCGTTCGTTTACCTTGAAGCCCATTTAACTTTAAAACCCATTACATATCTAGCAAGATACTTTGGAAAACAGATATTGCAAGACCAAAACAAGCCAGCCATCTGAGAGTGTTGAATGGAACCAAAATAAGAATGCAAACTAAGTGAAGTTCTTGAAATACGTAGAGAATACAAACTATTCTAACCTTTGCAGGGAGAGTGTGAAATGGAGCCAAAATAAGAAGAAGAAAAGCCATGCATTCAACCCTTCTGCACATCTTTCTTGCCATTTTCTTACAAATGCTGAATATTTGTGAAACCAGAATGAAACTGAACATGCTACGCTTTGTCAAGGAACTCCTTGACTTGCTCTTATTATAGATATTATGATTCAGTTTAGTTATAAAAAAGTAGAAAATAAAAATGCTGGATTAGCAAAAGTAAAATATCAGGAGCGCAAATGTGAAATGAGATAGCGGCCATAAAATGTTGTGATGAATTCCATGGAAATAGCGACAAAGATGGCCCCCACAGAGTTGACAAAATGCATACCCCTCCCATACTATAATTCTCCATTTTTCCTTCGACGAGATCGGATTTAAAAAGCATATTCAGGGTCCCTACCACATTAATTGTGTATTTGGAAATCTTTGGAAGGCATATTGTATTGGAACTTATGTATCCAAGTCATATATACGTGGGAGCTTATGTATCCAAGTCATATATACGTGGGAGTAGGTTTGATAATTCAATAATATAATTATAATTGCAAACAATTTTACATATATGTGCTGAATTGATATAATCACTGAAATAAATGTATTGAAATTGAAAAAGAAGGGTCGTTGGGCTTAGCTTTCTATGTAATAAATTATGTTTTGATGTAGAATGTATTTTATTACTTTTTTTATATTTTAAATATTCAACTTTTAACTACATAACATCGATAGAATAGTTTGCGGTCCACATTGCATGGCTTTGAATTTTCTGTGGAGCCTTTATATGTGTACTTTGAGCCTTTAGATCTGTATATGCTTATATATAGGGGAAACGTACCAATAGTGGACATAGCTAACTTCGTGCACATAGAACTCTCAAATTATATGTCAGATTTCAAATATTTTTTTTGGTTTTCTCCATATACAACTTAACTACTTATAACTAAGGATCCGACTTCTAGGTAGTAACGATGCATGCTATGGAAATTGTTATATGAAGAAAGTTCAAAAAGTGGTCATTTAAAAGTGTCATCCCATACATAGACACCTGTGTGCCAATAGTAGATAACTACCAGTAGTAGTCTAGTAGTAATGGACAAATGCCCTAGTAGTTATGCACAAATGTTCTAGTAGTGGTGCACAAATCGGCCAGTAGTGGTGCACAAATGAGCTAATAAAGGGCAAAAGAGCTGGAAAATTATCCACTATTGGTACATGTGATATTCATTAATGAACTTTTCATTATCAATTTTTGGGCTCATTTATAATCTACTAATGTAGGGTTGGGTTGACAAAAAGGTGTCCACTATGGGAACTATGTCCACTACTGGTACCCTTTCCCTATCTATAATGGTTGTTCTTAAAGCCACCATTAGAACTTCTTACACTATGCAGGGGAGGTCAACTTCTTACCTTCTACCTTAGTTGAGAAAGTTAATTGATTTAACAATTTTGGCAAGTATGAGCACATGCCTAGCTAAGCAAATGCAAATACCTTGACCTATCCTTAAAACTATATATTTTAATGATTATATTTATGCATGATGATAATGCAATGATGCACAAGTGTTCAAAGTATCATATTATCTAAATTGATTAGATATTTTGTCATTTTACACAAGGCTATGTTGCAAAATTTTGAATATTCTTGCTTGAGTTGGTGAATATGTGTTGCTCTAGATTTATACACAACTACTATGCATGAGTTGAACTTAGCATAGGACACATGTTACACTTGTACAACCTACATATGGATAGATCACCCTTGTTTGCATGATAGAAGCAAATGGACTAGAATGCAATGTCAAAAGGACTACTCTTTCACTCTCAATGAGCAAGGAGAGTCCTAGACAAGTTTCAACCTAGATGTTTGCATGTAAATTAGTTTTTCTACTAGCTTAATCACTCACTTCAAGGAGTGATTGATGATAGATGATTGCAGTGATGCGTAGTGTCTTGGTTGCAACATATGGGTTATGTTTGGAAAACATTTAAATAGTTGTTGCTATAAAAATTCATGTGATTATGTGTGTTGTTAGTGTAGAAACCTAAAATTATCCTAGCCTAATTAAATAAGTATTTTATTTATTTAATTTTTGTAATCCTAAACCTTCTATTAATTAAATTGTTATTTATTTATTTGATTAATTTACTTAGTCTTTTCTAGGCTTTCCTAATTTGAATAATTTTATTTATTTATTTAAATTATCCTCTTCTTAAACTAAATAAATAGTTTATATATTTAATTAATTCATTATCTTTTTCCCTTCATGACACTCGTCATTCATCTCTTAATTTACCTTTAACCACCTCCCTAATATTTTCATATTTCCTATACCTTCCCTTCAATCTTAGTCAACCATATTTTATCTCACCTCTTAATGATATCCTTCATTTTTCAAGATGTTCTCTATATAAGAGGCCTCTTCCTCTCTTTTCCATATAGCAATCTTGGAGCATACTTACATTCTGTTGAATTGACTTTTTCCTATATCAAGCTACATCATCACAACCACATCCATTCACTATATAGCTCTTGTGCACACATGAAATATGAGAGCAAATATATCAAGCAAGATCAATGGAGATAGGAAGACAATAAAAACAAGGCCTTGGAGCATGTGAAGGCTATCATTTTTATTTGTTTGATATTTTCATGGTCTTAGGTGTAGTGCCCTTCCTTGATGCACTCTTTTATGATACTCTTGATAGATACTTATGGCTTTATTTATGTTTTGTATGCTTCTAGTTGATGTTAGATACTTTATGTTGGCAGTTGATACATTATGCTTCTATGTGGATCATGATATACTCAAGACTATTATGATATTTGTTATCTTCAAGCAATGACTTCTTTCATGAAATTATAAGAGATAGGAGCACTCTTCTTCCTGTAAAAACAAATTAGTGAGAGCAAATTTATTATGGCCCACAGAGCCAAAACAGCCAAGACACATCATGTTCATATACTTTCATGACTATTTTCAAAAACTAAAGAGTGTTTGTTTTCATCAAGCAGTGACTTCTTTCATGAAATTATAAGAGAAAAATGGCTCAACAGTCTAAACAATTTAAACTGCGTTCGTTTACCTTAAAGCCCATTTAACTTTAAAACCCATTACATATCTAGCAAGATACTTTGGAAAACAGATATTGCAAGACCAAAACAAGCAAGCCATCTGAGAGTGTTGAATGGAACCAAAATAAGAATGCAAACTAAGTGAAGTTCTTGAAATACGTAGAGAATACAAACTTCTAACCTTTGCAGGGAGAGTGTGAAATGGAGCCAAAATAAGAAGAAGAAAAGCCATGCATTCAACCCTTCTGCGCATCTTTCTTGCCAGTTTCTTAGAAATGCTGAATATTTGTGAAACCAGAATGAAACTGAACATGCTACGCTTTGTCAAGGAACTCCTTGACTTGCTCTTATTATAGATATTATGATTCAGTTTAGTTATAAGGAAGTAGAAAATAAAAATGTTGGATTAGCAAAAGTAAAATATCAGGAGCGCAAATGTGAAATGAGATAGCGAACATTAAATGTTGTGATGAATTCCATGGAAATAGCAACAAAGATGGCCCCCACAGAGTTGACAAAATGCATACCCCTCCCATACTATAATTCTCCATTTTTCCTTCGACGAGATCGGATTTAAAAAGCATATTCAGGGTCCCTACCACATTAATTGTGTATTTGGAAATCTTTGGAAGGCATATTGTATTGGAACTTATGTATCCAAGTCATATATACATGGGAGTAGGTTTGATAATTCAATAATATAATTATAATTGCAAACAATTTTACATATATGTGCTGAATTGATATAATCACTGAAATAAATGTATTGAAATTGAAAAAGAATGGTGATTGGGCTTAGCTTTCTATGTAATAAATTATGTTTTGATGTAGAATGTATTTTATTACTTTCTTTATATTTTAAACATTAAACTTTTAACTACATAACATTGATAGAATAGTTTGCGGTCTATATTGCATGGCTTTGAACTTTGTGTGGAGTCTTCATATGTGTACTTTGAGTCTTTAGATTCATATATGCTTATATATAGGGGAAGCATACCAGTAGTGGACATAGCTAACTTCGCGCACATAGAACTCTCAAATCGTATGTCAGATTTCAAATATTTTTTTTGGTTGTCTCCATATACAACTTAACTACTTATAACTAAGGATCTGACTTTTGGATAGTAACGTTGCACGTTGTGGAAATCGTTATATGCAGAAAGTTCAAAAAGTGGTCATTTAAAAGTGTCATCCCATACATAAACACCTTTGTGCCAATAGTAGATAACTCACAATATCCAGTAGTAGTCCAGTACTAATGGACAAATGCCCCAGTAATTATGCACAAATGTTCTAGTAGTGGTGCACAAATCGGCCAATAGTGGTGCACAAATTGGCCAGTAGTTGTGTACAAATGAGCTAATAAAGGGCAAAAGAGCTGGAAAATTATCCACTATTGGTACATGTGATATTCATTAATGAACTTTTCATTATCAATTTGTGGGCTCATTTACAATCTACTAATGTGGGGTTGGGTTGATAAAAAGGTGTCCACTACTGGTACCCTTTCCCTATCTATAAAGGTTGTTCTTAAAGGAACCATTAGAACTTCTTACACTATGCAGGGGAAGTCAACTTCTCACCTTCTACCTTAGTGAAGAAAGTTAATTGATTTAACAATTTTGGCAAGTATGAACACATGTCTAGCTAGGTAAATGCAAATAACTTGATCTGTCCTTAAAACTATATATTTTAATAATTATATTTATGCATGATGATAATGCAATGATGCACAAGTGTTGAAACTATCATATTATCTAAATGAACTAGATATTTGTCATTTTACACAAGGCTATGTTGCAAAATTTTGAATATTCATGCTTGAGTTGGTTGATATGTGTTGCTCTAGATCTATACACAACTAGTATGCATGAGTTGAACTTGGCATAGGACACACGTTACACTTGTACAACCTACATATCTATAGATCAACCTTGTTTGCATCATAGAAGCAAATTGACTAATGCAATGTCAAAAGAACTACCCTCTCCCTCTCAATGAGGAAGGAGAGTCCTAGAAAAGTTTCAACTTGGATGTTTGCATGTAGATTAGTTGTTCTACTAGCTTAATCACTCACTTCAAGGAGTGATTGATGGTAGATGATTGTAGTGATGTGTAGTGTCTTGGTTGCAACATGTGGGTTATGTTTGGAAAACATTTGAATAGTTGTTGCTATGGAAATTCATTTGATTATATGTGTTGTTAATGTAGACACCTAAAATTCTCCTAGCCTAATTAAATAAATATTTTATTTATTTAATTTTTTTAATCCTAAACCTTCTATTAATTAAATAGTTATTTAGTTATTTGATTAATTCACTTAGTCTTTTCTAGGCTTTCCTAGTTTGAATAAATTTTATTTGTTTATTTAACTTATCCTCTTCCTAAATTAAATAAATAGTTTATATATTTAATTAATTCATTATCTTTTTCCCTTCATGACACTTGTCATTCATCTCTTAATTTACCTTTAACCACCTCCCTAATATTTTCCTATTTCCTATACTTGCCCTTCAATCTTAGTCAACCATCTTTTATCTCACCTCTTAATCATATCCTTTCGTTTTCAAGATGTTCTCTATATAAGAGGCCTCTTCCTCTCTTTTCCATTAAGCAATCTTGGAGCATACTTACATTCTGTTGAATCGACTTTTTCCTACATCAAGCTACATCATCACAATGACATCCTTTCACTATTGAGCTCTTGTGCACACATGAAATATGAGAGAAAATATATCAAGCAAGATAAATGCAGATACGAAGATAATGAAAACAAGGCCTTGGAGCATGTGAATGGTATCATTTTTATTTGTTTGATATTTGTATGATCTTAGGTGTAGTGCCCTTCCTTGATGCACTCTTTTATGATACTGTTGAAAGATACTTATGGCTTTATTTATGTTTTGTATGCTTCTAGTTGATGTTAGATACTTTATGTTGGCAGTTGATGCATTATGCTTCTATGGTGATCATGATATACTCAAGACTATTATGATGTTGGGACACATGTTTTTTTATTTATGCATATTGATTATATGCATGTTGTGGCTTATATTTATTTACGATGTTGTTATGCCATGTGCTAACCCTACTTCATGCTTATATTGGATGCAATGACATTGTCGATGATGTTATGTTTTTCATTTTTGCATTATTACTATGGACGTAAAAAGGGATAATGCTACGCTACTCATTTATGAGCAAGGTGTGATGTTGTGATTCTCTTTTATATGTTTGACTTCTTTATGTTATATATATGTGTATATGTTGTGTATAGACATTTGGTATCATGCAAGATGCAAGTACTAGACATTGACTCCACCTGGTTTCACAATTCTGAGCGTGTCTCTAATCCTAATGGCAAGTTGATTGGAGGTGGCATAAGATCTTATCACACTCTAGGCCTAGTTGGTGTCTTGTCAGTTCTAGTGCTTTGGCTAGAGTCATCTTGTTAAGTGTTATATGGTATTTTATTTAATTTATGTTGGGATTGATTTATGGAGTTGTGGTAATTAATTAATTATTATATATAGTTCATTTGTGTAAATCAATAATGATGGTAGGTATGAATAATGTAAATATATTTATTTATTTGGAGTTTATAATAAATTAATTATTATTTTGTGGAAATTATATTGTTTGAAGCATTATGTTTATTTGTGCATTTATTTATTTATTTACTTCATTTTATTATTGGCCTTTGGGAGTTGTATTTGGTGACTCATATTTAATTTTCTTTTCTCTCAAATTCTGAAAAAGATTATAAATATTATTATTATGAAGGCTAAATAAGGGTATTGTCATGAAGTTTTCTGGGGAAGGTTTGTTTTGATCTTGATTTTTTGGAAGATGATTTTCTGCATATGTTTGGGGTGATTGTAGGTGATTTTCACAACCTATGTCAATTTGAGTCAGACCAGAGGCTTGTTTCAAGATTTTGTGACTTTTCGTGATGTCTTTTCCAATTTTGATTGTTTGTATTTTGAGAAATTTGTTATAACCTTGTATATTGATTTGTTGGACTATATTATTGGTATTACATTTGATTAATTGAAATATTATATTAAAGATAACAATTCATTGAGATTCAGATTTTATCATGGGACCTTTGTAATGATGTATTATGTGTTTATCATGGGATTCTTTATATTTATGTTTTCACCTTAGGTTTTAGGAACATGATAGGGGAAGTGTCTTCCAAGTGGGTGTCAGGCCCCCCAAATGGTTGTCAGGATATCTCACTGGAGGTTGTTTAATCAAGTGATAATTTTAATAAATTAATCTAGGGGCTTGGATAGTTTTCACATTAACAAGATAATTGTGGCACCACACTCATGGCCTAGAGTGCTAGTTTAGGTTCAGGATAAGATTGGGAATGCCTTTTTGGCATGATTGTACACCCTTGTCCTCACAAAATATTGAATCAGCTCTACATGTGCATCAAATGGGTGTTGGGGTATGAAGTTTGGAGAGGGTCAAACTGCACTGGGATAACCCTTGTTGATGGCATGTTATGACACTCTTCCCTTTATGTGTCCTAATAGCTTAATCTTTGTGTTTTGTGGAAGCCTCTGGTGAGATTGTGCATTGTGGTTAAGTTTACATTTTATGGTTAAGCCTTGCTTTGTGGTTTTCCCTATGTATTATGTTGTCAGTCTTTTTGTGTGAATTAGCCTATGTTTTATGTTTCCTTTGGATGCTAGGTGTCAACGTAGCTTTAGACAGTGTGTGGGACCTTATGCCATTCTCTAGAGCATAGGGGGTGGAGCTTTTTGGTTCTACATGGTCAAGTGGTTTGATGCCTTCTTCCATTGGGATTTTCTTCATTGGATGTTTGTGTGCGTGATTTAGGATTCTATGTCTTTTCAATTCTTGTGCTATGGTTCTTGGAGTAGTTTTGATTAATTCTATATGATTGAGATATACCATTGTAATGTGTAGCTTGGATGCTATTCATGTAGTTAGTTTATTATGACCTTCTATTTGAAGCATATAGTGTATATTCGTATTGAATATTTTGTATGAGATGTAATATGTTATGCAATGATTTTCTTAGGTGATTTCTTCTATTAAAAAAATGGTATTGGCTATATTGTAGGAATGTTTAGAATGACTAGTATGTAGGAAATGTATTTTAGGAACATTTGGTATTGGTGCATTAAAATGGACTTATTGTGTTAGAAGTATTGTTTATGGTATAATTTATGATTAAGTGTATTAATGGGATTAAATGGTTATTTTCCTATGTTTATGTTATGAAATGTCCATTGGAATTAGTAGAGGAAAATCTCATATCAATGATAGTTAATGTTGTTCATATCTTTAATTGGTTGTTTCTAAATAACGACGTTGAGATTACCCTAGGGATATGAAATTTAAATGCTATAGATAATTTCACTTGTGCACTTTAGTTTGTTAGATCATGTTTATTCTACATATGTAATTCTTACGTTTATAGGGTGATGTATCTCTTTTAAAACCAAATTATCTCTATTTTTCTAGTTAGTTGGTTAGTTTCTCTAGGTTATTCTTGGTGGGCATTACATTAGGTTCTTCATTGGTTTTATGTTGGATGCTATTGTAGGACTAAGTTTTTAGTGGTTGATTCCTTTAGGTTTTACAATAACTTTAGTTTCCAAATTGCAATGGTTCCTTTAGGTTTTACAATCATTTTAGCTAATGCTAGGGTTGGAGACACAAGCTTAGGTTTTTGTAAATATTTGATCATATCTCCCAAATAGATGCAATTTTTTCCAAAAAATCACTTTTTGCAGATTTTAGATGGTATAAGGAGTTTGCAGTCCAAAAATTAGAATTTTTGGATTAGTTTTGAATTATTTATCATTTTTTTAATGATTTTTCATTAAAAAAATAATTTATGGAGCAAACCAGCAAATTTTTTAGATTTTCTTATATTTCTAGAAATCTCTTAGAATTCTAGAGGTTTGTTTTTCTTTTTTCTTTTAATTTTAATGAACAATAGTTAATAAAAAATTGGATCTTTGAAAATTAGGGTTTTGTAATGATTTGATCATATCTCACAAATAGATATGAATTTGCACACAATTCATTTAATGTAGGTTTGGAATGGTCTATGGAGCTTTCAATCCAAAAATCATATATTTTTAATTATTTTTTAATTGTCTATAATTATTTTGTGATTTTTCATGAAAAATTAATTTTGGGAGCAAATCAGCAACTTTTTTCAAATTTTCTTATATTTTTGGAAATTTTTAAGAATTATAGAGGGGGAATTTTCTTTGTGCTTTTAAGATGAAAAATAATTCATGAAAAATTAGATCTTTAAAAATTAGGGTTTTTCCTTAAATATGCTTTCTAGAGCTCAAATCAAGGTATTTTTTTCTAAAAGAGATATATTTTCGGGAAAGCTCTTAAAATAGGGGTTTGATTTTTTGGTGTAAAAATCATTGCAAAAAAATAAAATCTTGTTGACTAGGTAAAAAAGAAAAAAGAACAAAATGATAATTTTCTGATGAGCTTATTATTTATTTGCATATACCTTATTACTCATAGGAATGCTTTATCATTATTGAAATTTATTTATCATGATTTCTAATATCATAAGGAATATATTTGTGAAATAACATTTCCTTGCTTTGCTTATCATTTTTGGCATGTTCTCACACACACGATTTGAGGATGATAAGAAGCTATCTTGAAGCTCGTGGTTGGATCAAGTGGTTCAACACAAGAGGAAAGCATTAAAATCAAGATACACTTATTCTAAAAGCCTCTCCTTTACATTTTTAAAAGTGATCATAATATTTTCTATTCATCATAGATTCATTTCTTTCTTTCTTTCTTGATTGTTTGATGTGCCTTCCACATATCAAAAAAGGGATTAAAATGAATTATACACATTTCGATTTGGTTTTAATAAAAAAAAGTGTCTTTTCATTCCCAAGATCACTTATGTCTGATCTCTCCTTGGAAAGTGGTTAGAAGTAAGTGGTCTTTTTTTTTTTTTAAGAGACCTACCTAGAGAAGTGATCACTCTAGGGCATGACCTCAATTCTTGTGTTTCGATGGAGTATAAATAGTGAGGGTGAATTGAAAGACACACCTCTTGGAAGTGAAATATTGCCAATCTAGGCTAATCCCCTAATAACTTTATACCTTAGAGAAATGAAGGTGGAGAGTTTTTTACCCTTTCCTTCTGGCTATTTGGCAGTATTTCACTTTCATTTAATGGATTTAGGCCTCATGTACCCTTGTGGTATATACAGGATACCCCTAGTTGAGCTTGTAAGCCTATATAAGAACTTTTTGGCCATCATTTCTTGTGAATGCAAGAAGTGATAATCCCACTTGAGTAGGGTTGTTGGAGTGTCTTATGTGCTTGAATTTTTAGACCACCTTCCCCACTTGAAACCAAAAGGGGACACATCATCCAAATTGAGCCATAGGTTTTTTATCTTTTTGCAATTTTTTCTTGTGTGTTTTCATATTTAATCATATTTAAAAAAAATAAAAAATAGAATCTTTTATCAAAAAAGACCTCCTCCATAAACACATACAACTCGAACTCAAAATTAAAGGATTGGTTTTGAAAAATGGTAATTAAAGTTAAAGAGTCTAGGACAAATTCCCAAAATCACTCACACATTTCTCTAAACAATAAATCCTCAAAATGCCTTCTAGAATACACTTACAAGAGAGGAAGAAATTTTACACCTTTGCGTGAACCAATTGAATCAACGTTGTAAAAGCTAGTTGCTAGTAATCTCATTACCTTGCTAGAAAATGAACTTTTTGAACCTAGAACCAAATCCCTGTGGTGGAATGATAATGATTTTTGTGAATACCATAGGAGCCATGGACATAAAACTTCTAATTTCTCAAAATTCAAACACCTCATTCAAGACCTTATTGATCAAGGTGGCGTTACTATTGAAGAAAACCTAAATAATTCACCTAATGAGGAATTAGGCATGTGTCATGATACCCCTTCCAAAAATGATCAAAATTATATACCTATGTTTAGCAATGTCTCTTCCCAAAATAAAGCTTTCATCTGTCCCATCATTTCCTCATCTCCTAAAGATTTACAACATCAATCACCACCATCTCCATCAAATAATGAATCCAATGATCACACCTTTTGATTTTACCCTCAAGGGCTATTCACAATACAAATCCAAGATAATCTATTTCTCAATCTCACCCATGATCAAACAATCCTATAACCAATGCTACCATATTTTCCTTCTCTAATAAAACATGCTCAAGAGAGTCCCATTCAAAATCTAGTCCCATCATGCCAAAATATGGACTCCATCCATGACCCCCCATGCATATCTAGACTCATACCCCATGTCAAGAGGATAATCCAGAGTATGAAGAAACAAGACCTAAAATTAATCAAGATCAAGATCCCAAAGATTTTACATCCCATCTAATTTTTGACCAAGATTCCATCTCCCTAGGATGTCATGATGATCCACTTTTACTTTTTTATTCCATTCATGATGATCCTACCATACCTTTTTATTCCATCCAAGATGATCCCCTTCCATCGCAAGAAAAAAATATCCTTTCAAGTACTACTCATAATCCACTTTCTAAGAAAGATTATGATATCACTTTCATCCTTTCCAATGATCCTATTCAAAAATAAAAGAAAATCACCATTTCCACTCCATCCAATGATCCTCTTCCATGTCAATATAAAAGTATCCCTTCGTCTCCTTGTCATAATCCTCCTAATCCACACCATGATCCTAATCCTCCTCAAGATCTCATCACCCTTATCCAATCTATTCATGAACCCCTTAAATATCAACTTGCTTCATCCACTTTCATAAAACCCGGTTTACTCCATGAGCTTATCATTCCCTCCATACCATATCCTCCTCAAAATGGAATCACATCATGTTTCAAAAGAAACATGCATCTCATTGCTAAAAGGATTTTTCAAAGCATGCATTATCAAGGAAAAGGGTTAGGCATTCATGAACAAGGTATATTGGAACCCCTTCATATAAAATAAAATCTTAATTTCATGTCCTTCACTACATAGCTCACCCTCAAGATGTTGGTAACATACTAAGTCTCACATTCCTCCATCTAAACCCAAATATGCACATCCCCCTTCATTCCTTTCATATTTGTTAGGTTCTTATACAACAAAACTAAATCCTTCATCCCTTCCATTCATCTTAGGTCCTTATATACCTCCATCAACAATCCATATCACCCCTACCTTAAAATCCACTTACCCTACCATTAATCAAGGTCAAAAAAGGCACACATCCTTGAGAACCTTCCAACCATTTATCTGCACGAACTCATCCAAAATACCTCCATATCACACTTATATATCCATCAATATCATTGGTCTTGGAAGAAATTTGGATGCCAAGAATAAAATTAATAAGTCCAAAAATCCACATGTGTCCAAGGATCAACATGTCTCATCTAAAAGACATACAAAAATAAAGAAAAATTTGATCCAAAATCATAAAGAAAAGCCACAAAGGCCCATCAAGAAAAAATAAAAATAAAAAACCATGTGGATTCATAAGTTGCTCATAGAAGGAATGCATTCCAAATAACCACAAAGAAAAGAAAAACCAAAAACCATGTGGATTCTCAAGTTGCTCATAAAAGACATGCATCCAAAGGAAAAATCAGAATTGGCATCCAAGCTTGCTATTCCAAGGGTTTCCTTCACTCCTCCCTCTAAATATCTCCCAAAACTCACTATCTTAAATGATCCATCATCTCCTTCATCCATTTTGGGTACTTATGTCCCAAAGTCCTCATCCACTTCTCCAACAAAATATCAAACTCCAAAGTCCATTTTTCCTCCACCACTCCATCACCCCTCAAGGTGTGTGCCAATTTGGATCTTGCCAAAATTTCCATCCATCCCTATACAAATATTCCAACACTACATCCATTATCCAACAACTATTTCCTATCCTTCCATTCCTCGCATCCAATCCTTTGCATAAATCCTCACCCCTTTCCACCTTACCATCCATTTAATCTCCCTTAACCATTATCCTTCCAATGTCTTTGAGCATACCTTCAATATTTATGGTCCATTGTAGGACATCTTTTCAGGGATATTATCCAAATATAAACAAGATGATTGATCCCTCCCTCCATCTCCTATCATGCATCCTTTATCTTCCAAAAATTCAAAAAAAATGAGAAAGAAAAAGAAAATAAAAGAAAAAAGTAAAGAGTAATAATTCGTCCAATGGTGAAAACCACTTCTTATGTTATCTTGGGAAAGTACCATGATGAAAATATGGAAAATAGCTATCAAGTGTAATCTGTTACCCTCTTTCATTCCTCACTTGGGGGAAAGTTTCATCCATTCTATCCTATCCACCTCATCCTTTATTATTTCTCATCCATCATTTTCTCTCATATCCTTCATTATCCCCCATTCACCCTATCTATTTCCATATTCTCTTTTCCACCTTTGATCTTTAAGAGGTTAGGGATCTCCATAAACATCATATATCCTTTTTCATTTCACCTTATCCACACCCTTCAATCTATATCTATTATCTTATCTATTTATTGCTTCCATCATCCATTACAAACTATGATTTTTCTTATACTATCTTCATCCTATGTCCATCATATCTATCCCTTGATCTTGATCAAAACTAAGGATATAAAATGTAAAAAGTTTTTTCTAGAAAACCTCTTGACATGTCCATTCCTATCAACCCCATGCTATTCAAAGCACCATGTCATGACCTTACATTTCCACATCTAGTCCCTTAGCTAGGATAAACATGTTATCACATTGTGACATAGTCCTTGAAAACCAAATCAAGCTTAATTCCATAATAATTTGCCTCCATCCTTCACTTATCCATATCCCTCCCACCAATCCATTCATTTGCTCATAGTTCCTTATACCTTTCTAGACACTAAGGGAAAATAAATACATCTTTCTTGAGAATAAATCCTAATATATGTCTTATACCTCAATCAATTATGTGAAAAACTTTTAAAATCTAAAAAAGTCAAAAAACTTTTAAAACTCAAAAAAATCAAAATATTTTTCAAAAATTAAAAAATCCATAATAAATTGTGTTTTGATAATACACAAACACTTTTAACAAACACAATTAAAACAATGATCTTAACAAATCACATATCAATGGACAAACTACAAAGCTAGTCTACAACCTTACTGATCAGCAACCTATCACTTTTAGCATCTTTATCAAATAGATCGACCTCTATGGAAACATTGTTCCTATAATAGGCATCTTATTAGATATCACATTTCCTACGGATACATATTAAGGGTGTCCACAACTTCCAATTCTTGCTTGTAGATGTCCTTATGCAATTTCACAACATGCAACAACTCATTCTTCTCTTCCTTGAACATTTTATTATTTCTTGCATGGGTTCATGATCATCAACCCTTTTGATCAATTTGCTTCACATATCTACCCTTATCTTTATTTCCATGATCCTCCTTCCTTTTCTTAGCAATGGCATAATTGAATATGTTTTCTTCTCTTAGCTTCTATTTTTAAATTTGAATGTCATTTGCAATATTGTTAATGGTACAATAGCTAATAATCACTACTCTATAATATCTGATTAATTTCATGAAGGTTCTCATTTAGATCTATAATTATTTTATTATAATATTTTTTTAGGTTGAGAAGATCTTTATCATTCTCTTTCATTTTGGGAATATCCTCCCAACCATGGGGGTTTTCCTTATCCATCTCATCATTCAAGTCTCTCATATTGCCCATCCTTTCTTGCACTACTTTGATATTGACATTGATCCTAATTATTTCTAAAAAGAACCATTTAGTTTACTTATGTTGACAAGTAATAACCTCACTAACCAAACCTAAGACATATGAAATCCCCTCCCTATTTGCATTCAAATAAGATAAATTCTTAAGATTATTGGTGTTGATCTCAAGATCTAATAATCTTTCCATTGATGTCAAAAGGATATTGACTAAAGGAAGGAATTAGTACTAAGAGAGGTCTTTGACAAAGAAGTCTTTGAGATGGAGAGTTGATGTGCACCTTTGTGAAAAATAGAGAAGAACAAAAAAATTGTGTGCACAAGGAACATACTTATGCATGTAATTATTTAACTATTTATCCCACATTGGCGGTATAGTAGCAATGCCAAGTTTTTATATAGACTAGTGAGTATAGGTTAAGTGAGAAATGACTCACATGATTTTTGCTGATTGACTTGGAGTGGGCCACGAGGTCACATGAAGTGTTAGGCACAAGATCACGATGGTTAGAGTTAATCACTAGAGGAGGTTGCAATGGTACAATGGACTATCAGGGGCATGATCGCAACAATTAGGGTTAACCACTAAAGGAGGTTGTGATCTTGCCATCAAACAGTAAATAGTCATAGCTAGAGGAGGTTGCAATGGTACAATGGACTATCAGGTGCATGATCGCAACAGTTAGGGTTAACCACTAAAGGAGGTTGTGATCTTGCCATCAAATAGTAAATAGTCACAAAAAGTATTGAAATGAATCCTCACGGCTTGGAGATTACAGTGGAATGTTAGCTCATGATGTGGCATGGTACTGCCATGTGTTGTATTGGAGCCTATAGAGCTAGAAGGATAGAAGAAAGTGCAACTTCACAAGGTTTGATGATGTAAGAAAAAGTTTGGTCATGATGTTGCGACCCAATGCCACATTCCTTTCACTCTCTAATGTGACACATAGAAGAAGACCAGGGAGATTGTGCAGGTTGTAACATGATGCGACGTGTAGAACCACCATGGTGGCAACAATGACCAAATTTTTTTGGTCAAATCAAGTGGATCAATGAACCAAATTTAAAGGATCTAGAGGAATTTGTTTGGCATGATAACTGAGCATTCAAGGAAGTTGCACAAATCAACTTTGATAGATATATATTGAATGTAATTGGACAATTACAATATGGGATGGATTCTCTATATTGTGATGATAAGAATAGAATGAAAATTGACTGAATGAACAATCTTAATACAATATAGGAAAATGTATAGGTCATGTTGCATGATTAAGATGCAAATTGTTGTTTGCATGATCTGTGATGTGACATTGAATGCCTTTTTGGAGGTTAATATAAAGTATACAAATAGAATAAAAATTGCTATAGATGTATTTGCAATGTGAAAGATTGAGGAGTTGTAGAGAATCAAAATAGAGTGAGAGCTAATATTATTTTGTCAATATGAGTAGTAGAGAAGGAGATTTATAGAGCTGAAAGAGTGTTAACAAAACTTCTAAAGAGGCAGAGCAGAACTACAAAGGTTCATATTTATTCATTATTCTTGTATTACATCATTTTTGTAGTCTTGTATGCTAGTCTAGGGGATTGGTGTCTCCTAAAGGTTGGTTCCTTCAAATCAAGTGATTGTAAAGGGGTTTGTGCTCCTTTGGATTGGTGTCCATAAAGTCTAGGGGATTGGTGTTTCCTAAAGGTTGGTTCAATAAAATTAATTGTAATTAGTTGATACATTTGTGAGGCTATATTTGGATAGTAGATCCAAGAAACATTTTATCACCATGGTTTTTTCTATCTTGGGTTTTCCATATATATCCTAGTGTTGTGTGTTGTGTTCTTGATCTGCACATTCTTCTACATTATATGGTCAATTACTTGTGAATTTTGAAAAGTGGTTTTAAAAGTATTTAAGTATACACTGATTCAACCCCCCCTTCCCAATGTGTTTTTGTGTTCAATATTTGGTATCAGAACGAGGTTCCTTGGTATAGGATTAATTGCTCAAGGTAGATCTTGGTTCCGAACTCATGGCTAGTAATGATGGATGTTCATCTAACAAGGAAGCACTATTCAATGGAACAAATTACTCTTTCTAGAATATCAAAATGTTTTTGGTTGATGCAAGATTGTTGTGAACGGGGGATGCTCCTATATCAGACATCTAGGGTTAATGAGAAAGTGAGCCTCTCACTTTGTTGGGGTCAAAGGGAAACCAAGGCATTCTACCTCTTCTTGAGAAATCCAAGATGAATCTTCAACTGGTCTTCTCTTCCACTTCACAATATATTCTTTGTACTAGTTGTTACGGGTACTACACCCAATCTTATTGTCCAAAATCTCTTCAATCTGATCTAGTTCCTTCTGGGGAAATTGTTTCTCTAGGTCTAAAACACTGTCCTCACTGAATTCTAGTTCATGGTATTCATGAAGATCTACAATGTTGAATATAGGTGAAATACTTAGACTATCTAGTAGCCCTACTTCATATGCATTTCCAGAACTGAACTTCCTCAAAATATTACAGGGTCCAAACTTCTTCATCTGCAACTTATTATAAGTTCCAATCGGGAATCTCTCTTTTCTCAAGTATACCATCACTTCATCGCCAACTTCAAATTCCTTATGTCACCTCTTCTTTCTTATATTTTCCATTCATGTCTTCTAAATGTTGTTTAACTTGAATATGCAATGCTACCATGTGATATGCACATTCTTTTGCTTCTGAACTCTTATGGTCTTCACTGCTAATGTCTCTCAATTCTGCTCTTCCTCTAGGATGTACTTTGGTAACAATCTCAAAAGGTGTTTTTTTGGTACTTCTATTCACTGAATTGTTATAGGCAAACTCTGCTTGTGCAAGGATCAAATCCCAACTTCTAGTTTTATCTACCACTAAACATCTCAATAAGTTTCCCTAACTCTAGTTAACTACTTCTATCTGGCCATTAGTCTATGGATGAAAAGTAGAACTAAACTTCAAATCTGTCTTCATCTTCTTCCAAAGTGCTCTCAAAAAATAGCCAACAAACTTAGTATCTCTATTTGAAACTATGATCTTAGGTAATCCATGCAATCTCACCACTTCATTGAAAAATAGGTCTACTACATGCAATGCATCTAATGTTTACAAGGTAAGAAATGAGCCATCTTTGAAAATCTATCCACTACCAAAAATATAAAATCATTCCCTCTCGGCATCTTAGGCAATCCAAGTACAAAATCCATGCTTATATCCTCCCAAGGTCTTATCGGTGTCATCAAAGGTTTATACAATCCCACATTCTGATTACTACCTTTTGCAACTTGACAAACTCTACACCTCTGCACATATCTCTTAACATCCTTATGAATATGGGGCCAAAAGTACTGCTCACTCACTAATGCAACTATTTTATCAATGCCAAAATGTCCAGCTAAACCTCCACTATGCTTCTCTTTTATTAGGTTCTCTCTCATGGAACTCTTAGGTATGCATAAATGAGCTCCCTTGAATAACATCCCATCCTGAATGAAATAATCCAACCATTTTCTCCTATCAACCATAACTGGTTCTCTACATGCTTTCCAAGGTTCTGCAAAATTCAGGTCTTCATCATACAAGGTCTTCAAATCATCAAAACCTAATACCGTCCCTCTCATATTTATCAGCAAATTCCTTCTCCTAGTCAATGCATCAACAATTTCGTTAGATTTTCCACTTCTATGCTTCAACACAAAGGTGTAACTCTACAAGAATTCTACCCATCTCATATGTCTTTGATTCAACTTACTCTGACTATTCAAATATTGCAAAGCTTGATGATCTGTATACAACACAAACTCCTTAGGCAACAAGTAATGTCTACATTTCTTCAAGGCTTCAATTATGGCATAAAATTTGGGATCATACACTAAATATTTGTCCTGGGCATCATTCAATTTCTCACTGAAATATGCTACTGCTCCTATTGTTGTTCTAGTTGCATCACAATCCACTTGAAATACCTTATGGAAATTTGGTAAAGCCAACACAGGCTGCTCAGTCACTTTCTACTTCAACAATTCAAAACTTTTGTTTGCTCTCGTGGTCGACTTGAATTCCTTCTGATCCCCTCTCATGGTCTTAGTCATAGGGTTACAAATTGAACTGAAATTTTTGATAAACTTACGGTAAAAACTAGCCAATCCATGAAATGATCTTACCTCTCTAATGCTTGCCAGTGTAGGCCACTCAACAATGGCTTTCACTTTCTCGAGGTCCATCTTCAAACCATCCTCAGATATCACAAATCCTAAATAGACTAACTCATCCTTCATGAAAGTGCACTTCTTGATAATGATCAACAACTTTTCTTCTCTCAACCTCTGTAAAACTTGTCTTAACGACAACAAATTCTCCTCTTTTGTCTTGTAACTGAAAAATTAGAATGTCATCTAAATACACAATAACAAACTTACCCAAGAATTTCTTCAATACCTCACTCATCAGCCTCATGAAAGTACTCGGTATATTAGTCAATCCAAAAGGCATCACCAGCCATTCATATAGTCCTTCATTTGTCTTAAATGTTGTCTTCCACTCATCATCTTCTCTAATCCTGATCTGATAATATCCACTCTTCAAATCTATGTTTGTAAAGTATTTTGCTCCACTCAAATAGTCCATTATGTCATCCATCGTAGACAAAAGAAACTGGCATTTCACTATGCTCTTGTTTATTTCTCTTGAATCGGTACATATCCTCCATTCTCCATTCTTCTTACGTGCTAATACTATTGGTACTGCACCAGGGCTCAGACTTTCCCTAATCAAACCTTTCTTCAACAACTCCTGCACTTGTCTATTTAGTTCTTCATTTTCTGTTGGTGTCAATTGGTGTGTAGCTTTGTCAGGCAAACTAGCTCTGGGAACCAAGTCCATGCAATCACTAATACTTCTAACACATGGCAATCCATCAGGTACATTATTTGAAATGATGTCCTCATATTCTGTCAACAAGTCTCTTATCTTTGTTGAGTGTTCTCCTTCCGGTTCCGGTCTCTTAGTCTTCTTAGGAATTAAGGAAAAACACACATTCTCATGTCTCAATCCATCCTTGAATTCCATTCCATCTACTAAACAGATTTTGGTATTTGTATAGACTTCACTCTTCAAAGGTTCCTCCAAAGGTAACAAGGTTTTCTTCATCCCATTGGCCACAATAGTGTATATATTCTTTCTCCCATCATGTATTGTTTGTCTATCAGACTACCAAGGTCTTCCCAATAAAAGATGACAAATATCCATAGGCATAATATCACACAAAACTTCATCATGATAATTCCCAATTTTTTATTTTACCAAACACTGTTCACTTACTAACAATTTATATTCATCTTGAATCCATGCTATTTGATGAGGCTTCGGGTGTTCCAATCTCTCCAATTTCAACGTATTCACTATCTCTTCTAAAACAAGATTATTTGAACTACCACTATCAATAACAACTTTACAACACTTACCAGATACCTTACATTTGGTCTTGAACAGGTTCTTCCTCTGCAAGGGTTCTGCATCTCCTCCGGTATGACACAAAGCTCTCTTCATCATCAATAGTTCTCCAACTTCTGATTTATTGTCTGATCCAATGGGGTTTACTTCCACCACTGTTGCTCTTTTGGTAGCCTTTATCTTATTACATTCAAATGGATGATTTCCTTCTCCTCCACACTTAAAGCAGGTTCCTCTAAATGTCCTCTTGTCTTGTCTTCCAAAGTTCTCATTCTGGAAACCATCCGGTTCTCTCCTCTAGTAGAAATTTATATCATCATTTTGTTATGGATTACCTTCTTTTCTCACTTCCTTGTCCTTGTTCCTTTTCCTTTGGTATATCCTCTTCCTCCTTTAAATCTTCCTTTGATAAACCATCCACCTCTACCTCTCTATCTCTACTCATGTCTTTTGCTCAATTTCTCTTCAGCCTTTAATGCATATTGGTAAGCCTCTTCAACACTCTCCAATTTGGTCATACCAAGTTCATCTTGTATAGACATCTACAATCTGTTCAAATATCTTGCAATTTGTTCAACTTCATCAACAACATGTCCGAATCTGATGTTCAAGTTGTAAAATGCTTAGGTGTACTCCTTCACACTAGATTCCTTCTGTCTCAGATTTTGCAACTTCTTGAACAAATCCACTTGATAATTTGTTGCGACAAACTTTGACTTCAACTTATCAATCATCGTATCCCATGCCTTAATCTTTTCTTTACCTCTTCTTTGCCTATCAACTTGCAAGTGCTCCCACCAAAGAGATGCATTACCTTTCAACTGAGTACTTGCAAATTTCACCTTCTCTTTTGTAATATTTTCAAAATTAAAATACTTCTCCATCTTCGAGATCCAATCCATCAATTCATCTGAATCTAACTTCCCATCATATTTCGGTGGGGTAAAATGAGGTTTAGTGTTTTCCCTACTCAAAACCTTTAAAAAACTTTCATCATCTGGATCAACTGCCGGTAGGTTCACTTGTTTTGTCAAGGCTTCTTCTCCTTCATCTTCACTTACATCTTGTTGGTTAACAGATTTGCCTTTTCTTTGATTTTTTATATGTTTTTAAAATAATGACTCGTGCATACCCTTCATGAAAATTCAAATACACCAACAATTGGGTGAACTGAGTTTAGGTTTACCCTCTCCATAAGAGTGCAACTCCTCGTAAGATGTTCAATAAATTTTTATGCAGATTTCTCAAAAAAAAAAACCACTTTTCACTAGAAAGCGAGACAGGCTTTCACATTCATTTGTCAACACAAAAGAATGCTACAGAATATTTATTAATGTGTAAAGCTCACAGACTTTACTTCTGCACATATCCATTCAATATAAAACTTATTCCACCCAAAATACTCAATGTAGTGTAAATGTTGATCGATTCCCGCTCATGCCTCATAGGACAAGGGGAATCAAAGCCATTTAAACAACAATGAAGCACCTTTTAAACAAAATAAAATCAATGAATTCACAGACCAAGAAAGAATTGGTAATGAAATAGCATATTTTGCACATAAGCATACATCCCAAAAGAGATTGCTAATCTTTCAAACACACAGATTTGAAGATCGTATCAAAATATCATTTCATTCAAGTACCAGAAATATCTATATTGAAAATCCAAACAAAATTAAGTCTATTCCTTTCAATCAAATTTTTTTGGATCTTCAAAAATACTTTTAGAACCATATAAATAGCCGCCAGGCTATGATAGTCTATTACAAATAAAACCAGAGTTAAATGATTAACTCTATCCCATAGTTAAAGAAGTTTAGTTTCTTAAAACTAAAAAAGCAATAACTAAACTAGAAAATCGGCATGAGCCATAAGCAATAGAGGCATGATCAGACTCCAGCTGATGAAGTGGCTTCAACCTATTTGTCTTGTGATGTGGGAGTACTTCTAATGTTCCACCATTCCAGGTGAGCTGAAGAGAAGTTTAGAATGAGTTGGTAATGTGGGAGGCCTATATGTAGGATTTGTTGCTTCCATACCTCTTTCTTTTTTCTTACCTATATGACCTTACCCTTATGCATTTCTAGATGATCAAAGCAAACAACCAACATAGATTCAATTCTTGCAACCTTTGAGAAATCTTAAATTGTCAAGGACTTTTCTTCACAAATTTGTTGTACTCAATCTTTGAAAACTTGAATCATCTCTGATGAATCCTCAAGCATTTTCTTATCCTCTTTTAGAAGTTGAAGGTCTATGCATTTCATATTTTTGTGCATAGTGTCAGTCAATTCTTTCAATTCTTTTAGAAGTTTGAGGAATTCCTCATGTCCTTGCTAAATGATTGAATTTTTCCACTCAATATTTTCTTTACAAATGAAGAGTTCATTATCATCAAGGTCATGCACTGGCTTCTCAGTGAGGAAGTTCATAACTCCATTTCTCTAAGTATCTCTCATCTACTTCAACACAACCAGCCATTTACTTTTATCTTTCTCCCAAGCAACTATTTATGTTTCTAACTCTTTCCCAATAGACTTTGCATTCTCAAACACTTTGACCAAATCAGAAATATAGCTAGTTCCCTGTTGTGCGATTGATTCAAGTCATTCTCTAAAGACATTTGTAATCATTCGGTTCCTTTGGGCCTGATCAAGTAACTTTTGGTTCACGGGCGATTTTGGATCGAATGATAAAGAAACTTTGGAAAGAGGTTGGAGATTTGGATTCTAGATAACATTGATATACTAAGCCATCTGTATTATAATTTGCTTCATCTCATTCTTGTCTTTTTCATCCTTGCAAGTCCTAGTAAGGATTCTTTTGGTTGAAGACTCCAAATGTTTAACATTAGCAACCCAAGAAGTTGCCCCTAGATCAATCTTTTCAATGATAAAATCTTTCTCAGTGATGTTCTTGACCTCCTTATCTCTAGCCACTTCTGCAACCCAGTGTCTCGTTTTCTCATCCACATCAATCATAGTTTATGTTTTGAGCTATCTAGACTTTGAAGTCCTTCCAATGCATTTGCTAACCATATCCTCCATTAGGATTGAAATAGGAATTACATTCCTCTTTTTAGTAAGTGAGGCACTCAGGTATTTAGGAGTGGTGGATGTTTCCCTTGGTAATGATGATTGTTGGTTATGGTGATAACAACCATGGTATTCCCGAAATCCTCAGGTTGCGGGATTTCCTTTCCTTTATCTACAACATCTATGATGGGCTGGTCCTGCATCTGAGTATCCATTGCTTCTTGAGTTTCTTCCTCAAAATCTAAGTCCACTACCAGTTAACTTGCCAAGGTTTTTTGGTTACTTTTCCTACTACGTGATCTGGTAACACAGGCAAAGGCGGAACCCACAAAAGACTCTCCTAAACTTGCAATTTTGGCCTTCTTTGTCCTCTATTTCCCTTCACCTACAATATCAACAACAACATTAGAAGAAGGAAGAGATGTTTGGGAAGCCGCATGAGTTCGACCAACTTTCTTATCCTTAGATGCAGGTATAGGCTTTTGTCTGAAGCGACAATCTTTCAACCATTTTTTTGATCTTCTGATCACATTAAAGGTTTTGGCCTAAATGCTGTTGCCCCCTTTCCTATTCCAATCAATTTCTAGGATAGGTTGTCCCTATATCCTTTCATCAAACTCAGGGTCAACTACTTCCTCATCTCCATCTTCTTGCACCCTAGAAACATTCATGGATAAGCCCATTGTGGTAATTTGTTGAACCATGAACCTTGACCACAACCTTCTTATAAATTCAAACTCATCAGCATAGTTCTCCCAATAATCTTCCAACTGAGGTTCATGCCAAAAATCACTATCAACCTCTAAATTCTCTATAGCAAATGCCCGACTATCATATTTGTATCTGGCAACATACAATTGCAAATTGAACTTTTTGAGTTCAAGTTGAAGGTCCAATGTGTATGAAATAGATGCGCAGCTATATTCACCAAGTTCTATAGGAAATACCACCCTAGACTTCCCTCCACTCTTTTTGTCAATGTATGCTAGTTGACGACAAGCTTTGATTAAAACATAACTATCCAAAGCAAATCGGGGTAACCTGAAAGGTTCACCCTAAAAATCTCCAACTCGAATATAAGTGAACTGAGGGAATTAGATAAAGTAACTACCATAAATATCGACGAATTCCATGGCCTCCGTTGTCAACCTCTTATTTGTGTTTTCGTGCAATTTGTAAACCAATCTCCCTGCAAAAATGTCATTCCATCTTATAAAATTCTTTGCATATCTTTGTTCCTCTAGGTGAGGGGAATATTAGTATAAATTTTTTCCATAAATCCAGGGTTCATGATACAAGCCATTCCAATCTTGAGTACATGCAAGCATATAAAACAAATATGAAGACATAAAGAAACCACTCATTCCTGCAAACCTGTTCAGACTCTCATGCAATCTTTTTGCAATTACCTACCCCCAATCTAGGTAGGCACTTCTATTAAGCATGACTTGGATGTAGAAGTACATCCAGTCTTTCCAATAGAAGGCATGGGCATTTCATTTTAACCTATTCAATAGAATGACAATGTCTTGCACCTCTATTATGAAGTGTTCTCTAGTAAGCATCCTTGGTAACCTGGACCCCCCATTTTGAATCTTCAGTAACCAATTCCTGGAAATCACACTTTTATAAGTACTCTTCTTCTCAGAAAAGAATGAGTATGATGTGCCAATAGTCCAATCCTCATATGGCTCTTTATGAGGTATACCCATGGCTGCCATTATGGTCTCCCTGTCAATTTTTAATAGTACTTCGCCATTGATGTTCCTGATACACCTGTGCTCCACATCATACCTATTCATACATTCCAATACTAACTCTAGGCATGGTGCAACAATGGGAAATGCAGCAACCTCAATCAAACCACTCTTCACTATTCTCTCCATCATTGAATTCTGAACTGGGTTTTTGGCTCTCTCAAGAAAATTAAAGAGGTTTGCCAGGGCTAATGAGGTATCTTCCATCTCTGGGAGTGAACTAACTAAGAAAGAAGTACGACCTAGTTTTGGTAGAGTAGGCCTCATAATGGCCCCTCTCATTTTAAACAAACAATTACAAGATTGTAATAAATTTTATACATAGCAAAGGGGAACAAACAACAACTAGCTTATAGAATAAGTAAATACAGCAGAAGAGAGAATGACTAAAACTAACCTGATCTCACCAGCAAATTCTCATAAAACTTCTATGTGCAGATACGATACCTCCAATTTTTCTTGCTTGCATTGCTACTGAGAAAATTCTAGAAATAATTGCTTGTTTTCATAGAAAAGATAGACAAAATCACACTCAAGACTTGACTAGCTATACTAATTAAGTAAGTTCATGTGAGATAATGCTTGATTTGACATATGGCTGACATGCATTTAATTTTGGATCACTCCATCACATGACTCACAAATTATCATGATTGCTTGTCATAATTTAAGAAACTAACATTTGAACTCCCCAAAATATTCTCTTTTCCCACCGCCACATTCATTTTATGATGCATGTATCAATTCTACATAGAACTTTGGTCTTTAAGAATTCAAACTTTGAACCAAGAACCAAGAACCAAAGGTTCAAAGGTTCAAGTTCAATATTGAGAAATAACATAGAGAAACACAAAACACCGACTATGCAACAAGACAAATAACAATTAACGAGAAAAGACAGAACCGACGCATGACTGACTTTGAACCTTGAACCTTGAACCAAAAAGGTTTAATGGTTCAAGTTCAATACAAATGACAACAAAGCACTTGCCTTACCATAAAATAAAGCTGCGAAGAAAATTCTTTAAAGTATGTTTGAAGTTTGAACCTTGAACTTTAAAAGGTTCAATGACTCGGGTTCAAAGAAAGGAAATATATGACCGAAAGAGAAAAGAAACACCAAAAGGTGACCTTTGAGTTTGAAATTTTAATGAGAATTGGGGGGAGGCTAATAGATCTTCAATATGTCAAACTCTTCTTTGGGCTGTCTCCACGGCTTCTAACTGAGCTGCTATTCCTTGCAACATCTCCATTATAGTAGGGTTTGCATTCCTACATGCTCCACCATTCCTAGTTCCTCTTTGTGCCGTTGATTCACGCTAGTCCTCTGCAATTACAGGTTGGATCCGCAATCCACCACCCTACAACAAAATTCAAGACACACAACCTCCGAAATAAAACTTTGCTCTGAGACCACTTGAAGCCGTCAAGGTAGGGATATCCCATGAAGGACAACCCAACCTTGCAGCTTAAAACATAAACCATGCAAAGCATATTGGTAACCAGTAACAAGGTGCTAGAAACAATAGAAAGAACAATCGGTAACAAGAAACTGTCATGGAAACTGATAGCGATATCTTGTTGGTAAGTGATCCAAATGAGATGCGGTTTGAAAGAAAGAAAGATGATCAAGTATTCAAGTAGGATCCAACTCCATAGGATCCGGTGAGCCAAAAATGGGACACATGGAAAGGAAAACTAAAAATGCAAACAAAACAAAAAGGAAATGTTTTTGGTTGATGCAAGATTTTTGTGAACCGGGGATGCTCCTGCATCACTTGGATTTGATATTTGGTAGTCAATTTTAACTAGGTATACACCTCCTACCAATTCTCCATCTACTCCAGATGAGAAGAAAGAATATGAGAGCAATGCAAAAGCAAATAATACCATATTGTGTGGACTATCATATTTAGAATTTGTCAAAGTAATGCACTACAAATTCACAAAGGAAATATGGGACAAACTCCATAATACCTATGAAGGTGATTACAAAGTTAAAAAAAATTGTAAACTTATAGAGCTTAGTTTGAAGGATTGAAGATGAAGGAAGAAAAATGAATTGTTGAATACTTTCTTAGAGTGGATGAAGTTTTCAATGCTACCAGAGGACTCAGTGAAGAGGTTAAGGATGTTGTGATCATGAAGAAGGTTTTAAGATCTCTACCCTCTAGGTCTGACTCAAAAGTCTCTACTATTGAAGAGGCTAAGGACTCAATAAACTTTCTATGGACGAATTGTTTGGATCTCTTTCTGCATATAAAATGAGAATAGGAAAAGGTAATACATCAAAGAGAGAAGTTTCATTTAAGGTTGTTGAGGTGGAACATTTTGAGATTGACCACGAAGAGGTCAACTTTGTAAGGAGATTAATTTAAAGAGGATCAGGTAAGTACAAAGGAAAATTACCATTCAAATGTTTTGAATGTGGCAAAGTGGGACATTATGCATCTCAATGTAGGAATAAAAAGGAGAATAAAAATCAATAAAAAATTCCTAAGTACAAGAAAGGAAAGAACCAAAAGAGTCTATATTCCAAAGAAGATAGTGGTACCTCAGATGCTAAAAGTGATGCTGAGATGTGGTGCAGGAGCACCCAATAGCATTTAGGGGTTGTTATGCCACCATGTGGCTTTCTGATGTAATGTTCATGTGTTTTGTCATTTTTTTGAGTCAATAAGGTCATATGGACCATTTTTAATGAGTTTGGAACACAAGGGGTGAGTTGATTTGGTCATTGGCCCTATTTGTGAAAAGTTGTCATATTGTTGCTCAATTTGGTCAAAGTGTCACCTAGGGTGATTAGTGATGTAAAAAGTCTTTTTTTGGCCTATTTAAGAGTATTTAAGGTTATTTGAATACATTAGGGGTCATTGGGTCAAGTTTGGCTAAAATTGTCTAAATCTCATAAAAGTTGCTTAGCAACTTTACAAGTTTTAATGTAAAAACAAATGCAAATGTGTAACGAAACAGTCACCCATTTTGAAAAGTGGTAAGGAACTGCTAGAAAATGTTACTCTCATGTTTAAATGCATCCCTTTGGGTTGAGGAAAGTTTGGTTGGTGAATTTTTGAAGAAGTTTTAATACAAACAATTCTGATTTTCCTGTAATTTTTCATGTTTCCTCCGTGTTACAAAAATTCATACGGTAAAAAGGATCACATGGTTGGAAATTAGAGTGAGTCTAGTTATAGTTTGTGGTGTTTTGGTAAATTTCTATCAAGTATTGAGGGAGATACAAGCATTTTGGTTAAAACTACCTGAAAACCCTTGTTACCTAGGGTTTGGAGACAAAAATGTGATTCCCTCCACATTACACCATGGAAAAACTCTCAAACTAGGTGGAATGTTAGGGTTAGATGTCTCCTTTGATAATTTGGTGGTTATATGGTAGGAAGTCATGATTGGAGAGAGAAAATGCAAGCCCTAGGCTTGGCATCTCCATGTGACAGGCTAAAAAGTAAGATTGTGATAGAGTATTTACAAACTTGAGATAAATTGAAGACTCTGGGCACCCAAAACTTGTTGAAATGTTGGTTTGTATTTTTATTCCAAATTTTAAGTTTTGGCTTGAAATTTGAATGCAATTTTAGTAGGGTTGCTTGTAAAAGAGGGCTAATTGAGACCTAAAAATAGTGACAGTCCCATTTTTGACCCATGTGCTCCAAAGGAACGAACCTATAGTGAATTTTAGGTATATTGTATGGCCCATCATTGGGAACCCAAACATGTATGTTTGTAGCACTTATCTTCAGTGTTTGAGAAGTTGTGAACCAAAATCCCATTTAGAGGGCTACTAGGCGATAGGGTGGGTTATAAAGAAAGTCTTCATTATACACATCAAAGAGAATTGCAAATGAGTGGGGAAGGTTGTACCAATTTCCTAAAGTGTTTTAAATTCCTTCCCTTAAGGATCCAAGTTTTTTGTGTGTCCACACTAAGTTTGATCAGATTTTCCTAGGTCTAGGAGGACTAATTGGCTTGGTGAGTTGGGAGAAAGATCTCCCTAATTGTGTATCAACTTTTTTTATCTGTAAAACTCATTTAAAGAACATTCTAAGCATCCTCCCACCTTTGCATCAAAGTGGTATCAGAGAAAAGTTTCATATTGGAAAGAAGGAAGTGTGAAGAGAAGAGGTTGAATTTGTGAAGTTAAGATGCCTCCTAAGGTTGGGTCAGTGGTGGCTAGGGAATTGAAAGCCCTAAGAGAAGAGTTGGAAGAATTTAAGGCTAGAGAGAGAAGGAATAGGTGAAGTGAAGAAGAGGGTGACCCTAAAGAAGAGGAAGCGGGTGAAGATGGAAACCCTCTTGAAGGACCTCATGAAGAAGAGATGGCTCCTAAAGAGAGAAGGATTTTGAATTATTTGAAGACTGCGAGGGGAGAGAAATTTGATATGAAGATAGACCTACATATGTATGGGGGAAAGATGGATTATCTAAACAACTACTTTGATTATAAGAAGATAGAAAAGGACAAGAAGGTCAAGTTTTCCAAGACCAAATTGAAGGGATCTACTTTGACATTGTGGAACTACACCCAAGGAGAGAGGGTAAAGTAGAATAAGTCAATGATAAACTCATGGGACTAGATGGTGTCCAAGTTGAAGGCATAATTTCTACCTACAAACCATGAAATACAAGTGTTGAGAAAGTTTCAAAGCTTGAAGTAGAGAGTCTTGGATGTTGCAGCCTATACTGAGGAATTATACAAACTTAGTATAAAGTTTGGTCATGTAGAGAATGAAAAGGAGAAGGTGGCAAGTTATTTGAATGGCCTGAGATTCAACATACAAGATGAGATCAACCTAACCACTCTTAGGATAGTGGAGGAGTGTTTCCAATTAGCATGCAAAGCAAAGGAGAATTTGAAAATGAAGCAAGAGTAGCAAGGAAGGGGTAGAGAAAGAAGTTTCAGAGGTAGAGGACCTTTTGGTGGAAGAAATTAGTCACAAAGATCACAAGGTGAATCAAGTGGAAGCCAAGAACAAAGTCATGAATCAAGAGGTGGTTTTAGGGGCATAAGACCTAATAGAACAGGGAGATCAAATGGACTAGGAAGGGGCTCAAATACCTTCTTCGGTAGGTGCTATAATTTCAATCAGTTTGGACACCCTTCTTTCAAGGGTCTGGAGAAGAAAACATCACATTCACATGGTGGGGAGAGTAGAAACTAGATTGTGTAAGATGATGTGGAGGAAAGTGTGATCTCGCCAATGATAAATGTCACTTTAGAGGTGGGGGAGAGTTTGATGATCAGAAGAAAATTGTTTAAGGTATTGGTTACCAAGGAACCCCCACAAAGGAAGGCACTATTCAGAGTCAATTTCAAGGTGCAAGGTAAGCTATGTAAGGTGGTTGTGGACTCTTCCATGTCTATTGATAATCTTGTAGCATTAGAGATGGTGGAGAAACTAAATTTGAAAATACCCTACCCCATACAAGGTTTCATGGCTCAATAAGGGACAACAAGTGCTGGTGAATGAAAAATCTTGGGTGGAGTTCAACTTTGGTGCCTTCAAGGATAAAATTTTATGTGGCATCATCCCTATGGATGTGTGCCACTTAATCCTAGGTAGACCTTGGCAATTTGATAGAAAATCCAAGCATGATGGGGAGAAGAAAGCTTATGTGATCATGAAGGATGGGGCATCTTATAACCTTACCCCTCTAAAAGAAGGTGAAAGAGTAGATCATGAGGGTCCTAGTATGATGATAGTCAATGAGAAGGATATTTTGAAGACTTTCAAAGATGAGGAAAGTTAGGGGTTTGCATTAGTGATCAGACCAAAAGACAGATTGGTTGTGTCTACAAACAAGGAAAAAGCCATTCCTAGTGAAGTCCAAACTTTGTTGGAAAAGTATAAGGGCATTATAGTAGATGAATTGCCTAATTCATTGCCTCCAATTATAGATATCAATCACCATATAGATCTGATCTAAGGTGCTACCTTACCTAGTAAGGCTACTTATAAAATGACCCTTGCCCAAAATAAAGAAATCAACAAGCAAGTACAAGAACTATTGGAGAAAGGCCTCATTAGGGAAAGCTTAAAACAAAGTGTTGTACCTACTGTTTTAACCCCAAAGAAAGATGGTAGTTGGAGGGTGTGTATTGATTCTAGGGCTATAAATAAGATCTCTATTAGATATAGGTTTCCAACACCTAGAATGGAGGACCTAATGGATTGTCTAGGGGTGCTTTCTTCTTTTCCAAGATTGACTTGAAGAGTGGGTATCATCAAATCCGAATAAGGGAAGAAGGAGTTGAATGGAATAGTTCTTTCAAGACCTATGAGGGATTATATAAATGGATGGTTCAATGCCTTCTGGACTCTCCAATTCCCCTATCACATTCATGAGGTTAACGAATGAGGTATTGAAACCTTTCATTGGAAATTTTTTGTTGTCTATTTGGATGATATCCTTATGTTTATAAGGTCTAAGGAGGAGAATTTGAAGCATCTTGACATGGTCCTAAGAAGGCTACATGAAGAGAAATTGATGATCAATCCTCAAAAGTGTGAGTTCATGAAAGAAGAATTGGTGTATCTTGGCTTTGTCATAATAAAGGGAAGTTTGAAGATGGATCCTTCTAATGTGGAAGCCATCCTTAGTTGGCCAAAACCTAGATCGGCAGTAGAGGTAAGAAGCTTCCATGGTCTTGCAAGGTTTAATAGATATTTTATAAAAAATTTCAATCATGTTTGTGCACCTATTATTGATACTATTAAAGGAGATAAAAGGGGTAGTTTCCTATGGACTAATGAAGCAAATGAGGGTTTTGAATATCTAAAAAGAAGGGTATATCAACAGCCAATATTCACCTTACCTGATTTTAACAAAGTGTTTATTATTGAGTGTGATGCAAGTGGTCAAGCAATAGGTGCAGTCTTGAGTCAAGAAGGGAGACCGGTTCCCTTCTTCAGTGAGAAGTTGAATGAGGCCAAAGGGAAGTATACCTCATATGACCTTGAAATATATGCCATGGTACAATCCCTCAAGAAATGGAGACACTACTTATTACTAAAGGAGTTCATATTGTTCATTGACAATCATGCAATCAATTTCTTGAATAGTCAAGACAATTTCAACCACATACATATGAAATGGGTGGAGTACTTGCAGGCCTACACTTTAACAAAAGTTTGGAGTAGGTTACAAGGTTCTACTTTTGGCCCAAAATGCAAGTGGATGTAAGGAGATTGGTGGAGAGGTGTGCCATATGTCAAAGAGAAAAGGGAACTACTTCAAATGTAGGCCTCTACCAACCTTTGCCTATACAAAATAGGCCTTGGGAGAGCATAAGAATGGATTTTGTCTTAGGGTTGCCTAAGACACAAAGAGGATTTGATAGTGTCTTTGTTGTGGTATATAGATTCAGTAAAATAGAACATTTTATTCCTTGAAAATATACAAATGATGCATCTAACATTGCAAGTCCATTTTTCAAAGAAGAAGTGAGGGTTCATGGTCTTCCTTTGACCATAGTATTAGACAGAGACTCCAAATTCATAGGTCACTTTTGGAGGACCTTGTGGAAGAAGTTGGGCACAAAATTGTCATATGGTTTTGTGTACCATCCCCAAATTGATGGGCAAACAAAGGTGGTTAATAGGTCACTTGGAAACCTATTAAGGTCTATGAACTTAGAGATCTGAGTGGAATGACTTCCTTAACAAAACCATAGGAGAGAGCCCATTTGAAGTAGTATATAGAATGAGTCCTAGAGAAGTGTATGAAATTAGAGATCTGAGGGGAATGGAGAAAAGAAGTGCATAAGGTGATGAGTTTTCCACAACCATGAAAGACATCCATGATCAAGTAAGAGAACAACTTGAGAAAAGTGTGGGAAAATACAAGGTGCATGTAGATTTAAAAAGGAGAAATTTTCAGTTCAAATTTGTCGATATGGTGCTCTCTCATTTGAAAAGGTAGAGGCTACCCCAGGGTAGATATACTAAGTTACAAATGAATAATATTGGCCCTTGCAAGATAGTCCACAAATTTGGTCAACATGCCTATGAGATAGAACTCCCTCTAGGAGTTTCTATCTCACCTATATTTAATGTTGATGACTTGTACCCCTTTAAGGGATATTTGGATGCAAATACAAGTGCTGACATTGATGAATATTGGGTAAAATAGCTACCCCCATCTGAACCACTAAAACTTGAAGCCATTTTGGACACTAGGAAGGTGAAAAGGACAAGGAACTGGGTCTATAATGAACACTTTGTTAAATGGAGTGGTCTACCTCCTAAGGATGCAATTTGGATGTCTGAAGTAGACATTAAGGACCATGGAACCTCTCTACAAGAATTGATCTTAGATGGGACTTGATATTCTCTCCACCTCGGGTGTATGGTGCAGGAGCACCCAATAGCACTTAGGGGTTGTTATGTTGCCATGAGGATTTATGATGTAATGTTCATGTATTTTGTCATGTTTTTGAGTCAATTAGGTCATATGGACCATTTTTAATGAGTTTGGAACCTAATGGGTGAGTTGATTTGGTCATTGGCCCTATTTGTTAAAAGTTGTCGTATTGTTGTCAATGTTGTCATATTGTTGCTCAAAGTGGTCAAAGTGTCACCTAGGGTGACCAATGATTTAAAAAGGATTGTTTTGGCCTATTTAATATTAATATTATTTAAGGTGATTTGAATACATTAGGGGTCATTGGGTCAAGTTTGGCTAAAATTATCAAAATCTTGTAAAAGTTGCTTAGCAACTTTACAAGTTTTAATGTAAAAATAAATGCAAATGTGTAACAAATGATCACCCATTTTGAAAAGTGGTTGGGGACCTTTATAAAATATTATTCTATTTTTTAAATTTCTCCCTTTCGATTGAGGCAAAGTTGGTTGGTGAAGTTTTGGAGAAGTTTTATTACAAACAATTTTGATTTTCCTGCAATTTTCCTATTTGCTTCGTGTTGCAGCAATTTGTACTCGCCCATAGAATACTTTTTGGGTTTAAGGATCACATGATTGGAAAGTAGAGATATTCTAGTCATATTTGGTGGTGTTCTGGTTAATTTCCATCAATTATTGAGGGAGATACAAGTGTTTTGGTGAAAACAGCCTGAAAACCCTTGTTATCTAGGGTTTGGAGACAAAAATGTGATTCTCCACCATGGAAAAACTCTCAAACCGAGTGGAATGCTAGGGTTAGATATATTATTTAATATTTTTGTGGTTAGAGGGAAGGAAGTCATGACTAGAGAGAGAAAATGCAAGCCCTAGGCTTGGCATCTCCATGTGATAGGTTGAAAAGTAAGGCTATGATAGAGTATTTGCAAACCTCAGATAAATTGAAAACTTCGGGAACCCAAATATTGTTGAAACATTTGTTTGGAGTTTTAAGCCAACTTTTTGAAGTTTTGGCTTGAAATTTGAATGCAATTTTAGTAGGGTTACTTGTAAAAGAGGGCTAATTGAGCCCTAAAAAACAATGATAGTCCCATTTTTGACCCATGTGCCCCAAAGGAACCTATAGTGACTTTCATGTATGTTGTATGGCCCATCATTATTCACCCCAAAAAGTATGGTTTTAGTGCTTATCTTCATTTTTTGGCAAGTTGTGAACCAAAATCCCATTCAAAGGGCTACTAGGCAGTAGGGTAGGTTATGAAGCAAGTCTTCATTATACACATAAAAGAGAATTGCCAATGCATGGGGAAGGTCTATACTAATTTCCTAAAGTTTTTTAAATTCCCCTCCTTAAGGATCCAAGAGTTTTGTGTGTCCACACTAAGTTTCATCAGATTTTCCTAGGTCAAGGAGGCCTAATTGGCTAGGTGAGTTGGGATAAAGATCTCTGTAATTGTGTATCAAATTTGTTTATTTGTAAAACTCATTTGTAGTAAATTATAAGCATCCTCCCACCTCTGCATCAGGATGCCACAAAAATTGGAAACAAAGATTACTAATTCATGGCAATTGTTGACATTGAGATTGAAAAGAATGATAATGAATTAAATAGATCTGATGAAGAAGAAGTTGAGGTTGATTTGAAAGGAGTTTCTACCTTGAATGAACTAGACCATGTAAGAGTTAAGAATACAAATACAAAAAGAAGGTTGAAGAGTCTAAAACACTAATCATTTGTCTTAGAACTAAACTAGAAAAAGCAAAGAAGGTAGAGGATGCTTTGATAGAAAAATTGTAGGCTAAAGAAAATGAATGTTTGAGCTACTCAAGGTTAGGATAGTATGTCTAAGAAAATATACAAAAGCATTGAAGCCTCAGATAACATGTTGAGTAAACAACGAGACTCTAATATCTTGGAAGGGCTAGGTTGTGAGAAGGGACAATGTTCTAACAACACTATAACAGATAAGAAGAAATGTAAAGACAATATTAGTTGTGTCTTTGTAAAATTAGAAGACAAAAGGAAAGATGAAGAGAATATAGAATCAGTTGTAGAAAAGGAGCACATGATAAGTGACAAAAAATTTAAAAATAAGGAAAGTGAGGGATTCATTGATGTTATCGATAATAAGAGAAGATTTAGAGGATCACCTCCTACTAGACAACAATAAGAATTTAGGTTCAATCATTATTTTCCTAGCCACTCTTTCTCCTACAATAAGTTTGGTCATAAGGCAATAGATTGTAGACTTAATATGAGAAGAAATACTTTCATGAGTCAAAATCCATTTGCACCTCTTGTTGATTTCACCACAGTATGTTATAAATGTAATGACCTTGGTCATATAGAATTCTTTTATAGAAGTGGTATTAAGTCTCCCAAACAAGGGAATAAAATGAATACTCAATGAGAAAAGAAGAATAAACCTGAAGTAGATCAGAAGAAAGATACTAAAAGAGAATGGAAGGTAAAGAAGGAAGATCATAATGTAGAGAAGTCTCTTCTCTTTCAGGCTACATTTCATGCAAAAGATGAGAATTGTGCTTGGTATGTTGATAATGGTTGCTTGAAAACCATATGACAGGTGACAAGAGTAAGTTTCTCTCATTAAAAGAGACCTACAAAAGAATAGTAAGTTTTGGATCAAATAACACTGCTACCATAGTTGGAAAAGGTTCAGTCAATTTTGATAATGGAAGGACAACAACACAAAATGTCTTCTATGTTGAAGGGCTTAGACACAATTTGCTTAGTGTCAGTCAAATGTGTGATAATGGATACAATGTCGTATTCCACAAGAAAGGATATGATATCAAGAAAAATGGAAGAGTAATTGCTATTGCACATAGAACGGATGGAAATTTGTACATACTTAATAAGCTCAAGGAAATGAATGGATCCAAATGTCTCATGAGTCAAAATGATGAAAGCTAGATATGGCATAAAAGGTTAGGATGTATGAAATTTGACAATCTTATCAAAATTAGCTCAAAGAAGGATGTAAGAGGTAGCTTGCTATTACAAATCCATCAAACACTGTATGTAAACATTGCCAGGTTGGTAAGAAAACAAAAGTGAGCTTTAAGACTAAAGAAAATTCAACTACAAGACCACTTGAGTTGATACACACTTATTTATGTGGACCCATGAGAACAAAAGGATGGAATAGTGAGAGATATTTCATGGTATTCATAGATGAGTTCACTAGAATAAGCTGGGTGTGCTTTTTGAGAGAAAAATCATAAGCATTTGAGAAATTTGGATCTTTTAGGCCTATGATTAAAAATAAGATGAATATACAATTGAAAATATTAAGGTCTAGTAGAGGTGAAGAATTCACATCCAATGAATTTGAGGATTAGTGTGAAAAAATGGTATAAAAAGATATTTTTTGCAACTAGAACACCACAACAAAATGGTGTGGTTGAAACAAAAAATAGGATAGTATAGGAAAGGCCAAGAACCTTGTTGAATGAATTAAAATTAACTAATATATTTTGGAAGGATGTTGTTCATACATCAGTTTACATTCTAAACAAAACGTAGTTGAGACCAAATAGCTCCAAAACTCCTTATAAGCTATGGATAGGAAGGACAACTTCATGTTGGTGTAATTATTTATTCATGTTGGATATTATTACACCTTACTTAAGTTTACTTAGGATAATACATTTCATAGTAGTTTGGGTATGAGACACTTGTCTGTTTGTGTCACATTGGGATAGTATGTGTAGGAGAATTTCCACCTTTTGTGGTCTTATCTTGTTGTTACATTCCACATTTGATGGATGATCCACCTCATGTGGAATATTATATTGTTTCTCATACCTACCCCTACTTATCCCTACCTACCCTAGTTTCTTATTGAGCCACATGTCATGTTTGTGTGCTTACATATCCATATAACCTTGCCTATATAAGCAGGCCCATATTCATTATATGGAACAATTGATCATTCATCTATTGATGAGAATATAGTTTATTCTTGTCTTATATTTTGTCTCTCTATTTTGTACTTTTCATTGAGCTCTTGATCTTGGAAAAATATCACATGGTATCAGAGCCATTAGAGCATCATTGATTTGTCTTTAGAGAGATTTTAAAGGACGTCAAGAGGTAGATCTAAGGAGCAACATCTTTTAGAGGCATCCTAGACTAGATTCGACCTCACCATTGAGTCTGGGTGACCATTTCCATGAGTTTTGACTATAAATTTGCCTATATTTGGTGAAAAGTCAATTTCGGGCTTGGAGGAAAATTTTTGCCCATTTTGGGTGGTACGGTACGGATTTTTCAAAAAAAAAAATTTAAAATTTTCTGCGAATATTTTTTTTAATTTTCAATTTTAATTATTCGCAATTTTTTAAATCATTTATTGTAAATATTTATTATCAAAAAAATCGAAACCAAATTTTTTTTTTTTATGGAGGGTACTCCATCCCCCGAACCCTGTTGTATCATCTATGCTCTTTGCAAGGACTGTACCTAAGCATGGCCCCCGCCGATAGCCCTTCTTGCACCACTGGTGGTGTTCTCCCTACTCCCAGTTCCTGGTAGCCCGTAGCTCCGTGGCTGCTACACCATTTCTCTGGCTCTTGTCCTCCTTTGTCGACACCACATGTCTACTCCTCCCGGGGGCCACCTTGGTTTCTTCCTCGGTCAGTGACTTCAGTTTCTCCCACCCGACAACCTTGGGGCCTCCATTGGCAACCTCCACCCCCACTTCGGATATCCCACCGACACCTCTAGCAGCTTTTCAACTGCCAACTGCTTCGTCATCACCAAGCTCCCACCGACCTGGGTCCTCTACCATGTAGTAGTATTCAATCGCCCAGTCAACCACTTGAAAATAGACATGTAGGTGACACCTAGGCATACCACAAACACAATTCATACTACCAAATCAACAGTATAGTCAGCAACACATAGGCTCATCACGTCATCTTCTTAGTACGACATGTCAACAACCACATTAGCATCATACCAACCACACGGGACTACCACATAGGATTTCGTATAGTCTAGTAATCTTCGTACTGCCACATGTCAACTTTCGATCTAGCCACATCCACAGTCCGTACTGTATGAACGTCCACATAGGCAAAGAGGTGAAGTTTTGGTGATGGCCAAACAACCATCAAATTTAAGATAGTGTTTTTTTGACGTCATCTTTTTTTAAAAAATTTGGTAGGCCTCTCTCATTTGGCTTTTTTATTTTGCAATTAAACTTCAAATGGTCATATCTTGCTCATTTTTGCTCCTTTTTTTATGCAATTTTTTTGAAATAGGCTAATTTTTTGTGTACTTTATCATGGTCCAATTATTTTCTAATTTTGATAGAAATATATTTCAGAAATATCAGTTTTTGGTGACTATACCTATCTAATCCCAATTTCTGCAACTTCCGAGACCTTGTTTGGGCTCATACGAACTCCTTTTCAAGTGCCATTATTTTTGAAAATGCATAATTTTTTGTCTACTTTCATAATCTTCTATCAGTTTGCAATGATTTTGAGTAGAAATTGTACTTTTAGCATATGGTCTTTTTTGGCCAATTTGGCACCTCTATTACATAGATCTATTTTTCTAGTCTTTTGCATTTTAGTTCTTATCCTATTGGGGTAGTTGTAAAACATAATCAGAAGTCCACCTTTCCATTGTTTGCAAGTGGCCTATTGTACACGCACTACATATAAAGTGCCAAAATCATCATTTTTGGGAGGGCTATCTCTTGTGCTCTTGTGTTCTTTTCATTTTTCTGCTATGGGTTCTCCTAATTTTCCTCTCTTAACTCCTCATAATTATGCTAATTGGAAAATTGATGCATGGAGTAAACTTATGGAGAAAGGACTCTCATTACATTGATGGAACTATTGTTGCTCACTTGGATTGGCTCACTAAAAATATCATGTTAATTGGTACCTTAAGAAAGTATGTATCAAAAGATCTCATCTTTCATATTGAAAAATGTACCTTAATTAAGGATGCTTGGAAAAAGTTTCAAGACTTGTATGGTCAAGTTGATGAGATTAGGGGATATCAGATTGATAGTGATCTCACCATGTTATATCCCAAGAACTTTGATACAATACAAGATTATGTCGCTAAGGAAAAAGAGTTGAGGGCACAACTCAAGGATTTGTGGCATTGATAAATAAGGATAGTCAATTGATCTTCAATTTGATGGGAAAACTTTCACAATAATATGCAGCATTTGTTTCTATTTTCCAAACCCATAGGATGACAATGGGTTCAAGCTACACAATGCCTACATTTGATGCTTTCACCGAAATGTTGATGATGGAACAAACTATGTTGATAAGTATGGGCATTCTTCAGACTTCTATGTCTCAAGCATTAGTAGCAAATCAAGGGGACAAAGGAAATCAAGGAAAGGATAACTCAAACAAGAAGAAATGGCAATCAAAGCCTAAGGACAAAGTACCACCTTCTCCACAACAAGGAGATTCATCCTCTTCCAAACAAGACATTTCACTAAAGAAGGAGAGACCTACTTGTGCCTATTGTAAAAAGGTTGGTCATGAAGGGGCAATGTTGCCATTCTAAGAAGATTGATGATCTCACACATATCCTCAAAAAGCACAACATTGATTTTCCTAATGCCTACAAGAAGGAGGATTCATCACCTTTCACTTCCTCACAATTAAAAGGGAAAGGGAAAGCATTCATGGCTTCAACAAGTGGGGATACTTTCTTTTGGGACAAGAAAAGGAAAAGCTCTTTGTGCTACTACAAGTCATGATTCAGGGAGATGGGTTCTAGATTCAGGGGCTTCTCATCATATGGCATCTTCATAGTCTATGTTTTCTACATTTGAGCCTTGCACCATGCCATAGATTTTGATGCACAATCATACATACATGGATGTGATTAGGAAAGGAACTATTACCTTTGGGGATAACTCCTTTAATTATGTGTTGTGTGTACCCCATTTAACAAACAATCTCATTTATATCTATCAAATCACACATGGGGCAACAAATCAAATTGTGGAGTTCACACCTGAGTTAGTTTTCATTAGAGACTTGGAGACTAGAGCTATCATTACAACTGGGGTGGTTGATCATGCATCTCGGTTATACTCCTTTTCAGATTTTGTTGATTATTTCACATATGATGATTCTTCACATGATGATTCTACATTTGATGTTTCATATTTTGAGGAGAACTTTGGGTACTTAAACTTGGGGATTCTCACATGTGACCACTAATACATTTGGACTAGATTTTCAACTGAAGTTTCCAATAGAGAAGGTATATTGTGGCCAAATTTGATTTGTTTTGAAAAATGTCTGCATTCGTCATAATTCTGACGGAAATTACACATTTGGTTTCGACGAAGAAGGAATTAGCAATGAGAATTTTCTTTTTTTCAAAAAAGTGCTCGAGTTCATTGTAATTCCGATGACAGCGGCCATTACAAAATAAAAAAGAGGCGGGGAATTCGTTTGTGAATTGCAATCCTGCGTATGCGTCTGTGGTGACTTCAACCCCCAAGAACATCAAACCCGCATTGAAGGCGATCCCACACAGGAGGTAGATTCAAATTGCCCTAGTTTTTAATTTCATGTTGCAAAAAATATACATGTGGTGGTTAATTATCCTAGTTTAATCTCGTAAAACCATAGAACTGTGATTGAGGAGTGAGCGTTCAATTTTGTATCAGCAATCCTTTCCTCCTGTATACGCCCATGTTGATTGTTCACATGAGATCACATCTCTTTGCAGCATCATATCAAATAATTCATGAGCCTTGTCCATGTTTCCACATTTTGCATTCATGTCAAGCAGGGAATTTGCAAGTACAACACCTAACAAAATTCCTCTATCCGTTATGCTTTGATGGATGTCCATACCCTATTCCAAAGCTCCCATTTTTGCATAGGCAGGGAGGATGCTGGCAAAGGTTGTGGAATCTGGCTTTATGCCTTCCAATTTCATTTGCTTGAAAGTGTCTAAAGCCTTTTCGACAAATCCATTTTGTGCATATCCAACAATCATTGTAGTCCACGAGACAACATTTCTTTCAGGCAATCTATCAAACAGTTCATGTGCCTTGTCCATGCTTCCACATTTTGCATACATGTCTACCAGGGTAGTTACAACTACAACATCTGACAAAATTTCTCTATCCTTTATGCTTCGATGAATGTCCATACCCTATTCCAAATCTCCCATTTTGGCACAGGTAGGGAGGATAGTAGCAATGTTCATGGAATCTGTCTTTACACCTACTGATTGCATTTGCTTGAAAGTTTCTAAAGCCTTCTCAACAAATCCATTTTGTGCAGTTGCAACTACATCTGATAAAATTCCTCTATCTTTTATGCTTTGATGGATGTCCATACCTTGTTCCAAAGCTCCCATTTTGGCACAGGCTGGGAGTAGGCTAGAAAACGTAACTAAAGAAATGCAATGATCAGCTCCAAAGACATCAAACCACTACTAACAAAACCGAGAGTCTAAAATATGATAGGGAATAGTGTGACCTGTCCTGAAATAAAATATTTTATTTTCAATTTCAACTAAAACATAATTATTCAGCCATTTAATGTTATTAATAAGTGTTTAATTTATGAAAGAGATAGATGGTTGGCCACAAGTACATGAGTTACTAAATGCACACAAATAAGTGAGTTTGATATTTAAAACTATCTACAATGAATTCAATTCTTGTCCATTAGTCATTTATGTTTGCAATAAGCATCTTTCTTTGTTTTTCTTAATCTTTATTCATAGTTATGTGCATATTTCACATTCTATAATTAGGATATCAATTGCTATGGCTGAACACTAGCATGATGTTTGTGTTGTGGTATAGATGCGTGGAAACATAATTATGGGATTGCTATATTATAGAGATCATAAATCTAGATATCGCATATTAGTTCTAGCTCTTCTTGGATTGAGTCTAAAGTTGACATACAGTCATAAAGCCATTATTAGCAGATCTATCCATTTCTAGTAAAGATAATTGAGAAAGTCATTTTGATATTGAGAGTTTCTTATCTATTTACCTATTGATCATTATTAAGCCATAATATTTAGGTCTATTTATCTCTCTTGCAAAACCTCTATAAGTGTCCTATATTGTCCCTACTACTCACTCTTCAATTCGGAAAAATGGAGTTCTAAAGATTTGTTGCACAAGATGGTGTTGAACATATCAACAAGGCTAGCATGGAAGGCATGTTCAGGCTTCCACTTGTACAACTTACAACAAATGATTTGTTGATAGAAGAAATTCTTGAAATAGGGATGCAATCGAAAGACAAGTAAGTACATACAAACCTCCTCAGTTGAAAGTAAAATCTATGTATAAAAAGAGTACATTGAATCCCAATCCATAAACACAATAGAGATACCGATGGAGACTTAAATGGATGTAGCATGTCGCACCAAAGTTGTAAGTGTATGCTAAGCTAGTACATAATGTTTCATAAAGCCACATTAGTATTTTACCCAGATCATTATCTACCAAAACTAACTATAGTAATCCTTTTGAGGATTCATTTCATGGTGCTAGATCTTCATTTAGTTCCACTTCTTGTTGGAGAAAAGAACAGTTATTTCTTGAGGTAGATGAATATCCCATCAACAAAGGACAAGAACCTTTCTAGAATATGACAAATTCTACTCCAATAAAAGATCATGGGGGTTTCACTAGAGATATTGAATAAGAGATAGACTTCTACTGTTGCATTAAAAGCATTGGAATGTTCTTCATTTATTAATGTAAACTCTCTGTGATGCCACCACAACCAACAAAGGTATAAAAAGTTGTTTGCAATGCATAGATTTTTAGGATTGTCCTTTGAGAAAATAGAATTAAAGTATGGAAGCAAGATCTACCAGCTCCTGAGGGAAAGACCATGCCAGACAATAATTTCTATTTTCTTGCCTGTGAAGAAAGACCATGTCAAACAATATCAATGAACAACAAAATAAGGAGACAATTGCTAGATTGTGGTCTAACTTGAAAATAAAAGGTGATGGAAAATGTTATTGTCCATGCAAAATTTGTAAGGAGTTAAAGACTAGAAGACTTCTAATCAAAACAGTGAAGAAACATTGTAGGCTGCATGGTCACATTGAAGGTAGACATGATTATTATCAATTGGTAAGTTTTTCGTTATATCATTTTGACAATTTATATACATAATAAATCACATGATGATGAGATCATGATCACGGTTTATTTTGTAAATTTCTCATGCCAATAGCTAACAAGATGAGAGGGGGGGTAAATCATACAAACTTAATCTTCCATAAAATCAATAGATTCAACCTCGGTAACTTATACTTCAGTAATATAACCAAAAACTGCTAAACATGCAAACTCATAAACACATAATCATCATAACACATATAACACCAGATTTAATGTGGAAACCCAAATAGGGAAAAAACACTGTGGGATTTCGGACCCACTAAGAAATATACTCTTCTAGAGTATGCTCAGTTAAAAGCAAATCCTGTTAAAGATTACAAACACATTGCTAGATGTGACCCGGTTAAGGGATTTCCCTTAGATCTATTAGGATCTTCAATTTGTTAGAAGTGACCTTATCAAAGGATTTCAAACACTCATTTAGAATGTTACCTTGCTAGAGGGCTTACAAATAAGACTGTTAAGTCCACTCGGTTAAGAGATTTTCTATCACTTACAAAATAACATTAATAAAAATATATCTGCAACTTCACATCTAAAATGATAAAGCAGATTCTTATTTTCTCAAAACAATCTTGTCATAGGACTTATCTTGTCCCTTTGCTAGGCTCCCTACTCTATTATTCAAACAGGTCTTCAAGATTCTATGCTCGGTAATCACTATGTAGCATCCTTGTGCTTACACTTGCCCGCATACATTGTTCATCAACAATTTCTTATTTATAAACAATTTGCTAACCGCTGAATCTCCTTGATCACATTTCCCATGATCAATCTTAGCCATCAAATCTTCAATCTTGACTAGGTTCAATATATCCTTCGAACTGACAATGTTTTACCTTACCTAGGGACTTGCATTCCTTTCTTGGAACTTGCACAAGGTTATTGTGGTTCAATCTGTGTTGTAGATCTTCTTGCCGATCTTTCATTGCCATAGATCCTTAACAAACTTCATGCATGGCATACTGATCATTTAATCAACTCCAGCTCATCAGAATCCTTCATTAAATAATGCTTTTATCCATCCAATGCGATCTGTCATAACTCGGTTGCAACTTGGTAAATACTAAACTTTACTTGGTAGACATTCCTCCTTCATTAACCGATATCGATAACCTTAGGGTTTACCGACTATGTTCTTTGCTCGGTAATATTGTATTGTATTAACCTTACAATCAACAACATTTGTAGGATATCAAAATAATCTAAACATCATGATCTCATCATTGTCTAACTTGGTAATAGTTTCCCATTGAATAACTTATTTCTCCCCTTTCTTATGACATTCTTTCGTGTCTTTTACCGACCACTTAATTCTTATCAAAACATACTTCTCAAGATATGGCAACATTATACTGAATCAGAAAATCAATTTCTTGACATCAATGACAAAATAATGTTATAAAGATAGTTATCATCTCTTTTCAGTTATATCAAATAATCTCCAACAACCTTCTCAATATCCTTAATGAATATCAACAATCTCCCTCTATTGAAATGCCAACATATTTATGTATATCAATTTTATATAGGTCAAGTACCCCGGAGCACATGGTATGGATCAACACATCCTTGAGAATATGGTTTTCGAAGTGGACGAACATGGAGGTGTGAATATCGAAGCTGAAGATAATGATCCCATAGAAGATGATGATCAAGAGCCAGAAAACACAATTGAAGATGATGGTACAAATACATTGATCCGAGACTCATTTAGTACTCGTGCAACTGATCATGATGATGAAGATGACCTTGATGTTGTTCATGATGTCCCTCTACTTGTGAAGGCTCGTAGGCAACTCTTCTCTCTGTTGTATTGTTGTTAGTGAACTTGAAGGTTATGAATGGTTTATCCAACATAACAATGTCACGTATGTTAAGGCATGTCATATATGTCATAATAAACTGTGAATCATGTTGTACCATTAATATTCTTTATTATAACAAATTATATTTTTTTGTTGTAGATTGATAGGTGAGTTTTTGATACAACCATCAAATATTCTACCTCGCTCATACTGAGAATTATCTGCCATTATGAAAGATATTGGAATGGAGTATTAAGCAATAGATGCTTGTCCCAATGATCATATTATATATCACAAACAACATGAATTTTGAACTGAATGCCCTAAATGTCATATCAGTAGATATCGAATAGATCAAATAAGAAAAAGGGTTTCTCACAAGGTTCTTCGCTATATTCCCATTATTCCACGTATGCAACGATTATTCAAGTGCACTAGCTTGGCACAATTTATGGATTACCATGCACACAATAGAAGTCAAGATGAAATTATTTGAATGCCTATGGATGGTTCAACATTTATGGACATAGAGGAAAAGTGGCCACACTTTAAAGAAGAACCTCGTAATCTCAGGGTTTCATTAGCAGCGGATGGTGTCAATCCATTTGGAGAGATGAGATCTGTTTACTCAGTGTGGCCTATTTTTGTTATCAACAATAACATTCCTCCATGGATGTCAATAAAGAGGGAGCACATAATGTTGGAAATGATTGTTCCAGGTATTTTATCATTTAAATATAGTTGTCTAAATTTAATTATAAATATTGTAGTAAAATGGTCATAATAATTATGTAATGTTTTTGTTCATTCGATTAGGTAAGTACCAAGTTAAAGACATGAATGTATATATCGAGCCTCTTATCGACGAGTTATTGGAGTTATGGAATGGTGTCACTATGTATGATGTCTCTAGACCAATAGGACAAAGACAATTTCAGTTCCATGCGATGCTTCTATGGACAATACACGATGCCCCGGGGCTAACACATTTTTGTGGTATGTTATAGTGTTTAAGTTGTGCATGAACATTATAATTCAAAAAATTATCATATTTAATCCAATTATACATTATCTTGTAGGTCTTCAAACAAAGGGAAAATTTGCATGTTCTGTTTGTGGTCCAAAGATGAAATCTCATCATTCAAAAAGTTTAGGAAAGCAGGTGTTTGATGAGTATAGGCACTTTCTCCACAAAAATCATAAGTATCGAAATACTGAAAAACATCTTTTCAATGGGAAAGAAGAGAATACATCAAAGCCACAGAGAATACATCAAAGCCACGAAGAATGACACCTCACCTGTGGAAGTTGGAATATAATAGAATTAATCATCAAGGTAATGTCATTCCATCTATTGGTTTGTCATAAAACATCTTTTCTATTTTGTTTTGTTTACTGATGATGTGATTGATGATCATGAAGGTTGTGAAGGCATAAATGACCACCTTTCTAAGGGAATAAAAAGTTATCTCCAACAATTTAGTAGGTTGCCCTACTATGAGCACTTACAAATTGTTCATTTGTTTGATAGTATGCATATTGGAAAGAATATAACAGAGACAATATGGAAAATATTGGATGGAAGGCGTGACAAAGAAAAAATTGTCAAAATATGTAGTGACATTCAGGATTCCAATCATGCAATGATAAATGTCATTCAATCAAATAGCCATGGAGACCAGATTAATATAAGTGAGCTTCCTTGGTTATTAATGGACCAACAAAGAAATGCTATAAAAGAAGTCATACAAAAAATATGATTTCCCATAGGATTTTCTATGAACATAAACAATCTCATATCAAAGAAAAGTGAATTGGGTCAAGGATGAAAAAGCATGATTGGCATACCTTCATTAAGGTAATTCATGTTCTTGTGTTTTTAGTATGTATTTAAGTACTATGTGTATGTGTACTTTTCATTATGTTACAAAAAAATGAAAAGATAATTTTATAATTGTTGCAGTACATTCTACCTCTATCTCTCCCAGATGACTTCGATAATAATGTCAAGCAAGTCATACATGATCTTGGAAAATACATGAGGTAAGTAGTGATATTTGTTTAGTTCGTTGTATAGATATTATATTTGTGATTTGTTTTACTTCTTATGTAATATTTTTTTTTTGCGTCTTGAATACCTTGTAGGTGGTTGTCATGTAAAGAAATCCATAAAGATGATATAAAATATTGGAAGAGAAAAATTCCTCATTTAATGTGTGAAATGCAACAGTGTCTACCTCCAGCTTTTTTCAATGCACAAGAACACTACCTCATACACCAAGTTGAGGAGATTGAATTATGTGGACCTGTACACACTAGGTCAATGTGGATGGTTGAGAAGCACTTGAAATTTTTGAAGGCTTTGGTTCGACAAAGAGCACATCCTGATGGTTCTATGGTGGAGGGATATATGGTATACCAGACTATGGTCTACATTTTTGAATATCTTCCTAAGTTTGTAGCAAAGATCCACATGGATTGCATTTGGGATCCCAACACCATTAACAAATTCGAAGGGGAGTACTTGACGGAAAAAGGTAGATTGAGGAAAGTGAGAGGTAATTATATGTTATTGTAGTTAATTAATTCTTAATCTTCAAAATAAATTGATTGTAAGATGTTTATTTATTTTTTGTAGAGTTGGTCGAGAGTGGGATGCACTACATTTGTATATTGCAAACAATCTTGATTGGATGATGGTATGGATTGAACGTTGTCAACATTCTAGATGCATGTTAACATGGGAAGGTGTGGCTTCATTGGTTAAAGAAGCACATCATAATGGAGATTCCAATGTTACGCAAAGGGAAATTGATTTAGCATATGGTTTAAGAGATAAACAGGTACATATAAATTTATTAATCACCCATATGTTTATCAACTCACAATACAATGAATTTTACATGTTTGAGATATCGCGAGTCAAACACCACAACGCTATGTGCTGCAATGGTCATAAATTTTGCATTAAAAAGTTGGATGAGATGAAGAAAACTTGTGATTCTGGCATCACTACAGTCTTTGAGGTGACAAATATTTCATCGAGAAATGGCATTCATCCTCAACAGTCTCAAAATCGATACTATGGCATTTTGGATGATATACTTGAGTGTGACTTTAATTCCTTCAAATTTTGTTCGTCATCAAATGGTATAGGCTACGATTGAATAAAAATGATCCTGATAGAACTGTTATTGAAACTGATAATGGTTTTATAATGCTAAATACAAGGTCATTTGAACCAGTTGGGGATGAGCCCTATGTTCTTCCAAGCCAATGTGAGCAAGTATTTTACTCAGAGGTTCCACATAAACTGGGTTGGTCATTTGTTGTTAGACATGATCCAAGAGGAAGGTTGATAAAGTATAATGTGATGGAAGAAGAAGATACTGAAGAAGTAGAAGATGAAGTGGATGATGATCACGATCGACAGTTTCTCAATGATGATGAAGAAGAACAAGAAGAAGAAGAAGAAGAAGATGATGATGACGATGATGATGATGATGATGATGATGATGATGATGATGATGATGACGGTGATGGTGGTGGTGATGGTGATGGTTATGGTGATGGTGTTGGTGATGAGGAGGAGGAGGAGGAGGACAATGATGATGATGATGATGATGATGATGATGATGATGATGATGATGATGATGATGATGATGATGGTGGTGGTGGTGGTGGTGGTGGTGGTGGTGGTGGTGGTGTTGGCGATGATGACCTTGATGTTCATGATGATGAAGAATGAAATGTATGAGGTATGCAATTAGTATATTATCTATTTAATATTGACTTCTTCATAGAACTTTTTTTACATAATTAATTCATTATGTTTTGAATTCTAATGCCATTACATAATTAATTCATGATGCACCTTTTAATATGGAGATGGAGATAGGGAGAGTGACTATTTATGTGACAATTTTTAAACTGTGTATTGGATTTTTATTAGCTATGTGATGGATGTTGATTTAAAATACATATGTGATGGATCACATGTTTATGATGATGCATGTGACATTTTTTGAACTTTGTGTTTATTTATAGAACGTGGATTTTTTATTACCTATGTGATGGATGGTGATTTATGATACATATGTGATGGATTACATGTTTATGATGACACATGATATGTGATGGTAATTGTAATGCTCAATTACATATATGATGACACATCATGTGATCCTTTTGATGCTTATGATACGTATGTATTTATTGTTTATCAACTTACAAATGTAGTAATGCTTATGATGCTCAATTGATGGTGTTGATTTCAGGTATAGTCCATGTGTGATGCTGTCACTCTTGGTGGGAATAGGTTGTTGACTATAGACATCATCAACCATTTAGTTGAGGATCCTACATAGTCTATATAAAGTAAAGGTAAGGAATTAAAAAATTTACAATGATTTTGATGACAACATCTTTTTATTATTTAATACTCTTTTTGTCTACAAAGTTCATGTTGTTCATGTTGTGTACTATGTAATTTCACTGACATTTTTTATATTTTTCTTTGCCACAGGCCGACGTGGATCCATCACATATCACAGACAGAGATGTAGCTTGCGACACTTCTATCGAGCAAGTAAACCTCATTGTAATTGTACAAATTAGATAGAAGCAAACTGTTACATTATTGTGTTCTTCCTTTTAGCAATTTATACTAATTTTGTAATTGTTAATGATATTTTTGACACAGATAGATGTTTGGGGAAAGGGAAAGGGAGTTGTAGTACCTGAGCGCCTTTCTATGGATGTGGAATCATTAGGGTTAAGCAATAATGACCTTGAAGATCCCACAGACCTTGTGAAATTCTTTAAAATACCTCTTATAAAAAATAGAAAAGAGATTGTTTCTTTGGTAGCCGTGCATCCTACCATTGATGAGATACGACAGAGGGTGGAATTATTGTATAAGATAGCAGAATAATTGCAAGTAAGCAATAATGAAAGTTTTAATTATAACAAAAGTTCAATAATGGTTTATATTTTATTCTTTTTTATGTCATTAACTAAACTATGCACGTATTGTTTTTACAGCAATTTATCCGCCCTTATGAAAGTCATTCCCATGATCAAGGTGTTGCAGGATCTTCAGGTGATGATGATTTTCTTGTATTATCACTTGCTTGGCTTATCACTCTGACTGCCCAAAACACATCATACTTGATACTGTCAATTTTCAAAATAAAGGTTCATCCTTGTTTAAAATTCTTGCACTTTTCATATATTTAATGTTTGATATATTTAATGTATTATTCTTTAGGTGTTGTCAATGTTACTGTTCAAATGCTGCCGCCACTTCATCAGAGGTCACCCTCACCTGTATTGCCAACTACAATGTCGGCAACACGTAGCATGCAAATATCCTCTAGGGCACGTCATATTGGCCCGCCCACCATTGGTAGTTCCTCTTTTTCTCTATCTTTTGTCATGTGTTTATTTCCCTTCAAGCATTCTTTCTTGAATTCTTATGCCATTTCATAGTGGATTCATTTTTTGCAGGAGGAGATGCACATGAGGATGTGCCAGAGGCAACTACTGCTGATAACATACCATCATTTCCTGGATCATCTTCTCATATTGCTAGTACGGGAATGTTGCAAGCCACATTGGTGGTGAGCGATGAAGAAATGCTTCCCTTAAAGATACAAAAGGTTCCAGGTACTTTAAAATTATTATTATTGTAAAGCGGAAAATCACGAGTGAACCCTAAGTGTTCCCCCCACCACTCCGAGGAGAGGGGAAGGAGGTCACTAGGGTTGACGGTTTTCACTTAGGAGAGACTTTACATTCAAAAGAGGGGTTGAAACCCACAAGATCCAATCCCACACAATGCAAGATTGGATTCTAAATGAGTTTCAAGGGTTAAGACAGCAAGGCTACCCTCTTTTGTAAAGAATGTAGATAGAAGGATTAAGCTAGGAATGCATGTAAAGTGAGAAAGATTCGCTTATAAATAGAGATAGGAATATGGGATGAAGCTGCGGACCTAGAATTAGCAGTAAAATGTTGAGACGGCGCTGTCCTGCAAATTTGAGCAAAAGTTGACGGGACGATGGCACCTGGCGTGCACACGGTCCTCCAAAAAATCCGTGAAACGAAGGGGGATCTGTTCATCTCTGCACAAGGATTCCAAATCTTCAATTATAGCCGCGTACCTGCAACCTACACACAGAAAAGAGAGGACGATTGGGGGGTTAGGGATTAGGGGTTTGCCATTAGGTCAAACCCCAGTTTTGGAATTAACCAAGAAATGAGAAATGTTGTAAATGTAAATGATTGTAATGTAATAAAGTACCAATACCTTGTTGTAAGAATGTTTGTATTCTTACATGTGAAGGTGTAGATGTTGTTGTATGTTGTATGTTGTATGTGATCTCCTCTTCAATGGTTGAATCCTTGACTTGAATGCAACACTTAGCCTTGAATGGAGACTTAGAATGATCAATTGCTTGAAGGAATGCTTGAATGCTTGAATGTCGTTTCCACGTCTTGGACACATATGTCCTTCCTTCTCAAAATGGGAGAGGAAATGTAGTTTATATACTTTCCAATTAGGGTTAAAAGACTGATTTTTCTGACCTTAGGCTGACCTAGGAAGGTTATTTTCCAAATTGCAAACATAAAGATCCGAAGCCCCATAAGAGACCGGGCCCAAAATAGGGCCAGGGACCAGGGCGCTGGGCGCCATGGTCCTAGGGGACCAGGGCGCTGGGCACCATGGTCCTGAAGGACCAAGGCACCGGGTGCCATGGTCCCACCTCCCGGGACAGCAGGGTGTAAGGAGGATCAGGCCAGGGTGCTGAAAAATGCAGTTTTTGATGTCATGAACAAGTTTCAGGGTCTCCATTCAGGTTCAGTGTTGCGTTGCCATCGTGAATACCCAAATGCGGTTGAAATTGCAAGTGTCACAATTTTAGGATGCTACATTTAGCCCCCACTTTAGCGGGAGTATAAGCGTACGCTCATACTTCCGGTAAAGTACAAGGAAACAATATTGAAAGACTTTCACCACGTCAAGGAGGCAAGATACACCAAGCCCCCAGTGGACTAAGGATCTTATGAATTCGATTGACAAAGTAAAAGGGAAGATCATGAGGGAGAACCATGATTGTCAGTAGTAAGGTTCCCTCACTATGAGTCATGCAAGAGAAATACCAAAAATTTTCAAGACAAAGCTAAGTTCGCCAAGAAATTTTCAAGTATCCTGAAGGGATAGACGGGGTGTATGCCCCCCTACGTTAAAGCGATCGCACATGCCTCAACGGGGGTGATTGCTTTAAGGTAGTGATACATGAGAAGGGAAAGGAGCACGTTATCACAAAGATTTAGCCCCCAAGTGTGAGATAAACCCAAGGATAATAGACACAAAACACAAAGCACGAGGTGACTTCGCTTTCCTCAGGGTCAGTATGTTGTATGATAATTCATGTATATCATATGCATGTATGCATAATTGTTCTTCATTCCCCAATCAAGGAAGGTCACCTAGAAGAAGGGAACACATGTGTCTTTTGAGTCAACATGAGAGAGACCAAAAGAGATCTCAATGCTTTGCATCCTCCTCAAGTAGACAACACTAAGGACAACAAATAGAAGAATAAGAATAACACATAGAAGAAGTAACAAAAGAGAGGAGGAGAGAGTCTACTATGCTAATGAAACTAGTCTAGCATGTCATCTACCCCTCGATCTTGCTGATCATTATTTCGAGAAGGCAGGGAACATGCTAGAGGAGGAACATCCAACACAGCAGATGGAGCTATCACAAGATCCAAACAAGGGCTATGTTCATGTTCCAAGCCACGTTGTTCTTGTCTAGGAGCTAGGATAAGTGCTTTAGAAAATTCATTAGATAAATGGTTATCAACATCAACATATTCATATTCACTATCAGAATAAAAAGAATTAACATTTTCATCATGAATAACATTTTCATCTATATGGTCATCAAGATTTATAAAAATAGGATCTTTAACTCGCACAGGATCAAGACCATCATGCATCTTATGTTTAGGAGATTTCAGAGAAAATGGAATAATGTTTGTTGAAGGTGTTTTTGGGGATTGCAAAGTTTGAGAAGCAATTGTCTGAGCTCTAAGACGACGCTTTCGTCAACGTTCACGTGCAGAACGATTTCATCTAGTCTTAGTAGGAAGTTGAGAAGATTGAGGAGGAGGAATGTTCTCATCCTTATCACTTGGGTGTTTAGGTTGTGGTCTCTTAGGCTGGATAATAGGAGAAGAGGAAGGTCTCTTCTCTCCATAAGAGGAAGGAGGAGGAACTGCTCCATATAAAGGAGGAATATTTGGTTTAGGAAGGAGACCAAGTCCATCATGACGAGGAGGTATAGGCCTACTTTTAGAAAGTTTATTAGACATAGACATAGTCACATCCATAGGAATGGGTTGGGAATCTTCTTGAGGAAAGACATTAGTTTTATCTTTCAAAGGAAGAACTTCCTTCTCAAGAACGATAGGAATATCAAGTTTGGGTGTTCTAGATTCACTTAGAGATAGGATCATATCTGTTTTCCACTTTTGATAAGATTTGAAAAGATGATCACTTCGCGGTGGAAGAGGTTGGAATTGTTTAGGCCAAAAATAATCAATAGGAACGCTAGAAGTTCTTTCAGCTGGTTTAAAGAGACTATGATTGACAGTAACAACTTCACCATTATGGGGAAATTTCAAACATTTATGAATAGGAGAAGCAATAGCTTTCGTGGAAGATAGCCAAGGATAGCCAAGCTTCACACGAAATTGTTCGGATGAAGGAATAATAGCAAAGTTCACATCAAGGGATTTGTTATGGACCTCAATAGGTAATGTAATAGAACCAATTGCAGGAGAAGAAAATGCATCAAATAATTTCACAATCACATTTGTTTTGTCATAGATCACTTGATTCAATTGCAAAGTAAAAAGAAATTCTTCAGTAATAACATTAACCATGCACGAAGGATCAATAAGCACTCCACGGCAAGGTGTATTCTTGACTTTTGCAACTATGTATAAAGGACCATCAGGTGCTCTAATAGTTTCACTAGAATCAAATGTGATGGAAGGTTCTTTAGGGTTTTCTTGCTGCTCTACAAAGTTAATCACATTCGGAGTCATAGACACAAGACCATCAGAGGAGAAAGAGGAATCATTAGCCTCAATTGCATTAGAGGTATGAGAAGGTAATGGATCAGTAAAAATCTTGAGATTTTGGTTAGGAGGAGCTACAGATGTATTGCCTTTATCATTCACTCCCGAAACAGAGATAGTATTATTATCAATCAAATCTTGAATTTTACCCTTTAAAGCAAAACATTTTTTAGTATCATGCCCAGGTTGACGATGAAATTGACAAAAAGACTTGTTATCAAAATAGGGTGAATTAATATTTGTAGGATCTATTTGCTTTACAGGAGGGAGAGTAAGCACATTTTGTTCCAATAACTTATTCATAATACTATGCAATGATTCATTCAAAGGAGTAAACTTTCTTTCTTTCTTGAAAAACTTAGAAATAGGAGGCACACCTGATGCAACATTCACATTATTGTTGATGATGTTTTCATTGAACTTAACGGACTCTCTGTTTAGTTTAAACTTTCCAAATGGTTGTTGACTACTATCACCCTTATCACTCGGAGCCATAGGATTTGCTTGTTCCATTTGACTCACAGTCAGTTGATAATTGTGAAGAGTTGCACACAACTGTTGGAAAGAAGTAAACTCAGAAAACAGAAGTTTTTCTCTAATATCTTTTTGTAAATTAGAAATAAAGATTCTTTGAATATCATTGTCAGGCACTGGAAAATAAATTTGAGCATACAAATGCTTATATCTACCAATGAAATCAGTCACTTTTTATTTAACACCTTGTTCACAATGCATTAAATCAATCAAAGTAACTTTAGAACTTATATTGTTTTGAAATTGTTGAATGAAAGCATTTGCAAGTTGTTCGAAAGAAGTAATAGAATAAGAAGGCAACAAGCAATACCATTGTAGGGCTTTATCTCTTAATGTTCTAGTAAATAGTTTTGCAAGCAACCTTTGGTCATAAGCAAAATCGATACATATTGTTTGAAAAGTCTTAACATGTGTTAGAGGATCACCTTTACCATTATAAAGCTCCAAATGCGGGATTTCAACATGTTTAGGGGGAATAGCTCGAACAATGTCAAGAGAAAGTGGGCTCGCAACATCAAATGTGGGCACACTAAACTTAGATTGATTCATAGAGGCAATTTGTTGCTGTAAAGAAGAGACAGTTTGTGCAAGATTGTTAATGGTCGCTTCAGTTGAAGAGTTCATATTAGACGTGTTAGATTGTGATGGAGGTATTATGTTATTGAAAGAAGGTATTGATTGAGAGTAAGGTGGCGGGACACTATGATAGTTAGTCATAGGAGATGATTGGAAAGGAGGAACACTACAAGGAGGAATGGAATGGTTAAATGAATTGCCCCCTTGCATCATGTTCATTTGTAGAGATGTAATAGGAACACTCATTGAAGGAATGAATGAAGAAGTTGGATTGAATGAAGGAAGAGGGTTAATTGAAGAGGAAGGATTGCCCCCATGACTGGTGATCATAGGGGGAATGTCTTGTATAGAGGTAGTCATTATGTTTGATGTAAAAGTAGGTATGCTAGCAATAGAAATCATCAAAGGAATAGAATGATTGACTTGAGTAGGAAGTTGTGTATAACCTAAAGTTTCAGCACAACTATTCATAGGCATCACATTCGAATCCACAATGTGTGCAATACTACGCAAAATATCAATTCCATTCTTATCACTTTGAACCATACGTTTTAGACCCTCAATTAATGAAAGAGCTTGACTATCGGGATACTCTTGAGACATCCATTGCTGAAAATCATCAAATTGATTATCCAATTTCGAGAGTTGTTCTACAGAAACCTCATGGAGAGCTTCTTCATCATTAGGAGGATTAGAGGAATTACCCGTGTCCTCGTTAAAAAGGCTATTCAAATTAGGTTCCATCTCCTCAGTAATTAAACCTTGGAAAGACTTAATTCTAATGCTTCGTCTAATGGGAATAGTGTAAGTAGGGCTTATTGTTGTAAAACTCATGCACTAGAGAGAGAGAGAAGATTTTGAATTTAGAGGTAGCAAATATCAATAAAATCAGCCAATCTCCTGGATTTAAGCTGTTAAATGCAATCATGACAATCTCCCGAAATTTTAGAAAAAATGTCAGGGACCGTGGTGCTCGGAGTGCACACGGTCCTCGCAACTTTTTTTGAAATTCGCAGGGATGACAGTTATGATGATTTTAAAGCTAATCTGAAAAAATTGAGTGATTTTACGATCTGTAGATAGGCCAAATTAAAGTTGCAATCTGAAAATTGAACCCTACCCAGATTGTTGAAAAATGCAAAATTTGAATTTTGAAAAAGAGAGGGAAACTGAAATTTTGAATTTTATGATTTTAGAGGGAATACCAAAAGCACGGCAAGTTTTGAAATTTAAAGGTTGACTCAATTTCATGCAAAATTCAATTTTGAAAGCGGAAATCAAAGTTGTTGTAATTAAACACTTAATTTCAAAAGTCACAAATTGCAAGAATTTGAATAAAGTACTGAAATTTCGAATGAATGCCGACACACTTTTCAGATTTAGGACAGTAAGAACACAATTTTGACACAAAATTTTAATTTCAACAAATTTTGAATGATTAGAAGCCTTAATCCAAGCAATCACAAGACCAACTTTGACCTTAATTTTGAAAGTGTTGTAATTGATAAAATCAGCCAAAATTCTGGATTTTAGCAGAAAAATACAGTAAGATCTAACTCCCAAAATTTCGGAAAAAATGTCGGGGACGATGGCGCTCGGGGTGCACACGGTCCTCGCAACTTTTTTCCAAATTTTCAGGGATGAAAGATATTATGATTTTGTTGCGGAATCCAAAGTTACAGCTGATTTGGAGGTGTTTTGATCAGTGAAATGGTCGGTCAAAGGTTGAATCAGGAGGGTTTTAAAAATTAGGGTTTTGACACTTAACCACTTAATTTTCAGAATAAAAGCATAGATATGATTTGATAATTTGTAATAGAAGGGTAGATTTGAAACAAGCATTAATCGTTAAACATTTTGCAAGCTCAATTACTAAAAAGAAAATTTAGGGTTTTTATGCAATTAACCTCTAAAATTTGCTAAAGATCAAACATGGAAATGTAATTAAGGAAGCAAATTTTTCAAATCTAACCATGAATAATCAGAAAGGATGTTCACGTCGGGTTCACCAAAATGTAAAGTGGAAAATCGCGAGCGAACCCTAAGTGTTCCCCCCACCACTCCGAGGAGAGGGGAAGGAGGTCACTAGGGTTGACAGTTTTCACTTAGGAGAGACTTTACATTCAAAAGAGGGGTTGAAACCCACAAGATCCAATCCCACACAATGCAAGATTGGATTCTAAATGAGTTTCAAGGGTTAAGATAGCAAGGCTACCCTCTTTTGTAAAGAATGTAGATAGAAGGATTAAGCTAGGAATGCATGTAAAGGGAGAAAGATTCGCTTATAAACAGAGATAGGAATATGGGATGAAGCTGCAGACCTGGAATTAGCAATAAAATGTTGAGACGGCATTGTCCTGGAAATTTGAGCAAAATTTGACGGGACGATGGCGCTCGGCGTGCACACGGTCCTCCGAAAAATCCGTAAAACGAAGGGGGATTTGTTCGTCTCTGCACAAGGATTCCAGATCTTCAATTATAGCCACGTACCTGCAACCTACACACAAAAAAGCGAGGACGATTGGGGGGTTAGGGATTAGGGGTTTTCCACTAGGTCAAACCCCAGTTTTGGAATTAACCAAGAAATGAGAAATGCTGTAAATGTAAATGATTGTAATGTAATAAAGTACCAATACCTTGTTGTAAGAATGTTTGTATTCTTACATGTGAAGGTGCAGATGTTGTTGTATGTTGTATGTTGTATGTGATCTCCTCTTCAATGGTTGAATCCTTGACTTGAATGCAACACTTAGCCTTGAATGGAGACTTAGAATGATCAATTACTTGAAGGAATGCTTGAATGCTTGAATGCTTGAATGTTGTTTCCACATCTTGTACACATATGTCCTTCCTTCTCAAAATGGGAGAGGAAATGTAGTTTATATACTTTCCAATTAGGGTTAAAAGACTGATTTTTCCGACCTTAGGCCGACCTAGGAAGGTTATTTTCCAAATTGTAAACATAAAGACCTGAAGCCCCATAAGAGACCGGGCCCAAAATAGGGCCAGGGACCAGGGTGTTGGGCGCCATGGTCCTGAAGGACCAAGGCGCTGGGCGCCATGGTCCCACCTCCCGGGATAGCAGGGTGCAAGGAGGATCAGGCCAGGGTGCTGAAAAATGCAGTTTTTGATGTCATGAACAAGTTTCGGGGTCTCCATTCAGGTTCAGTGTTGCGTTGCCATCGTGAAGACCCAAATGCGGTCAAAATTGCAAGTGTCGCAATTTTAGGATGCTACAATTATATATACTCTAATTGTAATTTACTTTATGACCACTCATTTTGGACTAATGATCCCATGAATTTTTTGCAGGCAATGATATTTTCTATAAACATCTTAGTGACACTGCATTGCATATATTTAGGCCCACCATACGTAAAAGGTGGTACATCATATGTGAACTAACCCTAATCCACTTTTGATTTCATATCATTGCTAGAATAGTTTACCTTTGATCCATTTCTTGAAGTGTAATAAATGTAGCTTCAGTTCATTTTTTAATCTAACAAGTTTGTTTTTTCTTTAAAAGGTGGAATGACCAAGAAAAATGATTAAAAGATGAATTGACAAACCAAATGGTTGAGTGGTTTGGAAATGACACCTTTGACAAAACCAAGCTCCTTGAAAAAGCTAGCAAATATCTAAAGTATGTGAGGGACCAATACATGACCCATTTGGAGAGGAACCTAAAGTACGAGCATCCCCCCATGATTCCAGAGAGGGAGTGGAAGGACCTGATTTTGGATGCCAAGGAGAGAATTGAAAGGAAAAAAGGAAATACACCACTAGACGCCAGAAGAAGGTACGGGATACTATTCAAAATGTAATTATGTACTAATTAATTACTCTTTATATTTATATAATCTAACATATCTCAAACTTTTTATAGACTGAGTGACACGTCAAAGGAAACCAAGGCAAGGCAAGAAAAGCACGGGAAAAACAAACTCGGCTCTGGTGGTTACATGAAACTTGTTGCATGAATTGTAAGTATCACATGTAAACAAAATATTGCATCAAAATATTAATAAAATACAAACATTTTTTTTTTATCAAACAATGCAAGCAAAATTCACGGTACCAAGCAAAAATGTAGGGCTCTAAATTCAATAGAGCACCCATAGAAGATGGCAAGAGAATTGCCTACTAGCAAGGCTATTAAGCCATGGCTGATTGGCTACGAGAATTGAGTGGGCATACACAACATTCGAGTGCATCCGTCACACAGGTAAATATGTTAAATGGAAGTTGTTTCAAATTGAATACTTTACCAATAATCTAATTGATGTTGAGTTCCAACATAAAGTGACTATATTTATTTTAAATAAGCAAGCAATGATAACAATGTGCATGTCATCGGAATGCAGCCTGCTAATTGTGAAACACCACCTGCACATGAAGGTCCGGATGTGCATCCCAGTAGTGGAGGTATTCATTTGCTATTCAAATTTATTTATTTAGCTATTAATACAATTAAACATCTTAATTTGTAATTAGAGTAGTAATTAATGTAACATTTTTTGTTAATATTTTAGAGCATGTAGTTAGTGGTGAGCAAGTGGAGCATGATCTGGGTACACAACATCAAGAATGTGATGTTCCCCACTCAGGTAAAGAGGACCACTATTATTGCTTTAAACAAATATAATTGCAATTGGTGTTCAACATTAATGTAACCTTTAGTATTTCAACTCCAACAGATCTAGAGGGTGTTCAGCATGTTGAGGTTGAGGCTACACAAAATGATGTGGCCCCATTAGGTAAAGAGCACAACAATTATGTTCTCTAAATTAATGAAATACTTGTAACAATAATATTTTTTTTTTTGAATTTAACCCTTTTCTTTGTTATTGCAGAGGACCCCCCTTCACTTCAGCGTCCTCATCCTCAGTATAGGACTAGGCATACATTGAGATCATGAGCAGTTGGTGGAACATCTACAGAGGGGGGAAATGATGAAGAAACCGATGTTCCACTTAATCTTTTCATAGCTTCAAAGAAAAAACAAAGAAAGAAATGATTGTAATCTAACTTATTTGATAATGACTGATTTTTATGTGTTAGTGAATGTAATTATGTGCTAATTAATGGTTATGGATGATATGTGTTAATTAATATTGATGAATGTTGCGTGTTAATTAATGTTAATCAATGTTATGTGTTAATGAACATGATGTGATATTAATGAATGAATGCTATATTTTATTAATGGTAGAATGAATGAATGAATGAATGAATGTTATAAGATGTTAACGGGGAATTTAGAGTGATGTTAGGGGGGCGAGGGGCCAAATGAGCTTCCACCTTCACGTGGTTGGCCCTGTTAAGTAGAGAATATTAAATTATTCTCAAAACCAAGCGAAGCTCAACAAGGTAACACACTTTTCAATATTTCATTATGTTGCACTGTTAATCTTATTGAATAATGTATATTGAATCTTAATTGCAGGGTCCAACAGAGCCAACATGAACAACAACACCACAAGTTGCTGGGTATAATGAACTCCCATATTGTCTTGTCTGTACATGAACAATATGAATTGCATCTAGTGTTGATATCCAAGGTGGGACTGCAAAAGTTATGAATATGCCTCATTGTTGTAAGTTTTTTTATTACTTGTAAGTCATGAATATTTCTCTTTAGTTGATTAAAATTAAATGAAAATCTTTAATGAATACACAAAACTATATACACATGTAGGCGCACCATGGTTGAGATGGTCCAACTCCCTAGTCTCACTCTATGACTAAGCTCATGCCATATCTAAATCAAAGACATCTCAAATACATGGTCGGTGGAAAGCTGCAAAATGCCATTTTCATACATTAGCAAGACATACACAATTGGACACAATCACCAAGAGAACGGTAAAAAGTGTGTTTGAGATTGTATCATGGATGCTTTTAAGGATTGTATCATGGATGCAAAAAATCTCTTCATTAATCCTTGACTCATGATTGCTATAATACTTCTTTAGACTTCTCATGTCATTTGTTGCACTTCTTCACTATTTTGGACTGAGTTTCAACTATGTATTTGCCTTGACTTATGACTGTACCTAGTTTTGTCCTATCTTTGTAAGCTTCCTCTTTGAATTGTGGTTGTAGCTTTGATAATACCTTTTTAATGTTGCACTATTTGTAAGGAGGACAACTCCTAATGCATGTTGCAGATTGGGTTCTAGTGACTGAGACTAAAATTTTTGTACTTGATGTTTTTGACTAGTTGTCATAACCTCTGACTTTGATGCTTGTGCCTTAATAGAAATAGATGTTTCTTGTATGCATACTTGGTCAAGGACTACATTATGATGCTATAGGGCTACAAACTAAGATTATTTATTGTATTGAGTTGCATATTTGACATGAGTTTCCCTATGACTACTATGCCTCTTGAGGTAATAAGGTGTTGTTCTTGTCAAGTTTTGACAATGCTGCAACAATAACATGTTATTTGTTGTTAAGGTTTGAAAAGACCTTTTAGAAACTTATACCCTGCTCTTTTTCACTTAGTAGACTTGATTACTCTCATTTTATCTGGTACTAGGTATGACTACCTACTGGCTTTACTATAGACTCCAATCTCTCTAGACTGTATTTTCTGAGTGTTCTTGTTCTATACTTGACCATCTATTAGGAAAACATAGCTTGAAATGTCCAAAACAATTAATGAATGTGTTGGGTCTCAAATCAACATATTGGATAGGTTCTAAGGAAATGCCAACTCCTATGATCAAACCCTCCAATTGACTTGGCCAACTTATAGAGTGAACCTACTTGGTTACTAACTCTCTCACTTTAGGCTCTGCAGGACCTAGGCGGGTATACCTACTCACTAATTGTTTTCAATGACTAATGCTTTTTATAGTAGATTAAGTATCTTGATCTGATTTCTTCTATAGTTGTTTTTGATGTAGTTTTCTTCTATTTTATCGATATCACTTTTTCAATGAGAATGCTTCTTTTGGTGAATCTTCTTTATCTTGCATCGATGATATTGTTTCTTTGAAAGCCTTTTCTCATCGGTGGGGGCCACCTATGCTTTCTTCGATACCTTTTGTTGGTGGGACCATCCCTTTCAGTGAGTCTTTTGCACCATAGTTTTATATCCTCAAAGACCTTTTCTTGTCAATGAGAACCATCTCCACTTTCCTTGATATCTTTTATCGATGGAGTTACTGTCTTCGATGAGTCCTTTATGAAGTTCATAGGCATTTGCTTTCTTCGATGCCCTTTTTATATCGATGAGACATCATTGGGTCTCATCGATACTATTTGAATCTTAGATACTTCAATAGAATGCTTTTAGACTTTTTCGATAACTTATGGGTTATTACGGTATCAATGAAAATGATGATTTCTTCCAAAGAGAGATGGCTTCTATCGATGAAACCATGTGTATCGGAGACATGCCTTTTAGTCTCCTCGAAACTCATTCTCATCAAAATATTTTTGCTGTCTATTGGGTTTCATGTCAAAGAGACTTTGGACTTCAGTGACTTCTTTTGTCCTCCCATCGAAACTCATATCCTTATTGATATCATTCATCAATGTAGTTTGCTTTTGTTTTATCGATATCACTTTTTCAATGAGAGTGCTTCTTTTGGTGAATCTTCTTTATCTTGCATCGATGATATTGTTTCTTCGAATCTTCAAAAGCCTTTTCTCATCGGTGGGGGCCACCTCTATTTTCTTTGATACCTTTTGTTGGTGGGACCATCCCTTTCGGTGAGTCTTTTTGCATCGATGGTGTTATATCCTCGAAGACCTTTTCTTGTCAATGAGAACCATCTCCACTTTCCTCGATATCTTTTATCGATGGAGTTACTATCTTCGATGAGTCCTTTCTAAAGTTCATTAGTGTTTGCTTTCTTCGATGCCCCTTTTATATCGATGAGACATTCCTGGGTCTCATCAATACTATTTGAATCTTAGATACTTCGATAGAATGCTTTTAGACTTGTTTGATAACTTATGGGTTATTACGGTATCAATGAAAGTGATGATTTCTTCCAAAGAGAGATGGCTTCTATGATTTAATTTCTCAAATCAAGATATTTTACTTAATTTAGATTTTATGCTCAATAGAATGATTGCACTATCACCAATCTATCTTGAAGATTTGACTACTCTTTAGATTATGATTATGACTGTCATGATATTTCATGAGACTGCTCTATCCCCATATGAAACCCTTTGTTCCCACAAATCAATGCTTTGAACTTGACTACAACTTTATAGTGATCACTCTCTTTGTACAGTAAGCTTGCTACTTTCTCAACTTTTGATATATTGGAGGCTCCTAGGATGGTTTATATCTTATAGTCACAGTACCTTGCTATATTTTGCAGCTATTCTATGTTTATTTGTTTTCCACTCTTAACTCATAGTTCAACCGAATATGGTTCATCTTGGAATAAATGTACATCGGTTACAATCAAATTATATCAGTCTCCTTGGTTGCAAGACTTGAAGAAGGATTCTTATCATCAATTAGATGCATACTTTTGGGAATATAGAAAGACAAAAAAATATATTAGAATCGTATTTTTTGTTGAGTCATAATATGATGTGTTAATTTAGCTAAATAATGGAACCAATGTTGTATTAAGTTTAATTCCATGATGACATTTGAAGGTTGTTAGAGATAGGGGATTTGTAGCAGTTGGCTTGTTAGGTTATGTCACAATCCCATGAAGGTCCTTGTAAACCTTTAATGTTAGTAGACATGAGACTGTTATGTAACAAATTGGATCAGCTAGACCTACAAGTTTTGTAACCAATGAATCAACTGACTCAAGTGTATGTTAATTATCTTATGATGGTCATTTATGACCATTATTCTTAGTAGACATTAAGCAGTTCACTAGATAGTTGGTTAGTAAACCAGTGAGTTAGTTGGCTCAAGTGTATGTTATTTATTATATGATGGTCGTTAATAACCATTATTGTTAGTACACATTAAGCAGATGGCTTGTTTAGATGGTTGGTAACTAGTGAGTTTGTTGAGCTCAAGAATTGGATGTACAAGTCGAGCAAGGGAGGTGAACACTAACAACACATTGGTTCTTGCAATGTTAAAATTACTCAAAATTGAAACCAATAAACTATTGAAAGTAAACCAGAAGACAACACAAAATCTAGGCTCGAAAGTTCATAGTCTGTATATTGATATTAATTTTGAAAAGTATTACAAAACTCAGAGTATTCTCCATAAGACTAGAAAATCCCAGATATATTTCTGCAGAGTTTTCTTACAAATTCTTGTGATCCCCCTTTTCATTAGTCCTAGTATCCATTTATATAATCATGGATGCATACAAGCTTCAGACCCCTTTTCAAAAAGAATTTGTTACAAACTGAAAATACTCCCCAAGAAATGGTTACAAGTCCTTTTCAGCATCTTTGGCCTCTTGAACTTTTTGCTCGATTGCAACCTCTTGTAACTGCTCCAGAGCATCTTCTTCCTACACCACATATTTTTTGGACCACTCTTGAAAAACATCATCGGTAGGCCATGAGTAGCCAATAATATTTTTCTTCAACTTTAATAGCTTTTTCCAAGAGTTCCTTATTTTCCTCACTTCTGACTCCAAGAAACCATAATGTGATTTGATCTTTTCTATTTCCTCAATTGTTTTAACAAATAGTTAGGTGTCATCTTTATTGATTATTTCATTTACCCTTAGAGACAAATTAGCTCCTAACTCATCCAACCATACGTGTTTGTCCTTTATCTGATTTTGGTTGACAAAACCTCCAGGAAACAGTTCAAATTTATGCTTAGTATACTCTTTTCTATATAAATTAGCCTTCATTTCCACATTGGCTTTCCCTTCTGCCAGCTTTGTCAAACCTTTGGTCAATTCACATGTGGATTTGATAGTGGTATTAGATCCAGCTTCATCATAAGATACACACATGAATTCTAAATCTACTTCCCTCGGGATCCACTTATTTTAGAATAGGCTCTAGAATGGCCTTGTCCTCATTTAACTCACAAAGAGTGTCAAAAATTCTCTTCATATTAATATGTACCATGGGAGCATCAATGGTATCAAAAAAACTCAAAATTGTAGCCTTTATCTTCTCCTCATACTTATTTGCAAATAAGGCCTAACCCTGTTTCAACTTTTCAAATTCATGTTGATAAGTCTCAACTAGTTGAAAACCAGAAGGCATAGGAGAAGGAGGGAATTCTAAGATGGGACTAGTATGTGGGGGCCTTGTTGGAGAAGAAGAAATTGCCAAGGTAGAGGACTCACCTCCTTGGTATTGTCCCATCAGCTGACTTTGAAGTTTGGCAATGATAGTGTCCTTGCTGGCTGCCTCCTTTTTGGCTTCATTATAAGCCTTTAAAATTGTTTCCAACCTAATTTGGAGATCAACCTTTTCTTTTGCTTCCTTCTCTACTACTACTACATTGAACTTAGCAGTCTCTAAAATAGTACTAGCTGCTTCCACTACCCCAGTATCCTAAACTCTTATGACTATCATAGCTCCTAGAAGGTTAGACTGTGAGGTATCTTTCCTTCTTCTACCTTCATCTCTTTTAAGGGACCACATAACTAGAGAAGTGTCATCTTTGTTGAATACCATTCCCTTCATTGGCTTAGTTTCCTTTCTGACGACATCAAGAACCAATGCATCAACTATATCCCATTTAGGGAGGATTAGCACACCAGCCTTATCCACCATCTCTCTTCCAACCTCAGGAGTGATAGCTTTGAACTCAACCATCATTTCTTGTTTAACCTCTTCCTCCACTTGGGCTGCATCCTTGAGAGGCTGTTCATTTACCCTTTGCTCACATCTGATCTTGAATTGATCAATATTTTGCTTCCATAGAAACTGCATAAAAGCTCCCGATGTGACAAAATTACTGTCAGCTAGGAATTCTTCACTAGCTTCTTTGACAGTAATGTCCAATTCTTTTCCCTGTAGCTCACCATTAGTTACATCCATTTCAGCATAGGGTGGCTCTTCTAGCATTCGTTCTTGAGTCTCATTGTAGGTGTAGGCAATTTCACCCAGACTCCCTAATTGTATCAATTGCTCAGCTACCGTTTGCTCATCACCTATATGAATAGGGGACTGAGATGGAGAGTACTGAGGGTCATCAATTTCAATTTCTTTGCTTGTCCTCTACCTCTTAGGTGAATCCTAAATCTCAATAGTATCTTCAATGGCCCTTTTCCCTCTAGAAGTAGAAGGTTCACATGTTACTAGCATAATTATAGTATACTTAGATCTCTTGTGCATTATATAATCACCTAGTGGAATAGCCTTAGCAAAGGCAGGCTTGGCTAGGACCAATTTAGCCCTGTCAGGATCATTCTGCATTATGGCTTCTCTTTTTTCCTCCAGGATTTGCATTAAATCTTCAAGATAAAGAGTTAAGAATTTAACCTTTTCTTCAAAAGGGGTAAAACTAGAGAGAGGATCATAACTAGAATCAAATTGATGGATAAAGTCAAGGGCTCTTCTGTATGCAATTCACTTCTCCTTCCTCAACTCCTGCTTATCTAGACTAAATTCATTCCTAATCAAATCTTCAGGGAATTGGAATTGGTGAGGCCTGATTTTACAAATTGCTCTCTTCCTGAACATGCCGTTGAAGAAATCTTTAGGGTCAGCACACCTTGACACTGTAGTTGATAACATGTATGGTTTAAAGAATTCTTCAAAATACTTCCATCCACCTTTGGTAATTACAAAATGATGAGCCATGGTGATGGTTGGGAAAATTGTCCCTTTACCCTTATTAGTTAACTTGGCCTCTTGCAGTCCTCCAATCTGTCTTAATACTTCTGCAATCCCTATCTTTAATGGAACCTGATAGGGAAATAGATAAGGGGTACCCCTAAATCCAAATACTCTAAAAATAGTAGAAACAGGATATAGATACATATCTCCCCAGTTATGAACAATCTTGATATCCTCTGCAAATTCTTTGGACCTAAGGAATTCCAAAAGAGCCTTGGGAATCCTAGGGTTTTCTGCACACAAGAGAACTCTAATTTTAGATGCAAAGCATCTATCAAACTTTAGATAACTTTCTTCCTCTCTATCCCAAGATAGAATAGTACTCCACAATTGCACTGGCATCTCCTCTTTATCCTTGACCTTAACCAGGTCCATCTCTTTTGGAAAATAATCATCCCCTTTGAATAGAAACATATGCATCAACAAGGAATACCATCCAAATGGCTTGTCTACCTTACCATTCTTAATTCCTACTAAGCCTGCATGGATAGCATCAAAGAGGAAAGGAGCGAAGTCAAATGTTATGGCTAGGGAAGAGTTCAAAATTTGGGCAATCATTAACATATAATGGGCAAGCATGTTTTTCTCAGCATCTTCTCCAAAAATTTGACACAGTGTCCAGTACATACCCTTAGCTCTCAAGGTAAATAAATTCAAGGAAAATGGCTCCATTGTGCTAGGGCCTACAACTGTTAATCCCCCTATTTTGACAAAAACTTCTCTCAATGGGCCACTCCTAAGATGATCTCTTTGGGCATTGTAAACTTGGATTAATGCCTGAAAATCAATAGGCTCAAGGTAGCTGGAAGCTTCACTAAGCTTGAAGACATTCCTAAATTCATCATCTTTGATTTTGACAAGGGTTGATCCCTTTATGTTTCTAATGCACCTGGCAGCAAGGTCATAATTTTGTGCAATTAGGGTCAACATATCTACATCCATGAAAACACCTGGGACCATAAGCTTCCCTACATCTAAATTCTAGATACTATTCATAGGGAAAGGGGCATGTCTCTGACCAAAATCCACTTTAAAAAAGATAAGACTAGATATCCCTATTTCAGGGTCTCTCAACCAATTTCCTTTATCATATAAACCATCCCCAATTTTCAAATGGGGGTTTTTTGGCACTAACTCCTTGGCCCTAGCCCTGACATTGGTCGACATGGTTAATTGCTCAAGAAAGTCATCACAAATATTTCGATCCTGGTAATTTACCTTCCCTATTAATTCTCTTATGGGTCCCATTTTAGGAGTATGCAACTAAGCGAATTATCAATCAAAGCAATTTTCTAACAGGACAAGACCACAATTCAACAATCTTTAAGCAATGGGTAAATAAAGAGCAAGACAACCTGATTTTGGTTTGCAAACTTCTGCTCTGCACCAGCTCTCTTTGCAACTTCTTCTATGAAATGATACCCTCATTCAATTGATGTGGGGATATATATGGCAATTTGGCTCCTTAACTACAACATTAACACCACACGCTTCGGTCATCCCTTCAGAATTGAATTCATGAAAGAATTCAAAAATTTGGCTCCAATGGATCAAAATTGCTTTGAGTATTTTTCATTTTTCTCTTTCACTGTTTCATAGAGCGTAAAGCTCTTGCATGTTCATCTAGCGAAAAGACACCAACCATTGGATCAGATAGAACTTGCACCACTTTTACCTTTTTGACTCTTCCTTGCTTGGCAACAAGCTAAAAATCCTTTCACTATTTCATGATGGGTAACCATCTTGCATCTTGACCTCACGAAGCTGTGCTAGCTATCCGATCAACTAAAACTTGATTGATCTTTACATTGTCCTAACCTGGCAGTTTATATCACTAATCACATTCAAAATGGTTAACGCTAACCATTTTTGCTATTTTGCGAACGGTAACCATCATGCATTTAAAGGTTGCAAAATAACGCCCGCTGTTAGATCCTTCTTGAGATGCCCTTCCTTTAACAACCTGTTAGAACCGCTAGATGTGGGACCTCTGAATCAGTGCCATTCACTTTGGCATTTGATCCCTCTTGAACTAATGTGTCAACTTCCTACTCGCTGAAAGAATTCAGTGGGATCCACTTCTGAAATGCCACCTGTGCCTGACAGGTCACCTCTTTGTCTTCAGTTTATATCATTCTGTTTGTTGGGCCCACCACTTGGTCACCAAGTTTGTTCTTTATTTTACATGATCTGGAGGACACGTGTAACCTTTTAATTTGTGATCCCTACCTCCTGGAATGCTCACTTGGAATGCCATGTCATTTCACCACTTTGCAAAAACTAACTCTTGAACATCTTTAGGTTGCGAATCAACGCAGGCCGTCGATTATTCTCTGAACCACTCACTCTTTACTCATTAGAAAACCCACCAGCTTCTGGGACCTGCCACAACCTTTCGCTATTTTTCAATAGTTAAAACATGTGCGCTTTGATCTCACAAAATAATAAGGGCCATCCGATCAGATAGGACATGATCAGTCTTTAATCTTTAGACCAATCTTGGACGTTGGGCCCACCAAACCCTTTCGCTATTTCGTAGAAGGGTAAAACTCAGTTATCTTTATCTCGCGAAACAATGCGGGGCATCAGATCTTAGGGACTTGCACTGCTGTTACTCTTTCTACTGACCACTTCACCTAGGCCACCAGCTTTTCACCATTTCGCAACTTGTGAACCCTGAGCATCTTTAGGTTGCGAATCAATGTGGGTTGTTGAGCTCTTTCCAAACCGATTGCCCTTTAGCTAAGAAAGAAGTCCTCATCGTTGGGTCTCGCCAAACCTTTTTGCTACTTCACGATAGGTAACTTTCGGGCATGTTGAGTTTGCAAATCCACGTGGGCCATCTGATTGACTGAGAGTTGCACGACAATTACAAGGCCCGACGATCATTAGAAAAGGCAATTTAAAGGCGAATAAAAATTAAAACATTTAAAAGGACCACCTAGGTAAAGGAACACTTTGCATGACAAAAGGACCCATTACTTAAGTGAATAAAGTAACACGGAAATAGAATTATAAGGGTTTTTTCTTAGACATTTTTGAAAGTGATTAAACCTAAACCCTAAACCCTCTTTAGGACCCAAAGCAATAGAAGTCACAAGGCCATACTAGACCCAAGAATTTCATAGACTTAGCCAATTATGGAAAAGAATACCCATTTTTTAAACAGTGATAACAGTAACCTCTGAACCTTTATCTCTTCACTCAAAAATGAAACTTGCCATTTGAATTCCTTTCTCATATTGATTAGCTTAATAATATTTGTTTACCTTCCTTTTAGATAAATTAGTTAGATTCTTATTATGTTGAAGAACATTTAGTTAGTTTTCTCCTTCAACTGAAGTAGTTATGTTTTATTTTGAAATGCTCAATTTTTTATCTTAATATAGATCACAATTTATTTTCTTTAAGTATAGAATTAATGGAATATTACATATGGTATCAGAGCAACCAAGTTTGACATTGAACCTCAGGCTTTCCACCTATAAACAAAACTATATACATATGCAGACGCACCATGGTTGAGATAATATGCATGCACACTATATACAAAACTATATTTGCAAGTAAATATTTTATTCAAATCCACAATATGAAACACAGAGTTTTACTGGAAGAACACAAGTAACCTTATCTCCTTTAGATAATATCACAAGCAACTACCTACAAAAAGATGCTGTAATCCACAGCATATACACAAAGGAAAGATGACTGATTATATTATGTATGTTCATAAAATGGTACAATAGTAAGCTTGAGGCTATATTCTACTTCTTCTCTAATGATCCTTATTGTTACAAAAATTCCCTCATTTATATGAGGGTATACATTGTCACCAAGCATCGTGGCTTTTCAGCACATAACTATTAATTAGCACTGTTGTTAACAAACTGGAAGATAAACAAGTTCAACATTCCTATGTGTTCAATGTACTTATCATCTTTATACATTAGAATGTCATTGTTTAGTGTCCTCATGTCGCTTTCTATCTCAAAATGATTGGATAGAATATTGTTAACCTAAAGTGACAAATCTTTGTCCTGATCCAACTCTGCTACTGCTCGATTCTTCTCATCACTGAACTCTTGTTTCCACTATTCCAACGATACTAACTCACCATTACTATAAAAAGAGGGCACCCTAGGGGTATTCCCATCGTCCAACCTCTGATGCTCTTTCCTTAATTGATTTGGAAACTCATCATGGGACTTCAAGTTAGCCTCAGCTTCAATTTTCTCACCTGGATTCATCAAACTGTTGTCATTCATCAAGCCTTCCAACTGAGACCTAAGCCTTTCATGCTCTTTCATAGATTTGACTATTCTAGTGTATGTCTTCCAATAGATTTATACCACCTGCATCATACTTTTGAATCTATGGTCAACGACCTCGAGAACTAACTTATCCATCTTTTTTTGTTCCTTTTTTAGTTGTCGAGATGTCTTTTCGGCCCTATTCCTCCAATACATAGCGTATGTCAAGGCATCCATGGCATCTCTATCAACACCATATGGCATCTCTATCAACACCATATGTCATCCTTGTTTGAATGGTACCTGTATCAATCTGAAGTAATCTTGCTTGCAGCCTCTATTTTTCTTCATCAGTTTTCTCATATAGGCTTTTGTATGTACAATTTTCTCAGACCAGAAACTCTATTTGATCTTGGTTAAGTTTAGCGACATCCAAATTTAGTTTAGAAGTTGTTCTAGGGTCAATCTTTCCAACCTGTTGCACCATCAAATGTCCAAAAGCTTCTTTTGTATCAACCAATATAGGTCTTTTATCTTTGGGATAGATAGCCCACTGTAGAAGAGCCTTTTGATCTAGATCATATCCTGATCCTCTAAAGAGTTTATCAATCTCTTTTGGCATCATTTTCCTACTTGGGTCCTGTTTCTTGAGGAATCCATCAAACAACAAGGCAGAGTTCATGTCCCATCCAGAGTATAATAGCACACCAGCTTCCTTAAGCAACTGTCTTCCCTTCTAAGGTGTCATTTCTCTCATCACAAGATCCATCTCCTCTTGTAACTTTTGAAGCTGCTGCTCTTCTTCACTATTTCTCATGTTATTCCTAATTTGAGATCCTTTATGTTGATAGAGGAATGCGGTGAACTCCTTGGAAGCAATGAAGTCACTATCAGCAATGAAATCCTCATGCTCCAGGAATCTGATGTTAGCCACTTCTCAGACATTCAATTGTCATGTTGCCAAGTCTATCGGTATATCCTCTACATAACCAGGGGGGTAATCCTCTCAAGGAGTGAATGGAATGATGCCAGATGTGGAAGCAGGAGACATATGAGCCAAAGGCTCTGTATTCCTAATAGTATTAATGTAATCCCTAAAAAAAAAGGCGAGACTCCCTCAAGTATTTCCAATTCATGCTCCATAAGTTTGTTGGCTAACTCCAAGGGGTCTTCAATATTTTGTAGCACATTCTCATCCATTTTCCTTCTATAAATCTTCCATTTATAAGCCTTCATTTCTTTATCAAACTTTACTTGCTTCACTCTGGCCTCTTCTCTACCAATGTTCTTAATGAGGTCATCCAGTAGGTAAGATTTATGCTCTCCAGCCTTCAGCTTTTGTGATGACCGGGCTATCCTTATGTATCCTTCAAGATCAAAATTGGGCCTTGGATCCCCCATATCCATGCCATAATAATCCAATTTTGTCTGCAGCAGGCCATAACTCTTTGAACTTTTCACAATAAAATCTGAAAATACTAACAACCCAGGTACAATTGATTATTTTTCATGGCTTGTCATATGTTCTGTACTCACTATTGACAGTTGCCTCACAATTTCCAGACAAGCCACTCTATTCAGTACTATAAGTGGTAGTAAGTATGGTCTCCCTTTGAACCCATATACCCTGACTTGTGTGCAGTTTGAAAAACAATACCAATCTCCCCAATTGTGTTCAATTGAGAGATCTTCAGCGAAATCTTTTGGTCTTAGGAGTCTTTGAACCTCTGGTGCAAGGGCATGATTGCACGGGCATCCCAACAATCTATATAATGGCTTGACAAAGAACTCCTTAAAATGCCAATATTGATTATTCACATACCTCTGGTCCCATGAAGAAACCCATAGATGCATTGGTTTTCTCATTCCAGCATTGTCATATGTCCTAACACATAACTCTTCTAGCCATAACCCTTCATCTTGGCCCACATACAATAGCATATGCATAAGTAAGGAATAATGCTTGAAATGAACATTTATGACATCCCCCTTTAACTTTTCTAACCCATGATTCAAAACCTCAACCAAATAAGCAGAAAAATCAAAGAAGCGGTGGTCCTTAGACTGCAAATCGACACAAATGACCATGGCTGCAATATCCATCAAAGGATGGGATTTTATCCCTAGCACTTGGGAAACATAGTAATAGGTATACTTGAAATATGGATGGAAAGAGTTGACATCATAGGGAGCTTTGTCATCCTGACCTAGTGGCACTAAGGACCCTGCATTCCTAGGTCTATGTATAGGGAGTCTCCACATTTTGTAAATGTGCTCTAGGTTAAAATATTCACTTGTTAACTTCTTGAGGTCAATCGATTCTTCAAATCCCCAATCCAACTCGAACATAGTGTCAATAACCTCCTTTGTGATTGCAAGAATTGGCTCACCCATGTAGTTATATATGGTCCTGGTTTTAGAGTCATAATTATTTTCCAATGCCTTCATGAGCTCCACATTCATGAATACATTAGCCACAACTAACCTTCCTAAGTTCAATCGCCATAAATTGTTGATAGGTTGAGGGGCAACTCTTCTATTGTACCCATATATGAATAATTCATACCCTCTCAACTCTATCCATATGTCTCCAAGATCCTCAAACCGGTCCTCCAGGCCTTCCTCATCAGCTCTAATCTTCTTGGACCTCAAATTGGATGATGGGCACTAGTCAATCAGGTCTTTGGCCAAAGAACGCCCTTCCCTTTTCTATCTTTTAGGTTTTTCTTTTGCAGCGATAGGTTCTTTTCCCTTTCTAGTCTTATTAGTTTTAGATGATGATTCCATTTGAATTTTGAAAAAGAGGTTTGTGTGCAAACAACTTACTTGGAATTAGTGAGCTTTATCTATGAATTCACCCAATTCTTGCTTTCAGTTCATCACCTATGAATTCCTTAATGCTGTGTCCTTTGATGGTTGATCCACTACTTATGGCATATTTAATCATTTAGTAATGGCGCTTTGGACAACGGTCACTTGGGCACACGTTTGAATTTAATGGCGATGTGATCTTCCCTGGGATTTGTTTATGATTTTCATGGTAATCAATAATCATTTCAATGAGGATATGTTTTCCGATCATTTGTTTCTTTAGTCCATCGATCTCTTTGTTTCTATCGACAATACTTTTGTTTCAAATATTACTTCGATCAAGTATTTTTTCCCTTCATCAAAATACTATATTCGGTTAGTATGGCTATCTCCTCATCGAAACATATCTGATATCCATCGAGTCTTATGTCGAAGAAACCTTGGGCTTCAGTGTCCTCCTTTATTTTTCCATCGAAATACTTCTTTCATCGATATCACTATGCCCCGTCGATGAATGAGTCTATTATCTCACCAAAGCTTTTCTTTATTTTCCCTTATTGTTCTTCACCGATAAAGTTACATCGGCAAAACCACGCATATCGAGAACATGCCTTTTAACCTCCTTGAAACCTATATCCTCATCAACATCTTTTATCGATGTAGCTTCCTTTTGTCTGATCGATATTATTCTTTCGATAAAAATGCTCCTAACGGTGGGTCCTTTTTATGTTGCACCGATAGTATTATTTCCTTGAGAACTTTTCCCGTCAATGAATACCCTCTCTGCTTTCTTTGATATCTTTTATCGATGAAGTTTAACCTCCTCGAAACCTATATCCTCATCGATATCTTTTATCAATGTAGCTTCATTTTGTCTAATCGATATTATTCTTTCAATGAAAACGCTCCTTTCTATGGGTCCTTTTTATGTTGTACTGATAGTATTATTTCCTCAAGAACTTTTCCCATCAATGAAGACCCTCTCTGATTTCTTTGATATCTTTTGTCGATGAAGTTATCATCTTCGGTGAGTCCTTTTGGCATTTCCTTCCTTTGATGGCTCTTTTATATCAATGATAATTATTTTTTTTTAATAAAAATGATCATCGTCAGAATTATGACAAATACCAAGCTTTCGACCAATGACTTCTTTGACCGTCGGCAAAGTCCGTTAGATTGTCAAATTTTCGATGGGCATGGCATCATTGACCAATCCAATGCCGAGTTTTTGACGGTGGATTTTGTCAACACTTTGATGAAAATTCATCAAAAATCTGACAAACAACCATCAGAAATCAGCTCCGAATGTACTAGTGGACCCCATTCTTGAGCCTTGTGTTTCATCTCCTCCTATTGATATCACATCACCTATTGCACCAGATTATGCAGATAGTGCGACAATGTTTCCTTCTTGTGATTCAGTGCAGCAGGATATATCTTGTCTTGTAGCTTCAGTTTCATGGGATGATTACTTGACATACATTGTAGGTTTGTGGAGTCCTACATTATAGATTTGGGAGACATCATTGATTAAATTCATCTTCTCTTTGATGAAAATGATCCTTCTTCAATTTTTATGAGGGAACACTCTAAACCTCTTGTTCATTCTCTACATGATCATTCTTTTGAGGTTGACATGATTGTGGATTCTTATGTACAATAGTTGGAGGAGGTTCCTTTATGTTTTGAGGAGATATGTGAGTCTTTGGGACTTTTTCTACATTCATCTCCTCTAGATCTCGGAGTACCTTTTTCAGCAGTGTGGAGTAGTTCACCACCTTTGGAGGGGGTATCTTTCATCATCGACATGGGGACACTTGAGTAGTTTTTCGGAGATTCCATTCATCATGAGTTTTTTTCCTCCATCTTCCCTTCATGATTGGGGAGACTTCATGGATATGCCTTTGGTTTTGTTTCTTCCTAAGGGGAGGAATGTTGTTCAACAGTCATGGAGTAGTTTCTTCATTCATTCTTGAGCTTCAACCATTGGTGGAGATTCTACATTGAGGGGGGGCTACCTAGCTTCTCTTCTTCTCTCAAATGGGGGGGACTTTTTCCTTACATGGGGTTTTGTTACTATCACACTTATATGAGAGTTCTCTTGTATAGTTTTCATCTCTCTTTTGGGGGAGGGTTTTTTCCCATTGGGTTTTTCTCTCTTTCCCCGCTTTATGAGAGACTTTATTACACTAGTTTGCATGCATTTGTACATGGGTACCTAAAATGGCCTCATAGTTGGGACCCATCTTGCATTGCTTAGTTGCATTATAGACTTAAGTAGATTCCCCTAAGTTGCACCTAAGGGTGGGGGGGGGGGGGGGGGTGTTGGTGTAATTATTTATTCATGTTGGATATTATTACACCTTACTTAATTTTACTTAGGATAATGCAATTTCATAGTAGTTTGGGTATGAGACACGTGGGTGTTCGTGCCATATTTGGATAGTGTGTGTAGGAGAATTTTCACCTTTTGTGGTCTTATCTTGTTGCTACATTCCACATTTGGTGGGTGATCCACCTCATGTGGAATATTATATTGATTCTCCTACCTACCCCTACTTATCCGTACCTACCCTTGTTTCTTATTGAGCCACATGTCATGTTTGTGTGCTCACATATCCATATAGCCTTGCCTATATAAGCAGGCACATATTCATTGTATGGAACAATTGATCATTCATCTATTAATGAGAATACAGGTTATTCTTGTCCTATATTTTGTCTCTCTATTTTGTACTTTTCATTGAGCTCTTGATCTTGGCAAAATCTCACACTTCAGTTAGTCATTTTAGGGTGTTTGGATGTAAGTGTTGCATAAAGCATGATAATGACAATCTTGGCAAATTTAATGCTAGATCAGATGAAGCGTACTTTGTTGGATATTGCTCAAGAAGCAAGGCATATAAATTCTATAATATGAGGCTGCACAGAATTATGGAAAGCATACATGTAAATTTTGATGAGGATTCAGTTTATAATCCAACAACTGATGATGACTCAGATGAACCTGAACCAATTCATATTGAGCCAATAGTCTAGGAACTAGCAAGGAAAGACACAAAAAAACCTTAAAAAGTTGTACAAAGAGACCATCCAGAATAGTAGATTATTAGTGATAAAAATGTAGGTGTGAAGACAAGGAGAAAGATTGCAATGAGAACACACAAAGATAAATCTGAAAGTGATACTGACCCTAAAAGCTTCACTTTACTTTTCATAGTTGAACCCAAGAACTTCATAGAATCAAGTCATGATGAGAATTGGGGTGATGCTATGCAAGAACTCAATTAGATTGAGAAGAATGAAGCATGGGAGCTTGCCCCTAGACCTAAGGACAAGAATGTAATTGGAACCGGTATTCAGAAAAAAATTAAATGAAGAAGGTAAAGTTGTTAGAAACAAAGTTATACTTGTGTGCAAGGGTTATGAATAGGTTGAGGGTATAGACTTTGAAGAAACATTTGCACCTGTGGGATGTTTTGAAGCAATTAGGATGTTTCTTGCATTCTCAGTCTATAAGAACATTAAGGTGTATCAAATGGATGTCAAATCTACATTTCTAAATGGTAATCTTGAAGAGGAAGTATATATTGAACAACCAGAAGGTTGGTTGTCTGCAAATCCTAACTATTCCTCTTTGATTAAATAATTTACTTAATTAGTTAATCCCTTTACTCTAATCTAATTATTCATCCAAGATTAAATAACTATTTATAATTATTTAATCCCTTTCTCAAATTTCTCTAATTAAATTAATTTTCAATTTACTCAATTACCATGTGTGGGTGAAATAAATAAATATAATTTATTTATTGTTAGCCACAAATTTTTAAAACTTCGGGTAGGGAGTAAGTTCTTATTGACTCTTCTCCTTTTCACCATTGTCACTACTTGCCTAGGTTTCTTAACCTCCATCATAGGATTCATAACTTTTAAAACAACTCGATCAGCCAACCAACTTAGGGAAGTCTACATAAAGTTGGTGCTCTTAGGAAGACGGACTTGTGGTTGCTTTCAAAAGAGTTTGATGGTTGTGAACTTGCCTGATCTCCCCACTTTCCGACATCTCTCGTATTGTGATGGATGTTGAGATTCCTTGAGATTTTAAGGGATATTTCTGATTCCAAGTAAGGATATTCTAATGATACAATTTCAAGTTATTTCAGCACCCTATCAGGGTGACAACACAAGTTATGGTAAAGATAGCTCATACTTGGGCACTGCCAGAATTAAATGATTATTTCAAACTGATAAGAGTAATAGCTTCTTGCATTTCTCCTCTCTACCTTATCCATTGCCACGTCATGTACTACTTCAAGGTAAGTTCACAAAGATGGTGGTTAGAAAAGTGGACACACCCAAAAAAAATAATGAAAAACAACCAAACGTGCATGTGGTATTTCAAATTTAAAGAACCCTGTAGGCGTTTAGGCTCGTTTTGCCGAGCCTAACCAAAGCTAAACCACATATGGGGTTTAAAGTATACTAACCACGTACGTGGTTTAAAAAATAAAACCATGTATGTGGTTTAAAAAATAAAACCACGTACGCGGTTTAGAAACTAAGAACCCCATGTGCAGTTTAAAAACTAAAACTGTGTACGCGGTTTAGAAACTAAAAACCCCGTATGCGAATTTAGTTTTTAAACCACGTACGCGTTTGTTTGTCAATAAAATGTAATTCATTTAGCATTCAATTAGGTTTTTTGGTAGGATATATATATAAAATATAACATTTAAGTATAAGAAAGATAAAAGACAAAGAGAAATAAGCTATATTTTATGTATATATTGTCAGGATGTTTGAGAGTGGTTCCAGATCTCTAAGAGTTATAATGCAGATTCTAGTTTTTTGAGTATTCTTATAAATTTTAGACTTAGTCAAATTTCAATAATTAGCATGCTTATATCAGCATTATCTCTCTCATCTCTTCCCTACATTCCCCCTCTCTCTTCCTTAACCCCTACCTTTTTGTCTCTTACACATCTCCCTCTCTACTTTCTTCCCTCTCTCGGGTATCTCTCCCTCTCTACTTTCTTCCCTCTCTTAGGTATCTCACCCCATCTTTCTCATCTCCCTCACCCTCTTTCTCTCTTTCATCTATCCCTCTCTTTCTCTCCCTCTCTCAAATATCTCTATCTCTCACTCTATCCCCCTCTCTTCAGTGTCTCTCTCTCTCATTCTATCCCTCTCCCTCCCCCTCCCTTTCTCTTCCTTTTTCAAGTATTTCTTTCCTTGTAACTCTTTTTATCTCTCCCCCTCTTGCTCCATTTCTCTTTCTCTCAAGTATCTCTCCTTCTCTCTATCAAGTCTCTGGCTATCAACCTCTCTCTCTCTCTCTCTCTCTCTCTCTACCTCTATCTCTCTATCTCACTCTCCTCCTTTGTCAAGTGTATCTCTTTCCCACTCTCTCCCTACATCCCCCCTCCATTTCCATTTTTCACTTAAGTCTCTCTCTCTCTCTCTGAACTCTCTCCCTCTCATCCTCTTTCTCTATATCTCATTATCTCCTTCTCTCAGGTTTATCTCTCTCTCATTCTCTTCCTCTCTCCTCCCCCTCCCTCTCTCCCTTACTCATTACCTCTCTTTCTCACTCACTCCCTCTCTTTGCACCTCTCTCTCTCCAGTCTCTTCTACTCTCCTTCCATCTCTTCCTCCCTCTCACTCAAACTCTCTCTATCTCTCACCCTCTCTTTCTCTATCTCTCACCTTCCCTCCCTCCACCTCTTAGGTATCTCTTTCTCTCCTAATCCTTCTATCCACCTCTTAGATCTCTCTCTCTCTCTTTGAGTCCCCTTCTTTGTGTCGCTCTCTATCTCTATCTCTCCCTCTATTTCCCTCTCTCTCTCTCCATCTCTCTCTCCCCCTCCCTTTCCCTTTCTCTATCTCTATCTCCCCCTCTCTCTCTCTCATTTATCTCTTATCTCTCCCTCTCAGTCTCTATCTCTCTATCTCACTCTCCTCCTCTCTTAGGTGTATCTCTCTCCCATTACCTCACTCTCCTCCCCCTCTCTCCCTCTCTAGGGTCATATGTTATTCTTAGGTGTCATATGGTATCTTAGGGATCCATGCATGTGTCCTAAGGGGTCATAGGACACCATATGACCCATAACGACACATAAGAGGTCATATGGAGTCCTAAGGGGTCATAGGATACCATATGACCCCTTAGCACACCATATGACCCATAATGACACCAAATGGTGTCCTAAGGGGTTATAGAACACTATATGACCTCTTAGGACACCATAGGACCCATAACGACACCATATGGAGTCCTAAGGGTTCAAATGGTGTGCTAAGGGGTTGTACGAGAACCTGAACTTGGAGGATAACATTTTGTGTTTTTTCATGTCATATGGTATTCTTAGGGGTAATATGATATCCTAGGGATCCATGCATGTGTCCTAAGAGGTCATAGGACACCATATGACTCCTTAGAACACCATATGACCCATAATGACACATAAGAGGTCATATGGAGTCCTAAGGGGTCATAGGACACCATGTGACCCCTTAGCACACCACACGACCCATAATGACACTAAATGGTGTCCTAAGGGGTTAGAGAACACTATATGACCTCTTAGGACACCATACAACCCATAACGACACCATATGGAGTCCTAAGGGGTCAAATGGTGTCCTAAGGGGTCGTAGGAGACCATATGACCCCTTAGGACACCATATGACCCCTAACAACACCATATGGTGTCCTAAGGGGTCATAAGGTGTCTTAGGGGTCATAGGACACCATAAGACACATAACGACACCATATGGTGTCCTAAGGGGTCATAGGACACCATATGATCCTTAGATCATAATATAACCCCTAACAACATATAAGGGATCATAGGACACTAAATGATCCCTTAGCATACCATAGGACCTATTAAGGCACCAAATAGTGTCCTAAGGGGTCATAGAACACCATATGACCCTTTAGGACACCATATGGTGTTGTTATGGGTCGTATGGTGTCCTGAGGGGTCATATGGAATCCTATAACCCCTTAGGACACCATATGGTGTCGTTATGGGTCGTATGGTGTCTTAAGGGGTCATATGGTGTCCTAAGGGGTCATAAGACACCATATGACCTCCTAGGAAACAATATGACCTCTAATGACACCTAAGGGATCATATGGTGTCTTAAGGGGTCACAGAACACCATATGATCCTTTAGGACACCATACAACCCATAACGACACCATATGGAGTCCTACGGGGTCATATGGTTTCCTAAGGGATCATAGAACATCATATGACCCTTTAGGACACCATATGACCCATAATAACACCTAAGGGGTCATATGGAGTCCTAAGGGGTCATAAGACACCATACGACCCCTTAGTACACCATACAAACCATAAAGATTATCTAGCCAATACATCTACATGATCCAAAGAAACCAATACGTTCATCTTCTTCAAACATTCTACTTTATATCCTATCTTCTTTAAAAAAAAACAAAAACCAACCACCTTGTCAGTCTTCTTATCACCTCATCTATATGCAAACAAAAAGAAGATATATTGGAGGGAGAGGAAGAGAGAGAGAGAGAGAGAGAGGGGGGGGGGGGAGGGGAAGAGGAAGAGAGAGGGGGAGAGAGGGAGAGGGAGACAATACACATACACACACATATGTGTGTATATATACTTAATATAATATATATTATTCTATACATATATATATTATATATATAAAAATATTATATATTATATATTTTTATATTATATCTAAATTATATATTATATTTATATACACATATTATAAATACAATATCATACTATACATTCTCCCAAAATTTAAACATAAAAACTGCGTATATGCTTTTTATAGTTAAGATAGAGCGTACGTGCTTCTTACACCATAAGTATCCCATACATGCTTTTTATACCATAGGTACCCCATATGTGCTTTTGACTGTTTAGGCTTAGAAATAGGCCTGGATGACAAAGCTATGGTTTGGAAATTTGATTTCCCTCCATTTCCCTCCTTTTTGACTTGTTTTATTTTATCAACTTGGTTTCTCAACTTTGTCATCATTAGGTTTACACTTCATCAAGTGGGTATCTCTAAAATTGCCACCATATTTTCACCCATCTTCTGAGCTTTCTAACCATATATTTTTAAAAAAAATTGAACAATAATAACATATTATTATTGAATTTCTTTTACCAGTGTCTCCATAGTTCTCATAGACATACATGCACCATTTTTTTAATAACTTTTGATATACCTATCCAAATTTTAAAAACTTTATATATTATTGTAGTGCACTTGATTCTTTACAATTTAAAAAAAAAAAATTGTATTTTCGATTTTTTTAGTGCAACTTATGCTTTGCGCACAAACATGTACCTAATTTTCAAGATGTGCTCGATTGGAAAAATCATAAAAACAAAATACTCAACAAATTTTTAAAAAAAAATACACATCTTTTGGTGCTCACTCTTAACTATCTTTCTGCCAAAGGATTTGTCAAAATACTAAATCTAACTATGACTTTTTTGATGCGTACGTCAGACACTATGTTATGTTTTTCGAAAAAAATCAGGGTCCATTTTTCATGCGTGAAGGATTTGACCCCCTTAATCTTATCCAATTTTTAAAATGTTTAGTATTTTGTAAACTAGATTCAAAGTACTGCAATATGTGCTCTTTGATTATCTTCATATCTTGAGTGGATGTCTTTCAAATTTTGCCTCCAAGTTTAGGTTCACCTGATTTCAGAAAAAAAGTGTCAACTTATACCCCCCTTTTTGACCACCATCTTTGTGCACTTACCCTTCAAGGAATTAATTTAATGTAAGGTTTACAAAGTACCATCATTAACGACCATTAAACAATGAAGGATACAAAAAAGGTGGTGGCATGCGTTACTACGTTTGATGATGCCATATTTTTTACATAAAACATTAAAGATAGCTAAGGAGGAAATTGTCATGATTTTGCACATATCAGAATGGTTTTGCCTCATGATGGTGAGCTGTCATTCCACAACCTAGATTTGAATTGGCCAGAGAAAGAGAAGGAATATATAGTCCAGCAGTTATGGTCTTTTGCATGGAAAGAACGAACTGATTTTAATGAATATAGGAAGACCATCATCATATTAAATAAGATTGGAGAACAAGTTGAAAATCATGAACAACGCTTATAAGGTGAGCTAGCGGCAGTAAGGAACCCAAATAATTAACTCTAGATGACAAAATGGTGCTCCAAGCTAAGAAAGGTCTCGTGGTACAACCAGATGTTGAGACATTGCGGGGACATATTCTTGTGAACCTATCTAACTTTTTCTGGGATACTATTTTTTATGAGGAAGAATTTGAAGATATCTTCTTGATGCTAATTGAAGAAGAAGAGAAGGCAAATGAAATCGATAGATGGATTTCAGAGTAGAACCTGATGCCTTATGTTGCAGCCTGAGTTTGATGACTTTATAGCCTTATCTTTTGTCAAACTGACCATATTTTGATGTTTCTTTATAGAATTTCCATTTTGAAATGGTCTCTTTCAAGACGGTTACTTAGTAATCATTTCTTGAAAATAGAAAAGACAGGGGCTAGTAGTTATAAATAAGTATATTAGTTTATCTGTAGGGATCTTTTGGGAAAACTTTGTTTTACTCTTAAGAATCAACTTCTTTAAGCATATTTTTGTTTTTACTATTTTGAATATAGAAGATTTGTTGGTGGCTTTAGATATTTGTAATCTTTGAATTATGTTGTGTGAATGCTTTCTATTCTTTTGAATAGTTATTAGTTGATGTATCTATATTTGAGATGGTGAATGGTTTAAGTTTTCTATTGCTCCAAAAATATTATCTTTGAATGGTATTTTGTAGCGACCTAATTGTTTTAGAATCTTAGAAAATCTAAAAAAAATGTGTATTTTATGCATGCCTTTTTAAAGCTTTCTGGTTAAATCTCTTTCCTTATTTTTTTCTGGTTAAAAGCATTTCAGTTAATTTTTATTCATTGAATATCATCTGAAGGTAGTTACCACCTTGTAAAATAAGCAAAGAATCAATTAGTAATTAGTTTATTTAGACTGGTTCAATTGTGGTTACATTTTTCACCTTTTTGGGCATGAAAATATAGAGTTAGGTGATAAATCCATTAACCAACAAATTTTTGGTGACTCTACCGGGGACAAATTGAAGCAGTGCATCTTGGGAAACATTGTAAACATCTTCTGGTAAGAAGACTGGTGACTCTGCTTACACAGATCAAGAGAAGGGTTTTTGGCCACATCTAAGGTAATACATGGTTAACACTTGAAAGAGAAAGTTAATCAATGATTGTCTCTTCTTGTGAATATTTGTAAGAGAAAGGAATTAATTGAAAGAAGAAATATGGATGTGTCACTATTATGGAATGAATGAAGGAAGTATTTGTGAAGCCACATTGTCTAAAATGTCTTTTTCATGGGGTCAGTGAGGGCAGCAAATGAGAGAAACACCCTAATGGAAAGATCAAATCCCGACCCAAAGAATGTTGTCAAATGCACACTCCAATGAGAAATTGTAGGTGATTGAAGGTATTATCATTGATGGCAACCTTACAATCTTATGGCACCGGCAGACACCGGCACAGGCACAGACATCAACAGCTGCAACGGCAAAGATGTTTACCGACACCCTCGCCAACAATATTTTGTTTATTGTATTTTGTATTTAATTGTAAAATCCTTTTGTAAGATGACAAGGTGAATTGTATTTGGACTCATATAAGTATGAGATCTTGTAAATTATTTGTAATAAGCGAGAAATGCATGGAAGGAATGTAATAGGCAGATGTGAATATTAAGGCAGATTTTGGATTAGGGTTTTGAATTTGTATGAGCTTAAACCGGTATTGAATCTGGCATAGAAGATGCTGAATTGAAGTAGTACATGACATTGGATTTACATAATCCACTTTTGTAATTCAGTGAGACTTCCATTTTTGTATTTAAGCAGTGAGCTTTAGGCAGTTGGCCTTCCTACATGTGCAGGCCCCTATTGTATCAGTAATATTCACTTATTGGCTAGTAAGCGAATATTGTGGGTCACAAATCCCACTGATATTTTTCCCACACTAAGTTTCCTCATTAAAAATATTGTGTTATGGTGTGCTTTCTATGTTGTTTTTACTGATCTTATTTACTGCATTATTTCTGGTTTACCAATACACTGTTTTGGCATGCAATTCATTTAATAAGTTTAAAAAATCCATTAACCGGTTAGATACTGATTCACCCCCCCCCCCCCCCCTTCCTCTCAGTATCTTTGGGAATCCTAACAATTGGTATCAGAGCCTGGTCCTCTATTTTCAAAAGCCTAATAGTTTGAGGAAGATTTTGACACCGGTATAGATGGAAAACTTGAGAAAGCAATTGGAAACAACTCTTGTAGATTATGATGCAAAAAAATTGAAGAATATGAAACTTGAAGATGATCTTAAGGCTGGACAGGAAATCATTCAACGAATTCAAGAAAATATCACTATTGCTAGGATCAAAAGAAGAGAACTTCATGAGAAGATATAGAGTGATGATGATGAAAAAGAAATTCTTAATGATCTTGTAAGCAAGATGAAGCAGGAAAACATGGCCTTGAGGATTGAAATGCAAGATATGACTATGAGGTTTTGTAAAGACATTGAAGACCAAAAAAAGAATGAAGATGACTTGGCTAGGAGAATCAATGATGCTGGAAATGAAAATCTAAGACTCAATCATGAAAATGATATGTTGAAGACATATATAATTCACTTGGAGCATGATAAAATTGAACTCATGAGACAGAAAGATTTCTTAGAAAATGAGTTGGCTACTGAAAATTAACACAAGGAGAACTTCAAGAAAAGTTTAGAAGAACTTGATGACATGTTGAAAAATCAGAAACCTAATGGAGATACTAATGGCCTTGGCTTTGAAGTTGGTGAAAGCTCCAGTACTACAAACAATCATGATCATGGTAAACCGGTAAGACAACCTAATGCCTACAAATTTAATGGGAACTATCAGAACACCAATGCATCCATCGATCAATGTTCTAAATGCAACAAAGTTGGTCATAATTCAGAAAATTGTAGAATGATGTTATGTTGTGAAAGATTTGGACACTTATCTAATCAATGCAGAACACATGCAGGCATAGCATATGGAAAAGCTATTCATAAAAAACAATGTGACTTATTATGCTTGTAACAAGATTGGACATATTGCAAAATTTTATAGCAGTAAGGCATCATCAGCAAATAACAAAGGACCCGGTTTGAAAGGTAAAGAGAAGGTTGAAGAAGTAAAGCAATAATTTTCAAAAAAATGGATCAGAAGTCAGATATGAATGTTAATGAAGCTATTCCTTCACCGGTAGAATAGAGTATCACTCCACTAGCAGGAGATTCTTCATCTAATTGAAAAGAAACTTTTTGGGGGTATGGCAATGAATTGAAAAACATTCTAATTTACCCTCGATTGATGGTGAGAAGTTGAAATACTTCTTTACTGGTAGATGTGTTAAGTTTGACTTAACCGACAGGCATTAAATGTGGTAGTTGAAGGAAATGAAATTATAAAGCAAGTGTTTTGGCTCATTTTCATTCACCGAACATTCAAATTTCCTTAGAGCATGAAAATCTTGAGCGAAGGCATCCACAGCGACAAGTGAAGCAAATCATTCAAACACTCATACCTAAAGGCAGATTAAGGTATTTATAATAATGGATTCCTCCTCTACACCCGAATTCATTGCAAACGCTACTATAGTTGAAGTTGTTAAGCACCCTAGGCCTGTATTTAAAATTATTCCCAAAATTGTGAAGAAAGATGATACCCTACGAGCTTTTTCAAAAATACCCAAGGGAGTTGTTTATGCTGAGGATCCTAGAATTTACATACGTTGTCATATTGAAGAACTAGGAGCTGAAGAGATTATGAACATGTATAGAACAGTAATTTGTGATATAAATGGAAATATGAAACCAGAACATAAAATAGTTGAAACCCTAGGTTTTGTGGAGATTCTTAGTATCCCTGATTTTCCAAAGGATGTTATAAGGATTGTGTTAAGAAGAGTTCATGGTGAGTTCTTTTGGTTGGATTCCATTCACAAGATAACAAAAGAAGCAGTTAGGGCAGTGACATGCTTACCTTCCACTGGTAGCAGGCCTGACAAGACTAAAAAGGTTCCAAATGACACTGTAATGACCCTAACCGGTGCAACCTTTGACAAGAGATCCTTGAGAGTAAATGATGTAAAGGATATCAATGTAAGGTTCATCAACATGATTCTTGGATACAAAGTTACACATGCCAATAGAGTAAACTCTATTTCTAGCTTATGTATCAAGAGTGCCTATGACATGGTAAGCAACAATGCAAAGATTGACATATGCAAATGGTTGAAGGATGAACTGATAGACAATCTAAGGAATATCAAAGGTGATAAGAAAGGTACATTCAGGTTTGGAAACCTACTTATATGTTTGATGTTATATATTACCAAGGAAGTTCCCAGTATTGGTAGATAGGATTTTGGTTTTGACATCCCGATAGGAAAACAACTTCTAGACATGCTTAAAAACATGGGAGATGACAGAGAAAAGAACATAAATGAACATTTTCAAACACTGAAGGCTAGAATGAAAACTAGAGAAAAGCTATCTCAATCTATAGTAGATAAATATCAAAAGGAGATATGCTTTGTGATAAAGAAAGATGAAATCTGGATGGAGGCAGTGGTTCTGAGGACTATTTGGGTTATGGAGATGGGATATGAGGCTGATGAGAACATAATAGAGACTTATGCAAAAGCACTTCTAGAAGCCCCTAAAGAACCAACTGAAGAAATATTTGGTAGAGCTTAAACAATTAAAAGCAAAATTCAATCATAGAAAAGAGTAAAGAAAACTTAACAAATAGTTAGAAAAGGAACAAAGCAGGCTAAAGCAATCAAGGAAGACATATTGAATAAAATTGGTATTAAGGAGAGTGACTTGGGAGGATTACAACTGGAAACACATCTTTCACCGATTGCTACCTCCTCTGACAGTGAAATATCGACATAATTTAAAAGGGTAGTAAGGAAAAAGAAACCTTCACTGGTACCCACTCCTACACCTAAGAGAACAAGATAGAAACAACATGCAGTTAGGCCTCCAGCAAAGAAGTTAACACCAAAGAAAAGAAAAGAAAAACAAGCAAGTTGTTCCTCCACTTGACAACCTTTTGAATGAGATAACTGAAAATGGTAACTTATAAAACATTAGCAAGTTGTATGATACTTTTAACAATGATGAAAAGGAAAGCATAGAAAATAGTGTTATTCTACACTTGGACATCTATAAGAAATTTTTGATTGAGGTTGTTGATGATTTACCGAATGAGTTATATAGAAGGTTAGAAGCAAGGAGAGCAACAATTGTTGAATTGGATAAAAAGATGAAGGTAGAGAAACTACTTATAGTTCACCCAGTGAATTCAACAAAAGAAATTGATGAACTAATAAGTGAGGCTAACCAAACAGTATTTTCAACCAGTCACAAGCATGTAGCACTAATGGCTAGTAGAGTTTATGAGATATCAGAAGAAACTGCAGACAAGTGGGATATATTCTTTGTTGAGAAAGAGAAACAAGAAGAGCTTAAGAGACCAAAGACTTTTAAAGTCTATAAAAAAAAAAAATGATAAAGGTAAAGGTAAGGTAGGTGGATCTCCGAGCATAAAGATAACATATAACTTACCCTCACCTCCTTCTAATACTCCATTGGCACAAAATGTTGATACACCACCAGCAACAGAGAGTATGGAGATAACACATGAGGACACAAATTTTGATTCTGAGGTATTGTATACAATGAATATTGACACACAGGAAGTCAACAATGTGGTTGATAAGGAATCAAGTGAGAAGAGAGATGTGGCAACTGAGCCACCAGTAGAAGACACTACAGTTGAGACAAATCTTGAGGATACAGTTGGAAACATTGAAATTGGGACTGAACAACAAACTGAATAGGCAACTGATTCCCTGGATACAGGAAAGGTAGATACCACTAGTGTACATACTGATGTATCTACTGAGCAACTGGCAACTGATAGCAATGAAAAATCTATTGAGATACCGGCTATAAACATTTTAGAGGTAAACATAGAGAAACCAATAGAAAACATAGAGTCACAATCAGAAAAAATAGCAGTGGAAAGCTTTGAGAAATAGACTGAGGAACATACTAAGAAATTAGAAGAGAAGAAGGATGAGCTAAAGGTTCAGATAGAGACTATGCCACTGGCATCAGCTGAGAAACCTAAACCCTTGCTTGTAGAAATGCAAACTCAAATTGACCTACCAAAGGCTACCATAAGCAAAGAGGTTCCTCACACCGGCGGATTACATATTGTTAAGACATTTGGTCAATCATCTGATTCTTCACTGACAGAATTCTTGCCAATCAATGTAACAGAGGTATTGCTTGATTCAATTAAGAAAAAAACTGATTGCAATGCACTTCCATATAAGGAAATTGATGACACCATACCAATTTTGAAGATGATTGCACCCAAGTGTAACATAGAGAATAAAGATTATTTAGGCCAATTAGACACATTGTCTAAATACATAACCAACAATCTTCTAACAATTGATCAAATCAATGAGGAGAATTTTAGAGAGAAAATGAATAAAGAGAAGAAAAAATTCCTTGACGAAACAGTAAAGAAGAGTAAGGAACATATAAATACATTATTACTGGCACTAAGAAAGACAATTTTGGACTTCAAGAAATTGTATAGAGATACATGTAAGACAAACATTTTGACAGAGGATATAGATAAAGAGATCAACAGAGCTCAAAAGTAAATCAATGACATTGCTGATAATTTAATAGGTTCATCAGACTCCATATCGATAGTAGAACAGGAAATTATCGGCTTTGAAGAGAAAATTGAAAAACTTGAAAAAGATAAAGAGAGATTAAAGTTTAAGGCAAAAGAACTGACATGCAGACTAGGTCCTAAACTAGATATATCCTCATCTCTTTGAGAAAAGAGACTTTTGAGGCTCTTGTTCCAAGACTTAAGACACCGGAAGAGAAAATGCACATACTCACCGATACAATCCAAAGGATAGAAGCAACACTAAAGGACAATGAGAGATTCTATAACAGTCTAAATTTTGCATTAGCAGAGTTATATTAGATTGTAACCAACTGGTTAAAGGGATCAAGACATGAACTACACTCAATTGACATTGAATGACAGCCTTTGTCATTGATGCCAAAGGGGGAGTAGTAGAGGATGAGAAAAAGGAGTAAGACAGAAGAGATCATCTGCTCAGGGGGAGCACATAGTTTTGGAGCACACAATTTTGGTAACACAGTTTTGACAGTTTTGGTAAGACTTTTGGTCAACAACTTTTTTTTATACAATTTTGGCTTTTTCTCATGAGTGTTGCCATCAATGCCAAAGGGGGAGATTGTTGGAAAATGCATGCTCCAATGAGAAATTGCAAGTGATTGAAGGTATTGCCATTGATGGCAACCTTACAATCCTATGGTACCGGCAGACACCAGCACAGGCACAGACACCAGCATCAACACCGACAAAGATGTTTACCAGCACTGTGGCCAACAAGATTTTATTTATAGTATTTTGTATTTAATTGTAAAATCTTTTTGTAAGCCGACAAGGCAAATTGTATTTGGACTCATATAACTATGAGATCTTGTAAATCATTTGTAAGAAGCAAGAAATGCATGGAAGGAATGTAATAGGAAGATGCAAATATTAAGGTAGATTTTGGATTAGGGTTTTGAAGCTGTATGAGCTTAAACAGGTACTAGACCTGACATAGCAGATGCTGAACTGAAGCAGTACATGATATTGGATTTACATAATCCACTTTTGTAATTCAGTGAGACCTCCCTTTTTCTATTTAAGCAGTGAGCTTTAGGCAGTTGGCCTTCCTGCATGTGCAAGCCCCTATTGTATTAGTAATATTCACTTATTGGCTAGTAAGCGAATATTGTGGGTCACAAATCCCACCGAGGTTTTTCCCACACCAGGTTTCCTCATTAAAAATATTGTGTTATGGTATGCTTTCTATGTTGTGTTTAGTGATCTTATTTACTGCATTATTTATGGTTTATTGGTACACTGTTTTGGCATGCAATTCATTTAATAAGTTTAAAAAATCCATTAACTAGTTAGATATTGATTCACCCCCCCCTCTCAATATCTTTGGGAATCCTAACAAAGAACTATTGCTAAGTACCTTTGAAGAAGAGAAAATGACAAAAGAATTCAAAAGGGCTTATGTTTAAAGTTGGCTCTAGTGAGACCTTGAAGATGACTTTCAATGTGGTATAGTTGATGGTGAAGGTCACATCACTGAGGTTGAAGTGGAAAGGTTCATAAGTAGTTTCAGTGGAGTTGAAAAGAAGGAAAAACAACCTCAAGTTACTCTTCAAGATGGGATCTTGTATGCAAGAGAAGATGGACTTCTCCCAAGGTTTGATCATATGCTTTTGGAATATGGTAATCAAATGTCATCATGTACCACATGCATGAGTCTTGTTCTTAATTTGGATAATCCGTGAAAAGGGGCCCTTCTGGATGACCTTCAATCTGATTTGGTTGGTTTTGAGAGAAGTGGCATAGCACTTAATGAAATTCTATCCTCCATCTCTGAAGAACTGTCCCCTACATAGGGGATAGATATTGAATGGAATCCTATAAATCCTATGTATTACCCTATGGATTCCTATGAGAATACCAAGGTTAGGTATAACCCTCATTTTGAATTGACAGATCCTTGGCCTCTTAAACAACTAATATTCCTCCATAATTTGGATGAGCCTAAGGGTTGTTTTCTTGAAAATAACTCTGATGATGATGGGTTCTGTTTATGGTGAAAATGGATAAAACAATATTCAAAGACTAAATGAATTCAACCACAAAACCCTAGCCTAACAACAACAAAGATCCACTATAACATATGAAGATTACCTAAGACAATGCAAATAAAATAAAATCACAAAGATTATACCATCACATGTCCAATAGGGTTTGGATCTCCATTCTTCCTATCTCCATTGATCTTGATTGATATATTTTCTCTCAGATTTTATGTGTGCACAAGAGCTCAACAAAGAACAGAAATGTGGTTGAAAGTAGGCTTGATCGCATATGAAAGTTCGAAAGCTTAGAGTAGTCAGGTAGTCAGTAGGGGGGTTTGATAATGAAGGAAGCATCTCCTTATATAGAAGACACTATAAGAAATGAATGGATAATATTGAGAGGTGTAAAAGATAAATGGTCGGCTATGATTAGAGGGTAGGTAAAGAAAATAAGAAAATAATAAGAGGGTAGGTAGTGTATGAATTAAGAGATGAATGACATGTGTCATAGGTAGAAAAGGTTAATGAACTAATTAAATAAATATAAATTTATTTAATTAATAGAAGAAGTGGGATAATTAAATAAATAAGATATTTATTTAATTTAGGAAAAAGGATCATTTAAATAAATAAATGTATTTATTTAAATGAGAAATAAGGCTAGAAGAGGATAAATGAATTAATTAAATAAATAAAGATTTATTTAATTAATAGAAGAATTAGGCTTAAAATAATTAAATAAATAAAGATATTTATTTAATTAGATAAGACAATTTTAGGTGTCTACATTTTGCCCCTCTTTGAGACAATGCAACTTGTTGCGTTGTTTCAAAGAAGATAATATGAACTGATACAAAGTTGCCCCAACATGGGAATGATATGCCCCCTCGAGAGATTGGATGAAAATGTCTGAAAACATCATAGACAATCTCTCGATAAGAAATAAAGGGTAGAATGGACTGATCGGATAGAGTGGCAAAGTCATAGGATAAAGAAGACTGACACGGGAAACTAGGGCTAGGACTAGGGCTAGAGCAGTCTATAAGATAGACCACGAGGGGAAAAAATCCTCATTGTCATCCACACATCCAAGAGATCAAAGTGCAGAGACAGAATAGAGCAGTAGTAGTCAGCAGCAATGGCATTGGTTCATAGATTCGATCGCATTCACTGATTTCAGAGGCTAGCAGATGCAGGAGAGCTGGTAAGTACCACAAAACCTCCTTGAACTTTGTCGCAATAAATGTTGTCATTAATGCATGTTAGGTAGGCAATAAATACATTTTAGGTATGTCTAGAAAAAATGTCAAGCAGGGTAAAAATGCTAAGGCACATCTGTGCTGGTGCCAAGCGCATCTGGGTAGGCTAGGCATGTATGTGTTTGTGTCAGGCGTGTATGTGCAATATGTAAGCGTGTTTATGTCATAAAGGTGTGTTTATGTCTTCTAGGTCAAATCGACAGTTCTGTGATGAACATACGTTGTCGATTGGATAAGATGCTGAGAGAATACACTCAAGCAGGTCCTCTAAGGAAAACTAGGATAGCAGATAGGGCTAGGATTGACAATTATGTGATAGAACATATGTTGCCAATTAGGAAACTACTCAAGAGGATACACTCGAGCAAAGGCCCTAGGATAAGATAGATCGAGGCACTTTGTGATGAACAGGGAATGCCAAGACATAGTACTTTGTGATGAACAAGGAGTACTAAAATGAGCAACACTTTGTGATGAACAGAGAGTGCAAAAGAAAACGTAGTACTTTGTGATGAACAGGGAGTACCACTATGATAAACAACAACACTTTGTGATGAACAGGGTGTGTCACTAGGATAGAGAGAAACACTTTGTGATGAACAGGGAGTGTCATAAGGATAAAGAGCAACACTTTGTGATGAGCAGGGAGTGTCACTAGGATAAAGAGCAACACTTTGTGATGAACGAGGAGTGTCACTAGGATAAAATATCATAAGCACTTAGGATAACAAGCAGCATTTTGTGATGAAGAGGGAATGCCACTTTGACTGACATAGTTGATTTGTTGACTACAAGAGTACCTAGCTATGCTAGAGTCACGAGATAGATTCCCATCGACTTAGAGTTTATGACCAGAGTTGGTATTTGAGGATAGAGAAGTGATTGAGGTTATGGGCTTGCAACATAATCTGTATATGCTTGAGTTTTAGGTGAACATGGGGTTGCTAATTGCGCTAGCTGAGAGATGGCACTCAGAGACTTGTAGTTTTCATTTGCCGATGGGTGAGATGAAAGCCACTAAAGAGGATGTTTACAAGATTCTGAGGATACCAATCGATGGGGAGTTAGTTCCTTACGATCGAGAGGGAGACAGGGATGCACTAAGATGAGTGTTTCAGGATCTAGGATTGGAGATGATGGATGGAGAGGAGGAGGATGATCTACTATCCTTGAGGGAGATCTGCGAGGGATAGGAAAGTGAGATTCAAGATCTAGAGAGGGAGATAGGTAGGCTCAGGAGATAGCTGAGGGACATTGAGCAGGAGAGGGATCAGGCTATTCAGCACTATACGGAGGCTGAGACAACACTGAGGGCAGAGAGGTAGGCAGAAGAGGACACAGGGGCAAGATACGCCTATGTTCTACAAGCAGGGGAGGAGATAGCCTACTAGAGAGACCTATACTATGGAGCGGTGCCACCAAAGTAGTGGGCTAGGAGCTTCCGTAGACCATCACAGATTATGACGACCACTGGAGGGAGAGACAGGAGATAGGAGTCTAGCGGTGGGTTTTTGGGTCCTCCATCACCACCAAATAGAGGGGATAGGAGAGATCATCTTGGGGTGGGTCCTTCCAAGGCTCAAACTTCATCGAGGCTAGGTGGCTTCGAGGGAGGGAGTTCATCATAGCCTTAGAGGGCTCCCTATGTATCAGTTTTGTACCATTTTGTATTATGACACCTTCGAGTGATTGTAGCCATATGATTTTGACATCATTGTATCATGACACTTATGATTTTGAGATATATATATATATATATGAGATGATTCATTGTTGCGGTAGCTATATGCATGTGTACCTAAGTGATGCTATATATATATATATATATATGAGATGATTCATTGTTGCGGTAGCTATATGCATGTGTACCTAAGTGATGCTTATGATATGGATGCAAATATGTACATGAGGAAATGCAATATTTTTGTTCTTTTATGTTTTATATGTTTATGCAAATATGAATGTGAATGTATGAAATGCATATGAATATGATAATGCAAATGACTATTTACATGATGAGAATGTAAAATGTGCTAACATGTGTTGTGTGCAGTAGATGATGCAATTGTGATAGCTATATGTATGTATGAAATGCTTAATATATGATAATGTAGGTGCAAACTACATGAGATGCAAATATTTTTGGTGTGTCATTATACTTAGTCATGTGATAGTGGGCTACACAAACTTAAGAAGGACAATGGAAGTCAATCAAGAAAGGGGGATGGAAGGTAGAAGATATGAAAGTGAAAAGAGCTTCTTGTGCGTTATCATCATTGAGCTTTATTATGGGAAAATAGGTTATGACAATCTAGGCATAGGTTCGATCAAGAAAGTCATTGTACCTATTTGCATGGAGATAAGATAGTTGCAAACAAGGAATGCCCCAATTCACACTAGACTCACAGTGTCCTCATATCCTTGGAAAAGTCATAGCATTACTAAGAGACAATCCACAAAGAACAAAGAAAAAATAGGTGACGATACCCCATCCTCACCTTTCTAGTCAAAGACATCCTGGAGATAGAATCTCTAGTCAGAGACATCCTGGAAAAGCTAAAAGACATGTCACAAGAAAGATAAAATCAAAAGAAAACCAAGAATCGACACCAAAATCCACTATAGTCGTCAAGTTTAGTGTCTCTTGTCACTTGTATGAGTCTTATTTGATTGTGGTCACAATGTTTACTTTCACAAAAGGATAGATAGCACTGAACCATAATGTTGTTTGAGTTTGTTGAAGGATTTGATTTGTTGAAGCCCATTGTTGTCATTGTGTCTTATTTGAAACTGACTGAATCCATGCAACTGATACTTTATTGCAAAGAAGATGAAACTTTATTGCAGATTGGTGATACAAGTGGTGCTTTATTGAGGATTATGCACGAATAGACTGAAGAAAACTGGAAGAAACTGTACTTAGAACGTGTGATGTTCTCAGTTCCACACCCATCACTAGATGTAGGATTTTCCTTAGCCACAAATAGGAGCTGATTTATTATGGATGGAAAGGGGTGAAAAGGGAGGTTTATTATGAATGGCTAACCAATCTTAGGTAGATCAATAACAAGCCATGATGGGAATGGGTAAGTTTTTTATGAATGAATAGGTCGTGAGTGTGTGCAAAGTGAAAGGATGAGATGGAATCCTAAAGAAGGGAGGAGCAATGTCTCTACACATGGCGCCAGTGACCTAGTTTTCAACATGGTACTTGCCCAGGGCACCACCGGAGTGGTTTTCACCATTGGATGAATTTATTTCTCTTTACTTTTGTCGATTTTTTCAATTTTTTTGTGTCACAAGGCGCCTGTTTGCCAGGTTTTCACCAAGTAACAATTTTTTATTTTTTATGATTTTTTTGTCTTTTTTTGAATTAGGATACTCTGAAGAGCTATGTGTAAAACCTATGAAGGTGCATGTTGTTGATAGGATCCTCCAAAGGTTCACCCTCTGTGGTTGAGAGCTGATATGCACCAGCTCCATAGGCTATTATAAATATGTAAGGATCAAGCCAATTTGGTTCGAACTTTCCCTTCTTCTCTCTGTCTTTCTATTTTTTAGGATTTTCTATAAGAACCAAGTCACCCACCTCAAATGTGTGAGGCTTAACCTTATGATTGTAGCAACATTGTTCCTTGACTAAATTATGTATAGCTCGAGTGACTGTCTTCCTTGATGAAGGAACTGAGATAGAAATACTAGTGTGTGCACTACATAGGCCCATATGCGTGTCACCTAAAGAAGTTTGGGCATCCCTAATAACAAAGTCCTTCAAGAAAGCTCCATTAAAGGTCCATGATGTATCACCATAAGGGAAAGGATGTGTAGAACAAGTGGATGAGTGATGAAGGCTTATGATTGTGAAAAGAAGTGAAAGTAGGATAGCATGATGGAGACTTACGATCAACAAGTATGCTTTTTGACTTGAAATTTTAGAGCTTTTGCCCCCAGTTATTTTGATATTAGGGGAGATCAACTCTTTCTCTTTTTGCTTCATAGGATTTTTATCCTTGACTTTGATTTTTGCAGAGTCCAGTAGCTTTTGATTTTGATTTGGACTAAAGGACTTTTCTTTATTTTTGACTTTTAGATTTTTCTTTTCATAGCTTGATTTTTATCCCCAATGAGTAAGGGTTTTTGTGATTCTTGTTAATCCAAGTCTAGGAGCGATGTGTAAATGGAATGAATGGGTGAAATGCTAAAGCTATGTGATTTCTCAAGAGGGCTGACGATATGCTCAATATATTCTTCATTAAAACCACTCTTAGGACTATTGATATCAAGAGATGCTTGCACCACTGGAGGAGATTTGCATTCAGAATTAGTAGCCACAACACTAGGTGGTTCACACCTAATTCCTTGGTCTTGCATACTACTTATAGATTGTTATTGTCGACTAAATACCTTAGGAGATAGTGGAAGTTGATCAACATGAAAGATATACTCACCACATCCCATGTCTTTAATCTTGAACTTTTCTTTGATCTTTGTTTGCTTTGATGTAGAAGCTTTCAAGGATTCTGGATCAACATATGTTGATGAAGTAATAGCTTCTTGATTGACTGGGATTGTTATTTCTGATCTAGGTCATAGATTGTTGCAATATATGAATGGGTTAGGATCATCTTTGATGGTCACTTCAACTCCATTGTGTGGAAACTTGATGCATTGGTGATATGTAGATGGGATGCCCTCATCTCATGAATCCAAGGATGTCCTAGCAATATATTATATGTGAGATCTAGGTCTAGGACTTGACAAACCACATCCTTTGTAACTAGCCCAACTTTGAGAGGTAACGTGACTGTGCTTTTGGATGAATTTTCTTCATCATCATATACCTTGATGGTAATTTTGTTTGTAGCATTCACGACTTTATCAGAATATCCCAATTGTATTATTGTGTTCAAAGTACAAATGCTTAGACCTGCTCCTCCATCTATCAGGACTCATTTTATTCAATGTTTGTGTGGGAAGGCTTCAATGTGTAAAGGTGCATTATGTGGTTGGCTCACAGAGGTGTTGTCAGCTTCTGTGAATGTTAGGGAATGTGGAATGGAAAGGTATCCCACCATGGCTTGAAACTGATCCACGTTCAGATCAGTAGGAACGGAAATGTCTCTCAAATTTTTGTCAAGAATGGCTTTATGTGTGAGGGATATGCATAAGAGCTCAAGGATGGAGATAAGCATGGGCGTCTTCCCTAATTGTTCTATTAGATTGTACTCAGGTTTGGTTGATGAGGAAGTGGTGTTTTTAGCTAGAGCACCTTGTAAAGTGAATTTACCTTGATGAGTTGTAACATTACATTCAGAGGTAGGTTTGGAAGAAAATCCAATACCGTTTAGGACAACCTTGGGTCTTTGGGTATAATTTTCAGGTGTTTTATCCTTGATGATAATGGTAGAGACATAATTGTCCATTGAAATGTGATTAACAATTGAATCATAGTTATAGGAAGCTCTGGTATAGTTGGTCTGCTCATTTGTGGCTTTAGCTTTTCCCTTGTCATGTTTTGGGAATGGTTATTTAAACATTTCATGTTCTTGATTGGATGAATGCCCTTCAATCTCAATGTCACCTCTATCAATAAGATCTTGTATGATGTTCTTCAGTCGATGACAATTTCCTATTTTATGGCCCTTGCTCTTGTGAAATTCACAATACTCAGCTTCGTTCCACCAATTTGGTTTAACCTTTGGCTCATATGGAGGCAAATATGGAATTTTTATTATTTTGTTTTCCACTAGCTTTTTGAAAACTGACTCAAGTCGTTCTCCTAATGGCATGTACTTCCTTCGTGATTTGGAAATTGTTTTGAGTATTCACTTGATTGTTTGTAGAACTTGGTCCAGAAAAAAATATTTTGGGTTGTACTGTATTGGCATCCACAACACCATCATTGACTATGTTCTTGTTTTTATTCCAAAATCTTGGCTTGTCTTTTCCTTTATAGTCCTTTTTGTTTTCTTTGAATATTTTGATGACTCCTTGTTCAATTAGGACCTTCTCTATTACCAAGCCTTTTTCAATGACATCTTTGAAGGTAGACAAACAAGATTTTATTAAGTCATAACCAATTTCTTTGTTAACATTCTAAGTGAACATTTCTACCATTTGTTTCTGTGGAATTTCACAAGAGCATCTGCTAGCTAGATTTCTCCATCTTTGTAAAAATGATGAAAAAGATTCTCCATAATTTTGCTTGGTGTTGCACAAAGTAGTGATTGATATGTCCATCTCTATGTTGTATGAGAAATGTTGGATAAATGCCTTTGCTAGATCACCCCAAGACTTAATTCCAGGTGGAAGTTGGGAGAACCATTCCATAGCTTGATCACCTAAGCTTTGTGGGAATAATCTCATCAAATATGTCTCTTCTATTGCTACCTCAATGCAAGCTGTGAAAAACTATCTTATATGTGCCTTAGGATCCCCTTTTCCTCTATACTTATCAAACTTAGGTGTCACAAAGTGTGTAGGAAATGGAGGCATTGGAATGCTTTTGTCAAATTGATAGGGACATGTGTCTCTCATTGTGTAAGTTGGCTTTGGTGTATTTATGTCCTCCATTTTCTTTTGTAAGTCCTTAATTTGCTGCTCCAAATTGTTCTTAGGTGGAGATCAACTTCTTGGACCATACCCCATGCCTAAACCACCAGGTGGAGGAGGAGCATGTTGCATATATGGATGGTATTGATCATACACATGTTCATATGAAGGAGGTCTATAGTGATGTTGCGTATAAGGACCACTTGGTATAGAGTCATGATGAGGAATGGAATATCTATTTTGCCCATGTATACCATACTCTATAGGGATGTCATGAGTTTGTTCTAATGTGTTGCCCCCAAAATTGACATCAGGTTTTCTTGTGTCCAAATTTTGATCATACCTTTGGATATTCAATTGCTTTGGTGGTTGATCCTTAGCGTTGGCATGTGATTGAGTATATTTTTCTGCATAAGACTTCCATAATGGTCTGCAATGGTAAGTATCATATGCTTGACCATGTGTATGTGGGACCTCAGGTTTTTGAAACAAAGATGATGGTGATTCAGGCACAATATGTTGTCCTCTATTGCCTCCACTATTAGGCCTCCTTTAACCCATGTTGAGTTGAGGTTCTTGCAAAGGTCAATTTTCCATTATTTGAGACATGTCAAAATCATGAGGGATCTTGGCTCCACTTTGCGCCATTACTTGTAAGAAATACTGTCTATCTCTTCTCATGATTTCCTCAACCAATCGATTAAAATGGGGATCCATAATGGAGTCTTCCACTTCTACTGAATGTACTGAAATGTTGTCCATATTGTCATTATGTGTATAGACCTTGATGAGGGACCCAAAGGTGATAGACCTTGATGAGGGACCACTTAGCAAAATGTTGTTGTATGTAGTGTGTTGACAAAGTATGATGAGGACAAGCAAGTGACCTTTTGACTCAAGTTTAGACAAATGTGAATGTAATGTAAGGTGTAAAGCAATGATGGACTTTGTGAGACCCAAAGACAGGTTGAATTCTAGATGAAAACCTGAAGAGATAGCTTAGGAAGCTCAAGAATTCTGAAACTGATTGCTCTTTTTTGTTGGACCATAAATGTTTCCAATTTCTGAAGTTGTTTGTTGTGACCAAATCTGAATTTTTGACTATTTTTTTGTGACAAGAGGACACAATGTTGATGAAGACTCAATGTTTGCAAGTGTTTAGACTCAAAATGACTCAAAGAAAAGTGTGTTGTTTGATGTAAAAATATTTTGCATACACTTGAAGACACAAAAGACACAATGTTTTGATGTTTGGTCTTGAAAGTTTGATAGTTCAATTTAAGACAAGCACAATTCTTATGGCTGGCCAGGACAATAGTTGTTGATCCCACATGAGGCTACGCTATTTAGAGTGGATACTTAGATACTTGATCCCACAGCTCCACCCTCAACACTCACTTCTTAGGGTAGCCAAGCATCAGTCCCCATGAAAAATCCCCATGGCGAACTTTGTATCTCTACTAAGAACCGTATGTGTGTGGACCGCTCTAGAGGTCTGACCTCCTACCCCAACAACTAGAAGGATTTTGGCTTCTAAAACAAAAAGGTGCTAGTAAGGGAATCCACTCATGTGGCCATACATGTGGCACTTTCAGCTCTATAAATACAGAAGGCTCCCAGTTGGTGTGGGTTATGCCCTACAACTGATCAAATAAATTTGATCAAATGGGTTTATGGGGAAACATAGTGTCGGTATGAACTAATCAGCACACGTTATCCATAGCTTTCACCATGAATATAGATTTTTATAGTAGTTTGGAAGAGGTGTGTTTTCCTCACTACCACTTGGGTCGTTCTCTCCTCACTAGTAGTCCTAAGGACCACATGGGGAGACAATCCCTCTAAAGATGAAACAAAAAGAGCCTATTGCCCAAGACACAAAAGACACTGGTTCAATTTTAGTGCACCAATTGAAGTGTTTGCCAGTCTATGAAAACAAGGCACATAATAAAGATCAAAAACCCTTGCCAAGGTCCTACAATAAAGATCTATTAGTAGTTTGGATTGTTTCAAATGATCACCCCTTCCTGCAAGCACACAAGTTAGATACATTTTAGATCCAAAAGACTTTGTGAAATAGAGGCCTTGAACAATGTGTTTTTTTTTACCAATTCAAAGATCTGATTCATCACAAAAAAAAGACCACCTGTAAAATTTCAAGAAATTTCCAGAAATGTAAGATAATCCAAAAAATTTGCTAATTTGCTCCAAAAATTATTTTTTTATGAAAAATCATAAAAAAATTATATAAAATGCAAAATTGATCCAAATAATCTGAAATTTTTACTGGCCACTCCTGATGACATTCCAAACCCGCATAAAAAAATTCCTACAAAATTTCCAAACAGTTTGTGAAATATGAGCAAAATAATGTAAAACCCTAATTTTCAAAGATCCATTTTTTTAGGAATGATTTTGCATCAAAATTAAAATCACAAAGAACAGATCCTATGTATAATTATGAAGATTTCCAAAAATGTAAGAAAATCTGAAAAATTCGCTCATTTGCTCTCAAAATTAACTTTTTATGAAAAATCATAAACGAATCATAGAAAATGAAAATTTGCTCCAAAAATTCTGACTTTTGGATTGAGAGCTTTTGATACTATCTTCAACCTGAAAAAACATTTTGTGCAAAAATTCCAAGCCATTTGTGAGATCGGATCAAATCTCTCCAAGATCTGGATTTTGTTTCCAAAACCCTAGTTGCACAAGGTTATTCTCCAAATTGTTTTACAAAACAACAATATAGGGTTAGAAAAACTTGCAAAAAATGTAGATCTAACAAAAATCCATGTCCCACGAGGCATGCCAAAATGTTTATGGTGAAAATAGATAAAACAATATTGAAAGACTAAATGAATTCAACCACAAAACCCTAGCCTAACAACAAGAAAGATCCACCATAACATATGAAGATTACATAAGACAATGCAAATAAAATAAAATCACAAAGATTATACCATCACATGTCCAATAGGGTTTGGATCTCCATTCTCCCTATCTCCATTGATCTTGCTTGATATATTTGCTCTCAGATTTTATGTGTGCACAAGAGCTCAACAAAGAACGGAAATGTGGTTGCATGTAGGCTTGATTGCATATGAAAGTTCGAAAGCTTAGAGTAGTCGGGTAGTCAGCAGGGGGGTTTGATAATGAAGGAATCATCTTCTTATATAGAAGACACTATAAGAAATGAAGGGATAATATTGAGAGGTGTAAAAGATAAATGGTCGGCTATGATTAGAGGGTAGGTAAAGAAAATAAGAAAATAATGAGAGGATAGGTAGTGTATGAATTAAGAGATGAATGACATGTGTCATAGGTACAAAAGATTAATGAATTAATTAAATAAATAAAAATTTATTTAATTAATAGAAGAAGTGGGATAATTAAATAAATAAGATATTTATTTAATTTAGGAAAAAGGATAATTTAAATAAATAAATGTATTTATTTAAATGAGAAATAAGGCTAGAAGAGGATAAATGAATTAATTAAATAAATAAAGATTTATTTAATTAATAGAAGAATTAGGCTTAAAATAATTAAATAAATAAAGTTATTTATTTAATTAGACAAGACAATTTTAGGTGTCTACAGGTTCCATTCTTTATGTGATCATGCAGAAATAGGAAGCAGAGATGTTCAGCTCCTGGATCCAAGCCTCACAACCCTTGTTGATGATTATATGCTTGTTTATGAAAACATTGATGAATCCTTAACTACCGAAAGCCTTGTACTTTTTCCATGTGAAGCTCACATACAAGGTCATGATAGTTACATTGATATCTTGAATCAAAGCTAGGAGACATGTGATTTGAGGCAAGATACACTGATTAAATCTTTTCAAAAAGATTATTTTCAAGCAAGTCTTGAGGAAGTAAATGGTCTAGTTCTAGAGGTCTGATGAGCCAGAATAATGCCTCCATTTTTTCAAATCTTGTCATAAAACTCTTACTTTTATAATATGTCTAGGTAATGTATGGGTGATAGTGCTTTCCTTATTGATGTATTTTTCTAGTATTTCTGGACCTGATTATCCTAGACTTAAGGTTGTTGACTAATGATCTTTATACAGTAAATCTATGCAAATTGTCTAAATTAATATGGTTTAATTTATGCTATGTCAACATCAATGGATAAACATGTTTTTTAACACATTAATGCCATGATGCAGGGTCGGCTAAGATGAAAAGATGGCTAAGCTTGCAGTTTAAAGACACATCAATATGTCGTTGGATGCGGACCCAGTCAAAGTGAAGCAGCATTGAAGAAGGTCATAACCAATTGACTACTTCCTCAGCATAGTGATCTGTGGAGTATTCATGATTGTTCTTGATGGAACATACATCCAGGAAGGAGGTTACGCTATATTTACTCAGCAGCAGAACAATTGTTGTTGTTCTACATTTATGTGTTGACTTCTTCTTCTTGTGTAATAAATCCTATTCACCTATTCCTCTAGGACATGGGTTCATGAGTTAGGAGTTTGTTATAATTTTTCATATAAATAAAGGTATCTATCTCCTCATGGAAGTAAGAGAGAATGACCATAGAGTTAGTAGTATTCAATTTTCAGACTTATGTATGTGCACTCAATCTGAAGTAAATAAAAATAATGGTATTATGAGTTTATCACTTATTATTTAATTTTTGGATATACTCATTCAAGGGGGCCCACTTGGTGAGTAGTTCTCATGTGTTCTTTAGTTAATTTATGTTTTGTTATAGTTGTTGTTTTGGTATTTGACTATTCCTGCAACCACTAGAAATAGTTCATGTGTATGTTCATGTAGCCAAAGTAGGCAGAGTAGTTCCTGTCCGTTGTCTAGAACATTGTCATTAGTAGTATTTTCTTAAGTTATTTCCAACTGTGAGTTTTAATAAAGTATTAATTCAACATGTTTCTGCATATTTGTTTTAGAGAATTTCATTTTCCAGTAGTAGAGTAAAATGGTTGCAATTCGAGCTTAAGTGCACATACAATGCCGACCCATTTCAAATTTATTTCCCTGGTCGATAAAGTAAATGAACCTTTGCTACAGGGAAGGTAGCTTCTCAGTAATGATGTTTAATATTTGAGTTGAGTCTTTAGAACCTAGTTGCTATTCCAATTGCACGGACCAACATTTTTGGTGCCATTGTCGAGGATGGTGCCAAACTAAGAACCTGTTGTAGCCATTAGTTTTAAATTTTCTAGTTTGTTTTAGATTTAGTCCTTAGCATTCATTTATTAAATCTGCATACATAGAAGAAGAAGAGGTGCATTAGGAATATTTCTTCCCTCATATCCTGCTCTTGAAATAAACTCAAATCAAGCCCCAAATATAAATCCTTTTGCTGAAGCTTTTGTGCAAGCTAGAAATCAAGGTGTTTTTTATTTATCAAAAGGAGACCTTGATTTATTGAATGAACCCCCTGAACAAAATATTTTACCTTTGGTTATTTATCAAGGACCAATGGCAGGAAATCCTCCAAGAGGCGAAGGGCCTCAACCTCTGCTTGTGAACCCAACATTTGAATTTCCTATTCCAAACTTGCATGATAATGCAAATTTGAAGAATATACTAGCCTCCTCCCATCCAAAATTCTATGGCTTGGTCACAGAAGACCCAGATACGTTTCTATTTGAATTTTATATTCTTTGCAAAAGTTAATATTGTAGACACCTAAAATTGTCATGTCTAATTAAATAAATATTTTATTTATTTAATTATCTAAGCCTAATTCTTCTATTAATTAAATAAATTTTTATTTATTTAATTAATTCATTTATCCTCTTCTAGCCTTATTTCTCATTTAAATAAATACATTTATTTATTTAAATTATCCCTTTCCTAAATTAAATAAATATTTTATTTATTTAATTGTCCTATTTCTTCTATTAATTAAATAAATCTTTATTTATTTAATTAATTCATTAGCTTTTTCTACACATGACACATGTCATTCATCTCTTAATTTATACACTACCTACCCCTTTCATTATTTTATTATTTCCTCTACCTACCCTCTAATCCTAGCCGACCTCCTTTTTACACCTCTCAATCTTATCCCTCCATTTCATATTGTGTCTTCTATTTAAGAAGATGCTTCCTTCATTGTCAAACCCTAATGCATCCTAATCACTCATGCTAATGACTAATCTTGAAGACTTGGCTACACTACGATCCTACTTGCAACCACATTCCGTTCTTTGTTGAGCTCTTGTGCATATAAAAATCTGAGAGCAAATATATCAAGCAAGATCAATGGAGATAGGACGAATGGAGATCAAAAACCCTATTGGACATGTGATGGTATAATCTTTGTGATTTCATGTGATTTGCATTGTCTTAGGTAATCTTCATATGTTATGGTGGATCTTTGTTGATTGTTAGGCTAGGGTTTGGTGGTTGAATTCATTTAGCCTTTCAATATTGTTGTTATTGTTATCCATTTTCACCATATACATTTTGGCACGCCCGGTGGGACTCTTGTCCCTTTGCATTTAACATTTTGGTTGCAAATCGGACATTTTTTCGACGGCATTTTTGGTATTTCCGCATCTGCGAGCGTTCGGATCGCGTCTCTGGGTTTCAGAAGCGTCTGCGAGATCAGGAATCGCGTCTGTGTTTTTGCCAAATTTTTATTTTGCAGGTTTTTGGAAACGCGTCTGTGTATCCAAAACGCGTCTGTGTTGCATCTGATCGCGTTTGTGTCCTGGAAGAGCATCTGTGTGTTCTGAGCGCATCTGTGCATCACAGAAATGCGTCTGTGTCGTAAAGACGCGTCTGTGTCTGGTATAGCAGCGTCTGTGCTTTTACTGTTTCAGAATTTTAAAGTTTTCTTTAATTCGGTTTTCGGATTTCGTACTTAGGGTTTCAGATCTGGTTTACATTTTGGACTAACCCTTTCAGATCTAGCTAACCAAGTTTGTGCACCTTGTTTTGGAAGCAAAAACGTTTTTGTTGAAGGCCCCTTTTCACAAAGTCTTTTGGGTTTTTCTAAAATTTACCTAACTTGTGTGCTTGCAGGAAGGGGTTATCATTTGAAACAACCCAAACTACTAACAAATTTTGTTGCAGGTCCTTGGCTAGGGTTTTTGAAATTTTGTTGTGTGCCTTGTTTTCATAGATTAGCAAACACTTCCATTGGTGCACTAAAATTGAATCATTGTCTTTTGTGTCTTGAGCAATAGGCTCTTTTTGTTTAATCTTTAGAGGGCCTGTCTTTCCATGTGGTCATTAGGACTACTAGTGAGAAGAGAACGACCCAAGTGGTAGCGAGGAAAACCCACCTCATCCGAACCACTATAATCAAATGTATTCATGGTGAAAACTATGAATAACATGTGCTGATTAGTTCATACCGACACTATGTCTCCCCATAAACCCGTTTGATCAAATTTATTTGATCATTTGTAGGGCGTAACCCCTACCGGCTGGGAGCCTTCTGTATTTACAGAGCTGAAAGTGTCGCATGTATGGCCACATGAGCGGATGCCCTTACTAGCACCATTTTGTTTTAGAGGCCCAAATCCTTCTAGTTGTTGGGGCAGGAGGTCGGACCTCTGGTAGCAGCCCACACACATACGGTTCTTAGTAGAGATACAAAGTTCGCCATGGGGAGTTTTCATGGGGACTGATGCTTGGCTGACCCGAGAAGTGAGTGCCGAGGGTGGAGCCAGTGAGGTCAAGCATCTAAGTATCCGCTCTGAATAGCGTAGCCTCGGGGGTAAAACCCTATGTGGGATCAACAACTATTGTCCTGGCCAGCCATAAGAATTATGCTTGTCTTATGTTAAATATTCAAACATTTAAGACCAAACAACAAAACATTGTGTCTTTTGTGTCTTCAAGTGTATGCAAAACAACTTTACATCAAACAACACACTTTTCTTGGAGTCATTTTTAGTCTAAACACTTGCAAACATTGAGTCCTCATCAACATTGTGTCCTCTTGTCACGAAAAACAGTCAAACAGTCGGATTTGGTCACAACAAAAACAACTTCACAGATTGGAAAAATTGCACGAAGTTTACAGAAACGTGTCTGTGTCTGTTTTAACCGCGTCTGGGTCATCTAAGCGCGTCTATGAAGGGCAGAATAGCGTCTGTGTTTTTAGCAGCGTCTGTGTCAAACAGAGACACGTCTGTGTCTGTGAATCACGTCTGTGAAGTATATAGAAGCGTCTATGTCTAGAATTGAAAATTTTTACAGTCTAGCAAATAAAGGAAATCAGTTTCGGAATACTTGAGCTTCCTAGGTTGTCTCTTCAGGTTTCATCTAGCATTCAACCTGTCTTTGAGTCTCACATAGTCCATCATTGCTTCACATCTCATTTTACATTCATACTTGTCTAAACTTGGGTCAAAAGGTCACTTGCTTGTCCTCATCATACTTTGTCAACATACTACATACAACTACACTTTGCTAAGTGGTCCCTCATCAAGGTTTCTTACCTTTGGGTCTCATTTGGTCTTACTTAGAGTCAAGGTCAGCTTACCTCATCAAGAGAAACTATCCTCTCTTTGGAAGTCACACCTACTCTACTACTTACATACTTGGTCTTACACTTTGGACATTGCAAGTACACCTCAGATTCATTTACACTCCATACAACTCTTGGTCTTCCATACTCCTTCCATTTTTCATCTAGTCTCTCACATCTTGGTCAAACACCTAGTTCATGGTTGAAACCCGCCTTCAAAAATCTAGGAGAAAAGCTAAAGAAGCTCAAGAGTCCGCAAACATGAGTTCCTATGAGTATGACAATGATTTATTTTTCAATCCTGAGCACACTACATTGCCTGACATGGATGTTTATAGACACATTCTAAATGTGGAAAACGCAGACACTACAAACAAAAATGCTACACACAATGACAATGTGGACAAATTTTCAATACAATCAGTAGATATAGAAGAATCCATAATGAATCCCCATTTCAATAGATTGGTGGAAGAGATAATGAAGAGGGATAGACAATACTTCTTACACATGATGGCACAAAGTGGAGCTAAAATACCTCATGACTTTGACATGTCTCAACTTATGGAAAATAGGCCTTTGCAACAAACTCACTCCAACATGGATCAAAGGAGACCTAATAGTGGAGGAAATAGAGGACCACATATGGTACCTGAATCACCATCAGCTTTGCTTCAAAAACCAGAAATCCCACATACACACGGTCAAACATATGATACTTACCTTCGAAGACCATTATGGAAGTCTTATGCAGATAGATATGCTCAAGCTATGGATCAACCAAAACAATTGGACACTCAAAGGCATGCTCAAAATTTGGACACAAGGAAACCTCATGTCAAATTTGGGGGCAACACATTAGAAAATGAAATGCCTATAGAATATGGTATACACGCACAGAATAGATATGGGGTTCCTCAACATGAAGCTATACCAAGTGCTCCCTATATGCAGCATCAATATAGACCTCCTCCATACGAACATGTCTATGATCAATATCATCCATACATGCAACAAGCTCCTCCTCAAATTGGTGTCTCAAACATGGGGTATGCTACAAGAAATCGATCTCCACCTAAGAGCAATTTGGAGCAACAAATCAGAGATCTACAAAAGAAAATGGAGGACATGAGTACACCAAAACCAGCATACACTATGAGAGACATATGTCCTTATCCATTTGAAAAGAGCATTCCAATGCCTCCATTTCCTGCACACTTTGTGACGCCAAAATTTGACAAGTATAGAGGAAAAGGAGACCCCAAGGCACACATACGACAATTTTTCACAGCTTGCATTGAGGTAGCGGCAGAAGAAACATATTTGATGAGGTTGTTCCCACAGAGCTTAGGCGATCAAGCTATGGAATGGTTCTCTCAATTACCACCTGGTATTAAGTCATGGGGTGACTTAGCAGAGGCATTTATTCAGCATTTCTCTTACAATATAGAAACAGATATCTCAGTCACTACTTTGTGCAATACTAAGCAAAAGGAGGGAGAATCTTTTGCGTCATTTTTACAAAGATGGAGAAATCTAGCTAGCAGATGCTCTTGCGAAATCCCACAGAAACAAATGGTAGAAATGTTCACCCAAAACGTTAACAAGGACATTGGGTATGATCTAAGGAAAGCTTGTTTGGCCACCTTCAAGGATGTTATCGAAAAAGGCTTAGCAACAGAAAAGGTTCTAATTGAACAAGGAGTCATTAAGATATTCAAGGAAAACAAAATGACTTTAAAGGGAAAGACAAGCCAAGATTTTGGAATAAAAACAAGAACATAGTCAATGATGGTGTTGTTGATGCCAATACAGTGAGACCCAAATTCATCTTTTCGGGATCAAGTTCTACAAACAATCAAGTGAATACTCAAACAACTTCTAGACCATGAAGGAAGTACACTCCATTGGGAGAACCACTTGAATCAGTCTTCAAAAAGCTTGTGGCAAACAAAGTGATCACAGTTCCAGATTTTCCTCCATATGAACCAAAGGTCAAACCAAATTGGTGGAATGATGATGAGTATTGTGAGTTTCATAAGAGCAAGGGTCATAAGACAGGTAATTGCCATCGACTGAAGAACATTGTGCAAGATCTCATTGATAGAGGTGACATTGAGATTGAGGGACACTCATCCAATCAAGAACATGAAATGTTTAAGGAACCATTCCCAAAGCATGACAAAGGAAAAGCCAAAGTCACAGATGATCAAGCCAACTATACAAGAGCACCTTACAACTATGATTCAACTATCAATCACATCTCGATGGACAATCATATCTCTACTATTACTATCAAGAACAAAAATCCTGAGAATCCTTCTCAGAGACCTAAGATTGTCCTAAGAGGTGTTGGATCTTCTTCCGAACATACCTCTGAATGTCATGTTACAACCCGTCGAGGTAAGATTACTTTGCCAGGTGCTTCCACTAAAAATGCCGCTTCTTCATCAACCAAACCTGAGTATGACCTTGTAGAACAGTTGGGGAAGACACCCGCGCTCATCTCCATCCTTGAGCTCCTACGTATATCCCCCGCTCATAAAGCTATTCTTGACAAAATCTTGAGAGATACTGCTGGTCCTACTGATTTGAATGTGGACCAGTTTCAAGCCATGGTGGGATACCTTTCCATTCCACACTCCCTTACATTCACAGAAGCCGATGACGCCTCCGTATGTCAGCCACATAATGCACCTTTACACATTGAAGCCTTTATACACAAACATCGAATAAGGTGAGTCCTAATAGATGGAGGAGCAGGTCTAAACATTTGTACATTGAGCACCATTAAACAATTGGGATATTCCGATAAAGCTGTAAATTCAACAAATCAAATCACCATCAAGGCATATGATGATGAAGAGCGCTCATCCAAGGGCACAGTCACCTTACCTCTAAGAATTGGGCCAGTCACAAAGGATGTGGTTTGTCAAGTCCTAGATCTAGATCTCACATATAACTTTTTGTTAGGACGCCCTTGGATTCATGAAATGAGGGCAGTCCCATCAACATATCATCAATGCATTAAGTTTCCTCATAATGGCGTCGAGGTAACAGTCAACGGTGATCCAAATCCGTTCATATATTGCAATAACTTGAGATCACATACTGAGACCATCATTCCCAGTAATCGTGAAGCTGTTCCTTCTTCGGCATACATTGACCCTGAGTCATTGAAACCTTCGACATCAAAACAGGGTGAACTTAAAGGCAAATTTCAAGACAAAGGCATGGGAGAATACACTTTAAATCAGACCATGTATTTGCGACAAGTCATGAGCTCTCCAAAAGAATATGGAAGGCCACATCCTAACAAGCAAATATCCATCATCATACTCAAATGGGATCCTACTAGCTTTCAAAAATGGGGTGAATTAGGAGAGGAAGATTTATACAAAATACTCTACAAAGACATTGAAGAGGACACACAAGATCAGATCAATATACCCTGCGAGAAATATGGCAAAGGCTTCAAGATTCTACAGAAATTTGGGTATGATGGAAAAAGCCCTCTTGGGTTACGCAAAGAAGGCGTCATAGAACCCTTACAACCTGAATTGACTATAAAAAGAGAACGCTCAAAGGGACTTGGTTTTCTGACTTTTAAGAGACATAATAAAAGGACAGAAGAGGCATCACAAATCAAAGTTGCTAAAGTTCAACAAGAAGATTACTATTCCACAGATTCCAACAAATGGGAATGGGGTTCAGACAAATCTTCCAGTGACTATGAGCTCACCGAGACATTCAGAGAGCCAGATGAACCCACAGAAGAAGAGGAATTTTGTAAAAAGTTCAAAGTTGGTCAAGAACCAACTCATAAGGATTTCCCACAGTCTTCGTTTCAAGGTCTTAGGTCAAAATCACATAGGATGAGGACACCTATCCCGGAAGGTGCTACTAGTGATGACAATTTGGATTCGCTTACGATTGAAACTGATGAGGAAAGTGCCATCGATGACCTCGACAATTGCCTCGATATACCTGAAAATAACCACATCTTCACTCTTAGCCCCACAAACTCCAAAAACATTAAAAGCCTTCCCCTTGTTCATCCCCAACTCATTGACTGGGATTATGAAGGATCAACACAATTTGATACATTTCAAAATGACGAAGCCATTATCGACTATCTTGGCATACGAGATGATCTTCCCCTTGGAGACCACAAAGCAGGATACATAATAGAACTCAACAACATGGCATATTTTGGTGAGGGTGTCGGACCTTCCAGTCGCAAAAATGTGAAAATAAGAACAAAACAAGGGTCTTATGGCGAAAACCACACTGTGGCGCTATCTGACTCCAAAAAAGTAAAAAGAAAGGACGTATCTGAGGGAAAAAACCTCTTTGAGGCACCCGAAGATGGAAGGCTCAACATTCTCCCAGCATCATATGAGGAAAAGTCATCCATGTTGGTAGAAGATACTATCAAAACGAATATTGGTATAGAAGAAGTTCCACACAACATATTTCTGGCTCAATCATTGACAGAATCCGAAAGGTCAAAATTCATAAGCTTCTTCAAAGAACGACAAATTAACTTTGCATGGTCATACGCTGATATGCCTGGACTAGATCCGGATTTGGTAATGCATCATTTGACAGTCAAACCGGGGGCAAAGCCAGTAAGGCAGAAATTAAGGAAAATGCACCCACAAGTGGCATTACTAGTCAAAGCAGAGCTGGAGAAATTATTGGATGTTGGATTCATACGCCCAATTGATTATCCTGAATGGATCTCCAATTTAGTACCTGTCAGTAAACCAGATCGCAGCATCCGAATATGTACAAATTTTAGAGACATCAACAAAGCTTGTCCAAAAGATGACTTCCCATTACCAAACATCGACCTGATCGTTGATCTTACAGCAGGTCATGAAATGTTATCTTTAATGAACGGATTCTCCGGTTATAATCAAATCAGGATTGCACCTGAAGATCAACATAAAACAACATTCACTTATCCGTGGGGAACTTTCTGTTGGAATGTCATGCCCTTTGGGCTGAAAAATGCAGGTGCTACATATCAAAGAGCAATGACCACTATCTTTCATGATCTCATGCACATTACCATGGAAGATTATGTTGACGATCTCTTGGGAAAATCAATAAACAGAGATACACATTTGGACATACTTTCAGTCGTCTTTGATCGGTTGGAAAAATACAAGGTAAGATTAAACCCCAAGAAATGCGTCTTTGGAGTAACCTCCGGGAAACTCCTAGGATTCATTGTGTCCAAAAGAGGAATCGAAGCTGATCCAGCAAAAGTCAAGGCTATCTTGGACATGCCGCCACCAAGGAATATCAGTCAACTTCGATCTTTACAAGGGAGACTCCAGTCCATACGAAGATTCATAGCACAACTTGCAGATAAGTGTAATCCTTTTCAGCACCTGCTACATAAAAACATAAAGTTCAAATGGGATGATAACTGTCAACAAGCTTTTCAGATGCTCAAAGACTATCTTTTGAATCCGCTAGTTTTGATGCCACCAGTTCCAGATCAGCCTTTGCTACTATACATATCAGCTACTCCAACAACACTGGGGGCACTCCTAGCACAACAAATAGCTGACGGCAAGGAAAAAGCAGTATACTATATCAGTCGCACATTGGTGGGATATGAGCTAAACTACACACCAATCGAGCGTGCATGTCTCGCTGTGGTCTTTGCTTCACAAAAATTATGACATTATATGCTCACTCACAAAACTAAGTTGATTGCAAGAATTGATCCACTAAAGTATCTTCTCAACAAAGCTACACTTACTGGTCGACTGGCCAAGTGGGTAATGATCCTGAGTGAATTCGAAATCGAGTACATGGACAGAAAAGCAATAAAAGGACAAGCAATCGCAGATCAATTAGCAGATGCTCCCATGATAGATGATGTTCCTCTACAGTCAGAATTTCTAGATGAAGCAATTTTAACAATATCACATGCAAAGCCATGGCAACTATACTTTGACGGCTCATACACATAGCATGGGGCAGGAGCTGGTATTCTCTTTATAACTCCTCAGGGTGATTCTATACCAAAGTCATACCGCTTATCATTTCCTTGCACTAACAATAGCGGAATATGAGGCATTAACAACTGGATTACGAATCGCAGTTCAATGGAAGATCCAAGAACTTTGTGTTTTTGGGGATTCTCAACTGGTTAGCTGTCAAGCAACTAATGATTACCAAACAAAAGATGAAAAACTAATGCCTTACAAACAACTGGTAGATGATTTGAAACAACACTTTACAAAGATAGATTTTGAGCAGATACCAAGAGAGCAGAATCGTGCTGCAGATGCCATGGCTACAATTGCTTCACTAATTGATCTACCGCAAAATGAAACCTGCTATGAGTTTCTGGTAGACAACCTGCTAGTTCCTTCATATGAGATCGCTCCTACTGAAATGATATGCGTTGTTGGTCCTAAATCCTAGTTATATGGTTCCATATTCACATACCTTCGCGACAATATCTTACCTCCCGATCTATCGAACAACCAACGCCGCACTTTCATTCGCCAATCTTCTCGATACGTCATTCTAGCTGATATCCTATACCGACGAGGTCTAGATGGCACTCTCCTTAGATGTTTAGAAAGTGACGAAGCTCAGATTGCGTTACGTGAAGTGCATGAAGGGATATGTGGTCCGCATACTAGTGGTCCTACCTTGGCCAAGAAACTCATCAGGACTGGATACTACTGGCCTACTATGGAAAGAGAATCATATCAGTTTGTCAAGAAATGTAAGCAGTGTCAAATTCATGGAGACCTAATACATGCACCAGCACAAGAACTACAACCACTTGCGTCTCCTTGGCCCTTTTGTCAGTGGGGACTCGATCTCATAGGCAAGATTCACCCTCCTTCTTCCAACGGTCATAAATTCATTATCACAGCCACAGAGTATTTCACAAAGTGGATTGAAGCTGTGCCTCTCACACAAGTTACAGGGAAATAAATTGCTACCTTCATCCTGAACTACATCATTTGCCGATATGGTATTCCCACTTCCATTATCACTGATAACGGGCGTCCCTTCAAAAATCAGGATGCTCGTGAACTCTATGAGCGCTTCCATATCTCTCATCGTTTCTCCACACCATATTACCCCCAAGGTAATGGCCAAGCTGAGGCGTCTAATAAAACAATTCTTAAAATCCTCAAAAAGACAGTCGACGACGCTGGCCGTAACTGGCATATCCAACTCAATCCTGCACTTTAGGCCTACCGCACAAGTGTCCGCACACCTACAGGAGCTACACCCTACTCACTTGTCTATGGCGCTGACGCCATCTCGCCTATTGAGGTCGAGTTACCTTCTTTATGGGTCTCTTTGCAAAACATCATCAACGATGAAGATTACAGGGTCTCTCGCTTACAAGAACTAGAACTGTTGGATGAACGGAGACAAACTGCTTTTAATCATCTCAAGGCTTACCAACAACGAATGAGTCACAACTACAATCACAAAGTCAAGACTCGCACATTTGAGGTAGGTGACTTAGTCCTCAGAGAAAACCCCAAGAATCAGCAAGATAGAGAGAAGAAGGGCAAGTTCGAACCAAATTGGCTTGGTCCTTACATCGTTACAGCAGCCTATGGATCCGGTGCATATCAGCTCTCAACTACAGAAGGTGAACCTTTGGAGGATCCTATCAACAGCATACACCTTCGCAGGTTCTACACATAGCTCTTCGGAATATCCTAATTCAAAAATACAAAAAAATCAAAAAATACAAAATACAAAAAAAAATTATAAAACAAAAAAATCGTTACTTGGTGAAAACCTGGCAAATAGGCGCCTTGTGACACCAAAAAAAAAAAAAAAAATTGAAAAATCAAAAAAAGTAAAGAGAAATAATTTCGTCCAACGGTGAAAACCACTTCGGTGGCGCCCTGGGCAAGTACCATGGTGAAAACTGGGTCACCAGCGCCATGCGTAGAGACATTGCTCCTCCCTCCTTCAGGATTATCTTTCATTCTTCACATTGCACACACTCACAACCTATTCACTCACAATAAACTTACCCATTCCCATCATGGCTTGTTATTGATCTACCTAAGGTTGGTTAGCCATTCATAATAAACCTCCCTTTTCACTCCCTTTCCATCCATAATAAATCAGATCCTATCTGTGGCTAAGGCAATTCCTACGTCTAGTGATGGGTGTGGAACTAAGAACATCACATGTTTCGAGGAGTACAGTTTCTTCCATCTTCCTTCAAGTCTATCTGCACACAATCTGCAATAAAGCAACATTTGCATCGCAGATCCGCAATAAAGTTTCATCTTCTTCGCAATAAAGTATCAGTTTCATGGATTCAGTCAGTTTCAGATGAGACACAGCAGCAACAATGGGCTTCAACAAATCAAATCTTTCAACAGACTCAGACAACATTATGGTTCAGTGCTATCTATCCCTTTTGTGAAAGTGAACATTGTGACTGCAATCAAACATGACTTATACAAGTGACAAGAGACACTAAACTTGAGGACTATAGTGGATGTTGGTGTTGAGTCTTGGTTTTCTTTTGATTTCATCTTTTTGGTGACATGTCTTTTAGCTTTTCCAGGATGTCTCTGACTAGAGATTCTATCTCCAGGATGTCTTTGACTAGAAAGGCGAGGATGGGGTATCGTCACCTATTTGCATTTGCTGTCTGTGGATTGTCTTTTAGTAATGCTATGGCTTGTCCAAGGATATGAGGACATTGTGAGTCTAGTATGAACTGGGGCATTCCTTGTTTGTGACTGCCTTATCTCCATGCAAACAGGTACAATGACTTTCTGGGTTGAACATATGCCTCGATTGTCATAACCTATTTTGCCATAATAAGCTCAATGATGATAACGCACAAGAAGCTCTTTCACTTTCATATCTTCTGTCTTCCATCCCCCCTTTCTTGATTGACTTCCATAGTCCTTCTCGAGTCCGCGTAGCCCGCTATCGCATGACTGAGTATAATGACACACCAAAAACACTTGCATTTCATATAGTTTGCACCTGTATTACCACATATAAGCATTTCATACATACATATAGATATCACAACTGCATCACATCCTGCACACAACACCTGTTAGCACAATCTACATTGGCATTATTATATTCATCTACGTTACTTACATTGTTTTATTCATTTGCATTACATACATTCACATTTGCATCATGCATCACATATACAACATAAAAGAACAAAAATATATTGCATTCCATCATATAAGTATCCATATCATAAAACATGTATCACATAAGAACATCTCATCACATAAGGTACACATAAATATAGCTTCCACAAAAATGGTGAATCATCTCTCATATATAATCAAATGTGTCATGATACAATGATGTCAAAAGAATCATATAGCTACAAAATCACCCGCAGGTGTCTACAATACAAAAATGGTACATATACTGATACAAGGGAGCCCTCTATGGCTATGATGAACTCCCTCCCTCGGAGCCGCCTGGCCTCGACGGACGCTGAGCTATAGAAGGACCCGCTCCAGGATCACCCTGCCTGTTTGGTGGTGGTGGAGGACCCATGACCCCACCACTAGATGCCTGCCTCCTCCGAATCCCTCCCGTAGTCGTCGTTGTCCGCGATGGTCTATGGAAGCTCCTCGCCCGCTGATCTGCTGGCACTGCACCATAGTAGAGGTCCCTCCAGTAACCAATCTCCTCTCCGGCTCGCAAGACATATGCGTAGCCTGCCCCTGTGTCCTCTGCTGCCTGCCTCCCTGCCCTCAGCGCTGTCTCAGCCTCAGTGTAGCGCTGAATCGCCTGATCCCTCTCTTGCTCAGTATCCCTGAGCCGGGTCCTGAGTCGATCCCTCTCCCTCTCCAACTCCTGGATCTCGTCTGCCTGGCCCTGGCAGATCTCCCTGAGCTCAATCAGCTCATCCTCCTCTGGATCCCCACCCTCTGCCTCTGCCTGTGGCTCTACCTCTGTAGGTGCCTGCACCTATACCTGTCTCTGACCCTGTGCCTGTACTGGCACCTGTGCCTGTACCTGTCCCTATCTCGGTCCCTATTCTCTAGGACCCTATGCTGCTGGTACCTGCAGGGGCACTCCACCGCGACCCCTCACCACCTGTGCTGGTCCCTCCCATCCCCCCTCCCTCCGAGGTGCCACCCTCCTCTCCCCCACTGCTCCCCTCCGCCTCCGTCGGCCTCGGCCTCCATCCCCTCCACCATCATCATCATCACCCCCTCCAACCTCTCCCTCCAGCAGCTCTCCTGGATCTGTCAACCACGGAAATGGATGCTCTGCCCAATACGCGGAGTACTCTGCATCCATGCCTGCATCCTCAACCTCCGACAACATATCCCAGGGTAATGGCATCATCTCTGTCAGCTGTGTGACGGCCTGATCATACGATAAAAATGGCCCGAACTGTGCCTGATCCCTGACTGTACGGGCATACATACCCAAGCCTTGTGGCATCCGCCCAATCAGATATCTGCTCCTGAATGTATATGGCAGCTCCACTGCGTCATCCTCCCACTCCTCGCACCCCAGGTACGGCCTCTAGATGACCACATCGATGTCGTCTATCACACGCCTCCAGTGCTCTAACCTGCCAATCCGAGGCTGTGAGGTGATCATATCGTACAAGTGAACAAAGCTCCGTCCATGACCCCTGCCTCTGAAGTGTATAGGTCGTGTGATCGGCAGATGCTCATATGCCCACACCTGTAGCAGTGTCACTCCGCAACCCAAGCCCACTGATCCATGATAAACGAACTGGTGCAGCTCATAATATAGATGTGCCAAGACACATGGACCCCATGCATATCTGTTGTGCTCAGTCACCAATATCTCTAGTGCTCCTCCCCAGCCAACTGCCAACCCCCGTGTCGCTCTGTCTGGACACAAGAACCCACTGATGACTCCTCCGATCATAGCTAGCAAGGCTAACCTTGTCGCAGTCATGGTATCCCATGCCACGTGCCCTGCTCTCATCTCTAGCTCGGGATCCTGGAACACCCATCTCAGTGCCTCCCTGTCTTCATCCCGATCGTATGGGATTAGCTCTCCATCGATCGGTATGTGTAGTATCCTGTAGACATCCTCGAGGGTCACTGTCATCTCCCCCATCGGCAAGTGGAATGTACATGTCTCGGAGTGCCATCTCTCCGCCAGCGTAGTCAGCAAACCCATGTTTGCCCGAAACTCAGGCACATATAGTACATGTCGGAGGCCCATCTCCTCAATAGCCGCTCTATCCTCAAACGACAACTCTAGTCGCAATCTCTGTGTAGACGGGAATCTCTCCCGTGACTCTAACATAGGCAGATACTCCTGCAGTCACACAATCAATCATGTCAGTTTCCGTGGCATTCACTGTTTATCACAAAATGCTACTTGCTATCTAAATGCATATGGTTATCTATCCTAGTGATACTCACTGTTCATCACAAAGTGTTGCTATCTATCCTAGTAGTGCTCCCTGTTCATCACAAAGAACTACGTGTGTGGCACTCACTGTTCATCACAAAGTGTTACTCACATCTCGCACTCCCTGTTCATCACAAAGTGCTGCTTTGGGTACTCCCTGTTCATCACAAAGTACTCTATCTTGGTGCTCCCTGCTCATCACAAAGTGCCTTGATCTATCCTAGTTTTCCTAGAGGACCTGTTTGAGTGTATTTTCTCAACAACTTATCCAATCGACAGCGTATGTTCATCACAGAACTGCCGATTTGACCTAAAAGACCCAAACCATGCATTTCCAGGCATAAACGCGCTTTAAACTCACAAGCGCGCCTACAAAACACAAACGCCCCTCTAGACTACACAAGCGCGCCTAAAAAACACAGACGTGCCTTCTGGACATAAACGTGCCTAAATTGTGCACAGACGCGATTTTGGAACATAAACGCCCCTACAATACCTAAATGCGCCCGCATCAAGCACAAACACGGTCCCAGACGCATACGTGCCTGGAACTGACACAAATGCACCTGTTGGACATAGACGCGCCTGGCACCGACACAGACGCGGTTGCACGTTTTTGCATTTTTTTGGTACCCTTTTCCTAGCGCATTTATTGCTACCTACTATGCATTAATGACAAAATTGAAATGCGTCAAAGTACGAGGAGGTTTGGTGGTACTTACCGGCTCTCCTGCCTCTGCTGGCCTCTGAAATCGGCGAACGCGCTCGAATCTATGTACGAAAGCCATCGCTGCTGACTGCTGCTGCTCTTTTCTCGCTCTGCACTGTGATCTCGTGAGGGTGTAGATGACAATAAGGATGTCTTTTGCCCGTGGTCTATCTTATAGCCTACCCTAGCCCTGGCCTTCATTTCCCGAGTCAGTCTTCATTATCCCGTGACTCTGTCACTTTATCCGGTCAGTCCATTCTAGCCTTTCTTTCTTATCGAGAGATTGTCTATAATCTTTTCAGACATTTTCATCCAATCTCTCGAGGGGGCATATTATTCCCATTCTAGGGCAAATTTGTATCAGTTCATCTTATCTTCTTTGAAACAACGCGACAAGCCGCATTGTCTCAAAGAGGGGCAAAATGTAGACACCTAAAATTTTCATGTCTAATTAAATAAATATTTTATTTATTTAATTATCTAAGCCTAATTCTTCTATTAATTAAATAAATTTTTATTTATTTAATTAATTCATTTATCCTCTTCTAGCCTTATTTCTCATTTAAATAAATACATTTATTTATTTAAATTATCCCTTTCCTAAATTAAATAAATATTTTATTTATTTAATTGTCCTATTTCTTCTATTAATTAAATAAATCTTTATTTATTTAATTAATTCATTAGCTTTTTCTACACATGACACATGTCATTCATCTCTTAATTCATACACTACCTACCCCTTTCATTATTTTATTATTTCCTCTACCTACTCTCTAATCCTAGCTGACCTCCTTTTTACACCTCTCAATCTTATCCATCCATTTCATATTGTGTCTTCTATTTAAGAAGATGCTTCCTTCATTGCCAAACCCTAATGCATCCTAATCACTCATGCTAATGACTAATCTTGAAGACTTGGCTACACTACGATCCTACTTGCAACCACATTCCGTTCTTTGTTGAGCTCTTGTGCATATAAAAATCTGAGAGCAAATATATCAAGCAAGATCAATGGAGATAGGACGAATGGAGATCAAAAACCCTATTGGACATGTGATGGTATAATCTTTGTGATTTCATGTGATTTGCATTGTCTTAGGTAATCTTCATATGTTATGGTGGATCTTTGTTGATTGTTAGGCTAGGGTTTGGTGGTTGAATTCATTTAGCCTTTCAATATTGTTGTTATTGTTATCCATTTTCACCATATACATTTTGGCACGCCCGGTGGGACTCTTGTCCCTTTGCATTTAACATTTTGGTTGCAGATTTTGCGTTTTTGAAGTTGCAGATCAGACATTTTTTCGACGGCATTTTTGGTATTTCCGCGTCTGCGAGCGTTCGGATCCTCCAGATGTCAAGCCAATTTATGGATATGACGAAAAACTCTTCTATATTGCACAATGAAGGGCATGGACCCCAATAAAAGGTATGCCACAAGATATGTTATCTTTTTCTAGTTCTTATGAGAAGGCACAAAACAATCAGTGGCAACCTCCACATTCCCAAAATTTTGGGAATTATACTCCTCAGTCTTGGAATAAGTCCCATAATCCTTGGCCCAATTATCAAAATTCTTCCTTTCAGTAGCAGAAACCACAAGGTAATTGGTCACAACCTCAAGGTAACTGGCATTAGACACCTCAATGGAGGGGAGGTCAAAAATAGTCAAACCAATCCTCTGGTTTCTTGCAGCCACCACAATAGTCCCAACAACCAGCTTTAATGGCACTAGCTACTAATACTACTCCACCAAAGTCAAATCAACTACCAACACAACCTATGCCAAATCCTAATAATAAACTTCAGCAACAACAACAAGTTTATTAAGCTAATCCTAATCAATATCCTGCATAAAATATATTCACTTATGGTTAGGAACAACCTTGTCTGCCCCATCTCCTCCTTTTATAACTGAATTACCATCTGAGGAGATTGTACAACATACTACACCTAACTAGCCTATAGATCCTAAAGGAATACCTCAATCTAAAACTTCAGACACTGTCAGAGCACCACCATTTCCACAAAGATTGTAGGTAGAAGTGACTAGGTAGCAAGATGACATAGCTTTTGATCTTATTGATCAATTAAAACTGTAGTCACATAAATCTGTCCACTTAATTAAATGAATACTTAGTATTTATTTGATTATTTAACCATCAATTAATAATTAATTAAATTAATATTTAATTAATTCATCTTAACGCTCTTCTCCTATTAATTAAATAAATTATTCAATTTATTTGATTTAATTCACTTAACCAAATTCATACCATTAATTAAATAAATAAATCATATTTGTTTAATTAAATCTTCTCTCACATTTAAATAAATTAATATTTATTTAAAACCCCCAAAATCCCACCTCTCACATTTAAATAAATAAATCATTTATTTAAAATCACCTTTATCCTCCACCCACTTGCATTTTCCTACAAATACAAGTTGCACAATTATTTTAAATAAATAATTTATTTAAATCACCTTTATCCTCCACCCACTTGTATTTTCCTACAAAAGCAAGTTGCACAACTATTTTAAATAAATTATTTATTTAAAATCCTATTTATCCTCACCCACTTGAAACCTTTAATGGTTTCCCTTAAAGTATTCAAACTTGATGGCTTTAAAGTCTTCAAACTTGATGGCTTCCTTCTATAGTCTTCTTAAGACTTTAATGGTTTTCCTTAAAGTCTTCAAGCCTTTAATGGTTTCCCTCAAAGTCTTCAAGCATTTTAAATGCTTTATCTTCTTTTTCTCATTTAAATAAATTAATATTTATTTAAATATTTATCCAAATTCAACTTACACCATTTAATTGAAATAAATGATTTTATTTTAATTGAAAATACCAAAATTTCTCCCACTTACATTTTCCTACAAAATCCACTTGTATGCCTAAACCCCTTCTAGATTCTTCTAAACCCTTCCTAATTAGCCTAATCCATCCCCTAAATATTGTCACATTCCTAAGCAAATTGGAGTCACTTCTCAAAGACTCCAAAGTCTTTGAAAAGCAATTAATGCTTTGTGTGTTCAACAAATTAACCCTCAAAGTCTTGGATAACCTTTGAAAGCTTCCAACCTTCAACCACTAAATGGCTCAAAGTCTTTGATAACCATTGAAGGCTTTCAACCTTCAACCACTTAATCCCCAAAGTCTCCAATAACCATTAATGGTTACCTCAAACCCTCCCACATGGTTAAAACATTTGTTTTGACTCAACCTCTACCCAACCCAAAGGTCTCATCAGGCCATTAATGCTTTGACCATGATTATCTCTTAAACATTTGCACAAAGGTTTATCCTTGGATTAACTCTTAATCCAATGGGTAATCTTAATTTAGACTTGACCCTTACCTTCTAGATAACCATGAGGTCTTCTCAGGCCTTTAATGCCTCCAACCTCTTCTCTCAACCCAATCCTATGTTGACACTTGTCACCATTTTATTGGTGCCAATTGTGCACATGGATCCCCAACTTTCAATCCTAACCCTTGTTAAGATTGCTCAATCTTAACCCTTCATTTCCCTATTTCTTCTATAAATAGAACCCTTCTCCTCAAGCAAAAGGAGAAGCATTTTAGAGTATTGTTGTTATACTGGCATTAGCATAGAGCTTTTTCATAGCATCACTATCTACTCTAGCATAGTATTTAGCTTTTCATTTCATATTTGAAGCTTAGTATTAAATCTCAATCCTCCATAAGCATCCATAGTGCAAAAAGCTGTTGAGAGCTACACTCATTTGGGACTTGGAGAGGAGAGGAACAAGGGAGGAGCAACTATGAGCATCTTGATTAGCTATTTCATTTTATGTTTATATGCTTTCTATTTCATGCTTAATATCTCTCTTGATATGCCTGTTTAGGATAATCTTTTGTTGCTAACACTAACGTTTGTTTCTTGTGCTCTTGTGTGTGTTGCCATCAAACAGATTTTCTAATCCTTTTTGCAGAGCATCATTTGGTGAACCCGACGTGAATCCAAACACCAAAAAGATCAAATTTTTTTTTTAACCAATAACATGTTTGAATGTTGAAAATGTCACACAGGTTGCGATTTTGACACTGTTTTGGTGCGTTTGGCATTATTTTGGCGCTATTCCCCCTGTTTCAGTGCTTTTCCCTTCTCTGTCTTTCCCTTTCTTTTAATACGTTTGTGTTAAATAGTGCCTCTATTCAAACGCAGACTAGCGCTATTGTAACAAAACGTTGTACAAATCACCTTGTAACCAAAAAAAAAATAAAAAATTTAGGCTTGTAGAAGCCCACCAAATAGGCAGATTTTACTAACTATTTTTCTCTTTTGTGCAGATTTAAATTAGATTAAAGAGTAGATTTATATTTTTTACTAACTTGTTTTTGAAGTTGGTTTTAAAAATGAATTCACTTTTTATTTTGGTTTAAAATTAACTTCACATTTCAAATTTGGGCTTTTGAAAAAGAATCACACATTTGTTTGGGGCTCTTAAAAAGAATTTCATTGTTCAAAGGTAAAAAGAACCACAAACTTATACAAAAACAACTTTATTTTTTTTTTTTTTGCAAGTTAGGAAACAAACTTCGTTTTGGTGCTTAAAATCAACAAGGCAAATTTTATTTCTTGCATCAAGATAAAACTCACAATCCACACTTCCATTTTTGGTGCAAATAAAATTCACAATCAACTTGTCTCATTTTTAAAGCAATCTTACTTCATGCAAACGTGTTTTTCATTAAGTTGACCAGGATTTTCAAATTCTAGTTTACTCAAACAATTGCCTTTGAAAATTAAAAAGAACACCATGATTGTTGGAGCAACATCTCCAAATAGTTAGATCACATTGCAATGATAGATTAAAAAGAACAGGTGTTTTTCATGCTTGGCACACTTGTGCAAAGAGTTGGTCGAGTGGTCCTACTTCTAACACACACTATCCTCTCCCTTGGCTTTCGTGGTCCTAGGTGCAAGAGAAAAGTGTTAGTAACACTCACATTTTATCTTTTTAAGAGAGGCCTGCCAAGGGATCGATACTCTTGGGAACGACCTCGAGCGGTAAATCCTTCGAGCCGCTATAGAAATCAGGTGAGAGCGAAAGCTGTAGCCTTGGGTATAGCTGTTCCTACAGTGTAACTGGCCGAAAGGACAAATGGGCCCCACCACCAGTTACAAGGCTCTTAAGTGAGTCACTGCAGAATGAACTTATGTCCAAAGCCATCGAACATGACTAAACACCTTTAAGTAGTAGCCCACCTGTTCTATTGATTGAGGATATTTGAGGTATAATTTAGTGCAAGAGCATAGATGGTTTTGCTCCCAAGATACTCACCATACATATTTCCTTGAGTAGAAACATAGCTTTTTGAAAAGTCACTTGTGGCTTGATAAAAGTGGTGACTCCCCCATCATAGGGATCATCTATTTGTTATGCTCGTGCAAGACTTAGTATATCACATCCTTACCTGCCATGGCGGGATTCATAAGGTATGTAGTACCAAAGTCGAAGAAATATCAAGATGTGGGCTAAATTTATCACAGCTGGCCATTTGACCTTAGGGATAAAAAGTGTTTGAAGTGTGTTCGTTTTACAGACCTAGTGCGAATTGAGCCGACTTCAGGCTTTGGAATTACACCTTAAAATAAATCTAAAGGAAGGGTCAAAAACAAGTCCAAAGATTGGGTTGATCTAGACCCATACTCATTTGTGCCTTTGGGGGCAACATTTTTGTGTTTGTGTGCTTGCTTTGTTTTCTTGTCAAAGAAAAATCAGAAAATCAATCCCAAAAACAAAGTATTCATCCAACATCTGTCAACACAACCAAAATTACCAAAAACAAAGTGCAAACAACACAGAGTCACAACTTTTATGACCATTCTTCACATCTTGCGAAAGAAGAAGTGTCATCAGAATATTACCTTGAAAAGAAGACCATTAAGCTCAAAGACTTTGATCAAAAGGAGGAAATTCTTCTATCTCAATAGATAAATCTTTGTCTCACATAGAGTCTTTCTACATCGCATGCGTCTCTATCTTCAAGGTAAAACAAATGAATTTGATTCCGAATCATTGAACCGCAGAGCTTTTATGCAATATAGAGCTCTGAGTTATCACAAAAATCAAGGAGGAAAGATTAATCCCAACTTCTTCCCAAACATCTGTATCACCTACAACACAACTCGAGAAGTGCCACCAATGCTTGAAAGGGAAGAAGTAGAGTTTGTTCCATTTGTAACACAAAGTTTTTATTGAAGTTGAAAACAAAACATCCATCATCTCATTCATACATCATTTTTCCATCATCAATTCATCCCAAAACTCTCAAAACATTAAGAGGTTCTTGTCCCAAGTTCTCTTTTAGATATTGCTTGAAATCAAACACATCACATCACTTTTTAGATTGTTTCTACATCTAGGATAAGCTCATCCTAAGAGACACATCTACGCAGGTTAAAACTAGTTCATGAGTGAATCCTCTCATTACTAGGTAGTTAAATCTGTAACACATCTCAGATTTCTCTACACCTTATCGCATCCAAAAATCATCAAAACAAACAAGCAATTCAAAGAAGGAATTCTGGTTACATCTACCTTTAGAGTGCTAGAGATCTACATATCATACAATCCACTAATCATCCATCTTTCCTCAAAACAACTCATCATCATCATCAATCAACTTCAAACATAAACTTGCAAACAAAATGGCTCAAACCCGATCGCGATCAAGGCAACGAGAAATAGAAATTGAGGAAGAAGAGGACAACCTCAATGAATTTCAAGAAGCACTTGGAGGAAATGGGAATGATGAAAACCCAGGTACACCCACTCCTTCAACAATCGAAAGGGTTCAGCATAATCCTCATTTTAACAGATTATTTGATGAAATACTAAGGAGCAACGCAGATGCTCACTTCTTAAAACTCGCTCAAGAAGGAGCCAAACTCCCCTCAGACTTTGATCTTGCCCAATTAAGACAAGCATCAGAAAGACAAAGTCGCCATGAGGAAGAAAGGCGTAGAGATCCCATCAGATATAACATCCCTCGAGGTAACCCACCACCTCCTCCTCCTAATGAAATGGAGATGTTGCGGCAACAGGTCGAGAATCTCGCCCAACAACTTCATAGTGGTGTTAAGACCAATCAATTCTCACTTAACGACATCTGTCCCTATCCGTTTGATAGGAATCTTTATATGCCACCCTTTCCACGCGGGTTTGAAACACCCAAATTTGAAAAATATAGAGGAAAGGGGGATCCCCGTGATCATGTCCGAGAATTTCATTCTGCTTGTCTTGAAGTAGCTTATGAGGACACATACCTAATGCGCCTTTTTCCCCAAAGCTTGGGAGGAACAACCACATCATGGTTTTCCCGACTTCCAGGTGGCATTAGAACATTTGAGGAACTCATCCAGAAGTTCCTATCTCATTACTCTTATAATATTGAACGCGACATCACCATGGCTGATCTATGCAACACCAAACAAAAACCAGGTGAATTATTCTCAGTATTCCTGCAACGATGGCGCCAAATGTCTAGCAGACGTTCTCTTCAGTTACCTGAACGAGAACTAGTGGAAATTTTCATTTCCAACTTAAACGAAGAAATGGAATTTCACCTGGATGTCAAAGACACAGACTCTTTTAACGATATGATCACCAAGGGTATAAAATGTGAAAGGGCACTCATCAAAAAAGGACTCATCAAAATCTTTAATGAACCAAAAGATGCTCCTCGCCCGCGCTTCAATAGCGATAAACCGAACTTCTGGAACAAGAATAAGAACATCGTCAACGATGGAGTTGTGGATGCTCGGACTGTCCAAAATGCACAACCTGTGGTTCGGTTTGCAGGACAAAATCCTCCACCTCAAAATAACACAAATGTTCCTCTTAATCAAGGTCGCATCACATCTCATGATGAACCAAGACCTCGTCCACAAAAACAAAAACGCACATACACTCCCTTAGGGGAACCCATTGAAACAATGTTGCGACAACTCCTCTCTCAAAATTTGGTCACTCTACCTAAGCTATCAAACTATGAGCCTCAAGTCAAACCAGCATGGTGGAAAGATACTGAACACTGTGAGTTCCATCAAGGAAGAGGACACAAGACAAGTAATTGTCACCGATTGAAAGATCTCATTCAGGATCTTATTGACCGAGGAGAAATTGAAATTGAAGGGCATGACCCAAAAACAACCAATAATGATCATCAGATGTTCAAGAATCCACTTCCATCGCAAGATCAAAGGGGTCCTTCGACGTCCAGTCGAGGTCCTGATACCACTGACTATACGCAAGCTGCATATAATTACACTGTAAATCACCTGTATGATGCCAGTGAACAAATTGCAACCATAACCTTCAAAAATCCCACCTCAAATTGCAATGTTGTTACACGTCGTGGCAAGGTCACCATCAAGGCAGCTCCACAAGGCACCACCTCCATCCCAAAGCAGTACAATCTTGTGGAACAATTAGACAAAACCCCTACGCTTATATCCATTTTAGAACTATTACGCCTATCGCCATCTCATAAAACAATCTTGGATCAAGCACTCCAAGAGGCGTCAGTCCCTGCAAACTTGAATACGGACCAGTTTCAAGCCATGGTTGGAAATCTAAAGTCATCACCTTGTCTCACTTTTTCCGAAAGTGACAACTCTTCTTTCCAACAACCTCATAATGCTTCGCTACACATTGAAGGCTTTGTCAACCAACACAGGATCAAGCGAGTCTTGATAGATAATGGAGCAAGCCTAAACATCTGTACACTACAGTTGGTCACAGCATTGGGATATGCAATAGAATCAGTGGATCCTCGCAAGAAGATCACCATCAAGGCCTATGATGATGCAGAGCGTTCATCCAAAGGAGCTGTGGTACTACCAATCCGAGTGGGCCCTGTGGTAAAGCATATCATTTGTCAGGTTCTGGACCTTCCTCTGCCATATAATCTATTATTAGGAAGACCTTGGATACATGCCATGCAAGCCGTTCCATCTACCTACCATCAATGTATCAAGTTCCCACATAACGGTGTAGAGATCACAATCCTGGGTGATGCAAATCCTTTTGCATTTTGCCATAATATTAGCCATCAACCAGAGATTACTGTTCCTAATAATAGGGAAGCCATTTCCTCCACATCATATGTAAATCCCGCCTCTCTTGCCAGTTCAAACACTCCTATACCCAAGCAAGAAAAGCTTAAGATGAAAGTCGCAGAGGAAGGTCCTGGAGAATACAACTTGAGTCAGCTCTTTTGTGTGGGACAAATGCCCACTTCTCCAAGAACACATGGTAAACCACAACAATTGCTCCAGCAACCACTAATCACGCCTGCATGTGCCTTAACGCCTTTCATCCTTGGAAAGAGTCAAGAGGAAGAAACACAAGATGAGGACCTAGCAGACTGGATCTATAAGGATCCCATCACCACCGACATACCGCGAGTTACACTTCCTACGGAACAATATGGCAAAGGCCTCCTCATTATGCAAAGAATGGGATATGATGGTCAGAGTGCTTTGGGATACTGCAAAAAAGGACGACATGAACCGCTGCTGCCAGAGTTCAAGCCCAAAGGTAATACAGGCCTAGGCTTTGAAAAAGAGATCCTTCCTAAACTCAGATTTAAAGGAAAACCTAGCAAACCATTTTGCCCACCTACTGCAAAGAGGACACCTTTCATAATCAAAGCACCATCAAACACTATCCCCACTGCCCCATCGAGGCTCACAAACCCACCGCAACCATCATCAGTGCCAAACATACCACCAATCGCACCAGTAATCCCATCAGCAACACCATTTGTAGCAACAACTGTATCAGAACCCGCAGCAGCATCTATGGCACCAGCCGTTCCATCAGCAGCCACTGAGTCACCATTACCGATACTTCCAGTAACAACTCCTTTAAACCCCATCATGGTTCCTGCAGCACCGATCACCACAAAGATACATAAACCAATCACACCTGCCGTGTTCAACTCCAAAGACATCCCAGTATGGTATAGCAATCGGATGCTGGAAAGTGATTCAGAGACCGACTCACATGAGTGGGAATTTGATTCTGTACAGCTTAACACTTCAGATGAGGAAGACACATCACCACCTCCGCCACGCAAAGACATCCCTGTTTACGGAGAAGCACAGATAAAGACCACTTGGGTACCTGAGCTGGAAACATCTTCCACAGACCCTACGTCTCATCCTACGCCTGATTCTGACAGGGAGAGTACCATCAACGACCTTCACCACACTGTCTTAACCCTCACTGATACCTCTAACGAACTTAATCTAATCGATGAAGTAATGCCTATTATACACCCTGAACTCATCGAATGGAACCAACCAAATCCCCCATGTCTTGACCTCTTCCAGAACGATGAGGCTATCATTGACTTTTTGGAATTAAGGGATAATCTACCAAGCGGGGATCACAAAGCTGGATTCGCCATTGAACTTAATAGCGCAGCATACTTCGGGGCGGATGCCAAACCCTTCAGCTGCAAAAATATAACAATAAAACATGGATCTTCCAGTGAAAACCACACTGTGGCACTGTTTGATCCGACAAAAGTAAAAAGAAAGAGCGTATCCAACGGTGAAAACCTCTCTGAGGCACTTGAGGATGAAGGGTTTGACATTCTCCCTGCGAGTACACAACAGGAACGATCGACAATTCTCATTGAGGAGACTAAAGAATACAATGTGGGGACTCCTGAAAACCCTCATATCATACATCTGGCATCTCTGCTCACTCCAGAGGAACAGCCTCAATTTATAGAGTTCTTCCAACAGCGTCAGATCAACTTTGCATGGTCATATGCAGACATGCCTGGGCTTGATCCTGATTTAGTCATGCATCATCTCACAGTAGCAAAAGGAGCCAAACCTGTCAAGAAAAAGCTTCGTAAGATGCATCCTCAGATTGCCGTGCTAGTCAAAACTGAACTCAAGAAACTCCTGGATGTTGGTTTCATTAGACCAATTGATTATGCAGAATGGATCTCCAACATTGTACCAGTTGGCAAACCAAAAGGGGGCATTCGCATTTGTACAGACTTCAGAGATCTGAATAAGGCATGTCCTAAAGATGACTTCCCCCTACCAAATATCGACATCATAGTGGATTTGACAGCAGGACATGCCATGCTTTCACTCATGGATGGCTTTTCGGGATACAATCAAATAAAGATCGCACCAGAGGACCAACATAAGACAGCCTTCACATGTCCATGGGGCACATACTGCTGGAATGTAATGCCTTTTGGTCTAAAGAATGCAGGAGCGACCTATCAAAGAGCAATGACCACCATCTTCCATGACATGATGCATACTATAATGGAAGATTATGTGGATGATTTACTAGCAAAATCACTTACTAGAGAAGGACATCTTCACATCTTAGATAAAATCTTTGATAGACTGGAACAATACCATGTTCGACTCAACCCAAAGAAATGTGTCTTCGGAGTGACCTCCGGGAAGCTTCTAGGATACATTGTCTCAAGCAAAGGTATTGAGGTCGATCCAGCAAAGGTTAAGGCAATAATGGACATGCCACCTCCAAAAAATATCAGTCAGCTAAGGACATTACAAGGACGGCTTCAATCCATCCGAAGATTCATTGCACAATTGGCTGATAAGTGTCACCCATTCACACACCTGCTACACAAGAACATCCGCTTCCAATGGGATGACAAATGCCAGCAAGCATTTCAGGTGCTTAAAAACTATCTCATGAATCCACCATTGCTGATGCCACCAGATCCAAGTAGACCGTTGTTACTTTACATCTCAGCGACAAGTACAACATTAGGTGTACTACTGGCACAACATAATGCAGAAGGAAAAGAGTGTGCTATTTACTACATCTCTCGCACACTTGTGGGCTATGAACTCAATTACACACCTATTGAGCGAGCTTGCCTAGCAGTAATCTTGGCAGCCACTAAACTGAGGCACTATCTGTTAACACACAAGGTGCAACTCATTGCAAAGATTGATCCACTCAAGTATTTACTTAGCAAAGCAGCATTGACAGGTCGCTTAGCCAAATGGGTGATGATTCTAAGTGAATTTGATATTGAGTATATGGACCGTAAAGCTATCAAAGGTCAGGTTATTGCAGATCAGTTGGCCGATGCACCTCTCATAGGCGATCATCCCCTCATTTCCAATTTTCCAGATGAAGAGATATTCATGATCACAGAAGTACAACCATGGAAACTATATTTTGATGGTTCATACACTAGGCACGGCTCAGGGGCAGGCATTCTGTTTATCACACCTCAAGGTGATAGCATCCCGAAGTCTTACAGGCTCACATTTCCATGCACAAACAACATAGCAGAGTATGAGGCCTTGATCACAGGACTCAGATTAGCCATACAATGGAAATTAAAAGAACTGCAAGTATATGGCGATTCCCAACTAGTCATTCGACAAGCAACAGATGAGTATCAGACCAAAGATGATAAACTCATGCCATATAAGCAAATGGTGGACACTCTAAAGACATCATTTACTACTATCACTTTTGAGCAGATACCAAGAGATCAGAATCGAGCTGCTGACGCCATGGCTACCATCGCATCTCTCTTAGATCTTCCACAGAATTCAACACGCTACGAGTTCTTGGTAGAACAGCTTTGGATTCCCGCTTATGATATCCCTGAATCCGACATGATATGTCACCTTGTCGGTTCTGAATCCCCATGGTACGGTGAGTTCTACACCTATCTCCGCGATCACACCCTTCCTCCCAACCAATCAAATAACCAACGTAAAACCTTCATTCGCCAAACTGCTCGATATACCATTATTGCCGAAACCCTATACCGACGCGGTCTTGATGGTACTCTCCTTCGATGTCTGGAACAGGATGAGATAACAAAGGTTTTGGAAGAGGTACATGAAGGAATTTGCGGGACTCACTCAAGTGGTCCGTCACTAGCCAAGAAACTCATGCGAGCTGGATACTATTGGCCATCTATGGAAAAGGATTCCTACTACTTTGTCAGGAAATGCAAGAAATGTCAAGTTCATGGCGACCTGATACATGCACCAGCATAGGAACTACAACCAATCACAACACCATGGCCTTTTTGTCAATGGGGCCTTGACCTTGTGGGTAAAATCCATCCATCTTCATCCAATGGCCATAAATTCATTATTACCGCCACCGAATATTTCACCAAGTGGATCGAAGCTGTTCCACTTACCCAAGTCACCGGCAAGCAGATCGCCTCATTCATCCTCAATTACATCATCTGCCGGTATGGTGTGCCCATGTCCATTGTCACAGATAACGGTCTTCCTTTCAAAAATCAGGATGTTCGTGAGCTTTGTGAGAAATTTCATATCCAACACCGCTTTTCCACTCCCTATTACCCACAAGGCAATGGTCAGGCCGAAGCATCCAATAAAAACATATTGAGGATCCTAAAGAAGACAGTCAATGATGTCGGTCATGATTGGTATGTTCAATTGAATCCAGCATTATGGGCATATCGAACTAGCATTCGAACCCCTACAGGTGCAACTCCTTATTCATTGGTCTATGGTGCAGAAGCTATCTTGCCTATTGAGGTCGAGATACCATCATTAAGGGTTTCCTTGCACAATCTCATCGATGATGAAGCATATAGAGTCTCACGTCTTCAGGACTTAGATTTACTTGATGAGAAGCGACAAGCTGCATACAATCACCTCAAAGCCTATCAGCAGCGCATGAGTAGAAGCTACAATCACCGAGTTAGATCTCGTACATTTGAGGTAGGTGATCTTGTTCTTCGAGAAAATCCTCGCAACCAACCAAACAGAGAACATCAAGGCAAGTTTGAATCAAACTGGTTGGGCCCATATGTTGTCACTGCTGTATTCGGGTCCGGGGCATATCAGTTGGCTACATCAGACGGAGAACCACTTGCAGATCCAATTAACAGCATGCACCTCAAACGGTTTTATACCTAAGCTGTACAGAGCATCAGGCTCCCCTGCATACTAGAAAATACCAAAAAACATTCAGAAAAATGTCCTGAAGAAAATATAAAAACATTCAAAAAAGTAAAGAAAAATCATGCATCCAAACGGTGAACAACCACTCCGGTGGCACCTTGGGTAAGAACGATGGTGAAAACCTGGCAAACAGGCGCCATTCGTAAAGGCTATGGCTCCATTATCTTTCAGACTTGTGGCGATCACATCTACTTCATACATACATCCATCCATCCATCAACCATGGCTTGTTATTCCTCTGCAATTATGATAGTACTCCATACATCTTGCATCCCGCTTTTTCATAGTCATGTCTAAAACTGGGGGCAATGCCTTTAACCTATTGATGGAAGTGGATTCTACATTGTCTTATGATTCATTAAGTTCTTCATTCAAACAATCATCAAAAATCCAAAAACATTCAAAAATATCTCGCAAAAATACCAAAAACATTCAAAACAATTCAAAATCCAAAAACATCGACAAACCATTGAAAAATCCAACAAAAACACGACAATACATTGTACATACCCATCTGAGTAGATCCCAAACAAACATTGCGACATACTTAACAAAATGACCATTTATCAATCAAACCAATCAACATCAAACAATCAGAAACTGTCTTTAAACAAGGATGCATCCTTCCTTACAAAAACAAAGACAAGATGACATTTTCTTTGACAAGAAAATTCTGTTTACACTATCAAATACTTGGTTGATTTCTGGTCTAGTAATTTATATTAGGATCTTTCAGCATTGTTTTGTATCATTTGCGCATTATTTCCGATAAAGTTCTGGGGCATGTACTAATGGTGTCTACGTGGGAAGTTCACCAAGCTACGTGATCTTATGCAAAATACAGTCATAGACCACTACGGCTTGCTGACTACAGCGTATACCTCGACCATATGGACACTAACCATTACCAAGGATCCATATTCTTTATTCTTTATGTATATACTGCTTGTTTACAGGTACAATGCTCTTTCTTTGGTTCCTCCTACCTCATCCAAACTGGATAAAGGTTTTATTTCTTAGTACGGTATGCACTTGTCTCAGGATCTGATCAGCCTAAGATCAAGGAGGACGATCCAAGTCATGCATGAACGGAGATAATCCTTGTCTGTTCCGCAAGCAATACTCAGGTCAACTTGATCCATTATATCAAGTTGCTTGTATTAACTTGCTATATCAAATCCATGTAAGAAATACTCTGGTCATCTTGAATCTTTATGTCAAGTTGCTTGTATTTTCTTACAACATTTTAAAGCTCAATGATGAAAAATAAAGCACTATGGATCGTCATTTCATCTCATCTGTATATATTGCATTTCGTTGCATTCCACCCATCCATACATTCATAATAGCTACATATCATGCATACATAGTCATAATAATGCATACTCTATTTTACTCATCTTCTTCCATAGGAATGTAATAGGTCCTCCATTTCTTCTATCTAACATTGCACCCCCCCCCACCCTCCCCATCTCAATAATCAGCATCACATACCCTACATCGTGTCCCAATCAGCCTAATCCAGCCACGTTCATCACCATCCATCTCTAACTAGGAGGGATTGTGTTTCCTATCCTAAGTCATCCAATAAGTCAAGAAAGTTACTCTATCTACACAGATACATCGACTCCCACACACCTAGACTATCAACAGATACTCTGATCAAGTATCTTCGGGTCTCAACAGGTAATCGATTATGGTAATCCTAGACTACATCAGGCATTTATCATAATGACCTAGTCTCAACGGGGCTGCCATGATTCCCCACAACCATCCATCACACGCACACACTATCAATTGATCAACCAATCAAACACAATCCAACGGACAATTACATCAATTGTCTACGTCTCAACGAGTATTTTGCTTCATATACCTTGACTTCATCGGGCAATTACATCAATTGTCTAAGTCACCATCAGGTCACTTTGATTCACTTACTCAGACTTTATCATGTCCAAGCGACCAACTGACATCAACTGTCACGCTTTGACTTGACCGGGGCAATTCAACCGATTGCACCAGATTGTCCAAACAATTTTGATCAATTGTATAGCATCAATCCAAACCCCACACTACATCTACTATGTATCTTTTGCATGACCTCAGGGTACTCGCTGGCTTGTTGTTTCTTCATATTCACTCCATCTTCTCCCATTCTTTCATCATTAGTTCTAATTTCTTCTATTCTACCTCCCCTTCGCTTTTCATTCTTTTTCGAGAGATCGCCCGATTTTTCAAAAAAAATCGGCCCATCCCTCGAGGGGGCATACCACCCATTAAATTTACATTTTATGGGGCATTTCTTCACACCTATTTTTCTTTCTTTGAAACGACGCGATAAACCGCACCGTCTCAAAGAGGGGCAAATGTAGTCACATAAATCTGTCCACTTAATTAAATGAATACTTAGTATTTATTTGATTATTTAACCATCAATTAATAATTAATTAAATTAATATTTAATTAATTCATCTTAACGCTCTTCTCCTATTAATTAAATAAATTATTCAATTTATTTGATTTAATTCACTTAACCAAATTCATACCATTAATTAAATAAATAAATCATATTTGTTTAATTAAATCTTCTCTCACATTTAAATAAATTAATATTTATTTAAAACCCCCAAAATCCCACCTCTCACATTTAAATAAATAAATCATTTATTTAAAATCACCTTTATCCTCCACCCACTTGCATTTTCCTACAAATACAAGTTGCACAATTATTTTAAATAAATAATTTATTTAAATCACCTTTATCCTCCACCCACTTGTATTTTCCTACAAAAGCAAGTTGCACAACTATTTTAAATAAATTATTTATTTAAAATCCTATTTATCCTCACCCACTTGAAACCTTTAATGGTTTCCCTTAAAGTATTCAAACTTGATGGCTTTAAAGTCTTCAAACTTGATGGCTTCCTTCTATAGTCTTCTTAAGACTTTAATGGTTTTCCTTAAAGTCTTCAAGCCTTTAATGGTTTCCCTCAAAGTCTTCAAGCATTTTAAATGCTTTATCTTCTTTTTCTCATTTAAATAAATTAATATTTATTTAAATATTTATCCAAATTCAACTTACACCATTTAATTGAAATAAATGATTTTATTTTAATTGAAAATACCAAAATTTCTCCCACTTACATTTTCCTACAAAATCCACTTGTATGCCTAAACCCCTTCTAGATTCTTCTAAACCCTTCCTAATTAGCCTAATCCATCCCCTAAATATTGTCACATTCCTAAGCAAATTGGAGTCACTTCTCAAAGACTCCAAAGTCTTTGAAAAGCAATTAATGCTTTGTGTGTTCAACAAATTAACCCTCAAAGTCTTGGATAACCTTTGAAAGCTTCCAACCTTCAACCACTAAATGGCTCAAAGTCTTTGATAACCATTGAAGGCTTTCAACCTTCAACCACTTAATCCCCAAAGTCTCCAATAACCATTAATGGTTACCTCAAACCCTCCCACATGGTTAAAACATTTGTTTTGACTCAACCTCTACCCAACCCAAAGGTCTCATTAGGCCATTAATGCTTTGACCATGATTATCTCTTAAACATTTGCACAAAGGTTTATCCTTGGATTAACTCTTAATCCAATGGGTAATCTTAATTTAGACTTGACCCTTACCTTCTAGATAACCATGAGGTCTTCTCAGGCCTTTAATGCCTCCAACCTCTTCTCTCAACCCAATCCTATGTTGACACTTGTCACCATTTTATTGGTGCCAATTGTGCACATGGATCCCCAACTTTCAATCCTAACCCTTGTTAAGATTGCTCAATCTTAACCCTTCATTTCCCTATTTCTTCTATAAATAGAACCCTTCTCCTCAAGCAAAAGGAGAAGCATTTTAGAGTATTGTTGTTATACTGGCATTAGCATAGAGCTTTTTCATAGCATCACTATCTACTCTAGCATAGTATTTAGCTTTTCATTTCATATTTGAAGCTTAGTATTAAATCTTGAATCTCCATATGGCATCCATGGCTAGTGCTAAAAGCTGAGAGCTACACTCATTTGGGACTTGGAGAGGAGAGGAACAAGGGAGGAGCAACTATGAGCATCTTGATTAGCTATTTCATTTTATGTTTATATGCTTTCTATTTCATGCTTAATATCTCTCTTGATATGCCTGTTTAGGATAATCTTTTGTTGCTAACACTAACGTTTGTTTCTTGTGCTCTTGTGTGTGTTGCCATCAAACAGATTTTCTAATCCTTTTTGCAGAGCATCAAAAACATATATGTGTAAAGATTCCACTATTCCAAGCTATTAAAGATATTCCCATATATGGTAAAGATATTAATGAGGCATGTTTAAAGAAACCTAGATGGAAGAAAAAGGACCCACAAATAGTCCATGTAATGGGACAACTAGCAAATATTATGTTAGGAAATGTTACAGTCCCTAAGTATTCTGACCGAGGCAGTCCTGTTGTGAAAGTAGTCATCAATGGAACTCAAATTAGGAATGTCCTAGTATATTTAGGAGCAGTTATAAATGTTATGACCAAGGATGTCATGTAGAAACTCAGTATTACTAGTCTTCGGTCTACTCCAAGAGTCTTGTAGCTTGCAGATAGCTCCATTGTTCTACCTGATGGGATAGTTGAGGATGTTGTTGTTACATTAGATTCTTGGGAATATCCAGCTAATTTTATGGTACTCTCTCCTAAGGCAACATTGGGGGGATATCCAATCATTTTGGGAAGGGATTGGCTTGCTACAGTTAATGGATATATAAGGTGTAGATTAGGAGATATGACCATTTCAGATGGTACCATAACTAGAACACTTGTACTTTATTCTCCTGCATAATCGCAACTTGATCAAGAGCAAGTAGTATGGCCAGATGTAGGAGAAGAAGAAGAGGAACTTAATTCTATTCAACAGCTTATGATGTTGGCTAGGGAGTCATTCACGGAACTCCAAGAAGATGATAATGTACTCTGATATTATAAAAAATCATTATGGTACAAGTCAGTAGTTACATGGTTTTCCAACATTTCATTTGTATACAATCCTTCCATCTACTAGTTCTTTGGATTCTGTTGCAACCACAAAAAAATGCATACCTTGTTGCCATAGGAAATCCAAACCCCTTGTTTACCTGAAGTATATCAAAATGAGTCAACTACTCAAGTAGAGGTTGGTTCAGGAAAATATCTCAATATCAATAGTCAACTTACAACAGACGAAATATTATCCTTGACAGAACTACTCAAGACCCATAAAAAGGCCTTTGTATGGGATTATCATGATATGAAGGGATTAGATCCTAAATTGTGTACTCATAGGATTTATATCAGAGAGGATTGTAATATAATTAGACAACCTTAGCAAAGGATTAATCCTGCATTAAGGGAAATAGTCAAGGAAGAATTACAAAAATTACTTAATGCAGGGTTCATTTACCCTATATCAAATAGTTTATGGGTTTCTCCTCTGGTTATAGTCCCTAAAAAAGGAGGTAAATGGAGAGTTTGTGTGGACTATAGGGAGCTCAACACTACTACTAAGAAAGATCATTTCCCACTTCCTTTCATTTATCGGGTATTGGATTATTTAGCAGGAAAACAATACTTTTCATTTTTGGATGGGTTTAGTGGTTACAATCAACGTATGCCTATTTAGATCTTCCATTTGATCTATGCAATGCTCTTGCAACCTTTCAGAGAGTTTTCCTTAGTATGTTCTTAGATATTTCTCATGATTGCATGGAAATCTGCATGGACGATTTCAGTGCTTATGGGGTTACTTTTGAGGAGGCAATGCAAAATCTTGGCAAAGTGTTGTAGCGATGTGAGGGTCACAATTTATCCCTAAATAGTGAAAAATGATTCATGATGATGCAAGAAGGGATAGTATTGGGACATTTTATTTCTCAGGAGGGTATTCAAGTTGACCCTGCCAAAATTGAGGTAATAATTAATCTCCCTTCCCCTGCAAAACAAAAGGATGTGAGAAGTTTCTTAGGCCATGCAGGGTAATATTAAATATTTATAAAGGACTTTAGTAAGATGGCATGACCTCTATATTCTCTCTTGACAAAAGATGATGAGTTTGAATAGACACCAACATGTGAAGAGGCATTTTCCAAACTCAAGGGAGCTCTAACTCAAGCTCCTGTGCTCAAAGGACCTGATTAGTCTTTCCCTTTTCACATTCACATAGATGCATCAGATCATGCAATTGGAGCAGTCTTGGGACAAAAATGAGGATTTTAGAGAATGCAATTTATTATATCAGAAAAAATCTTCAGGGACCTGAATTAAATTATATTGTCACAGAAAAGGAAATTTTGGTTGTTATCTATGCCCTCAACAAGTTCAGACACTACATCACTGCCTATCAGATTTTTGTGCATACTGATCATGCAACCATCAAATACCTTATGAATAAAAGTTTTATTTCTAGTAGATTGGCACAGTGGTTATTGTTGATGCGGGAATTTGATATCACTATCATTGACAAGCCAGGAAAGGCAAATGTTGTAGCAGACTTTTTGTCCAGAATTCAAACAAAGGATGACCATGTAGCCATTAATTATTCCTTTCTAAATGAGCTTTTTTTTTCGATTAATGTGTACACTCCATGGTCTACTAACATAGATAATTACCTGGTAGCTAATAAAATTCCCCCTCATTTCTCACCCAAAGAAAGAAGGTTACTTGTAGAAAAGAGTTTCAATTTTTCATGGATAGCAGATTGCTTATTCTATATAGGGCCAGATCAAGTTATGAGGCAGTGTGTTCGAGAAGATGAAACTTATGATATCCTTCATGCCTGTCATGATGACCCTTGTGGAGGACACTTTGCTACCAAGAGAACAACTATAAAGATCCTGAATACAAGTTATTATTGGTCGGCTTTTCATAGAGATGTAGTCAAGTATACTAGAAAGTGTGATAGATGACAGAGGATGGGCATACCTACTTAGTCTGATGAGATGCCTTTGCATCCACCGGTAGTTGTTACACCATTTGACAAATGTGGGTTAGATTTGGTTGTGCCAATTGATCCACCTTCAAATGGCAGACCATACATTCTAGTGTATACTGACTATGTTACAAAATGGGTCGAGGTAAAAGCATTCAAACATGCTAGAGATAACAAGGTAGCATAATTTTTGTACGAGGAAATCTTTCCAAGCTATGGCATTCTATGGGAGATAGTGACTCATCAAGGGGCACAATTTACTTCCACTTTGATTACAACCTTGGTCAGTGAATATAATATAAGGTATAGAAAGTCAACCCCCTACCATCCTCAAGCCAATGGACAAGCTGAAATCACCAATAGGGAGATTGAATCTATACTGACCAAAATAGTAGCCCTTCATCAAAGGGATTGGTCTAGTAGGTTGCTTGAAGAAATTTGGGCATATAGGACCACATGGAAAATGACAACAGGTTATACACCCTTTGAGATGGTGTATGGGAACTTACTTATGATGCTTGTGGAATTTGATCATAAAACACTTAGAACAACCATAGCCTTAGATATGACTCTCTTTGTAGCTCAACAAGATAGGATCCTGTAGCTTAATGCCTTAGATGAAATTAGGAAGTCTGCCATGCAGCACATAGAAACAATTCAGAATCAATGCATGAAATGGCATAATAAATATATCAAAGACAAAGCATTCAAACCAGGAGATTGGGCCTTCTGTATGACTCCAGGTATAAGGATAATTTGGGAAAACTCTAGATCTGTTGGTTAGGGCCTTATGAGGTGATTGAAACATTTCCAAATGGTGCAGTACGATTGGCCATTGTTGATCCTATAAAATTAAAATTGTTGGTTAATGGTCATAATTTGTGCCTCCATCATAAGTTTCTTTCCAAAGAGGAGTTCCTACAGCAATTCATTATTCGAGAAGGTTCCAGGATTCCCACAACAAAAGAAGGTGGCCTTGCCATCACACCTTCTTCCTAATTTTATTTTTCTGCTACATGATCATAATAAATACTTTCGTATCCTATGGAAGTACCCTTCTTCGCAATGAATATTCTATTTTTGTACTTGTCAATCACTCTTCCATATCATTTCATGTCATTCATTTCTCCACTTCTCTTGTCGTATATACCAGATCGACTTCATGCATGATGGATTTCCCCAACTATTGTCATTATGGCATGATAACAGGTACACTCCTGTGTATTTATTTTTTCTTGCATACATTTATTAAACCATATTTTGTATCATAATAAAATTTTCATAGTATTATTTTTAGTCATTCTCCACATGTATGGACACCTATTACACCTTAGGTTGGGGTTAAAGTATGATGGTGAATTATTCTCATGGATAATTCTTATGTCATTTCAAATAAAGTTTAAATTTCAAATTATTTCGCTTTGGTGTGACATTATGTACTCTGTTCTTATTCTGCCCTCACCATTTCTTTGTTGGCATTTTTTATGTTTATGTTGTGATTGTCATTGATGGACACACACTTGCATTGAGATCCTCTTTATATGTATGAGTTAAAACACAACTGGTATTTGTTCCAACCGGTATGTTGTATTATAGTCTTTACACTATTGATGTTTTGCAGAATGTGTTTCCCGGTCTGAAGCGGCATGTTGACCTCAAGTGGTACAAGGGTTTAAAGTGGCATAACACATTTCTACCAGTCTTCATTTTTGTCGAACTAGCAACCAGCACTTTGTATGAACTGCTAATACTTTGTGATGAGTTACCCACCGATTGTTTGATAGTGTCGATACTGTAGCGATGCTTTTTGTGATGTATTACCTAGTATGTCCAGGTTCATTGAACCTAGGAAATTGTGATGTAATCCTATTGGACCGACATGAAATCAGTTTCCTTTATAAGGACATCATTTCTAGGGTTTAGTAGAGTTATTATTATTGTTGTTGAGATAGCTGATATTGCGGCTAGGGTTTAAGGTGACTGAGGAGTTGGAGAGATTATGAATGTGTAGAAGACTGAAGTAATGCAATAATGCATTAAGAATGAGCTATCAAGGATCTAATCGAGCAGTCAGTGCTATTAGCTAGATCAAACACTTGTTGATTACTCACATCTTTGACAAGTCTATAACCCTTAACTAGGTAGGCCCAAAAGCCTCTTGTATATCCTCTAACAAGGTGGTTCACACCTGTGGATCTAAAATCCTCTAGCAAGGTAGTCTTTAATAGGACTTGTCTCCTAATAGAGATTGAGATTCCTAACAGGATTTGTTCTGGTAAAGAACACTGTAAGATCTTAACCGGTCTGACCTTAACTGGTCTGGTTCCCATTCTGCAGATAGTGACTTGTGAGTTCCATCTCACCATGGTTTTTTCCATTTGGGTTTACACGTCAAAATATCTTGTGTTATGGTGTTTGTGCTTCTGTGGGTAAATGCATTATTAGCTATTTGGTTTGCATGTTTGTTAACTAGTTTATCTGTTAAACTATTTTACCGGTTTATTGCTAGTCTTGCAAAGTGTTTAAGTGTGAAGGTTTTTGGCATACTAATTCACCCCCCCTCTTAGTATTCATCAATTGGTATCAGAGCCAACCTTTCTATAAGTTTAACCACTTGGAAAGAGATATAGGGGAATACACCTTGAGGGAACTTACTCAATGGCTCACTCAATCTGAGCAAGCCTATGATGATCTTATGGTCAAATACAAGGCATCTCAAGCAAAAAGGAGAGAACATGCAGAAAATCTAATGGAGCTATCTAAAAATAGTTCTGCAGATGAAGCAGATATGGAAGCCCTAATTGCTGAAGTAAATAAGTTGAATGAATCAAAATCCAACCTGAGAAAGGAGTTGGAAGGACTGACTATCCGGATGTGTCAAGAGCTTGAGAACCGAAGAAAATCTAAAGACCTAGTGAAAGAAAGAGATCTTGAGATCTCTAAGATGAAACAAGAGATGAGTGCCATAAATGGTCAACTCCATGCAAGCAAGGTGGAAAAGGAAGACATGTAAGAAGAACTGAACACTGCCATCTCTGAGAATGAAAACCTATTGGAAACAAATGCTGCTATTTCCAAAGATCTCTCTGAGTCAAAGGAAATACTTGCTAAGTTCAACAAGAGTACTGTCAAGCTAGAGCAAAAGCTTGAATCTTCCAAACCGGTCAAGAATACCAATGGACTTGGTTATTCCGGTAATGAGGAAGGTGAAACCTCTGGTACAAATGCTGGAACATCAAAGAAACAGCCAACATCAAAGGATAAAGGTAAGCAAAAGTTTAAACCTATTTGTTTCAATTGTCTTAAAGAAGGACATATTGCAAATGTGTGTAGGAGTAAGGCTTACAAAAATTTTCTTATTTTCTAAATGATAAGCCTAGACCCTATAGATTTGATGGTAACTATTATGCATGAAATAAGTATGGGCATAGAGCATCTGAATGTAGGTTTATTATGAATAACACTGGAAGATATCCTCAGAGGACCCAAGGAGCTGGTCCTGAACCTTTTGTGAATCGGAATCACAACTGGTTTAATGTCTTCAATCATCAGCCAAGAAGTGGTGGTTATCAAGCGGCAATTAGATGGAGAGAAAATTATATGATCTGTCATGGTCATGGTCATGGTCACACTGCTGCAACATGTAGAAGGAAGAATGGAAACATGAACAATGGACCTTGGAGAGCACCTCGATTGGTCTGCTATCACTGTAACAAATCAGGTCACATTGCTAGATTCTGTAGATCAAGAAAGGACATATCTGATGATATACTAGTCACTCTAGAAGGAGACATTGATGTTGACACTATTCAAGCAGATATGAACAAAACCTCAAAGAAGAAACCAGCAGTGTTACAAGAGGAACTGGTTTCTACACCTAGTGTGGAAATCACGGAACCGACAAACTAAGCTTCAGGAAAAGCTTAGGGGGAGCAAATGGCAAAATGTTTCAAACCCCCAGTTTACACTGGTAAAAGACCTTAACCAGTATGTTATACCTGTTGTTTGGCAGAAGACTAGGAGCAGTAGAAAGGAAAAATTAGGGTTTATGCCCTAATGAAGGAGCATTAATGATGATAGGTGAGGAATATGTTTAAAATCATTTTACAAATCATTTCTCACTATCAGTTTTCGAGCAAAGAAAATTTTTTCAAAGAGAAAAGTGATGAAAAGGCAATTTGAGCAGAGATTTTGAGAAATTGAGAAACCAAGAAGGAGATTCAAATTCAAACTGGAAACAGGCAAGTGGAGAACACAAAGCGGTGATTTAGCAACCAACGAAGTGTAAAGTGAAGAAGAATCAGCAAGCCCTAATCTCATGTATTTCAAAAGGTATTTCTCGAGTTCTTAAGATTTCTATCATGGCTTCTGCATCACATACCAGTTCTAGTGCATATGTCGAGTCTGCAAGTTTTATTCAACGAAAGTCCAAGTATAATGCCCTATCACAAGTTATGGCTGGTGTGATAGTAGAAGAGGGAATTTATGACTACATAGATTGCAAAATAGAAGACCTAGGGTCTCTAGCTATCCACACCTAGTTAGGTTTATTTTGTGGTAAAGATAAGAAGATCAAACCAGAGTTTAATATTTTGGAAAAGAAAAAGCTCCACAATGTTGTCTACTTCCTGGAAGATTTCATAGAAGATCACATAAGGATCATTCTAAGCAGAGTCCATGGTGATAAGATGTACTTGGAGAGGACACATGACATCACACTGCAGGCAATTCATGCAGTCACCAAATTCTACAACACAGGGGAAGTGTCAGCCCTAAGAATGATAACAAAAACTGAAATGGCCAAGCTCACCGGTTCCATGAGCGACTCACGAGGCATGACAGTAAATCCTATCAAGGATGATCTAGTGAAGTATGTGTGTATGGTGATTAGATATCGAACATTCTCAGCCAACAGGATTAACTCTGTAGCTGCTGTAGTGGTAAATGCTGCTTACCGGATGATAAAGGAGGATGAATCATTTGATCTGTGCACCAGTATGCAGAGACAACTCCTATTGAATCTGAAGGTGATCAAACAGGATAATTCACTTAGGTTTAAGTTTGGACAACTACTGGTTGGGTTGTTCTTCTATTTCCAAGGCTACTTCCCAGGAGTAGGAGATGTTCAGTGGTCTGGTGACCAACCGGTAACCAAGAAAATCAAGCAAAGCATTGAAGTACTTGGAACCAGTTACCCTGATATTCTGAACAAGTATTTTGATGAGTTCAGAAGGAAGATGAGCCAAATATTGAGGATATCAGGTGACATCGTCAAGAAATATGAAGATGATATTTGCTTCACCATCCAAGTAGATAAATGCATAATGGAGGCTGTTGAGCCTAGACAGGAAGAAGTGAAACCAATGGGCTATGAGGTGATGAATGATATGATGGAAGGGTATGCCTCTGCCCTTATTGCCTCACCGCTTGACTCTAAGGTGAAGAGAACCAACACCTACCTAGAAAAGATAGCACCGGTTGAGGAACCACCAGCAATGAAAGAAAAGGAATCGGCAGTGAAGAAGGCAAAGGCAGTGCCTATAGCATCCACACCAGTTACAACTAGAACTCCAAAAGTGACCAAGCGGTCACCAGCCAAGAGAAAACTAGAAGATGCACAGGCTAAAGTGTTCCAGAGAAAGAGGAAGACAAGGAACACCTCTCCAGACTCAGAAGAAACCTTGTCTGAGGAAAAGCCAAAGAAAACTTGTAAAGCAAAGAGGAAGACAAAGGATGAACTGGCATCATCTGCACCAGTAAATATTGATATCTCCTCCTACAAACCTTTGACACATTGTCAAAGAACTATCAAAAACATTAGGAGAAAAGTATTGAATGATTTAATTGATTATTTTGATGACTTTAATGATGATGAAAAGGAGGCAGTGGAAAAAGAAATAATTCAATATTTATGTATTAATGACCGGTCCCCTTCAGAAATTAGATCTGAAACACCGGATTCTTTGTATAAGTCCTTAGACAATAAATGGCGCATTACCATAGAGCAGGAACAGGAAATGAGAGAAAAAGTTTTTACTGAACACTTTCCTAATGTATCAAATTTGGAATTGTTTGATGTAATGAACTTATACAAAGGTCTTTTCTTCATGAGAAGAAGAAGACTCTAGTTACTGGAAGGAAAAGGTAAGGAAGTGCTCAAGAATACACACACTTGTGCTCTAGATGCTCTAAAGATGCATCGAGTGGCTGAAGCCAACCGGCAAGCTGAAAAAGAGCCGGTTATATCCAAACCGGGTGAAGTACTTGATGATGAAGGAAATCCAGTTGACGAACTGGTTGACACTATTGATGTCGATGCCTTGGATGGAGAAGATGTTACCCAGGAGATACCATCTGAGGCAATAGGACAAGAGAAATAGGTTGAACAGGAGAAGAAAGTTGAGGACAAATAGGAAGTGGCAAAGGAAGAGGTCAAGCAGAGGAAAAAGGAAGAAGAAGAGAAGCAAAAAAAGGAAGAAGAAGAGAAGAGGAAGAAGGATGAAGAAGGGAAGCGGAAAAAGGAAGATGAAGAAAAGAAGAAAAAGGATGAAGAGGAGAAGAATAAGAAGGATGAAGAGGAGAAAAAGAAGAAAGATGAAGAGGAGAAGAAGAAGAAGTAAACAAGGAGGAAGAAGAAGGAAGAAGAAGATAAGGAACAGGAGAAGAAGAAGGAAGCAGAAAAGAAAAAGGCTGAGGAGGACAAGGAAGTAGAGAAGAGGAGAGAAGCGGAGAAGAAGAAAGCCGAAAAGGACAAGGCAGGAGAAGCGGCGAAGAGAACACAAATGGAGACTCCAAAGGCAACCAGGAGTCAAGCTAAACTAGCTGATCTCACCAGTCTAATTGATCTCCAGTCTGCAAGTGAAACGGAGCTAATGCAGAGCATCAAGGTAGCTCAAGAGCGCCTTGAAATCATTTGATAGTAGAAGGAGAAGGATGTAATCCAAGTAGCTATGGATACGCTTACCAGTTTGATACCCAGTACAAATATTCTAAACACTGATTCATCACTAGCTAGACTTAAGCTCCTATGCACAGTAGTAGATGATCAGGTGCAGAGCCTTGAAGAGGCAACAAAGGCTAATTTCAAGAAGGGCATCAAAAAGCTCTTAATATAGCTCTGGTGAAGAAGTTGAATGAGCTCCAAACTGAACTAAAGAAAGGACAAAAGGATATAAGGGATGCTCTAGATGAGGGGAATCTGCTACTCAGCAAAATCTACCAACCCCATCTATTCTATGATGATGTGCTAGCTCAGAAGAAAAAACTTGAAAAGGACTTGCAATCCTACTTGAGCACATTCAAGCCGCCTTATGATTCCTTCACAACTTATGGGCAAACCGTTCACCGGTTTCACATCCAGTCAATGAAAATGGAGCAAGAGATCAGCACTTGGTCTAGAGATTTGCAGGAGCTACAACTGGTTCTACTCCCATGATTGCAAATTCTTCAGAAGTGCTATCTGAACCTGGATGCCTTAACAGTTACATAGGAGATGAGCACAATCGATGCCATGGAAGAACAGGTCTCCTAGATGTAGACAGAGCAAGAAGTAGCCACCTCCCTACTTGAGTCCTGGTCTTTGTCGATGAAACAATTCTTGCAGGACTTTAAATCTATTTTTGACAAGTATCATTCCTTATTGTCATAAACTTTTATTATTTTTAATATCAAATGGAAACAAAGTTGTTCAGCTGTACTTTGTCATCCTTGGCAAAGGGGGAGAAGAATTCTATTTGGAGAAGTATCTAGTAATTAAATTTTGATTATATGATCTATAGATCTCAATGTTTATCCTCTTTATGGTCCTTATGCAAAATTGTTATACATTGTATTGTCAAAGGGATAGTGTATATGCTTAGGGGGAGCAATTTTGCTAATGGCATGATTTTGTTGTAAAACACTTAGATGTCAAAATTTTATTTTCCCAAGTGTTGCCATCAATGCCAAAGGGGGAGATTGTTGGCATTTTTTATGTTTATGTTGTGATTGTCATTGATGGACACACACTTGCATTGAGATCCTCTTTATATGTATGAGTTAAAACACAACCGGTATTTGTTCCAACCAGTATGTTGTATTATAGTCTTTAGACTATTGATGTTTTGCAGAATGTGTTTCTCGGTCTGAAATGACATGTTGACCTCAAGCGGTACAAGGGTTTAAAGCGGCATAAAACATTTCTACCAGTCTTCATTTTTGTCAAATCGGCAACTGGCACTTTGTATGAACCGGTAATACTTTGTGATGAGTTACCCAACAATTGTTTAATGGTGTCGATACTATAGCGATTCTTTTTGTGATGTATTACCTAGTATGTCCAAGTTCATTGAACCTAGGAAATTGTGATGCAATCCTATTAGACCGACATGAAATTAGTTTCCTTTATAAGGACATCATGTCTAGGGTTTAGTAGAGTTGTTGTTATTGTTGTTGCGATAGCTGATATTGCGGCTAGGGTTTAAGGTGATTGAGGAGTTGGAGAGATTATGAATGTGTAGAAGACTGAAGTAATGCAATAATGCATTAAGAACGAGCTATCAAGGATCTAACCGAGCAGTCAGTAATATTAGCTAGATCAAACACTTGTTGATTACTCACATCTTTGACAAGTCTGTAGCCCTTAACCAGGTAGGCCCAAAATCCTCTTGTAAATCCTCTAACAAGGTGGTTCACACCTGTGGATCTAAAATCCTCTAGCAAGGTAGTCTTTAATAGGACTTGTCTCCTAACAAAGATTGAGATTCCTAACAGGATCTATTCTGGTAAAGAACACTGTAAGACCTTAACCGGTCTAACCTTAATCGTTCTGGTTCCTATTCTGCAGATAGTGACTTGTGAGTTCCATCTCACCATGGTTTTTCCCATTTGGGTTTCCACATCAAAATATCTTGTGCTATGGTTTTTGTGCTTCTGTGGGTAAATACATTATTAGCTATTTGGTTTGCATGTTTGTTAACTAGTTTGTTAGTTAAACTGTTTTACCGGTTTATTGCTAGTCTTGCAAAGTGTTTAAGTGCGAAGGTTTTTGGCATACTAATTCACCCTCCCCTCTTAGTATTCATCATTATCTTCACTTGCCTTTTCTTATTTTGAATTTATGGTTGAGTTATCTGCAAGCAAAGCATATTTTCGTGTGAGAATGTGCACAGTTTAGACTTGGGTATATTTCTGCAAGTGGTGATTTGTGAGTGCCAGTGTTACAATGGGTGGTCCGCTAGTTCCCCATGAGCCTACAGTGAATGATGTCCTCCTGCAAGATCAGGTTTGTGAACCCGAATTCTAAAATAGCAGCTGGCTAGATTATTTTTTGAAGATAACTAAGTTCAATGAGGATATTGCAAGAGAATTCACTCACACATTTTCTAATTGGGAAGCTCAAGTGAAAGGGTTGAGATTTATTACTATAGAAGAGTGGATTGCAGAGGTAGCAGGGTTGCTAGTAGACAAGAAAAAATACCCTGAAACAAAGGATGCACAAAGTGTGAGGGTAGAATTTACATGACCAATTGACCCACCTTTGGTAACAGACAAGCAGGAGACCAGACGAGAAACCATTCCCCCCAAATGGAGAGAAATAGCATTATATATCATGAAATATTTGACTTTCAAAGGGAGATTTGCATGCCTGCATTCTCACCATTTTAAGCTCCTGAGTCATCTACACCATGGGAGGAGAATGAATGTTCCTAATGTATTGTATAATCTTCTTTCCATCAGTTCACCGAAGATACAAAAAGGTAGGCCTCACTCTATCACTCATCACTGTTTGATCAAATTATTGGTTTAAAGATCTTTGAGAGATGTTTCGCAGATGACCTGGGATGAATTTGTAAAAGTTAAAAGGTTTAGGGTAAATAATATGGGTCCAGCAGAACAACCCCTGACTCAAGAAGGGGAAAATTTAGAAGAACTTGGTCCTGCCCTTGAACCCTCATCCTTCAGGATGTCACTGGTTAAGGATGTTCCTGCAGCAAAGGAACCCTCACCGATGAAACCTTATCAGAAGTAGCAAAAACCTCGACAGGGGTTCCATCACAAACCCTAATAAGAAATAGGGTTGTTGCACGGAAGGAGAAAGGTAAAGAGAAACAAGTTGGCATAGAGAAGAAGAAGGAGAAAGGAAAAAGTGTGGACTCAAGCCCTCCTATCAAAAATAAAATAAATATTGCAAAAGAAGATTCTCCTGCAGCCACTGAGGAAGCTGTGGAAATACTCGAAGGGTTGGATATAGAAAACCATCTTGTAGCCACCGAAGGAATTCCCTTGAGAAGAATTGGTAGGCTCTAAAGAAAACCTAAAAATAAAAAACCATTAGAGTAGTTGAGTGCCAGTATACTTGTTGATTCCTCAGAGCAAGAACTGAGCAATCCTTACCAGGATGTTATTTCTCTGACCTTGCTTGTGGAGTTGTAGGAGGCTTAGGAACCTGAGGAACTAAGTAAAGAAGGAGATAAAGAGGAAGAAATTCCTCATGGGCAACCACATGAAGGTATGTGCTTGTATGGGCTTGATAACTTGGCCTTTGTTGCATGCCAGATTGTTGAAGTAGAAGGCAGAGCTGGGAAGTCAAAACCCAAAGCACTAGTTCATAGACCACCCTCTTTTCTTACTAGTCATGCTTATGTTCTTTCCATCTATAGATAATGGGAATCAGAAAAACAAGAGATACAAAAAAAATTGATCAACAGAAGAAAATAATTGAACAAACAAATGAGGAAATTGTTGAGCTCAAAAATAAGGTGGCTACGGTAGTCACTATGATACCACAACTAATGCAGTATAGGGTGCCACCTCGAGTCTACTCCCTATATTTGAAAGAGTGGCATATTTGTTTTCAATTAATGAGAATTTTTAGAGATCTAAGTCCTTCTTTGGAAACACCATAGGAATTTTACCATGTTTATGAAACGTCTCCTACAACCATCAAAAATTTGCTTTGTGAGTTTTGTTTACATAATTATCTTGTCCCTAATGATGTTGACTAGAATCCTCTACTCTAAATTGGATACATTCAACTCAGAGCTCTCATGTCAAGGATTCAAAATGAAATTACTAGGGGAGAACAATTTAGGATGTACAGGAAGGATGAACTTGATCTCCCACTTCCATTGAGAGCTGAATCAAGGGATCTGAGATGACTCTATTATAATTGGTAGAAAAATTTGTATAGACCAAACTATGTGAATAATATTCTACCCATGAGAGAAGAAGTATTCAAAGAATATGAGCAGATGGCTATAGTTGAGGATCAGGTAGCAATTGGACATTTAGTGCAGCACTAGAATAGTCTACCTGATTAATTGAAACAGTCTTAGCCGCATTCCTTGCCAAATTATCATGAAACACTCAAACAAGCACCCAAATATATACATTTGGGCAGAACAAAAGGAAGACATTGGTTTCCCCTTAGTTTTCCCCCACCCATTCTTCTATGACCACTGATGGGATGCAGGGATATGACCCACCTTATAATGAAGCAACAGAGTGCACTAGGTGGACATGGTTGGAAAAGGTGAAGGGGTTTTACTAGAGCCTGGTTATAGGAAGATCTAGATAGGTTACCCCTGACAATTTCAGAATTAATGCTAGGATTAGAAACTTTCATGTTGTTGGAGGACCAACAAGAAGCTAGGCTGGGGGGTAATGATGAGCCAAAATAATGGCTCCATTTTGTCAAATATTATCATAAAACTCTTGCTTTGATAATATGTTTGGGTAATGTATGGGTCATAGGACTTTCCTTGTCGATGTCTTCTTCTAGTATTTATGGACCTGATTTATCCTAGACCTAAGGTTGTTGACTAATAATCTTGTTACTGTGTCATTTATTCCTCATGACAAGAGCGAGTCATCCTATAAAAAAAACTTTCATTCAAAGTCCTTATCTTTCTTGTGACACCTTGGTTCAAGCCCCTAGTACGTCTATAAATCCTTTTTCAATCAAATGTCAAGTTTAGGTAATTGGTCGAACTCTGTGAACACGTTGAACCATCTTGAACTGTGTTCAATAGGTTCATTTAGGTTCCATAGGTTCATAGGTGTTCAGGAAGGTTTTTCATACTAATATTTTCTTTGAGCGTCTTGTAGCGGCTCTCTAAAGTTTCTCGTTCGGTGATTTGTTACTTTATTTCTCTCCGGGTTTTGAACTCATTGAACCAAGTTCAAGAGGTTCAAACGTGTTCAACATGTTCAATATAGCACAAATGGTCAACAACTTGGTATAATTAATTTTCTCGGCAAGATTTTCCTTGAGCGCGGCGTACATCTTGAATTACTTGAACGCTAATGAAATTTGTTCAGGATGTTCTTATGTGTTCAAAGTTGGTGGGTCCCGTAGGTTTTAATGATTTGATGGTGCATTCATTGCCAAATATGAGGAAGTAGAACCATGTCTTAAGTGACATCAATCCTTGGTTTTTCAAAGTAAGTAATCATTTCGAGAACTGGTGGTTACTTCAAAAATGCCGCCATGCATTCAATGCATGCGTGAGATGTCCAATCTACAAACTGAACACACTCAGACTGAAAATTGGAATTATTGCATTCAATGTTTCTGTATCATTGCCTTCACTAATAAGGTATGAAGGATTGTTAGTGCTCCGCATTTGTTCCTCGCTACTGCGTTTTTGTTTTTCCTAGATAGGAGTCTTGTTTGCTGCTAAGTCGTTGTTTGGTTGTTCAACTGTGAAGGTGAGTTCTTTTCTCGTTCTCTCCACTAGTTTTTGCTTGCATTTTCTCTCTCATAGAAAGTTTTGCTACAACCAGTTTAGGCTTACTGCTTTGAAGTATGAAGTCCACATTACATTTGTTTGGGAATGTTTTTAGCCTGGCATCCACTAAACCCATAGTTAGCGATAGCGATCTAAAAGGGGAAAATCTTGAGGTGTTGAAAGAGAGGGTGTTTAATGGAATTGACAAATCTTTTGGTGTGGAGATTTTGAGTAGTGGCCTCATAGAAGCGGCAACTTTTCATCCAGCCATTCCTTGCCCAGAATTGATTCGGGAATGTATCGCTAGATATGACCCTAGTGTCTGAAACCATTAGGAGAGAAAATGGCAAAACCCTTCTTGCCATAAATCGTGAAGTAATTTCCTCAGTCTTCAAGATACCTGATTACCAGTTCTCCAACTTTTCCCCTACTCAGTCAATCACTGAGTTCAATGCAAACAAAACCAGACACCATAACAATGTAGTAAAATTCTGGTTGAAGGTTCCTCAAAGAGGTGGTTCTAGGTTACCAAAGAATCCTAATAAGAATCACATGTTGCCTCACATTCATGATGTTATGCTTTTGTTGCATCAGGCCAGAGGATCTGCTGAAGCTTATAGCTTCGACGACTAGATTTATTGATATGTGTAGCTGGTTTTGGAAGGGAAGCAATATTTGGATTGGGATGAATTGATTGCTGATTCAATGAGAGAACAATTGAGTATGGCTAAACAGTTCAAACAGAACTTCTTTATGTCTTCGTATCTCTTGTATTGTTTGGCTTGTGTTAAGGAGTTGGTTGGAATACCAAAATAGCTCACTGAGGAGGATGTTTCCGTATATGAGTTCTATCCCATGCTACAAAAGGATAAAGCCTTATAGGACTTCAAAAGGGTGCACAATGCTTTTCTGGGTGACATGTGTCATGAATTGAAGAATATGAAAGTGAAAAGAATCTCCGACAATGCATAGACTTTGATTAAGAGGTTTGGTACTTTTTATATCTAGTTTCCATGCTCCTGTTACATAAGGGTAGGTGGCTTTGAAGAGGAGCCCTTCAAGCTCTGTAATCAAAAAGGCACAACCCAAGGATAAATGGGAGGGTCATTTTCCCATCCGATTGGGTGTGTTGTCCTACAATTCGATGTCTGACGCTTTGAGTATTGGAGTAGATCTCAGGAATTTCAATTTTTCCCTATACCCTAAAAGGAAAGGTTTCGATAATAAGGGTTTTTCCCGAAGTCTTGGTCTAATGCCATACCTCCCAATGCCACAATTAGAAGATTTCTGGGAAGATTGTACAGATGAACTCGAAGTGTTCAAAGGGGAAACATGAGGATAGTGTTAGAACAAGTCATTTCATTGCAGGTAAAGTTGGACACTAAGGGACTCGAAGAGGACTATCTAGAGTTGTTCGAACCAGGATACTTAGCCTGTGCAGAAATTGAAATGCCTCCAATTGGCTAGGATGAGGAAGAGAAAGATGATATACAGTTAAGGACCAGAGGAGTTTTAGAAAGGACCGCAGCATGGGTTGCCAATAAGAAAGTAGCAAAATCAGGTGTTAAGTCTAATTCTGCAAGAAATAATGAGGTCCCTCTACGTTCACCAAAGCATCTTTCTAACAATGCTTCTATGCCTGTTCATGTAGGTAAGGATAACAAGCCGCCCCAGCTTAGACATAGGTCTAATTCAACTTTGGATTTTTGTACTCCTGAGCATACCTGGTCCCGAAGTGCCGCTCAAAGAAAGATGGATCAAGCAAAAGATACAAGGGTGAAAGATACGATTCTTGATGCCCAGATATTTGAAGTTGAAGACTTGGATAGCAATGTTGCCAATGCCTTGGATTCTCATACAGTGACTAAGGCTATGATGCCACCTTCCAAAGCGATCGAAGGAACAACCAGCTCCGGTGCGACTCCTAAGTGGTTGACCACTTCGATGAATAGGAACAGGAATTTTCTTCCTGTGACCATTTGGATTGAGGAAATGGTCGTTAAGTACATAGAGAAGAGTCCTAAGCTGAAAAGATTCAAGACTACTGCCCGCTTGGACAATAATGAGGGAACTAGAAAATGGGTTGTTGAAATCGCTTTGTACAAACCCAAGGATGAAAACAAGGAGGCTAGCCCTAATGATTTTGAGATCACGAAGGTGGAATTGGGAAACATGAGTAGAGACATAGACAATCATTTCTTCTAGGTATCGGCAAAGAAAATGCTCACCAGATCAAAGAAAGATGGGCGAGAAAAGAGAGAGTTAAAGCGACACATAAATGTTTTGGCCCAGTTCATCGACAGTATTGGTTGCTTTGGGGCACTTCCAATATCTCATGCTACAGAGAGCTTCGACCCAACTTCACCAGAAAATAAAAAGTTAATGAGCCAAGTTCAATGAGCCAAGAGTATTGTTGAAGCCGTGGAAAAATGGATTGAGGGAATAATCAAGGACGGCGAGAAGTACATCACCGACTCTTGGAGGCTATGTGATGAGATACAGAGTCTTATTGCCAAAGTTCAAAATCAGTTGGTGCCATGGGAGAAGGAGGAGCACAAATGGCAGAATATCTTGCCCTTGTTTGCCAAAATAGAAGAATATGGAGTTACCAGGTTTTTGACGGAACACTCAATCAAGTTGGTGGTGGATGAATGTCAGCTTTTTGTGCTGAAGAAAACCATAATGTGGTGAGTGCTTACCTTGAAGTCTATGATCACTAACGCTAAGACCTCTATTTACGAACTCCAAGATCTCCAGTGCAGCATAGTTAATGATAACAAGGTGGTTAACCCTGACCATGATTGGTAGTTGGGAATTTGCGGGTTGAACACACAAGATGCAATCAGGTCTTTCCAGATAAATATGGAGAAAATCAAGGCCAAGGGTAATTTCACTCTGGAAGATATAACAAGGGTGGCTAGGATTGAGTCTATGACTTTCATTGGAAATGATCAGCTGCCGAAACATGTCGAAAAGATGGTGAAGCACCGGTGGAATAAGGAGGCAGTGAAGGCAAAGATCAATGCGATGAAAGTTCTAAACCAATCCATTGTTCAAGAACTCACAACCGCTCACGACGCCCGTGAAAGTGGAGAGGATGATGATGATGGAACAATGGCATAATGCATTGATTCAGGCCCGGTTCCCTTTATTTTTGTAATTTCTCATGGTTATGCAAAGACTTCAGGACATTTGTCACAAAATACATCTTGTTGGTTTCATAACTATTTACGAGGGAGGTCGAGTTTTCAGGGAGACCTCCCTTGTTCTAAAACTATAAATTAAGGAAAGATAGATAGAATAGGGGTTAGATTTGGTGACCAATTTTTGGTTAGTTTTTGTTTTTCCCTCTATTTTTTTTAATTTTCTATTTTGTAGAAGGAAGAATCAGACTGCTAAATCTGGAATGGAAAAAGATTTATACATGTATTATCATGCTTTTGTTGCATAAGAATATATATAGAATGATCATACTATTCTTGGGAGAAGGAAAATATGTGGGTTTTGAATCTGTGTAGGTACATGTCTTTGCATATGTTTATCTAATCAGATAATAGTAAGGATCTTTCCATTGCAGAAAATTATTATTCTTCTGGTATTCCTTCGAGTGTTTGTTTTCTTTTAAAAAAGATTCATGTTTGAGGACAGATTTGTTTTCTTTAATTTGTTCATTCTTTATTAAACCTATGGAAATGGTGTACTAAACTTTGATTCAGTTGTTGTCATCTCTTGTATTGAAAAGATAGGAAAAATTGCTTTCTCCTTTTTAGGAAACATGTGTGAAATATTGGCCTCTCATCCAAGAATGAAGTAGGCAGCCTTACATGCTTTCGGGTTAAAGGCTACTATTCAAATTAAAATAGCTAAAAGCATTCCTTGAAAAACTAAGATAGGGAGCTATACCTATGAAAAATTCAAAGGGAAGTGGTTTATACAACACTTACCCAACTGTTTAGTGAAACACTTGTCCTTAAAATAAGGCGACAGAGTTCAAAATTTATCATTTTAAAAAGGGACAAATCTATTCACTAACAAATTTTTATACAGTTAATCTATGCAAATTATCTAAATTAATATGGTTTAAATTATGTTATGTTAACATCAATGGATACACATGTTTTTGTACATATTAACACCATGATGCAGTGTTAGCTAAGATGAAAAGATGACTAAGCTTGCAGTTTAAAGACACTTTAATATGTTGTTGCATGTAGACCCAGTAAAAGTGGAGCAGAGTTAAAGAAGGTCATAACCAATTAACCACTTCCTCAGTGGAGCGATCTATGGAGAATTCATGATTGTTCCCCATGGAACATAAATCTAGGAAGGAGGTTACGCTATATTTTCTAAGTAGCACAATAGTTGTTGTTGTTCTGCATTTATGTGCTTACTTCTTCTTCTAGTGTAATAAATCCTATTCACCTATTCCCTTGGGACGTGGGTTGATCAATTAAGAGTTTGTTATAAGTTTTCACATAAATAAAGGTCTCTATCTCCTCATGGAAGTAAGAGAGAACGACCATAGAGTTAGTAGTATTCAGTTTTGAGACATATGTATGTGCAGTCAATCTGAAGTAAATAAAAATAATGGTATTCAAAGTTTATCAATTTTTATCTGAGTTATGGAGAGTAGTTCCTGTGTGTTCTTAAGTTCATTCCCATTTTGTTATAGTTATTATTTTGGTATTCGACTGTTCCTGCAACCATTGGAAATAGTTCCTATGTTTGTTCCTGCAGCCAAAGCAGGCAGAGTAGTTCCTCTCCATCGTCCAAAACGTTGTCATTAGTAGTATTTTCTTAATTTATTTCCAATTGTGAGTTTTAATAAAGTATTATGTCACCATGTTTCTACATATTTGTTTTAGAGAATTTCATTTTTTCAGCAGTAGAGTAAAATGGTTGCAATACGAGCTTAAGTGCAAATACAGTGCTGGCTCATTTCAATTTTACGTCTCTGGTCGATAAAGTAGATGAACCTTTGCTATAGGGAAGTTTTTTCCTTAGTAAGGATGTTTAATCTTTGAGCTAAGTCTTTAGAACCTAGTTGTTATTCCAATTGCAAGGACCAACAAGGTCTATCACAAAGAGTGGTTGTTTGGGCATGCATGCATTTACAAGAAACTTTTGTATAGTTATAGTTGAAAGCCTGGTCCCATAATCATCATCGGACATTGTTCATCTTTCATTATGTCATACATCCCAAGCCCTCTATTCCTAGTGCAGGGGCACCCAAAACAAGATTGGCCACCATGAAGCCATAATGAAGATTTATGAGATATTAAGTCTAGGGTATATGCACGAAGTTGTGGTGCCAAAAAGGTGCCACACTTTTTTAAAAATGAAAAATGCTCATAAGGAACACACCTAATAAGGCACGTGCACTATAGGGTGTGTGCCATATAGTGCATGTGCCTTATAAGGTGTGCACCTTATGAGAGAATGTGGGCTTGGATCACGAGTCAAGGGTCCCATATCACCGTTTTTTGGTGCAGCTCATTTGGCTAGCACCAAATGACTTCCATTGAAATTTTTTAACCTTTGATAATTTTCTCCTCTATACCCTATAATCTATACTCTATACCCTATAGTTTGATAGCCACAACCATAAAAATTAAACCATTTCAAACCTATAACAAATACCCTAGATTGTATGGCCAAATATGCTAAATCCTCCACCCTATACAATAACCATAGACCCTATAACCCAATATGCTAAACCATATGAGGTCATTATGGGTTGTAGGGTGTCCTAAGGGGTCATATGGTGTCCTATGACCCCTTAGGACACCATATGACCCCTTAGGACACAATGTGAACCCTAGCGACACGTAAGGGGTTATATGGTATCCTAAGGGGTCATAGGACACTATATGACCCGTTAGGACACCATATGACCCCTTAGGACATCATATGACCCACAACAACACTATAGGGTGTTCTAAGGGGTCACATGATGTCCAAAGGGGTCATATGGTGTCCTATTACCCCTTAAGACACTATATGACCTATACCGACACTATATGGTGTTCTAAGGGATCACATGGTGTCGTAAGGGGTCATATGGTATCCTAAGGGGTCATAGGACACTATATGACCCCTTAGGACACCATATGACCCCTTAGGACACAATATGGTGTCATTATGGGTCGTATGGTGTTGTAAGGGTTCATATCATATCCTATGACCCCTTAAGACACCATATGACCCCTTAGGACACAATATGGTGTCGTTATGGGTCGTATGGTGTCCTAAGCGGTCATATGGTGTCCTATGGGGCAATAGGACACCATATGACCCCTTAGGTGTCGTTAGGGATCATATTGTGTCTCAACGGGTCATATGGTGTGATATGACCCCTTAAGACACCATATGACCCTTTAGGACACCAGACGACCCATAATGACACCATATGGTGTCCTAAGGGGTCATATAGTACCATATGACCCCTTAAGACACCATATGACCCTTTAGGACACCATACAACCCATAATGACACCATATGGTGTCCTAAGGGGTCATATAGTGTCCCAAGGGTTCATAGGACACCATACGACCCCTTGGGACACAATGTGAACCCTAACGACATGTATGGGGTTATATGGCATCCTAAGGGGTCATTGGACACTATATGACATGTTAGGACACCATATGACCCCTTAGGACACCATATGACACCTTAGGACACAATATGGTTTTGTTATGTGTCGTATGGTGTCGTAAGAGGTCATATGATATCCTATGACCCCTTAGGACACAATATGATGTCATTATGGGTCGTATGGTGTCCTAAGGGGTCATATGGTGTCCTATGACCCCTTAGGACACAATATGGTGTCGTTATGGGTTGTATGGTGTCCTAAGGGGTCATATGGTGTCCTATGGGGCCAGAGGACACCATATGACCCCTTAGGTGTCATTAGAGATCATATTGTGTCTTAACAAGTCATATGGTGTATTATGACCCCTTAAGACACCATATGACCCCTTAGGAAACCATACGACCCATAATGACACCATATGGTGTCCTAAAGGGTCATATAGTGTCCTAAGGGGTCATAGGACACCATATGACCCCTTAGGACACAATGTGAACCCTAATGACACTTAAGGGGTTATATGGTATCCTAAGGGGTCATAGGACACTATATGACCTGTTAGGACACCATATGACCCATTAGGACACCATATGACCCCTTAGGACACAATATGGTGTCATTACAGGTTCTATGGTGTCCTAAGGGGTCATACAGTGTCCTAAGGAGTCATAGAACACCATATGACCCCTTAGTTCACAATGTGAACCCTAGTGACACGCAAGGGGTTATATGGTATCCTAAGGGGTCATATGACACTATAAGACTCATTAGGACACCATATGACCCCTTAGGACACAATATGGTGTCTTTATGGGTCGTATGGTGTCGTAAGGGGTCATATGGTATCCTATAACCCCTTAGGACACCATATGACCCCTTAGGACACAATATGGTGTCACTATGGGTCATATGGTGTCCTAAGAGGTCATATGGTGTCCTATGACCCCTTAGGACACCATATGATCCCTTAGGACATAATATGGTGTCTTTATGGGCCGTATGGGGTCCTAATGGGTCATATCGTGTCCTATGGGGCCATAGGATACCATATGACCCCATAGGTGTCGTTAGGGATCATATTGTGTCTTAACAGGTCATATGGTTTGTTATGACCCCTTAAGACACCATATGAACCCTTAGGACACCATAGAACCCATAATGACACCATATGGTGTCCTAAGGAGTCATATGGTGTCCTATGACCCCTTAGGACACAATATGGTGTCATTATGGATCGTATGGTGTCCTAAGGCATCATCTGGTGTCTTATGGGGTCATAGGACACCATATGGCCCCTTAGGTGTCGTTAGGGATCATATTGTGTCTTAACGGGTCATATGGTGTGTTATGACCCCTTAAGGCACCATATGACCCCTTAGGACACCATACAACCTATAATGACACCATATGGTGTCCTAAGGAGTCATATAGTGTCCTAAATAGGACACCATATGACCCCTTAGGACACAATGTGAACCGTAACGACACGTAAGGGGTTATATGGTATCCTAAGGGGTCATAGGACACTATATGACCCATTAGGACACCATATGACCCCTTAGGACACCATATGACCCATAACGACACTATATGTTATGCTATGGGGTCACATGGTGTTGTAAGGGGTCATATGGTATCCTATGACCCCTTAGGACACCATATGACCCCATAGCACAACATATAATGTTGTTATGGGTCATATGGTGTCCTAAGGGGTCATATATGACCCCTTAGGACATAAAATGGTGTTGTTATGGGTCGTACGGTGTCCTAAGGGGTCATATTGTGTGCTATGACCCCTTAGGACACAATATGGTGTCGTTATGGGTCATATGCTATCCTAAGGGGTCATATGGTGTCCTATGGGGCCATAGGACACCATATGACCCCTTATGCATCATTAGGGATCATATTGTGTCTTAATGGGTCATATGGTGTGTTATGACCCCTTAAGACACCATATGACCCCTTAGGACACCATACAGCCCATAATGACACCAAATGATGTCCTAAGGGGTCATATAGTGTCCTAAGGGGTCATAGGACACCATATGACCCCTTAGGACACAATGTGAACCCTAACAACATGTAAAGGGTTATATGGTATCATAAGGGGTCATAGGACACTATATGACCCATTAGGACACCATATGACCCCTTAGGACACAATATGGTATCGTTATCAGTCGGATGGTTTCATAAGGGGTCATATGGTATCTTATAACCCCTTAAGACACCATATGACCCCTTAGGACACAATATGGTGTCGTTATGGGTCGTATGGTGTCCTAAGGGGTTATATGGTGTCTTATGACCCCTTAGGACACCATATGACCCCTTAGGACACAATATGGTGTCGTTATGGGTTGTATGGTGTCCTAAGGGGTCATATGGTGTCCTATGGGGCCATAGGACACCATATGACCCCTTAGGTGTCGTTAGGGATCATATTGTGTCTTAACGGGTCATATGGTGTGTTATAAACCCTTAAGACACCATATGATTCCTTAGGACACCATACGACCCATAATACACCATATGGCATCCTAAGGGCTCATATAGTGTCCTAAGGGGTCATAGGACACTATATGACCCCTTAGGACACAATGTGAACCCTAACAACATGTAAGGGGTTATATGGTATCCTTAGGGGTGATAGGACACCATATGACCCCTTAGGACATGATATGACCCATAACGACACCATATTGTGTCCTAAGAGGTCATATGGTGTCCTAAGGGGTCATAGGATGTCATATGACCCCTTACAACACCATAGAACTCATAATGACACCATATTGTGTCCTAAGGGGTCATATGGTGTCCTATGGGGTCATCGCACACCATAGGACCCCTTAGGTGTCATTAGGGGTCATATTGTGTCTTGATGGGTCATATGGTGTGTTATGACCCCTTAAGACACCATATGACCCCTTATGACACCTTATGTTGTCATTATGGGTCATATGGTGTCCTAAGGGATCATCGCACACCATAAGACCATACTGACCCCATATGGTGTACTGGGGGCTTATATGGTGTCCTAAGGGGTCATAGGAAACAATACGAACCATACTAACTGTAGCATCGTAAAATTGTGACACTTGCAATTTCGACTGCATTTGGGTCTTCACGATGGCAGTGCAACATTGAACCTGAATGGAGACCCTAAAACCTATTTGCAACATCAAAAACTGCATCTTTCTGCACCTTGGCCTGATCCTCCTTGCACCTTGCTGTCCCGGGAGGTGGGACCATGGTGCCTAGCGCCCTGGTCCTTCAAGACCATGGTGCCTAGCGCCCTGGTCCCTCAGGACCATGGCGCTCAGCGCCCTGGTCCTTGGCCCTATTTTGGGCCCGGTCTCTTGTTGGGCATTAGGTCTTCAATTTTGCAATTTGGAAAATAATGTGCCTAGGTCGGCCTAAGGTCAAAAAAATCAGTCTCCTAACCCTAATTGACAAGTATATAAACTACATTTCCCCTCCCAGAAAGAAGAGGAAAAACATATGTGTGCAAGAGGCGGAAGTGATAGGAAAAACATTCAAACATTCAAACATTCAAACATTCAAGCATTCTTTCAAGCAATTGAGCATTCTAGGTCTCCATTCAAGGCTAGGTGTTGCATTCAAGACAAGGATTCAACCATTGAAGAGGAGATCACCTAGAACACACAACATCATTACACCTTCGCATGTAAGAATACAAACATTCTTACAACAAGGTATCAGTACTTGATTACATTACAAACATTTACATTTATAGCATTCTCATCTCTTGGTTAATTCCAAAACTGGGGTTTGACCTGAAGGCAAACCCCTAATCCCTAACCCCCCAATCGTCCTCTCTTTTCTGTGTGTAGGTTGCAGGTACGTGGTTGTAATTGAAGATCTGGAGTCCTTGTGCAGAGACGAACAGATCCCCCTTTGTTTCGCGGATTTTTCGGAGGATCGTGTGCACTCCGGGCGCCATCGTCCTGTCAACTTTCACTCAAACTTGCAGGACAACATCGTCTTGACATTTTACTGCTAATTTCAGGTCCGTAGCTTCATCCTGTGTCCCTATCTCTATCTACAAGCGAATCTTTCTTACTTTCACATACACTCCTAGTTCAATCCTTCTATCTACATTCTTTACAAAAGAGGGTATCCTTGCTGTCTCAACCCTTGAAACTCATTTAGAATTCAATCTTGCATTGTGTGGGATTGGATCTTGTGAGTTTCAACCCCTCTTTTGAATGTAAAGTCTCTCCTAAGTGAAAACCGTCAATCCTAGTGACCTCCTTTCTCTCTCCTTGGAGTGGGGGAACACCTAGGGTTTGATTTTCCGCTTTACATTTTGGTGAACCTGACGTGAACATCTTAATTCTGATTATTCATGGTTAGATCTGAAAAAAATTTGCTTCCTTAATTACATTTCCATGTTTGATCTTTTGCAAATTTTAGAGGTTAGTTGCATAAAAACCCTAAATTTTCTTTTTTAAGTAATTGAGCTTGTGAAATGTTTAATTGTTAATGTTTGTTTCAGATCTACCCTTCTATTGCAAATTGTCAATTCACTTTAATTCTAAAAATTAGGTGGTTAAGTGTCAAAACCCTAATTTTTAAAACCCTCTTGATTCAACCTTTGACTGATGATTTCACTGATCAGAACACCTCCAAATCGGCTGTAACTTTGGATTCCGCAACAAAATCATAATATCTCTCATCCCTGAAAATTTTGAAAAAATTTGCGAGGACCGTGTGTACCCCGAGCGCCATTGTCCCCGACATTTTTTCCGAAATTTCGGGAGCTAGATCTTACTGTGTTTTTCTGCTAGAATCCGGAATCTTGGCTGATTTCATCAATTCTAACACTTTCAAAATTAAAGTCAAAGTTGGTCTAGTGATTGCTTGGATTAAGGCTTCTAATCATTCAAAAAGTGTTGAAATTGAAATTTCGTGTCAAAATTGTGTTTCTTACTGTCCTAAATCTAAAAAGTGTGTTGGCATTCATTCAAAGTTTCAGTGCTTTATTCAAATTTTTGCAGTTTGTGACTTTTGAAATTAAATGTTTAATTGCAACAACTTTGATGTCCGCTTTCAAAATTGAATTTTGCATGAAATTGAGTCAACTTTTAAATTTCAAAGCTTGCATTGCTTTTAGTATTCCCTCTAAAATCATAAAATTCAAAATTTCAGTTTCCCTCTCTTTTTCAAAATTCAAATTTTGCATTTTTCAACAATCTTGGTAGGGTTCAATTTTGAGATTGCAACTTTAATTTGGCCTATCTACAGATCGTAAAATCACTCAATTTTTTCAGATTAGCTTTAAAATCATCATAACTTTCATCCCTGAAAATTTCAAAAAAAGTTGCGAGGACCGTGTGCACTCCGTTCGCCACGGTCCTCGACATTTTTTTCAAAATTTTGGGAGATTGTCATGATTGCATTTAACAGCTTAAATCTAGGAGATTGGCTGATTTTATTGAAATTTGCTACCTCTAAATTTGAAAATAAATTCAAAATTTAAGATTTCAATTTTCAAGATAACAATTAAAATTAAGAGCTACCCCCCTTGGCCCTAATTTTCAATTGTTCCTACCTTTCCTGGAAGTTGTGTTTCCCTCTTCTTTCACAAAGTTCAAATTGGATAATCATTATCTCATTGTTCAATTTTGCCAACTTTATTTTCAAAATTCAAAATCTTCTCTCTCTCTCTAGTGCATGAGTTTTACAACAATAAGCTCTACATACACTATTCCCATTAGACGAAGCCTTAGAATTAAGTCTTTCCAAGGTTTAATTACCGAGGAGATGGAACCTAATTTGAATGGCCTTTTTAACGAGGACATGGGTAATTCCTCTAATCCTCTCAATGATGAAGAAGCTCTCCATGAGGTTTCTGTAGAACAACTTTCAAAATTGGGTGACCAATTTGATGATTTTCAGCAATGGATGTCTCAAGAATACCCCGATAGTCAAGCTCTTTCATTAATTGAGGGTCTAAAATGTATGGTTCAAAGTGATAAGAATGGAATTGATATTTTGCATAGTATTGCACACATCGTGGATTCAAATGTGATGCCTATGAAGAGTTGTGCCAAAACTTTAGGTTATACACAACCTCCTACTCAAGTCAATCATTCTATTCCTTTGATAACTTCTATTGCTAGTATACCTACTTTTACATCAAACATAATGACTACTTCAATACAAAACATTCCACCTATGATCACCAGTCATGGGGGCAATCCTTCCTCTTCAATCAACCCTCTTCCTTCATTCAATCTAACTTCTTCATTCATTCCTTCAATGAGTGTCCCTATTACATCTCCACAAATGAACATGACGCAAGGGGGCAATTCATTCAACCATTCCATTCCTCCTTGTAGTGCTCCTTTTTTCCAATCATCTCCTATGACTAACTATCATAATGTCCCACCACCTTACTCTCAATCAATACCTTCTTTCAATAACATAATACCTCCATCACAATCTAAGATGTCTAATATGAACTCTTCGACTGAAGCGACCATTAACAATCTTGCACAAACTATCTCTTCTTTACAGCAACAAATTGCCTCTATGAATCAATCTAAGTTTAGTGTACCCCCATTTGATGTTGCAAGCCCACTTTCTCTTGACATTGTTTGAGCTATCCCCCCTAAGCATGTTGAAATCCAGCAGTTGGAGCTTTATAATGGTAAAGGTGATCCTCTAACACATGTTAAGACGTTTTAAACAATATGTACCGATTTTGCTCATGACCAAAGGTTGCTTGCAAAACTGTTTACTAGAACATTAAGAGATAAGGCTCTACACTGGTATTGCTCATTGCCTTCCTATTCTATTACTTCTTTCCAACAACTTGCAAATGCTTTTATTCAACAATTTCAAAACAATATAAGTCCTAAAGTTACTTTGATTGATTTAATGCATTGTAAACAAGGTGTTAAAGAAAAAGTGACTGATTTCATTGGTAGATATAAGCATTTCTGTGCTCAAATTTCTTTTCCAGTACCTCACAATGATATTCAAAGAATCTTTATTTCTAATTTACAAAAAGATATTAGAGAAAAACTTTTGTTTTCTGAGTTTACTTCTTTCCAACAGTTGTGTGCAACTCTTCACAATTATCAACTGACTGTGAGTCAAATGGAACATGCAAATCCTATGGCTCTGAGTGATAAGGGTGATAGTAGTCAACAACCATTTGGGAAGTTTAAACCGAACCGAGAGTTCGTTAAGTTCAATGTAAACATCACCAAAAACAATGTGAATGCAGCATCAGGTGTGCCTCCTATTTCTAAGTTTTTCAAGAAAGAAAGAGAGTTTACTCCTTTGAATGAATCATTGCATAGTATTATGAATAAGTTATTGGAACAAAATGTGCTTACCCTCCCTCCTATAAAGAAAATAGATCCTACAAAGATTAATTCACCCTATTTTGATAACAAATCTTTTTGTCAATTTCATCGTCAACCTGGGCATGATACTGAAAAATGTTTTGCTTTAAAGGGTAAAATTCAAGATTTGATTGATAATAATACTATCTTTGTTTCAGGTGTGAATGATAAAGGCAACACATTTGTAGCTCTTCCTAACCAAAATCTTAAGATTTTTACTGATCCATTACCTTCTCATACCTCTAATGTGATTGAGACTAATGATTCCTCTTTCTCACCTGATGGTCTTGTGTCTATGACTCCGAATGTGATTAACTTTGTAGAGTAGCAGAAAATCCCTAAAGAACCTTCCATCACATTTGATTCCAGTGAAACTATCAGGGCACCTGATGGTCCTTTATATATAGTTGCAAAAGTCAAGAATACACCTTGCCATGGAGTGCTTATTGATCCTTCTTGCATGGTTAATGTTATTACTGAAGAATTTCTTTTTACTTTGCAATTGAATCAAGTGATCTATGACAAAACAAATGTGGTTGTGAAATTATTTGATGCATTTTCTTCTCCTGCAATTGGTTCTATTACATTACCTATTGAGGTCCATAACAAATCCCTTGATGTGAGCTTTGCTATTATTCCATCATCCGAACAATTTCGTGTGACGCTAGGCTATCCTTGGCTATCTTCCATGAAAGCTATTTCTTCTCCTATTCACAAGTGTTTGAAATTTCCCCATAATGGTGAAGTTGTTACTGTCAATCATAATCTCTTTAAACCAGCTGAAAGAACTTCTAGCGTTCCTATTGATTATCTTTGGCCTAAACAATTCCAATCTCTTCCACCGTGAAGTGATCATCTTTTCAAATCTTATCAAAAGTGGAAAAAAGATATGATCCTATCTCTAAGTGAACCTCGAACACCCGAACTTGATATTCCTATCGTTCTTGAGAAGGAAGTTCTTCCTTTGAAAGATAAAACTAATGTCTTTCCTCAAGAAGATTCCCAACCCATTCCTATGGATGTGACTATGTCTATGTCTAATAAAATTTCTAAAAGTAGACCTATACCTCCTCGTCATGATGGAATTGGTCTCCTTCCTAAACCAAATATTCCTCCTTTATATGGAGCAGTTCCTCCTCCTTCCTCTTATAAAGAGAAGAGACCTTCCTCTTCTCCTATTATCCAACCTAAGAGACCACAACCTATACACCCAAGTGATAAGGATGAGAACATTCCTCCTTTTCAATCTTCTCCACTTCCTACTAAGACTAGACAAAATCGTTCTGCGCGTCAGCGCCGATGAAAGCGTCATCTTAGAGCTCGTGCAGTTGCTTCTCAAACTTTGCAATCCCCAAAAACACCTTCAGCTAGTATTATTCCATTTTCTCCTCAGCCGAAAATTGAGCCAAAATCTCCTAAGCATAAGATGCATGATGGTTTTGATCCTGTGTGAGTTAAAGATCCTATTTTTATAAATCTTGATGATGATATAGATGAAAATGTTATTCATGATGAAAATGTTACTTCTCTTGCTTCTGATAGTGAATATGAATATGTTGATATTGATAACCATTTATCTAACGAATTTTCTAAAGAACTTATCCTAGCTCCTAGACAAGAACAACGTGGCTTGGAACATGAACATAGCCCTTGTTTGGATCTTGTGATAGCTCCATCTACTGTGTTGGATGTTCCTCCTCTAGCATGTTTCCTGCCTTCCCGAAATATTGATCAACAAGATCAGGGGGTGGATGACGTGCTAGAATAGTTCATTAGCATAGCAGACTCTCTCCTCCTCTCTTGATATCTTTTGTTACTTCTTCTATGTGTTATTCTCATTCTTCTATTTGTTGTCCTTAGTGTTGTCTACTTGAGGATGATGCAAAGCATTGAGATCTCTTTTGGTCTCTCTCATGTTGACTCAAAAGACACATGTGTTCCCTTCTTCTAGGTGACCTTCCTTGATTGGGGAATGAAGAAAAATTATGCATACATACATATGATATACATGAATTATCATACAGCATACTGACCCCAAGGAAAGCGAAGTCACCTCATGATTTGTGTTTTGTGTCTATTATCCTTGGGTTTATCTCACACTTGGGGGCTAAATCTTTGTGATAACATGCTCCTTTCCCTTCTCATTTCTTATGTGTATCACTACCTTAAAGCAATCACCCCTAATGAGGCATGTGCAATCGCTTTAACGTAGGGGGCATACACTCCGTTCATATCTCTTCAAGATTCTTGAAAATTTCTTAGTGAACTTAGCTTTGCCTTGAAAATTTTTGGTATTTTTCTTGCATGACTCATAGTGAGGGAACCTTACTACTGACAGTCATGGTTCTCCCTCATGATCTTCCCTTTTACTTTGTCAATTGAAGTCGTAAGATCCTTAGTCCACTGGGGGCTTGGTGTATCTTGCCTCCTTGATGTGGTGAAAGTCTTTCAATGTTGTTTCCTTGTACTTTACCGGAAGTATGGGCGTACGCTTATACTCCCGCTAAAGTGGGGGCTAAATGTAGCGTCGTAAAATTGTGACACTTGCAATTTCGACTGCATTTGGGTCTTCACGATGGCGGCGCAACATTGAACCTGAATGGAGACCTCGAAACCTGTTTGCGACATCAAAAACTGCATCTTTCTGCACCTTGGCCTGATCCTCCTTGCACCCTGTTGTCCTGGGAGGTGGGACCATGGTGCCTAGCGCCCTGGTCCCTGGCCCTATTTTGGGCCAGGTCTCTTGTTGGGCATCAGGTCTTCAAGTTTGCAATTTGGAAAATAATGTGCCTAGGTCGGCCTAAGGTTGGAAAAATCAGCCTCCTAACCCTAATTGACAAGTATATAAACTACATTTCCCCTCCCAGAAAGAAGAGGAAAAACATATGTGTGCAAGAGGCGAAAGCGATAGGCAAAACATTAAAACATTCAAACATTCAAGCATTCAAGCATTCTTTCAAGCAATTGAGCATTCTAGGTCTCCATTCAAGGCTAGGTGTTGCATTCAAGACAAGGATTCAACCATTGAAGAGGAGATCACCTACAACACACAACATCATTACACCTTCGCATGTAAGAATACAAACATTCTTACAACAAGGTATCAGTACTTGATTACATTACAAACATTTACATTTACAGCATTCTCATCTCTTGGTTGATTCCAAAACCGGGGTTTGACCTGAAGGCAAACCCCTAATCCCTAACCCCCCAATCGTCCTCTCTTTTTTGTGTGTAGGTTGCAGGTACGCGGCTGTAATTGAAGATCTGGAATCCTTGTGCAGAGACGAACAGATCCCCCTTTGTTTCGTGGATTTTTCGGAGGACCGTGTGCACTCCGGGCGCCATCGTCCCATCAACTTTCACTCAAACTTGCAGGATAGCATCGTCTTGACATTTTACTACTAATTTTAGGTCCGTAGGTTCATCCCATGTCCCTATCTCCATCTACAAGCGAATCTTTCTTACTTTCACATACACTCCTAGTTCAATCCTTTTATCTACATTCTTTACAAAAGAGGGTATCCTTGCTGTCTCAACCCTTGAAACTCATTTAGAATTCAATCTTGCATTGTGTGGGATTGGATCTTGTGAGTTTCAACCCCTCTTTTGAATGTAAAGTCTCTCCTAAGTGAAAACCGTCAATCCTAGTGACCTCCTTTCTCTCTCCTTGGAGTGGGGGAACACCTAGGGTTCGATTTTCCGCTTTACAGTAACACTATATGGTGTACTAAGGGGTCATATGGTCTCCTAAGGGGTCATAGGACACCATATAACCCCTTAGGACACAATATGACCCCTAACGACACCTAAGATGTCCTATGGTGTCCTATGACCTATTAAGACACCATATGGTGTCTTTATGAGTTGTATGGTTTCCTAAGGGTTTATATGGTGTCGTATGACCACTTAGGATAGAATATGGTATCATTATGGGTCCTATGGTAACCTAAGAGGTCATATGGTGTCCTATGACCCCTTAGGACACCATATGACCCCTTAGGTGTCATTAGGGGTCATATTGTGTCCTAAGGGGTCATATGGTGTCCCATGACCCCTCAAGACCTAGAGAGAGGAGGGAGTGAGGAAGAAACTGAGGGAAAAAGGTGAGAGATGGAATTAGATTGGTGTAAGGATGAAGAGGGAGATAGCTCAAGGGACTAGAGAATAAGGGAATTGTGAGAGCTAGAGAGGGGAGGGACAAAGAAGAGTATGTATCTATAAGAATGAAGAGCCCGAGAAGAGGTAAGGGGAGAGAGAGAATATGAGATCTAGTTCATGGAGAGAGATGGAACTACGAGGGAAGGGAGATAAAGAAGGGAGAGGTGATATGGGGGTTTCTATGTACACGTTTGGCGGTCTCCCTATTTGGCACGCACCAAATGTGGAATATGGACCACATTTGGCGCGCGCCAAATGGAAAAATCCATTCATCACATTTGGTGCACGCCAAATAGGGCAAGCACCGTATTTGGTGCATGCCAAATGGCCCGCTTTGGGAAACACAAAACCTATGGGTTGGATTTGCCTTGGGCATCCAACCCAAAGGTTTGGACGACCATTTTAGGCTAGAGACGTGTTTTTATCAGAACATTGAAAATTTTGACATATTTTTGGTCGTGCTCTCCATCAAGTTTGCATGTGTTTCAATGAAGTTAAAAAAAAATACCGTGGTAAACTTGAGCTCCCTCTTAGCTATCCAACAATGTAATTTATTTCAAATTTTGATTTCGTTAATTCTTTCATCTATGATTTCGTTAATTCTTTCATCTATAATTTCTTTTGTCAGTGTGTCCCTTTTTTTTCAAAAACCAACATGCACTATTTTGGGTATAGATCTTTACACGTTCATCAGATTTTGAAAAAACTTACATTTTTAGAAACTAGACTCCATTCTACACAATTTTTTTAAAAAAATGATTTTTGATAAGATTTCAATGATTTTAGGGGGGAGCATGCTCAAATTTCTGTTTTTCAGGATGTGTCCATTTTGAAAATTAGTAAAAAATCATAAAGTCATTAAAAAATTAGCTGAAAAAATCTGGCATAAACTACAAGGTGTTAGCTAATTTCTCACCGAAACGATTTTAAAAACTCAAAAACAAAATTAACATTTTAGGGGGGCCACAACAGACACTATGTTATGTTTTTTGCATAAAAACGGGACCACTTTTTGTAGACCCCCTTTTTGAAGCCCTTAATGTCCACCATTTTCAAAAAAAAATAGTAGTTTAGAAAGTAGACTCGAAGCACTCTGACTCTTGTTCTTGTTGCATCTTCAAATTTGGAGTGTAACTATCTTCAATTTCTCGTTGAAGTTCAGACTTTGCTGATTTTAGAAAAAAAGTGGCATCTTAAGACCCCCTTTTGGTACCACAACTTGGTTCACATACCATCTATGATGTTAAAAAGACCATTTGATATTGTAATCATGGCTAATAATGCCATTTGAATTCATATTGTTCATGTATTGAGTCATTTTGTAATAAGTTGTCAAAAGTTGTCATGTGGGCAAAATGATGTCAAAATGAGTAATCTAATGGGGTTCAATGGGTAGAATAGGAGTTTAATAAGAATTTTGTGTTTCATAAGGTCTCATATGACCCTATTGATGTAATGGAATTATTGATTAGAGTCATGTAGTACAAAACCTATTAAAACTTGTCAATTGACAACTAAAAGTGTCAAGTTGACAAATTAGGTATGTAATGCCTAAAAGGTGGTTGTATGGGTGGTTAAGAGTTGGTTTTCAGTTATCATGAGATTAAATGTATTTAAAAATTATTTTGACTACCAAAAGCATGAAAGAGAGACACAAATTGAAAGTATGAGTGACAAATTGATAATAAAATCTCATGGTTTCCTGCAAAAGCTTGTTAAATCTCCTTTTATTTGTGACTGAGGTTTCTCTTTCTTTCTTCATTATAGATTGATCACGGGAATATCAATATGGAGTAGGGTTAATGCATTCATTTGGTGCTTTTCTTGAAGGTTTTACATAAAAAATTTGATCCATTTATACTGATTGTCCTAAATACTACTGTAGGTGACAGTTTTGAAGGGTTTTGAGAGTCAAAAATGTGAAATTGACTCATCCTACTTTATGTAACTTTTGTTACTTGTAGGATGAGTCTACAATGTGTACTATAAGTGTTGTTGTTGTTGATAATGTAGGGAAGATCATGAACATGTATGGATAGTGCCTTATGGGTGGAGAGTCGCAAGTTGACTTAGTGAGTAACCAGTGCCATGTGAAGGTTTGAAGGATTTCATTTAATAAGGGTAATATTTTATGGTGGATTATGTGTATGGAGGTTGGATAGAAGGTTTTGGATCCTTTGGTTGGGTCTAGAAGTGATCAGAAGTGAGAGATTAGGAAAGCCCTAGGTTTGGGTTGCTAAAAGTGAGGGTTTTGTATTTGAATAGGTAAATGGGCATGGATCCACCTAAAACAATGAAAATCCTTTGTTTTGAAACATTTCCTAGGACTATTTCTGGGTGTGAAGGCCTATAGTGGTGATCTAAGGGTTGTTCCTATGGAAAAGTGGGCTAATTTGGCCTAATCCTAGTAGGATGGGGTATTGAAACTGGGTATTCATCCAAAAAACCATATCTGAAATTTAAGTATGTTATGAAACTTGGAAATGGGTATCTGAAAGTGTGTTTTTTTTTCCGGTGGTTTGGGAAAGTTCTGAGTTAATGTGCAAATACCAGTTTGAATGGCTAGTAGGAATGAATCAGTTAAGTTTTGTTTTGTGTATTGGGGATTGAACCAGTCAACTTGGGTATGTGGAATCTTGTGTCAGGGTGTCATAGGTGTGTTGAACCCTTGAGTCATGTTTGGTTGAGCCAATGAAGTTGAAAATCCCATTTGAGTGATTTGTTGAAGGTTTGTGAGTGCAAGGTGTCAAGGTTTAAGGAACCTAGTATTGGTTGGCTGAAGTGTATTTGTGCCAAGTCATTTAGGTGAGATAAACAAGTTGACACAAGGTTTTGTATCATATTGGTATTGGAGCAATGGATTAGGTGCTTGCAGGTTGTTGTTGGTTAAGGAGAAGAATAGAAAAGATGGAAGCATTAAGAAGACATTTGCAAGAAGAGGAGGAAAGGAAAAAGAGAAAGAGGCAAAGGAAACTTGATAAAGAGATAACAACATTGAAGCAAGAAGTGAGAAGATGGAACTTGGAATTCCAAGAGATGAACAAAGGACTTGAGGCTTTAGAAGAAGCTTTTGAAGATGTCGAAGAAGACTTCATGGATGAAGATGTTAAGGAAGAAGTAAGTTGTCCATTGAAAGGGCAAGAGAGAAAAGAGAAGCAGTTATCTTGTGAGGATGATTATGAATGTGAGGATAAAAAGGTTCTAAGAGTTGAGAAAGAGATGAAAGACAAAGATGTTGGTGATAACAACAAGGTTTCCAATCTTGGAGGGCTTCAGTGTGATGAGATTGTAATTGGGATTGTGGTATGTCTGTTGAAGGGTACAATGAAGCAAGGTACTCTTGTGAGAACAGATGGCGAGGCTCATGATGTAGCCTTAAAGTTGGATAGAGAGTTGGTATGCCAAGAGGAATGGCATGAAAAGGTTGAGTTGGTCTTAGTGGAAGAGGAGACTAATGACGAGTTGGTGGTAGGCCTTAAGAAGGCCAAAGAGTTTGTTTATTCTCCAAGAATGACGATTGAGGACGTTGAGTATGTTGATGTTAGCAAGATGGAGGATAGTCTTTAGATGGTGCAGATGATTGAGTTGCAGTTGTATGCAGAAGTATTAGTGATGTTGAGCATGGTGAAGTTGTAGATGGATGGAAAAGGACAGCAGGCGGTACTACTTTTGCCCAAGTAGAGGGAAACCAAGAGTGAAGATAAAGGAGGTAGAGAAGTTCCAAGTGAGTAAAGGACAAGAAAGGGAACGGTTTCAGAAGGAGGACAAGTACAAACTAAAATTCAAGATTAAATCTATGTTTTTTTTTCTAATGTTTTGTTTTGAAGGTGTTTCCAAGGGGACTTTGAAATTTTGAACCCTTGGAAGTATGGTGCTGTAGCATCCTAAAATTGCGACACTTGCAATTTCGACCACATTTGGGTCTTCACGATGGCGATGCAACACTGAACCTGAATGGAGACCCCGAAACTTGTTCATGACACCAAAAACTGCATTTTTCAACACCCTGGTTTGATCCTCCTTGCACCCTACTGTCCCTGGAGGTGGGACCATGGCGCCTAGCGCCCTGGTCCCTGGCCCTATTTTGGGGCCTCGGGTTTTTATGTTTGCAAATTGGAAAATAATCTTTCTTGGTTGGCCTAAGGTCGGAAAAATAAGTCTTTTAACCCTAATTGGCAACTATATAAACTACATTTTCCTCTCTCATTTAAAAGAGGAAAAGAGGAAGGACATATAGGTACAAAAGGCGGAAGCGATATTCAAACATTGAAGCATTCAAGTATTCAAGCATTCCTTCAAGCAATTGATCATTCTAAGTCTCCATTCAAGGCCAAGTGTTGCATTCAAGACAAGGATTCAACCATTGAAGAGGAGATCACATACAACATACAACATACAACAACATCTACACCTTCGCATGTAAGAATACAAACATTCTTACAACAAGGTACTAGTACTTATTTTACATTACAATCATTTACATTTACAACATTTCTCATTTCTTGGTTAATTCCAAAACCAGGGTTTGACCTAAGGGCAAACCCCTAATCCCTAACCCCCCAATCGTCTTCGCTTTTCTGTGTGTAGGTTGCAGGTACGCGGCTGTAATTGAAGATCTGGAATCCTTGTGCAGAGACGAACAGATCCCCCTTCGTTTCACAGATTTTTCGGAGGACCGTGTGCACGTCGGGCGCCATCTTCCCATCAACTTTCGTTCAAATTTGCAGGACAGTGCCGTCTCGACATTTTACTGCTAATTCCAGGTCCGCAGCTTCATCCTATATTCCTATCTCTGTTTATAGGTGAATCTTTCTCACTTTTTATGCATTCCTAGCTTAATCCTTCTATCTACATTCTTTACAAAAGAGGGTAGCCTTGTTGTCTTAACCCTTGAAACTCATTTAGAATCCAATCTTGCATTGTGTGGGATTGGATCTTGTGGGTTTCAACCCCTCTTTTGAATGTAAAGTCTCCCCTAAGTGAAAACCGTCAACCCTAAGTGACCCCCTTTCCCCTTGGAGTGGTGGGGAGAACACTTAGGGTTCACTCGCGATTTTCTACTTTACATTTTGGTGAACCCGACGTGAACATCCTTTCTGATTATTCATGGTTAGATCTGAAAATTGGATGCCTTGATTACATTTCCATGTTTGATCTTTTGCAAATTTTAGAGGTTAATTGCATAAAAACCCTAAATTTTCTTTTTAGTAATTGAGCTTGTGAAATGTCTAATTGTTAATGCTTGTTTCAGATCTACCCTTCTATTGCAAATTATCAATTCATATTTGTGCTTTAATTCTGAAAATTAAGTGGTTAAGTGTCAAAACCCTAATTTTTAAACCCTCCTGATTCAACCTTTGACTGATAATTTCACTGATCAAAACATCCCCAAATCGGCTGTAACTTTGGATTCCGAAACAAAATCATAATATCTTTCATCCCTAAAAATTTGGAAAAAAGTTGCGAAGACCGTGTGCACCCCGAGCGCCATCGTCCCCGACATTTTTTCTGAAATTTCGGGAGTTAGATCTTACTGTATTTTTCTGCTAAAATCCTGAATTTTGGCTGATTTCATCAATTCTAACACTTTCAAAATTAAAGTCAAAGTTGGTCTAGTGATTGCTTGGATTAAGGCTCCTAATCATTCAAAAATTGTTGAAATTGAAATTTTGTGTCGAAATTGTGTTCTTACTATCCTAAATCTGAAAAGTGTGTTGGTGTTCATTCAAAATTTCAATGTTTTATTCAAATTCTTGCAATTTGTGACTTTTGAAATTAAGTGTTTAATTACACCAACTTTGATTTCCGCTTTCAAAATTGAATTTTGCGTAAAATTGAGTCAACTTTTAAAATTCAAAACTTGCATTGCTTTTGGTATTCCCTCTAAAATCATAAAATTCAAAATTTCAGTTTCCCTCTCTTTTTCAAAATTCAAATTTTGCATTTTTTGACAATCTGGGTAGGGTTCAATTTTGAGATTGCAACTTTAATTTGGCCTATCTACAGATCATAAAATCACTCAATTTTTTCAGATTAGCTTTAAAATCATCATAACTTTCATCCCTGAAAATTTCAAAAAAAGTTGCGAGGACCGTGTGCACTCCGAGCGCCACGGTCCCTGACATTTTTTCCGAAATTTTGGGAGATTGTCGTGATTGCATTTAACAGCTTAAATCTAGGAGATTGGCTGATTTTATTGAAATTTGCTATCTCTGAATTCTCTCTCTCTCTAGTGCATGAGTTTTACAACAATAAGCCCTACTTACACCATTCTCGTTAAATGAAGCCTTAGAATTAAGTCTTTCCGAGGTTTAATTACCGAGGAGATGGAACCTAATTTGAATAGCCTTTTTAACGAGGACATGGGTAATTCCTCTAATCCTCTTGATGACGAAGAAGCTCTCCATGAGGTTTCTGTAGAACAACTTTCAAAATTGGATAACCAATTTGATGATTTTTGACAATGGATGTCTCAAGAATACCCCGATAGTCAAGATCTTTCATTAATTGAGGGTCTAAAACGTATGGTTCAAAGTGATAAGAATGGAATTGATATTTTGCGTGGTATTGCACACATTGTGGATTCGAATGTGATGCCTATGAAGAGTTGTGCCGAACCTTTAGGTTATACACAACCTCCTACTCAAGTCAATCATTCTATTCCTTTAACAACTTCTATTGCTAGTATACCTACTTTTACATCAAACATAATGACTACTTCTATACAAGACATTCCTCCTATGATCACCAGTCATGGGGGCAATCCTTCCTCTTCAATCAACCCTCTTCCTTCAATCAATCCGACTTCTTCATTCATTCCTTCAATGAGTGTCCCTATTATATCTCCACAAATGAACATGACGCAAGGGGGCAATTCATTTAACCATTCCATTCCTCCTTGTAGTGCTCCTCTTTTCCAATCATCTCCTATGACTAACTATCATAGTGTCCTGCCACCTTACTCTTTACCTTCTTTCAATAACATAACACCTCCATCTCAATCTAACACATCTAATATGAATTCTTCGACTGAAGCGACCATTAACAATCTTGCACAAACTATCTCTTCTTTGCAGCAACAAATTGCCTCTATGAATCAATCTAAGTTTAGTGTGCCCACATTTGATGTCGCGAGCCCACTTTCTCTTGACATTGTTCGAGCTATTCCTCCTAAACATGTTGAAATCCCGCATTTGGAGCTTTATAATGGTAAAGGTGATCCTCTAACACATGTTAAGACTTTTCAAACAATATGTACTGATTTTGCTTATGACCAAAGGTTGCTTCCAAAACTGTTTACTAGAACATTAAGAGATAAAGCCCTACAATGGTATTGCTCGTTGCCTTCTTATTCTATTACTTCTTTCGAACAACTTGCAAATGCTTTTATTCAACAATTTCAAAACAATATAAGTCCTAAAGTTACTTTGATTGATTTAATGCATTGTAAACAAGGTGTTAAAGAAAAAGTGACTAATTTCATTGGTAGATATAAGCATTTGTATGCTCAAATTTCTTTTCGAGTGCCTGATAATGATATTCAAAGAATCTTTATTTCTAATTTACAAAAATATATTCGAGATAAACTTCTGTTTTCTGAGTTTACTTCTTTCCAACAGTTGTGTGCAACTCTTCACAATTATCAACTGATTGTGAGTCAAATGGAACAATCACATCCTATGGCTCCGAGTGATAAGGGTGATAGTAGTCAACAACCATTTGGGAATTTTAAACCGAACAGAGAGTCCATTAAATTCAATGAAAACATCATCAACAACAATGTGAACACAGCATCAGGTGTGCCTCCTATTTCTAAGTTTTTCAAGAAAGAAAGAAAGTTTACTCCTTTGAATGAATCATTGCATAGTATTATGAATAAGTTATTGGAACAAAATGTGCTTACTCTTCCTCCTATAAGGTAAATCGATCCTACAAAGATTAATTCACCCTATTTTGATAAAAAATCTTTTTGTCAATTTCATCGTCAACCTGGGCATGATACTGAAAATTTTTTTGCTTTAAAGGGTAAAATTCAAGATTTGATTGATAATAATACTATCTCTGTTTCTGGAGTGAATGATAAAGACAATACATCTGTAGCTCCTCCTAACCAAAATCTTAAGATTTTTACTGATCCATTACCTTCTCATACTTGTAATGCAATTGAGACTAATGATTCCTCTTTCTCATCTGATGGTCTTGTGTCTATGACTCCGAATGTGATTAACTTGGTAGAGCAGGAAGAAAACCCTAAAGAACCTTCCATCACATTTGATTCTAGTGAAACTATTAGGGCACCTGATGGTCCTTTATACATAGTCGCAAAAGTCAAGAATACACCTTGCCGTGGAGTGCTTATTGATCCTTCATGCATGGTTAATGTTATTACTGAAGAATTTCTTTTTACTTTGCAATTGAATCAAGTGATCTATGACAAAACAGATGTGAGTGTGAAATTATTTGATGCATTTTCTTCTCCTGCAATTGGTTCTATTACATTACCTATTGAAGTCCATAACAAATCCCTTGATGTGAACTTTGCTATTATTCCTTCATCCGAACAATTTCGTGTGAAGCTAGGCTATCCTTGGCTATCTTCCATGAAAGCTATCGCTTCTCCTATTCACAAGTGTTTGAAATTTCCCCATAATGGTGAAGTTGTTACTGTCAATCATAGTCTCTTTAAACCAGCTGAAAGAATTTCTAGTGTTCCTATTGATTATTTTTGGCCTAAACAATTCCAACCTCTTCCACCGCAAAGTGATCATCTTTTCAAATCTTATCAAAAGTGGAAAACAGATATGATCCTATCTCCAGGTGAACCTAGAACACCCAAACTTGATATTCCTATCGTTCTTGAGAAGGAAGTTCTTCCTTTGAAAGATAAAACTAATGTCTTTCCTCAAGAAGATTCCCAACACATTCCTATGGATGTGACTATGTCTATGCCTAATAAACTTCCTAAAAGTAGACCTATACCTCATCATCATGATGGACTTGGTCTCCTTCCTAAACCAAATATTCCTCCTTTATATGGAGCAGTTCCTCCTCCTTCCTTTTATAGAGAGAAGAGACCTTCCTCTTCTCCTATTATCCAGCCTAAGAGACCACAACCTAAACACCCAAGTGATAAGGATGAGAACATTCCTCCTCCTCAATCTTCTCCACTTCCTACTAAGACTAGACGAAATCGTTCTGCGCGTGAACGCCGACGAAAGCGTCATCTTAGAACTCAGGCAGCTGCTTCTCAAACTTTACAATCTCCAAAAACACCTTCAACAAGCATTATTCTATATTCTCCAAAATCTCCTAGACATAAGATACATGATGATCTTGATCCTGTGCATGTTAAAGATCCTATTTTTATAAATCTTGATGATGATATAGATGAAAATGTTATTCATGATGAAAATGTTACTTCTCTTGCTTCTGATAGTGAATATGAACTTGTTGATGTTGATAACCATTTATCTAACAAATTTTCTACAGCACTCATCCTAGCTCCTAGAGAAGAACAACGTGGCTTGGAACATGAACATAGCCCTTATTTGGATCTTGTGATAGCTCCATCAGCTGTGTTGGATGTTCCTCCTCTAGCGTGTTCCCTGCCTTCTCGAAACATTGATCAGCAAGATCGGGGGGTAGATGACATGCTAAACTAGTTCATTAGCATCGCAGATTCTCTCCTCCTCTCTTTTGTTACTTCTTCCATGTGTTATTCTCATTCTTCTATTTGTTGTCCTTAGTGTTCTCTACTTGAGGACGATGCAAAGCATTGAGATCTCTTTTGGTCTCTCTCATGTTGACTCAAAAGACACATGTGTTCCCTTCTTCTAGGTGACCTTCCTTGATTGGGGAATGAAGAACAATTATGCATACATACATATGATATACATGACCTATCATACAACATACTGACCCCGAGGAAAGCGAAGTCACCTCGTGCTTTGTGTTTGTGTCTATTATCCTTGGGTTTATCTCACACTTGGGGGCTAAATCTTTGTGATAACGTGCTCCTTTCCCTTCTCATTTCTTATGTGTATCACTACCTTCAAGCAATCACCCCCATTGAGGCGTGTGCAATCGCTTTAACGTAGGGGGGCATACACCCTGTCTATCCCTTCAGGATACTTGAAAATTTCTTGGCAAACTTAGCTTTGCCTTGAAAATTTTTGGTATTTCTCTTGCATGACTCATAGTGAGGGAACCTTACTACTGATAGTCATGGTTCTCCCTCGTAATTTTCCCTTTTACTTTGTCAATCGAAGTCGTAAGATCCTTAGTCCACTGGGGGCTTGGTGTATCTTGCCTCCTTGACGTGGTGAAAGTCTTTCAATGTTGTTTCCTTGTACTTTACCGGAAGTATGAGCGTACGCTTATACTCCCGCTAAAGTGGGGGCTAAATGTAGCGTCGTAAAATTGCAACACTTGCAATTTCAACCGCATTTGGGTCTTCACGATGGCGATGCAACACTGAACCTGAATGGAGACCCTGAAACTTGTTCATGACACCAAAAACTGCATTTTTCAGCACCCTGGTCTGATCCTCCTTGCACCCTGCTATCCCTGGAGGTGGGACCATGGCGCCCAGCGCCCTGGTCCTTCAGGACCAGGGTGCCCAGCGCCCTGGTCCTTCAAGACCAGGGCGCCCAGCGCCCTAGTCCCCCAGGACCATGGCGCCCAACACCCTGGTCCCTGGCCCTATTTTGGGCCCGGTCTCTTTTTGGGCCTCGGGTCTTTATGTTTGCAAATTGGAAAATAATCTTTCCTGGTTGGCCTAAGGTCGAAAAAATCAGTCTTTTAACCCTAATTGGCAAGTATATAAACTACATTTTCCTCTCTCATTTAAAAGAGGAAAAGAGGAAGGACATATAGGTACAAAAGGCGGAAGCGATATTCAAACATTGAAGCATTCAAGTATTCAAGCATTCCTTCAAGCAATTGATCATTCTAAGTCTCCATTCAAGGCCAAGTGTTGCATTCAAGACAAGGATTCAACCATTGAATTGGAGATCACATACAACATACAACATACAACAACATCTACACCTTCGCATGTAAGAATACAAACATTCTTACAACAAGGTACTAGTACTTATTTTACATTACAATCATTTACATTTACAACATTTCTCATTTCTTGGTTAATTCCAAAACAGGGGTTTGACCTAAGGGCAAACCCCTAATCCCTAACCCCCCAATCATCTTCACTTTTATGTGTGTAGGTTGTAAGTACGCGGCTGTAATTGAAGATCTGGAATCCTTTTGCAGAGACGAACAGATCCCCCTTCGTTTCGCGGATTTTTCGGAGGACCGTGTGCACGCTAGGCGCCATCGTCCCATCAACTTTCGCTCAAATTTGTAGGACAGCGCCATCTCGACATTTTACTACTAATTCCAGGTCCGCAGCTCCATCCTATATTCCGATCTCTATTTATAGGCGAATCTTTCTCACTTTTTATGCATTCCTAGCTTAATCCTTCTATCTACATTCTTTACAAAAGAGGGTAGCCTTGCTGTCTTAACCCTTGAAACTCATTTAGAATCCAATCTTGCATTGTGTGGGATTGGATCTTGTGGGTTTCAACCCCTCTTTTGAATGTAAAGTCTCCCCTAAGTGAAAACCATCAACCCTAAGTGACCCCCTTTCCCCTTGCAGTGGTGGGGAGAACACTTAGGGTTCGCTCGCGATTTTCCGCTTTACAGGTGCAAGTGCACCCAAGACAACATTGGCCACCATGAGGCCGTAATGAAGATTTTTATGAGATATTAATTATATGATGTTAAAATTACTATTTGATATTTTAATCATGGCTAATAATGCCATTTCAAGTCATATTGTTCATTTATTGAGTCATTTTGTAATAAGTTGTCAAAAGTTGTCATGTGGGCAAAATGATGTCAAAATGAGTAATGTAATGGGGTTCAATGGGTAGAATAGGAGTTTAATAATAATTTTTTGTTTCATAAGGTCTCATATGAACCTATTTGATGTAATAGAATGATTTATTAGAGTCATGTAGCAAGAAAGATTAAAACTTGTCAATTAACAACTAAAATTGTCAAGTTGACAAATTAGGGATGTAATGCCTAAAAGGTGGTTGTATGGGTGGTTAAGAGTTGGTTGTCGATTATCATGAGAGTAAATTTATTTAAAAAAAATTGGTTTGAATGCCAAAATCATGAGAGAGATAGAGATTGAAAGTAAGAGTGACAAATTGATAATAAAATCTCATAGTTTCCTACAAAAGCTTGTTAAATCTGCTTTTATTTGTGACTGCTCTGTTTCTCTTTCTTTCTTTATTATGGATTGATCACAAGCATATCAAGATGGAGTAAGGTTAATACATTCATTTGGCTCTTTTATTGAAGGTTTTACACTTAAATTTGATCCATTTATACTGACTGTCCTAAATACTGTTGTAGGTGATAGTTTTGAAGGGTTTTGAGAGTCAAAAATGTGAAATTCATTCATCCTACTTTATTTAACTTTTGTAACTTCTAGGATGAGTCTACAATGTGTATTCTAAGTGTTTTTCTTGTTGAGAATGTAGGTAAGATCATAAACATGTAAGGAGAGTGCCTTATGGGTGGAGAGTCGCAAGTTGACTTAGTGAGTAACCGGTGCCATGTGAAGGTTTGAAGGATTTCATTTAATAAGGGTAATATTTTACGGTGGATTATGTGTATGTAGGCTAGATAGAAGGTTTTGGATCCTTTGATTGGGTCTAGAAGTGATCAGAAGTGAGAGATTAGGAAAGCCCTAGGTTTGGGTTCCTAAAACTAAGGGTTTTGTATTTGAATAGGTAAATGGGCATGACACCACCTAAAACATTGAAAATCATTTGTTTTGAAACATTTCCTAATATTTTTTCTGGATGTGAAGGTCTCGAGTGGTGATCTGAGGGGTGTTCCTATGGAAAAGTGGGCTAATTTGGCCTAATCCTAGCAGGACAGGGTATTGAAACTGGGTATTGATCCAAAACAATCATATCTGAAATTTAAGTATGTCATGAAACATGGAAATGGGTATCTGAAAGTGTCTTTTTTTCCAAAGTGGTTTGGGAAAGTTTTGAGTTTATGTTAAAATACCAGTTTGAAGGGCTAGCAGGAATAAACTGGTTAAGTGTTGTTTTGTGTATTGGGGATTGAATCAGTCAACTTGGGTATGTGGAATCTTGTATCCGGGTGTAATTGTTGTGTTCAACCCCTAAGTCATGTTTGGTTGAGCCATTGAAGTTGAAAAGCCCATTTGAGTGATTTGGTGAAGGTTTGCGAGAGCAAGGTGTGAAGGGTTGAGGAACTGAGCATTGGTTGGCTGAAGTGTATTTGTGCCAAGTCATTTGAGTGAGATAAATAAGTTTACATAAGCCTTCACATCATATTTGTATCAGAGCAAGGGATTAGGTCCTTGCAGGATGTTGTTGCTATTGGTATTTTGGATATGTTGATATGGTTTTGTCATTGATGTCACACCTATTAACACTTATCAACTCTGGCACTTCAAGAATTGGCAATGTTCATCGGCAAGAAAGTGACTTATGCACACTCACTGGTATCTAGTTCACCGACAGGATATATTGTTCACCGACACTTGGAATGACATGGAAAACACTTGGTTATGTCGAAGACATAGTTTACACACTTTGTCTTGGAGATTTGTTCATTGGTATATTCATGTTTGCATATTTGCTATTACCGGCAAATAGGTCCAGGATAAGCACCGACAGGCTTATCTATTCCAGATCAGCACGACAAGCATTGGAGATGATTTTGTTGTTATTGTCAATGCATTGAGCCGACACCATGCATTAGATATTATTTTATTTGTAATTGATTTTATTGTAATATCTTTTAGAGCCGACCTACTAAAATTTGTCTTAGGTTATGGTATAAATGTAAGATCTTATTTGTGAGATCAATGTGCAAATGTGAAAAGGATTGTAATTCAGTATATGTGAGAATAAGCAAAGCTATACACACAGATATCATTTGAAGGTTGAAGGAAGGTTTCTGTGAAGACATATCAGAACTAAACCAGTACTGAATCCAACATATGAAGATTCTATTTTGAGCACTACATAATTATTGGATTTAACCATCCAATTGTAGTCAGTGTGACTCCTCTTTGTGTTTGAGCAGTGAGCTCAAGGCGCTTGGCCTTTCTGGATTTGCAGACCCCATTTGTATACACATACTATCTATAGTAGTATCATTTGATTGTGTGTAAGGTTTTCCACCGTGGTTTTTCCCCTTACAGGGTTTCCACATACAAATATTGGTGTTATGTGTTGTGGATGTTATTGTCTTTCTGTTTCATGCATTAATCTTTACCAGTACTACAATTAATTGATAAACTATCTACCAACATAAAGTTTGGTTTACTGGTATTAAGCATTAAGGTTAGTTAAGTAGTTTTTGGTTTGAATTTATTTAACAACTGATTCACCCCCCCCCCCTCTCAATTGTCTCTGGGACCTAACAATTGGTATAAAAGCCTAGTTCTCTATTTGCAGAAGTTTAACAACTTGAGGAGATCCAATGTCTACTAACTATTTAAGGAAGGATAGTCCTAAACTTGATGGAACCAACTATGGCATATGGAAAATCAAAATGGAGACACATCTGAATTGCATTGGAAAGGACATCTGGTAAGTTACTAAGAATGGCTATACTGCTCCTACTCAAAGTTAACCTAAACCACCTAACCTGGCTAAAGATGAGGAAAATGATTGCAAAGCAAGGGAAGTACTTTTGAGCGCATTATCAGATCAGCAAATCATGGGAGTATCAGATAAATCTACTGCTAAAGCTATTTGGGAACATTTGGAAACATTGAATGAAGGAGATTCCATAGTCAAAATTGCAAAACTTGAAAGCTTTTGGGTCAAGTATGAAAATATGAAAATGGAAGAAGATAAAAGGATTTCTGCTTTTATGGAAAGAGTAAATGAAATTGTTTTGGGTATTAAATGTTGTGGAGGAACCTTAAGTGAAGATGAAATTGTTTCAAAAGTTTTAAGAGGATTTCCATCGGCATACAAAATGAAAGTTACTGATATAAATGAGTTAAGAACAATTCCTAATACATCAGTAACTAGGGACACATTGATTGGAAAACTTTCAGCTTTTGAAATTGAGGAATTTGGTCCCGTTGCTACTATAAAAGATAGATTTAGCTTTTAAGGCATCAACATCATCTGCATCATCATTTGACAAATCTAATTGGAAAGCCTTTTATGCAAGAGAACTTGAAGAAAGCAGGAGAGAAAATGAAGAACTTGAAGAACTAGAAGCACTATTTGCAAGGAAAATGCCTAAAGGTCCAGTTGGAAGTAAGTATGAAGGTAAAGCGCCCTTTAAATATTTCAACTGTAATAAGATTGGTCATATGGCTTCAAAATGCTCTAATAGACATGCTAGATTGAAACAAGAAGCTAGAAGAACATACAAGCCTAACCCTGAATATCAGAGATACAGATTTAAGAAGAATAAAGACAAATCTTGTTATCCTGCTGATGAAGGAGTCACTAATGATTCTAATGAGGATCTGACAAACAATGGATGGCTCTTTGTTGCTATAATAGAAGATCAACTTGCACCTATTGTTCAACCGGTAGAGCAAGCCCTGACAGCTAAAGTTGAAGTTAAGGATGAATGGATCATTGATTCAGGATGTTCATATCATATGACTGGCAATAAAGGTAAATTCTTGATTTTTTAGGAATATAATGGAGGTCTAGTAAGATTTGGAGATGATAAAGCTTGTTTGATCAAAGGAAAAGGTACTATATCTCTTGATGGTAAGCATAATACCAACAATGTTTACTAAGTTGAAGGTTTTGTGTAGGGGAAAAAGCGAGACTAGGTTAACATTCCCTAATCCTACCTTTTGACACACATTACGGAATACGAAAGAGCCTAGAGGTATCACACAATTGGCTACTTCTTCTTGTGAAAGAGAGAGCCACGGGCTACCTATTAGGATTTCTATTCCTTTGTTGAAATTGGAAGATCAAATGATGCAAGTTCAAACCCTAATCCCAAAATGCAAGTATGAACTAATAACAAGATTACAGAATTGAGATTAAACAATGAACAACTGTAAACACAAGGACAAAACAAGAATGAAGATGCATACCCAGAGTCAAAATCTGATTGAAAATGTTTGGGATGGGGGCGCGGGCGCCACTGTCCTGATTCTGTCCCAAAAATCTGCACCTGAAACTGCTATTTTGCACTCTGGAAAACTGCCGGAAATGTCGAAAAACACTGTTTGTTAGGAGGACCAGGGCGCCCAGCGCCTCTGTCCCAGGGACCAGGGCACCCAGCGCCCCTATCCTAGCAGAACCAGGGTGCCCAGCACCCCTGTCCAGGTCTTTTTCTCTGCAGTTTGATGTGGAGTGTTGTCTCGACCTGCTCTTCCCAGATCTGTCACCTGCGGCGTCGTCCGAGTCCCGAAACCTGCACTTATATCTGAAAATGGTATGGATGGCTATATAGGGTTTTGCCTTAGTCAAACCCCCACTTCGGTGATTTCCACCTCGACAAATAGCCAAGTTGTTTTGTAAAATGTATTGTGTGTGCAGACCTAGTGTGTGTGCAAGGTCCTAAAATGCAAGAAAGCAAACTAGAGCAACCTAGAAAGTAAACCCTAATTACTTGTAAATGATAATGTAAATGCTCTAAATCAAGATGCAAAGTGATCTAAAGCATGAATAAAGGATATATTGAAGCTTATGCAAAGACATGAAAACAACATGAAATCATACCCAACCCTCAAGGGAGGAGTACAAGCCAATCTTCAGTCGGTAATCTCCTATTGTTCTTCAATGTCTTCCAAGCCCTAAATGGATGAATGAAATTCATAAATGCTTGATAGAAGGATGTTGAATGTTGTTGAAGTCTTCAAAGATCTGCTCTTTCCCTGCATATGAGGTTCCTGAAAACAAAAATCGGATCCTTTCAAATGAAGAAAGAGAGCTCTTATGTAGGAAACCCTAGATCGTAATTTCATCTTTTGGCCGACCTAGAGATTGAATTTCCCGCCAATTTCTTAGGGTTAAGATTTATTTTGTGATTGGATTGTGCTCCTAAAATTTTGGGAAAAATGTCGGGGACCATGTGCACTCCGGGCACCACGGTCCTGACAACTTTTCACCAAATTTTCAGGGCCGTCGGATATGATGATTTTAGAGAGAATCCCGAAGTTACAAGTGATTTCGAGATGTTTTGACCCCCGAAACCAAGCCCCCAAGTTCAAAATAGGACTTAATTAGGGTTTTTGATTGAATGATGTATTGGAGGAATAAAATGAAAAGGGCACAGTTTAACGAAAGGGCCCAACTTTATGATGTAGAGGATGATGAAATAGGACCTTAGACCTAATTAATTTGATTAATTAAGTGCTAAAGGAGCAATGCAATGCAAAATGTAAAATGCACTAAGGCGGGTGCTAAACTAGGTGTGAAATTGTACCACCCTGGCAAGTGCATACAATTTACGACCCTACATTTAGCCCCCACTTTAGCGGTCATATGAGTACTACGTGCATATGCAAGCTAAAGTACAGAAAAGTAAACATCATTTGAAAAAGGATATATCCATAAGTTGTCAAACGAAGTACACAGATAGGAACCGCACCCTACAAAACACATGTTAGATCATAAAATCACCTAATGCTTACTAAGGAAAGTGATGAAATTTGTGAGTAGCTATATGCCCCCCCCTGTTTCGACTTGCTTATTAGGGAGGTGAAACAGGGTAGCACGTTTACTTACGACAAATTGTGTAAGAGAGTATTGATGAGGGACGTTCACTAAATAGGCTTCATCAGAGCACTTTTTGGAACATCCTGAGAGTAGGGGAATGAAAATACGATTCCTACGCAACAAACGGCTCGAAAATCGCATCTCCCAAACTCAAGTTATGATGAAATGAATGATAGAGGAAAATTAGGGTTTCGAAAGTAAAAGATAAAGAAATGAAAGTATATACTTTGAAAGTGACATTCGCATTTGTCACTTTGTTGATTTCAGAATACTGTTCATTGCAGCGGAGCCCACATAGCCATCATCATGCCTTCACGATGATCGGAGCATCCCACGAGGATTGAGATCCTGCGCCAGGCCGTGATCGACGACGAGCCACTAGACGAGGTGAGTTGACTGAGCTTTGACTTTTGATTTTTTACATTTTGACTTTCTGTGATCGTTTGCGGGCCCTGAAGTCTGACCCGGGGCCCACCCACGGCGCCATGGTCCCTGTGGGGCACCCTGGTCCCCTCAGGGCACCATGGTCCCTGACAGGGCACCATGGTCCCTTCAGGGCACCATGGTCCCTGACAGGGCGCCATGGTCCCAATCAAGGCACCATGGTCCCAATCAGGGCTTGGCGAGGGGTTTCAGGGTTAGCATACGATGTTCGACAGTTTGCATGAGTAATTTTAATGATTGAGTACTGATTACGGTTATGTTTTTGTGTTGCAGGGTCTCCCATACATGAGAGAGCATACGGCGGGACATATTCTTTGCAGTTTGCGCGATCAGATTCCGCGGCTGACTCAGGCAGAGAGAGACACATTGTCAATCATGGGATTATGGTATGCGATCCTCATGCCAGCCATTCGGTTCCATCCTGCGATGCTGATGGCATTGATGGAGCGATGGGATCCTGACACATGCACATTTCATCTTCCAGTAGGGGAGCTGACGGTTACACTTGAGGATGTGTACCATATACTTCATCTTCCTATCAGAGGAGCTACTATTACATACGCGACCGATCGGTCAGCGGAGGACCATCAGAGAGAGCAGGTATATTGCATAGGGAGAGTCATGCCGAGTGAGACGAGAGGTCACATCATGGTCAGCTAGCTCTTACATCCTACAGGAGAGGTGCCCCTTGTGAGACGCCTTATGATCACCATCATAGCACTAGCCGTCTGCCCTAATGGGTGAGGTACGCATATGCATGGGGGTCTCACATGGTGCATCAGAGCTATGAAGAGGCACAGGAGAGTGTATGCTTGGGGTCAGAGTATGCTTGCACATCTCTATCACGACCTTGAGGAGTATGTGTTTGGACAGGGTTGCAGCTTGATGACATGCACACTTCTGCAGGTGTGGGTATTCGATCACTTCACATGCACCAGGCCTGTCGGCTTTTCGCTGAGTACGGCGAGCAAGCGACCTAGGGTGTTTTCTTATCCACTTACCAGCGAGTGGAGATTTGGAGATCTGTTATATTGGAGAGTGATTTTTGATAGACTGACAGCCGAGGTGACCATATGGAGGCCCTATCTGTGGATGCACAGATGGGATGGGATGGAGAGACAGTTAGCATGCCTACAGAGGAACCACCTACTGCAGGGATGATATTCAAACATCATAGTCCCATTCTACTTCGACCGAGTACGGAGGCAGTTTGGGCTAGAGCAGTGTGTTCCAGCCGATGTGCCCATCTATACTCAACATTCACGGGTCTTTCCTAGACCTAGAGCAGTAGCGAGACCGACGATAGATGACATCGAGACTATAGATATAGAGGGATCTGATCAGGATGTAGTCATTGATTACTCTGCAGAGCCTGGAGCACAGCGCAGGTATGTTTCATGGTTTATGAGATCATACCCAGGGCCTATCTTTCCACCAGATCACCCGACAGGCCATCCCGACCCATGGAGACATGGAGATCGAGATGAGGACCAGGGATCCAGGTCAGAGGAGCCAGAGGAGGGAGAGGGTCATGAGGAGGCAGGAGATCCTGATCCACCCATAGGAGATCAGCCTAGTGCCGAGGAGGAGGAGGAGGACACGGATAGAGACGAGGATGAGGAGGACGAGGAGGACGATGAGGAGGAGGATAGAGATGATGAGGAGGGGTCAGATGCAGCTCCCCACCATTCAGGAGATGATACCATAGCTCTGGATCCTCCTCTTATTCCCCAAAAGGGGGAACATGAGGCGATACGGAGACCTGTTCCTAGTACCACCCAGCCTACACCCATCATGCACAGATTAGTCAAGCGAGGGGAGCCTAGTAGATCCCAGTCACAGATGCTACCGTATCATGATCCCTACTGGCGTGAGGGAGACCCAGGTATAGTAGGTTTATATTGATTGATTAATGTTTTGATGATATAGAATGGTACTAACAAAAATCTATTCTACCGCTATAGCTAATGTGCAGGAGTGGCATTCCCTGATTTAGCAAGCAGTGACAGACATTTCCACGATGGCACAGATCCCCAGTTCCTCACAGATTGCTTATAGGCCTCAGGGGAATGCAGGTCGGCATGAGGACTTGTTCTCCCCATTCCGAGTACAGGTAGACATATGGAGGGAGAGAGAGAGAGTCCTATCAGAGGACCTTCAGCGGGCACGGTGAGATCTAGCAGCTGCTCAGACCAAGGCTTCCTCCTATAGCGCTATCCTTATGGATAGGGATCGTAGGAGTTCCTCTCGGAGTCACTCGCGGTCGATATCGCGCTACACACCTATGGGTCCACCTGCACGGCCGGATCAGGAGGGAGCATCTAGTCGACACTCTCCAACCACTAGCCCTAGGGATAGGAGATGATTTTATGATGTAGGATAGGTCACATTTTGGATGTACAGTGACCTATATTTGTATACGATCCACATATATATATATATATATATATATATATATATATATATATATACATGCTTCTCTTTTGTCTCAAATGTGTTATCTTTAATGCTTAAAACAATGTATATTTTGTTTTGATTAAATCTAATACATTTGGTAGATGTACATGTATGTTCAAAATTTAATTTCCATGTGATTGATTTCTCAATGCTCCATGAGTAAATTGATACATGTGTGACTTAATTAAAATATTTAATCAAGTACTACATTGATGATAGGGAAGAAATATGCATTAAGTCTAAGAATCATATAACTAATGTGATTTAATTTTGAACTTAAACACAACATGATACAATTCTACTTAACACATAAAGACATTGTATAATATGCTAGCATAATGGAAACATAAATCTTTTACAATTTACATAAATGAATTCAAGACAAACTATGAAGTAAGAAGACACGCTTGTCAAGAACGAAGCAATATAGATTAAACACCATAACATTTAATTCTATTTTGCTCTAATTAGGAGATACTAACATATTACACAATGTTGAAGAATTAAAAAGAAGATAGATGAGGAATGAAGAATTAAGCATAATATCTACGCAAGTGCATAGCATTGATAGGTTCTTTAAGAGGCGTACTGTCTACATCCGCTATTTTGTAAGCACCTGATCCATAATCTTCAATAACGATGTATGGTCCAAGCCAATTAGGACTAAATTTTCCCTTTTCTGCAGGTAAGGCATTCACATTGCGCTGATTCTCATAAAGGACTAAGTCACCTACTGAGAAGGAACGTTGAATAACCCTATCATTATAGCTTCATTGTAGAGTTTTGTGATATGCTTGAATATGCTCAAGAGCGTTTATACGCTGTTCATCAAGCATCTCAAGCTATTGAAGTCGTTGTTCTCTATAAGAATCGTCATCTACTATACCCTTGAGAGAAACCCTAAGTGATGGAATCTCTAACTCTAAAGGCATAATAGCGTCAGCACCATAAACAAGATTATAAGGAGTAGTTCCTGTAGCAATTCGTACACTCGTTCGGTAGGCCCAAAGAGCATAGATTAGCTGATTACTCCAATCCTTACCATGCTTATTCACGATTTTACGAAGAATTTGTTCAATTATCTTATTAGATGATTTGGCTTGACCATTTGACTGAGGATAGTATGGTGTAGAAAATCGATGTTTTATATGATACTTCTCGAGGAATTTCTTCACGTCCTTGTTCTTAAATGATGTCCCATTATTTGAGATTATAGTGGAAGGTATCCCGAATCAAGAAATGATGTTTTCTAGAAGAAATTGACAAATCACTTCAGCAGTGGTAGAGCGAAGGGGAATAGCTTCTACCGACTTCGTAAAGTAATCTGTTGTGGTTATAATGAAGGTGTGTCCTTGAGATGAAGGAGGAGAGATTTTACCAATGAGATCCAAACCCCATGCGGAGAAAGGCCAAGAAGCTACTTGAGAACGAAGTTCTTGGGCAGGAGCATGAATCAGATTATTATGTTGTTGACATTGATGACATTTCTTAACAAATGAAAAAGAATCCTTCTGCATAGTTTGCATATAGTATCCCATATGAAGTAATCTTTGAACCAAGGATTTACCTCCGAAATGCCCCCCATAGGCACCTGAATGCGCCTCTTCAAGAGCAACGGGGATTTCCAATTTGTTAAGACAGCGAAGGAGAAGGCCATCATAACCCCTTCGGTAAAGGACATTAGAAAGGATGATATACCTAGCAGACAGCTTGCGGATTCTAGCCCTAGTGTTCCTATTAGCGGAATCAGGAAAGGTACCATCGGTCAAATATCTTACGATATGCGAATACCATTCATCTGAATCTACAAAGTCACAACATGTTACCAAGCTAGAATCGTCTACAATAGCTGGAGAAATAAGGTTGTGAATAACAAATTTAAGATCAACCATAGGGTCCTCTAAAGATACAAGAGAAGCCACACATGCCATTGCGTCCGCATGTCGATTATCTTTTCGAGGAACAGGTTCCATGGTATAAGAATCGAATTTTTGTAATAAAGAGATGGCAAGGTCTTTATATTGTGATAATTTGTCTTGTTTTGCTTGATACAATCCTGTTACTTGTCTTATAATCAATTGAGAATCTCCATAAATATGTATGTGTTTTATGTTCAGAGCTAAGGCTTCTTTTATTCCCGCTATAAGAGCCTCATACTCAGCAATGTTATTGGTACACAGGAAATTTAGACGATAGGATAAGGGAATAGATTTCCTTGTAGGAGAAATCAGGACAACACCTGCCCCCGATCCCGTACGACACTTAGAACCATCAAAGTATAATTCCCAAGTTTCATCTTTCTCTATAGAAACAATGAAGTCATCGAGAAAAGACTCAGAATTAGGGAAGGAGAAAGGTGAAGGGGCCTCAACTAAGTGGTCGGTCAATGCTTGCCCTTTAATTGCTCTTTGTGAAACAAATTTAAGGTCAAATTCAGTTAACATCATAACCCACTTAGCTAGGTGTCCTGATAAATCAGTTTTAGAGAAAAGATGCTTCAAAGGATCAAACTTTACCATGACGTGGACTTTTGAATTTAAAAGATAATGTCTCAATTTCTAAGTCGCAAACACCAAGGCCAAGCATTGTCTTTCTATCGCAGAATAGTGGGTTTCATAATCGAGTAAGGTATGACTTATGTAATAAACCGAACATTCCTTACCATCTTTATCATGTTGTGCCAACAATGCTGTGAGAGCATGAGAGGAAGCAGCTGTATACAGAAGGAAAGGTTTAGAAGGTTCGGCAGGTTGAAGAATAGGAGGACTAGCCAAATACATTTTTAAATCTTCAAATGCTTGCTGACAATCTTCGTTCCATTGAAAAGTGATATCCTTTTTAAGAAGTTGAGTAAAAGGAAAGGTACGATCTGCAAGTTGAGATATGAACCTATGAATGGCTTGAATCTTTCCTTGTAAGCTTTTAAGTTGAGACACATTTCTAGGAGGTGGCATGTTGACAATAGCATCTATTTTCTTAGTGTCCACCTCAATCCCATGATGCGAAACTATGAATCCTAATAGTTTTCCACTATCCACACCGAAAACACATTTTCGGGGATTCAAGCGCATGTGATATTTACGAACTCTTTCAAAGATTTGACGAAGGATTTTAATATGATCTATGCGAAGAATAGATTTGGCTAAAATATCATCAACATAATCCTCTAAAATCTTATGCATATAATCATGAAAGATAAGGGTCATCGCTCGTTGATAAGTTGCACCAGCATTTTTAAGTCCAAAAGGCATCATTATCCAACAAAACGTACCCCAAGGAGTGGTGAAAGCGGTTTTAAATTGATCTTGAGGGTTAATGAAAATTTGATTGTATCCTGAAAAACCATCCATGAAGGATAACAAGGCATGTCCTGCCGTAGAATCAACTATCATGTCAATGTTGGGAAGGGGAAAATCATCTTTCAAGGAAGCCTTATTCAAATCTCGAAAGTCGGTACACATCCTTATTTTGTTGTCTGGTTTAGCCACAGCGACAATATTTGAAATCCATGGGGAATAGTCAATAGGGCGGATAAATCCAGCCTCTAATAACTTTTCAATCTCAGCCTTAACAAGCAGAGCCACCTTAGGATTCATCTTTCGAATCTTTTGTTTCAGGGGCTTAGCATCGGGAACTAAGACAATGTTATGAGTGACAATCTTAGGATCTATACCAGGCATGTCAGAGTATGTCCAAGCAAAGATCTCAGGGAAATCGTGCAATAGTTCTTCATATTGTTTCTGTTCCTCTTCATCCAAACATTTTCCAATTTTAATAACTTTCTCTTTATTGTAAGGGTCCATCTTAACATCAGTGGTGTCACTTATGAGAAGATTACTTTGTTGAGGAGTATCCTTTAACTGAGGGAATTCTTTCACAATCTCATCATTATCGATCTCTTTTCCAAAATAGGCTTCAGTGTTCAAACAATAAAGGAGTCCCCTATTGTGATGATAACGAGGAAGAGTGTCATAAGCTCCCAAAAATTCAGCTAAAGCGTCATCGGTAGGGAAGACATCCAAAGCACAGTCACCCGAAGGATCCCCATCAATATACTCAGGGTGTTGCATTGATAGAGATGTAGAAATAGTATTAACACTAATGCATGGTCTTTTAGAAGCTTTAGTACGTTTGCAGGGATTATAGCCAAGTCCAAAGGCATAATTGTGAAAATTAGTCTCTAGAGGAACTTTTAGCCCTTGTTCATGAGCACCACAACCTTTTCCATGATACCCATTCTTAGCAAAAATACGAAAACCACGACCATAACGATCAGCCATTTCAGAAAGAGGAGGTGGCTTTTCATAAGACAAAGAATCAAACTCTTCATAATTAGAGGTGTGAGGAGAAGAAGTTTGAGAAGCGGCCACAAAATTATTACTCATAGGTTCAGGTAATATTGATTGATTTTTAGCTTCTTCCTTCTTTTCAACTTTAAGCTCTCTAGAAGGAACCTTATATTCACCCACAAAGGTGGGATTGAAATCAAGAGATCCCCAATCATCTTCTGCGAGAACCTTCTCAGGATCAAAATCCTTCTTATGTGTAGATTCAAGTTGAGAAGAATCTTCTTCAGGAGCTCCAGACTCATCCAAAGAATTTTGATGATCAGAGAGCGAAGACTCATCAATAGGTATCTTGTTTAAAGAGTCATCACTAGACGAGGATGGCTTAGAAGAACCCCCTTTAGCAGTAGATGTTTGTAGACAAGCTTGGAAATTAGTGTCACCTATCAAGGTATATGTCTTATTGTTATAGATAAATTTAACTTGTCTATGCAATGTAGAGGGGACAGCTTGCATACTGTGAATCCAAGGCCTCCCTAATAACAAGTTGTATGTTAAATTTCCCAACATAACATGGATAGGAGTAGGCAAAGTAACAGGTCCCACTGTGAGAGGTAGTTTGATAATACCTAATGAAGTCTTAGCCACATTGTCAAAGCCTCGAATGGGACGAGAATCAGGCTCAATGAGAGATGTATCCACATTCATTTTATGCAATAGATTGATGCTACACACATTAAGGCCAGAGCCATTATCTACTAGTGTTCGTCTTATAGTAGTATCTTTCATGATAACCACAATCATCAAGGGATCATATTGTTGTTGAATTTCACTAGTAGGCAACTCATCTTGGGTAAACACAATTTGAGCTTTAGGATTCATCACAGAGTTAACCAAAGATGCTATATTACTAGATGTATTCGGTGGAGGAACATTCAAATCTTTCAAGGCATCTTGTAACATTCCATGATGAGCGGAAGAAGTTTGAATCAAATCCCAAAGGGATATCTTAGCAGGGGTAGCTTTAAGTTGTTCTATGAGATCATATTCCTTACCCATAACTTGTGAAATACGGGGAGCTTGTGGAAGAATTGGTTGAGGATTAGGAAGAGAAACTGGAATAACAGGAGGAGGATTAGGCTGCCTATTATTTCTGGTGTGATAAGTATGGGCAACCACATGATAACTCTCTCTAGTTATTTGCTTGGCATAACTATAAGGACTTATAGGTTTTCTTCCTTGCACGGTGATAATTGGTTTATTCGAGGTACGAAAGGAATCATGATCATACCCTCCTTGGACAGTAAGGAGAGGTGATTTAGGAACTTGAAAGGTGGGAGAAGGATAAGCACCTTGGACTTCAATGAGAGGCTTGTTATGCTCATTCAAGTTTATCATGTTAACCAATTTAGAAGTCTTGTTCTTGTTTAAAGATTTCGATAAAGCCACAAAGTCATCAAGAGCATCATCCAACAAAGCATGATCATATTGGTTAAAAGGTTTATCTTTTGATTCAAAAGGAGACATCTCCTCATAGAGGGGATTATTGAACACAACCATGTTACTAGATTCAGTGGAAGAGTTGATAGGAATGTACCCTTGAGAGGAACCATTCGACTTATCTTTCTCATCACATCTAAATGGCATAGTAACAAGGTTTATGAGTTTTTGGTAAAATGAAGGTTTGGCATCTTTAGGGTTTAAAAACTCATCTAAAGATTCATCTAATTCATCTTGGCTATACTCATAATAATCATCAAAAGCATGAACATTTTGCAAATAAAAATCTGACATTTTGAAATAAAGGTTGCATAAAACTGAAACACACAATGCAAAGAAACACACTTTTTTTTTTTTCTTTTTTAATGAAACATGAAATGAAAACACACTAAATCTAGATCTAGATTTAACAAATTCAATGCAAGAGGAAGCAATGATAGTTTCACATCGGGTTCACCAAAATGTGTAGGGGAAAAAGCGAGACTAGGTTAACATGCCCTAATCCTACCTTTTGACACACATTACGGAATACGAAAGAGCCTAGAGGTATCACACAATTGGCTACTTCTTCTTGTGAAAGAGAGAGCCACAGGATACCTATTAGGATTTCTATTCCTTTGTTGAAATTGGAAGATAAAATGATGCAAGTTCAAACCCTAATCCCAAAATGCAAGTATGAACTAATAACAAGATTACAGAATTGAGATTAAACAATGAACAACTATAAACACAAGGACAAAACGAGAATGCAGATGCATACCCGGAGTCAAAATCTGATTGAAAATGTTCGGGATGGGGGTGCGGGCGCCACTGTCCTGATTCTGTCCCGAAAACTGCACCTGAAACTGTTGTTTTGCACTCTGGAAAACTGCCGGAAATGTCGAAAAACACTGTCTGTCAAGAGGACCAGGGTGCCCAGCGCCTCTGTCCCAGGGACCAGGGCACCCAATGCCCCTATCCTGGCAGGACTAGGGCACCCAGCGCCCCTGTCCAGGTCTTTTGCTCTGCAGTTTGATGTGGAGTGTTGTCTCGACCTGCTCTTCCCGGATCTGTCACCTGCGGCGTCGTCTGAGTCCCGAAACCTGCACTTATATCTGAAAATGGTATGGGCGGCTATATAGGGTTTTGCCTTAGTCAAACCCCCGCTTCGGTGATTTCCACCTCCATGAATAGCCAAGTTGTTTTGTAAAATGTATTGTGTGTGCAGACCTAGTGTGTGTGCAAGGTCCTAAAATGCAAGAAAGCAAACTAGAGCAACCTAGAAAGTAAACCCTAATTACTTGTAAATGATAATGTAAATGCTCTAAATCAAGATTCAAAGTGATCTAAAGCATGAATAAAGGATATATTGAAGCTTATGCAAAGACATGAAAACAACATGAAATCATACCCAACCCTCAAGGGAGGAGTACAAGCCAATCTTCAGTCGGTAATCTCCTATTGTTCTTCAATGTCTTCCAAGCCCTAAATGGATGAATGAAATTGATAAATTCTTGATAGAAGGATGTTGAATGTTGTTGAAGTCTTCAAAGATCTTCTCTTTCGCTGCATATGAGGTTCCTGAAAACAAAAATTGGATCCTTTCAAATGAAGAAAGAGAGCTCTTATGTAGGAAACCCTAGATCGTAATTTCATCTTTTGGCCGACCTAGAGATTGAATTTCCCACCAATTTCTTGGGGTTAAGCTTTATTTTGTGATTGGATTGTGCTCCTAAAATTTCGAGAAAAATGTCCGGGACCATGTGCACTCCGGGCGCCACGGTCCCGACAACTTTTCACCAAATTTTCAGGGCCGTCGGATATGATGATTTTAGAGAGAATCCCGAAGTTACAGGTGATTTTGAGATGTTTTGACCCCCGAAACCAAGCCCCCAAGTTCAAAATAGGACTTAATTAGGGTTTTTGATTGAATGATGTATTGGAGGAATAAAATGAAAAGGGCACGCTTTAATGAAAGGGCCCAACTTTATGATGTAGAGGATGATGAAATAGGACCTTAGACCTAATTAATTTGATTAATTAAGTGTTAAAGGAGCAATGCAATGCAAAATGTAAATTGCACTAAGGCGGGTGCTAAACTAGGTGTGAAATTGTACCACCCTAGCAAGTGCATACAATTTACGACGCTACAGGTTTAAAGCATAATCTATTGAGTGTTGGTCAATTAGTTGAAAAAGGATTTCAGTTACAATTCAAGAATGGAAAATGCAAAATTATGAACAGAATTGGTTTGGAAATTGCAACCAGTAATCAAACGAGAGGTAATATCTTTCATTTGAATAACAATGAAAAGACATGCTTGATTGCACATATTGATGAAAGTTGGCTATGGCATAAGAGACTCTGTCATGTAAATTTTGATTGCATTGTGAAAATCAGTACAACTAAAGCAGTTGGAGATTTACCTAAGATTACTAAACCTCACAATCTGTTATGTAAGGAATGTCAATTTGGAGAACAAGTTAGAGCATCTTTTAAAAGTATTCTAGAAAAATCCAATAATGCTCTTCACTTAATTCATATTGATTTATGTGGTCTAGCTAGAACTAAAAGCTTACAAGGTGATAGAAATTTCATGCTAATCATTGATGACTATTCTCGAATGTGATGGGTTACTTTTCTCAGAGAAAAATTAGAAGCACTTGGGAAATTCAAGCTATTCAAGGTAATGGTAGAAAATCAAACTGGTAAGAAAATCAAATGTCTAAGATCAGATCAAGGAGGTGAATTCACATCTAAGGAATTTAATAAATTCTATGAAGTAAATAGAATCAGAGGACAGTTATCAGCACCCCAGACACCACAATAGAATGGAGTTGTCAAAAGAAAAAATAGAACTATCTTGGATGCAGCTAGAAATATGTTATCAGAAGCAAATCTACCACATGTATATTGGAGAGAGGCAGTAAGAACAACAGTCTACACATTCAACAAAGTTGACATCAAAGGTGAAATTGGTAAGACCCCTCATAAACTATGGTTTGGTATTACTCGTACTCTTAAATATTTCAGAATATTTGGAAGTTAATGCTATATTAGAATAGATGAGTATATTGGCAAATTTGATCATAGAAGTGATGAAGGAATATTTCTTGGTTATTCATCTAAGAGCAAGGCATATAGATGTTTTAACAAGAGATTGCAAAAAATTGTTGAGAGTACAAATGTGAAAATTGATGAACAGTTTAGAGGAACTTTAAGGTATATAGACTCTGAACCGGCAACAGAGATACTAAAAAATGAACCTACATTGAACCCAGTGGTACAAAATGAAGATCCAGTTACACCGATATCATATGAAAATTTCACTGTAACTGAAGAACTATAGTAAACAAAGACACCCCAATATGTAAGATTGAACCACTCTTAAAATCAGATAATTGGGAACAAATATCAAGGAGTTATGATAAGAGGAAGACTGATAAATGAAGAGGTATGTCTTATTTCTCAAATTGAACCAGCATCAATTAATGAGGCATGTGAAGATAAACATTGGATTAAAGTGATGGAAGAAGAATTAGAACAAATTGAAAAGAATAACACATGGACATTAGTTCCTCGACCTAAAGACAAAAATGTAATTGGACCAAAATGGGTATTTAGAAACAAACTTAATAAAGATGGTAAGGTAATCAGAAATAAAGAAAGAGTGGTGTGTAAAGGATATTCTCAGAAAGAACAAATTGATTATAATGAAACCTTTACACCGGTAGCTAGAATTGAGGTAGTTAGATTATTCTTGGCTTTTGCAGCACACAAGAACTACAAAGTATATCAAATGGATATTAAATGTGCATCTAAATGGAGATCCTGAAGAAGAAGTTTACATTGAGCAACCTAATGGATTTTCTTTAACAGATAACAAAGATATGGTTTGCGGGTTAAGGAAATATTTGTATGGGTTGAAGCAAGCTCCAAGAGTTTGATATGCTAGATTGGATAAATATCTTTTGAAGATTGGTTTTTCTAAAGGTAATGCTGACAACAATTTATACTATAAAGTGACTAATGCTGACATCGTGGTTATAGAAGTTTTTGTTGATGATATAATCTTTGGAGGAGAAGATGGATTATGTAAAGACCTTTCTATTGAAATGCAATTATAATTTGAAATGTCTATGATTGGAGAGATAAAATTCTTTTTGGGACTACAGATCTCATAGACTGGTAAAGGTATATTCTTGAGTCAATCTAAGTACTTGAAGGAGTTACTAAAGAAATTTGGGATGGAAAACTCTAAACCAGTAGCCACACCTATGACTACAAATGACAAATTATCACTAAGGTATGAATCTACACCTGTTAATCCGACTAGGTACAAATCTATGATAGGAGGTTTACTGTATTTGACACAAACAAGACCTGATATTATGAATACAATATGTATTGTTTTAAGATTTCAGAGTAATCCTAGAGAAAATCATGAATCATCAATAAAAAGGATTTTTCGGTACTTACAAGGCACTACAAATCTTGGCTTATGGTATCTTGGAGATGAAAACTTTGAATTATGTGCATGCACAAGTGCAAATTGGGCAGGACATGTAGATGACAGAAAAAGCACCACCGACAGAGCATTTTTTCTTGGAAGCAGAATAATTTCTTGGTTGAGTAAGAAACAAAGTTGCATATCTTTATCAACAACAGAATTAGAATATGTTGCAGCAACAACTAACTGTACATAAGTATTCTGGCTTAAGAAAATGTTGAGGGACATAAAGGTAAAATGCAAGGAACCTATAACTATATATTGTGATAACATTACAGCAATTGATATATCTCAGAATCCGGTACTACATTCTAAAACTAAACATGTTTTTATCAAACTGAATTTTTTGAAAGAGAATGTTGAAACAAAAGAAGTCAAACTGGTTTATGTGAATACTAAAGAGGAGATTGCAAATATTTTCACTAAACCTCTGCCTAAGGAGACTTTTGAATATCCCAGAGATTAGCTTGGGGTCATACCCCCATTGGTAGAGACTTAGACAGTTGATGTTTGTCATCAAACGATAGAACTAACAGTGAAATCTTTTATTCCGACCTTGATGAGGAGAGCTACTTCTCAGGGGGAGTAGTTGGTATACTGAATAAGTTGGTATTTGGTATTTGAACTTGGTTTTTGTATTGGTTTGGCATTTGATGTCAAAGGGGGAGAGATTGATAAGGAAAAACACTTGTTACTCCTAGGGGGAGAGATTTATTACTCTCTGTACCTGAATTTTGATTTCTGGTTTTGATCTCTTTTTGGGAGATTGTTGGTTTTTGGTATTTGACATTTCTATTTTAGCACTTTGATGGTTTTTCCATCTTGTGTTGCCATCAATTTCAAAGGGGGAGATTGTTGGTATTTTGGATATGTTGATATGGTTTTGTCATTGATGTCAACACCTATTAACACTTATCAACTCTAGCACTTGGAGAATTGGCAATGTTCATTGGCAAGCAAGTGACTTATGCACAATCACTGGTATCAGGTTCACCAGAAGGATATATTGTTCAGTGGCACTTGGAATGACATGGATAACACTTCGTTATGTCGAAGACATCATTTGGACACTTTGTCTTGGATATTTTTTCATTGGTATATTCATGTTTGCATATTTTCTATTACCGACAAATAGGTCCCGGATAAGCGCCGATAGGCTTATCTATTCCAGATCAGCACGAAATATTTTGGAGATGATTTTGTTGTTATTGTAAATGCATTGAGCCGACATCATCCATTGGAGATTAGGTTATGGTATAAATGTAAGATCTTATTTGTGAGATCAGTGTGCAAATGTGAAAAGGATTTTAATTTGGTATATGTGAGAATAAGTAGAGCTATACACATAGACATCATTTGAAGTTTGAAGGAATGTTTCTGTGAAGACATATCAGAACTAAACCAGTACTGAATCCAACATATGAAAATGCTATTTGGATTAGTACATCATTATTGGATTTAACCATCCAATTGTAGTCAGTGTGACTCCTATTTGTGTTTGAGCAGTGAGCTCTAAGCGCTTGGCCTTTCTGCATGTGTAGACCCCATTTGTATACACATACTATCTGCAGTAGTATCATTTTATTGTGGGTAAGGTTTTCCACCATGGTTTTTCCCCTTACAGGGTTTCCACGTACAAATATTGGTGTTATGTATTGTTGATGTTATTGTCTTTCTATTTCATGCATTAATCTTTACTAGTACTACAATTAACTGATAAATTGTTTATCGGCATAAAGTTTGGTTTACCGGTATTAAGCATTAAGGTTAGTTAAGTAGTTGTTGGTTTGAATTTATTTGACAACTGATTCACCCCCCCTCCTCTCAATTGTCTTTGGGACCTAACAACTGGTATCAGAGCCTAGTTCTCTATTTGTAGAAGTTTAACAACTTGAGGAGATCAAATGTCTACTAACTATTTGAGGAAGGATAGTCCTAAACTTGATGGAACCAACTATGGCATATGGAAAATAAGGATGGAGACACATCTGAATTGCATTGGAAAGGACATCTGGGAAGTTACAAAGAATGGTTATACTGCTCCTACTCAAAGTCAACCTAAACCACCTAACTTGGCTAAAGATGAGGAAAATGATTGCAAAGCAAGGGAAGTACTTTTGAGTGCATTATCAGATTAGCAAATCATGGGATTATCAGATAGATCTACTGCTAAAGCTATTTGGGACCATTTGGAAACTTTGAATGAAGGAGATTCCATAGTCAAAATTGCAAAACTTGAAAGCTTCCAGGTCAGGTATGAAAATATGAAAATGGAAGAAGATGAAAGGATTTCTGCTTTTATGGAAAGAGTAAATGAAATTGTTTTGGGTATTAAATGTTATGGAGAAATCTTAAGTGAAGATGAAATTGTTTTAAAAATTTTAAGAGGATTTCCACCGGCATACAAAATAAAATTTACTGCTATAAATGAGTTAAGAACAATGCCTAATACATCAATAACTAGGGACACATTGATTGGAAAACTTCCAGCTTTTGAAATTGAGGAATTTGGTCCTGTTGCTACTATAAAGACAGATTTAGCTTTTAAGGAATCAACATCATCTACATCATCTTTTGCTAAATCTTATTGGAAAGCCTTTTATGCAAGAGAACTTGAAGAAAGCAGGAGAGAAAATGAAGAACTTGAAGAACTAGAAGCACTATTTGCAAGGAAAATGCCTAAAGGTCCAATTGGTAGTAAGTATGAAGGTAAAGTGCCCTTTAAATGTTTCAATTGTAATAAGATTGGTTATATGGCTTCAAGATGCCCTGATAGACATGCTAGATTGAAAGAAGAAGCTAGAAGAACATACAAGCCTAACCCTGAATATCAGAGATACAGATCTAAGAAGAATAAAGACAAACCTTGTTATCTTGTTGATGAAGGAGTCACTGATGATTCCGATGAGAATCCGGCAGACAATGGATGGGTCTTTGTTGCTATAACAGAAGATCAACCAGTACCTACTGTTCAACTGGTAGAGCAGGCCCTGCCAGCTAAAGTTGAAGTTAAGGATGAATGGATCATTGATTCAGGATGTTCACATCATATGACTGGTGATAAAGGTAAATTCTTGACTTTTTGGAAATATAATGGAGGTCTAGTAAGATTTGGAGATGATAAAGCTGGTTTGATAAAAGGAAAAGGTACTATATCTCTTGATGGTAAGCATAATACCGACAATGTTTACTATGTTGAAGGTTTAAAGCATAATCTATTGAGTGTTGATCAATTAGTTGAAAAGGGATTTCAATTACAATTCAAGAATGGAAAATGCAAAATTATGAACAGAACTAGTTTGGAAATTGCAACTGGTAATCAAACTAGAAGTAATATCTTTCATTTGAACAACAATGAAAAGACATGCTTGATTGTACATATTGATGAAAGTTGGCTATGGCATAAGAGACTCTGTCATGTAAATTTTGATTGCATTGTGAAAATTAGTACAACTAAAGAAATTAGAGATTTACCTAAGATTGCTAAACGTCACAATCCGCTATGTAAGGAATGTCAATTTGGAAAACAAGTTAGAGCATTTTTAAAAAATATTCTTGAAAAATCCAATAATGATCTTGACTTAATTCATACTGATTTATGTGGTCCAGCTAGAACTAAAAGCTTACAAGGGGATAGATATTCATGCTAATCATTGATGACTATTCTAGAATGTGTTGGGTTACTTTTCTCAGAGAAAAATCAGAAGCACTTGGGAAATTCAAGCTATTCAAGGTAATGGTAGAAAATGAAACCGATAAGAAAATCAAATGTCTAAGATCAGATCAAGGAGGTGAATTCACATCTAAGGAGTTTAATACATTCTGTAAAGTAAATGGAATCAGAAGACAATTATTAGCACCCCAGACACCACAGGAGAATGGAGTTGTCGAAAGGAAAAATATAACTATCTTGGATGCAGCTAGAAGTATGTTATCAGAAGCAAATCTACTGCATGTATATTGGAGAGAGGCAGTAAGCACAACAATCTACATATTCAACAAAGTTCACATCAAAGGTGAAACTAGTAAGACCCCTCATGAACTATGGTTTGGTATTACTCCTACTTTTAAATATTTTAGAATATTTGGAAGTAAATGCTATATTAGAAGAGATGAGTATATTGGCAAATTTGATCCTAGAAGTGATGAAGGAATATTTCTTGGTTATTCATCTAAGAGCAAGGCATATAGATGTTTTAACAAGAGATTGCAAAACATTGTTGAGAGTACAAATGTGAAAATTGATGAACAGTTTAGAGGAACTTCAAGGTATATAGACTCTGAACCGACAATAGAGATACTGACAAATGAACCTACATTGAACCCACCAGTACAGATTGAAGATCCAGTTACACCAGTATCATCTGAAAATTCCATTATAACTGAAGAACTACAGCAAACAAAGACACCCCGGTATGTAAGATTGAACCATCCTGAAAATCAGATAATTGGGAACAAATATCAAGGAGTTATGACAAGAGGAAGAGTGGCAAATGAAGAGGTATGTCTTATTTCTCAAATTGAACCAACATCAATTAATGAGGCATGTGAAGATAAACACTGATTAGTTCCCCGACCTAAAGACAAAAATGTAATTGGAACAAAATGGGTATTCAAAAAGAGACTTAATGAAGATGGTAAGGTAATCAGAAATAAAGCAAGACTACTGTGTAAAGGATATTATCAGAAAGAAGGAATTGATTATAATGAAACCTTTGCACTAGTAGCTAGAATTGAGGTAGTAAGATTATTCTTGGCTTTTGCAGCACACAAGAACTACAAAGTATATCAAATGGATATTAAATGTGCATTTTTGAATGGAGATCTTGAGGAAGAAGTTTACATTGAGCAACGTGATGGATTTTCTTTAACAAATAACAAAGATATGGTTTGTAGGTTAAGGAAAGTTTTGTATGGGTTGAAGCAAGATCCAAGAGCTTGGTATGCTAGATTGGATAAATATCTTTTGAAGATTGGTTTTTCTAAAGGTAATGCTGACAACAATTTATACTATAAAGTGACTAATGATGACATCTTGGTTATAGAAGTTTTTGTTGATGATATAATCTTTGGAGGAGAAGATGGATTATGTAAAGACCTTTCTATTGAAATGCCACAAGAATTTGAAATGTCTATGATTGGAAAGATAAAATTATTTTTAGGATTGCAGATCTCACAGACTGATAAAGGTATATTCTTGAGTCAATCTAAGTACTTGAAGGAGTTACTAAAGAAATTAGGGATGAAAAACTCTAAACCAGTAAGCACACCTATGACTACAAATGATAAATTATCACTAAGGGATGAATCTACACCTGTTAATCCGACTAGGTACAAATCTATGATAGGAGGTTTAGTGTATTTGACACAAACAAGACCTGATATTATGAATGCAGTATTTATTGTTTCAAGATTCTAGAGTAATCCTAGAGAAAATCATTAATCAACAGTAAAAAGGATTTTCTGGTACTTACAAGGAACTACAAATCTTGGCTTATGGTATCCTAGAGATGAAAACTTTGAATTATGTGCAGAATCAGAATATGTTGCAGCAGCAACTAACTGTACACAGGTATTATGGCTTAAGCAAATGTTGAAGGACATAAAGGTAAAATGCAAGGAACCTATAACTATCTATTGTGATAACACTGCAGCAATTGATATATCTAAGAATTTGGTACTACATTCTAAAACTAAACATGTTTCTATCAAACTGAATTTTCTGAAAGAGAATGTTGAAGCAAAAGAAGTCAAACTAGTTTATGTGAATACTAAAGAGCAGATTGCAAATATTTTCACTAAACCTCTGCCTAAGGAGACTTTTGAATATCTTAGAGATCAGCTTGGGGTCATACCCCCACTAGTAGAGACTTAGACAGTTGATGTTTGTCAGCAACCGGCAGAACTAACAGAGAAATCTTTTATTCTGGTCTTGATGAGGAGAGCTACTTCTCAGGGGGAGTAGTTGGTATACTGAATAAGTTGGTATTTTGTATTTGAACTTGGTTTTCTATTGCTTTGCCATTTGATGTCAAAGGGGGAGAGATTAATATGGAAAAACACATGTTACTCCTAGGAGGAGAGATTGATTACTCTCTGTAACTAAATTTTGATTTCTAGTTTTGATCTCTTTTTGGGAGATTGTTGGTTTTTGGTATTTGGCATTTCTATTTTGGCACTTTGATGGTTTTTCCATCTTGTGTTTCCATCAATGCCAAAGGGGAAGATTGTTGGTATTTTGGATATGTTGATATGGTTTTGTCATTGATGTCAACACCTATTAACACTTATCAACTTTGGTACTTGGAGAATTGGCAATGTTCACCGATAAGCAAGTGACTTATGCATAGTCACCAGTATTTGGTTCAACGGCAAGATATATTGTTCACCGGCACTTGAAATGACATTGAAAACACTTGGTCATGTCGAAGACATCGTTTGGACACTTTGTCTTGGAGATTTGTTCATTGGTATATTTGTGTTTGCATATTTTCTATTACCAACAAATAGGTCCAGGATAAGCACTGACAGGCTTATCTATTCCAGATCAACACAACACACTTTGGAGATGATTTTGTTGTTATTGTAATTGCATTGAGCCAACATAATGCATCGGATATTGTTTTATTTGTAATTGATTTTATTGTAATATCTTTTAGAGATGATCTACTAAAATTGGTCTTCGGTTATGGTATAAATGTAAGATCTTATTTGTGAGATTAGTGTGAATGTGAAAAGGATTGTAATTTGGTATATGCAAGAATAAGAAGAGCTATACACGTAGACATCATTTGAAGGTTGAAGGAAGGTTTCTCTGAAGACATATCAGAACTAAACCGGTACTGAATCTAGCATATGAAGATGCTATTTTGAGTAGTACATCATTATTGGATTTAACCATCCAATTGTAGTCAATGTGACTCCTATTTGTGTTTGAGCAGTGAGCTCTAGGCGCTTGGCCTTTTTACATGTGCAGACCCCATTTGTATACACATACTATCTGCAGTAGTATCATCTGGTTGTGGGTAAGGTTTCCCATCATGGTTTTTCCCCTTACAAGGTTTCCACGTACAAATATTGGTGCTATGTGTTGTGGATGTTATTGTCTTTTTGTTTCATGCATTAATCTTTACCAGTACTATAATTAACCGATAAACTATCTACTGGCATAAAGTTTGGTTTACCAGTATTAAACATTAAGGTTGGTTAAGTAGTTTTTGGTTTGAAATTATTTGACAACTGACTCACCCCCCCTCTCAATTGTCTCTGAGACCTAACAATTGGTTAAGGAGTTGAATAGCAAAGATGGAAGTGTTAAGAAGACATGTGCAAGTAGAGGAGGAAAGGAAAAAGAGAAAGAGGCAAAGGAAACTTGATAAAGAGATAGAAACATTGAAGCAAGAAGTGAGAAGATGGAACTTGGAATTCCAAGAGATGAACAAAGGACTTGAGGAATTAGAAGAAGATTTTGAAGATGTAGAAGAAGACTTCATGGATGAAGAAGTTAAGGAAGAAGTAAGTTGTCCATTGGAAGGGCAAGAGAGAAAAGAGCAACAATTATCTTGTGAGGATGATGATGAACCTTAGGATAAAGAGGTTATAAGAGTTGATAAAGATATGGATGACAAAGATGCTGGTGATAACAACAAGGTTTCCAGTCTTGGAGGGCTTCAGTGTGATGAGATTGTAATTGGGACTATGGCATGTCCTTTGAAGGGTACAGTGAGGCAAGGTACTCTTGTGACAACAGAAGGTGAGGCTCATGATGTAGCCTTGAAGTTGGATAGAGAGTTGGTATGCCAAGAGGAATGGCATGAGAAGGTTGAGTTTGTCTTAGTGGAAGAGAAGACTGGTGATGAGTTGGTGGTAGGCTTTGAGAAAGCCAAAGAGTTTGTTTATTCTCCAACCATGGAGATTGAGGATGTTGAGTATGTTGATGTTACCAGGATGGAGGATAGTCTTTGGATGGTCTAGATGATTCAGTTGTAGTTGTATGCAACAATATTAGTGATGTTGACCATGATGAGGTTGTTGATGGATGGAAAAGGATAGCAGGTGGTACTAGTTTTGCCAAGTGGAGGCAAACCAAGAGTGAAGATAAATGAGGTAGAGAAGTTCCAAGAGAGTAAAGGACAAGAAAGGGCATGGTTTCAGGAGTACAAGTACAAACTAAAATTCAAGATGAAATCTATGTTAGGTTTTCTAATGTTTTATTTTGCAGGTGTTTCCAAGGGGACTTGCAAATTTTGAACCCCCAAAAGTATGGTGCAAGTGCACCTAAGACAAGATTGACCACCATGAGGCCATAATGAATATTTATGAGATTTTAAGTCAATGATGTTAAAATGACCATTTGATAATGTAATCATGGCTAATAATGGCATTTGAAGTCATATTGCTCATGTATTGAGTTATTTTGTAATAAGTTGTCAAAAGTTGTCATGTGGGCTAAATGATGTCAAAGTGAGTAATGTAATGGAGTTCAATGGGTAGAATAGGAGTTTAATAAGAATTTTGTGTTTCATAAGGTCTCATATGACCCCATTTATGTAATGGAATGTTTGATTAGAGTCATGTAGTAAGAAATATTAAAACTTGTCAATTGACAACTAAAAGTGTCAAGTTGACAAATTAGGGATGTAACGCCTAAAAGGTGGTTGTATGGGTGGTTAAGAGTTGGTTGTCGGTTATCATGAGAGTAAATATATTTAAACATTGGTTTGAATTCCGAAAGAATGAGAGAGACACAAATTGAAAGTAAGAGTGACAAATTGATAATAAAATCTCACGGTTTCCTGCAAAAGCTTGTTAAATCAGCTTTTATTTGTGACTAAGGTTTCTCTTTCTTTCTTCATTATGGATTGATCATATGCATATCAAGATGGAGTAGGGTTAATTTATTAATTTAGTGTTGTTATTGAAGGTTTTACACTCAAATTTGATTCATTTATACTCATTGTCCTAAATATATATGTAGGTGACATTTCTGGAGGGTTTTGAGAGTAAAAAATGTGAAATTGACTTATCCTACTTTATGTAACTTCTGTAACTTGTAGGATGAGTGTAAAATGTAATATTTTATAGTGGATTATGTGTATGGAGATTGGATAGAAGGTTTTGGATCCTTTGGTTGGGTCTAGAAGTGATTGGAAGTGGGAGATTAGGAAAGCCTTAGGTTTGCGTTCCTAAAAGTAAGGGTTTTGTATTTGAATAGGTAAATGGGCATGGAATCCCCTAAAACATTGAAAATTTACTTTTTTTTGAAACATTTCCTAAGACGGTTTCTTGGTGTGAAGGTATGGAGTGGTGATCTAAGGGGTGTTCCTTTGGAAAAATGGGCTAATTTGGCGTAATCCGAACAGGACAGGGTATTGGTCCAAAACAACCATATCTTAAATTTAAGTATGTTGTGAAACTTGCAAATAGGTATCTAAAAGTGTGTTTTGTTTTGTGTACTGGGGATTGAATCGATTAGCTTGGGTATGTGGAAACTTGTGTTAGGGTTTCATAGGTGTATTGAACCCCTAAGTCATGTTCGGTTGAACCATTGAAGTTTAAAACCCCATTTGAGTGATTTGGTGAAGGTTTGTGAGTGTAACGTGTGAAGGGTTGAGGAACCTAGTATTGGTTGGTTGAACTGTATTTGTGCCAAGTCATTTGAGTGAGATAAAGAATTTGACACAAGGATTCACATCAGTTCCACATAGGTATATATTTCTCTTAGCTCATAAATGGTTTTGCATCAGTTCCACAAGGCTTCGCATCAGTTCCACAAAGGTATTGCACTCCTTAATCATAAGGCACATATGGCCGTGTACATATTTAGATTCTATTTTTGGCTTGTTGTAGGTTCAGTTTGTTTCCTTTTTGTTTTTGGCTTTTTACCCTTGAAGTTTTTCCCAGTTGCCCCTCCACCCTGCTGTTAAGCAGCGCCCTTTCCTTATGTTACACCTGACTTTGTTGCCCAATTTTATATGGACTGGTCTGAGTTTTGGAGTTCTCTACGTCCTGCTAGTCCTAGTACCCATTCAGAGCCTATATGTTATCCACAATTTTTTAAAACTTCGAGTAGGGAGTAAGTCCTTATTGACTCTTCTCCTTTTCATCCCTTGTCACGACTTACCCAAGTTTCTTAACCTCCATCATGGGATTACTAAATTTTAAAACCGTCCGATCACCCAACCAAATTAGGGAAGTCTGCATAAAGTTGGCACTATTAGGAAGTCAAACTTGCAGTTTATTTTGAAAGAGTTTGATGGTTGTGAACTTGCCCGATCTCCTAACTTTTTGGCATCTCTCGTGTTGTGATGAATGTTGAGCTTCCTCGCTCGATTTTAAGGGACATTTCTATTTCCAAGTAAGGACATTCTGGTGATGCAATTTCAAGTTATTTCAGTACCCTATCGGGGTGACAACATAAGTTATGGTAAAGATAGGTCATGCTTGGGTACCATCAGAATGAAATGAGCCTGTCAAACTGATATGAGTAATGGCTTCTTGCCTTTCTCCTCTTCGCCTCATCCATTTCCATGTCATGTACTGCTTCTAGGAATAAATCAAGGGAAGATTAATGAAGTACCATCATTAATGGTCATTAAACAACCAAGGATACAAAAAAGGTGGCAACATGTGTTACTATGTTTGATGATGCCATTTTTTTGCAGAAAACATTAAAGATAGCTAAGGAGGAAATTGTCATAATTTTGCACATATCACAATGGTTTTCCCTCATGATGGTGAGTTGTCATTTCACAACCTATATTTCAATTGCTGAAGAAAGAGAAGGAAGATATAGTTCGACAATTATGGTCTTTTGCATGGAAAGCACAAACCGATTTCAGTGAATATAGGAAGGTCATCATCATATTAGATAAGATTGCAAAACAAGCTGAAAATCACAAACAATGCTTACAAGGTGAGCTTGCGGCAATAAGGAACCTGAACAATTACATTTGACAAAATGGTACTCCAAGCTAAGAAAGGTCCTGTGGTACAACCAGATGTTGAGACATTGCAGGGACATATTCTTTTGGACCTATCTGACTTTTTCTAGGCTACTATTTTTTATGAGGAAGAATTTGAAGATATCATGTTGATGTTAATTGAAGTAGAAGGTAAGGCAGATGAAATTGATAGATAGATTGTAGAGAAGAACCCGATGCCCAATGCTGAAGCCTAAGTCTGGTGACTTTATAGCCTTGTTTTTTGTGAAATGATTTATATTTTGATGTTGCTTTATAGAGTTTTCATTTTGAAACGGTTGCTTTCAAGACGATTACTTAGTAACCGTTTCTTGAAAATAGAAAAGACAGGGGTTAGTAGTTATAAATAAGTAGATCAGTTGATCTATAGGGATCTTTTGGGAAAACTTTATTTTACTCATAAGAATCAACTTCTTTAAGCATTTTTTTTTATTGTTTTGAATATAGAAGATTTGCTAGTGGCTTCAGATATTTGTAATCTTTGAATTATGGTGTGTGAATGCTTTATGTTCTTTAGAATTGTTATTAGTGGATGCATCTATATTTGAGATGGTGAATGGTTTCAATTTTCTATTGTTGCAAAATATTACCTTTGAAGGGTATTTTGTAGTGACCTGATTGTTTCAAAATCTTGGAAAATCTAAAATAAGTATTTGTATTTTATGCATCCCTTTTCAAAGATTTCTGGTTAAAAACTCTTTCCTTATTTTCTTTTTGGTTAAAAGCATTTTAGTTAATTTCTATTCATTGAATATCATCTGAAGGTAGCTACCACCTTGTAAAATAAGTAGAGAATCAGTCAGTAATTAGTTTATTTAGACGGGTTCAATTGTGGTTACATGTGTCATCTTTGTGGGCGTGAGAATATAGAGTTAGGTGATAAATCTATTAACCAACATTTATTTATGACCCCACTTAACTCACTAGCTTTATAATATTTCTCTCCACTCAACTCTTTCATCTGCTTTCACTTAACTCTTCCACTTTCTCATTTTCCTCCCACTTATCTCCTCCACTTGCTAATTTGTCCTCTCACTTAACTCTTCCTTTTTCTTTTTTCTTTTCCACTTGCAAATGGTAGTTTTATGTTGAAAATAAATACTTTTTTTGTTTATTTTTAATTAACTCATCCTTTACTCCACTTCCAAATGAAAAATTTGAGTGTCATTCAATCATGTCCCTTGATTTCCCAAAATTAAAATCAATCTTAGCTATTATTTAATCCAATCAAATCCTCATTTTTGATAACCACACTTTGAACCACGCCTTAAATATATTATCATTGTAATTGCACCACAGTTTCAAATTTTCTTTGTTCACACATAATTTTTGAGAGCCATCATACAAGAAGATTAGGAACAATGGAGAGTTTCAAATTACATGCTTGGTATAATTTATTTTAATTTTCTTGTTTATATATAATAAATTCGTCATTCATTGGTTGAGTAGGATTATTTTGTATAATTGGATTTGGAGTTTCGTGGTTTCTCTAATGTTCTTGCAAGTATTTACCACTTTTCCTCTCAACCTTTTAATGAACTTGATGTCAAGAAATGTTTAAATCTGACAATTTTTTTTTAACCATTACTATAACAAGCAAGTTGGCAAGCAGGAAATCACAATTACCATATCTACAAAGACACCTTAACATCATTCACTAGCTAGGAACCACATCATCAATGTCACCTCAACATTTGTCACTAGCAAAGGACCACACATCAGGTTGACATGATCGATGACAACACATATTGCCAACATAGGGTATCTTTTTTTGTACCAATGTGGAGATTATCCTGAAGAGTGAATCATGTATAAAGAGTGTAAATATAAATATTATGGGACTAATTAACATGGACATGAATGGTGTTTGTATGTCTCACATAATGCTATTTAACTCTTGTTTGATAGTGCATTTTGTTCGTCATATGATACCACTTCAAAATATCAATTGTCTACTACCCCACCTACAAACATAATTGTTGTACCTTCATTGGTTGAGACTCTTATTCCTATTAAGTAGTATAATTCATATTTTATTGGTAATTCATTTAGTACTACTAGTGAGTCATTGCAAAGGTATCTATTTATGTTCCTAATTGGGATTCTTATTTGACATACATTGCTTCATTGTTTGTGGAGTCTCACATGTTAGATTGGAGGACACATTTGAGGGTTTATCTCTCCTATTTCATGACATGCATGGAAAAACTATTGTCACATCATGTTTTCCTTTCGAGCTTTATCTAAATCAGTTTCCATTGGTTCCTTTCTTGTCACCTTCTATTATGATTGGGCATGTACTTGTTTGGTTTGTGTCATCTTCATTATTGAAGGATTTGGCAAAACATGACTAGTTTCTAGAGACATCATCATACATTTGGATTCCAATTCCTACCAATTCCTATCCAAAATGGGAAGCATTCTTACATTTTTACTTGGTTTATCTTCTTCCCAAAGGGAGAAATGTTTTTTGTAGGCATTGTACTATGTTTTGTGTTCAATCACTCACCATTATTACAAGACATTATATATTATGTGGGGCTATGTAGTCTCTGTCTTTCATTCCTATGGTAGGGATAATTGATTGCATATATATTATGAATGTAGTGCTTGGGGGTATCATTGAGTCCTCCATGCATTATCATTTCTTGTTGTTTCTTTCCTCTCTTTTGGACAAGATTTTTGTCCCATAGGTTTTTCTCCTCTTTTCTTCTTGTGAGAGATTACATCAAGACCTTGGCTAAGTATGTAAACTATTTTTCATGTGAAATCTAAAGTAGCATGAAATACCTACATTTTCTTTCTTCATTGTTTTGTCCCTCTCCTTTTGACTACTCAATACTTTCTTGTATTAATATTTTCGAGTTTTCCTTCTCATTGATTACAAAATGCATCCCATATTTATTAGTAATGCAACATAAGGTTACCACTCATCGCTTATCCTAGTGGAGTTATATATTATTAGGAGTATATACATAGAAAAAAAAGAAGAAGTTAAATTTAGAAATATTTGAATATATTTAAATCAATACTAAATTTATAATAAATTGAAAAGTTAATTTCGAACACAGTCAATATTATAGAACATTAACTCTTAATTTTTCCTTTAACACTAATCAATTTAGAGTCTTGAGATTATCAAAATAATGTAACAACATAATATATAGGTTACCAAAGTGATTCTAAAGATAAAAAAATAATAACAATGAAATATATTTATCATTTGGCTTAATGTCTTACAAAATAAATTTCAATAAACATGAATCATATTAAGTTTTTAAATGCTAGATCTTGGAATCTTATTTTATGTTTAGATATAAATAAGGGTTGTGACAAGGTGAATGACTAAGAAAGATTTATAATTTTTAGGATCTTATTAGTAAATGGATTTGTCACTATGATTGTTTCTTTGAAACTAAGCTTGTTTGCCTGAATAGAAGTGACAACTGTGCCAACAGTTGGAGAGATTGTGAAAACCATAATCATCCTCTATGTTTGAGAGGGGAAGCTTTGTCGTATGATGGGGATTTCTAGGATTTTTGTGTACTTTTAACCTAAAAGTACATAAAGGAGTAAAGATAAAACTAAGAAGAGATGATTAATGAAAACCCCAACTATAGACATACAAAATCCATTGAGATTCATATTAAATAATGATCACAAAGGGGGTTTAAGAACAAGATGAGTTTATATATGCAAAAATGAGATAAAGATAACAATCTCAACATACGAGGAAAAAAATTATCTTATCATATTCAAACCAATGTACTGGGCTATGATTGTGTTTCATGAATGTCATTAAATTAGAAACTAATGGATTTCATAAGTACACAAAGAGATTACCATCTTAAAATATGATAAATTGGTAATAGTAACTCAATAACACATTTAGACATATGAATTGAATGCACTCCTTCAATTATCCTTTTAAAAATATATAAGTTCAAAAAGTTCTGAGTACAAAATATGAACATAAAAGTTCACCAAAAGTTTTTCTATAAAATTTTGTAGAGTTTTGCCTTGTAAAAGAGACCCCCTTTACATTACAAATAGCCTTGCATTTATAGGCTTAAGAAAAAGCAACTACTTTGTAACTACCTAGGGTAACCACTTAGGATAATTACTTAGAATAACTGCCAAAGTGAAAACAAGTAACTACCTATTTGAAGGCAAGTTATGATTTACCTAACTTTTACAAAAATAGAGTCCAAATTCAACTTTAGTTATAATGGGTGACATAAGTCACTTCTACAAAAAGATAATTTGAAACTCAAAACATCATAGAGAACAATATATTGGTCTTGACGAAGTATCAATGTGTCTTCTTCCAATTATGAAGAAGTTGGCCTTGAAGGAATTCACTCCAACTCCAAGTTGGAAAGGTGCTTATGTTTGTGCAATCAATATCCACCTTTTGTAGCTAAATACATACAACCACTAAGAATATTGAAATTTGCAGACAAATCTATTCAAATTCTAATTAGAACTCTTAAAGCTAAATTCCAGAAGGATTTACAAAACTCACATCTTCAATATGTCATACCCCAAGTTTTATTTCTATTATTACTATTGAGAACATCTCTAAATCCTTTTGTACCCCAAAAATAAAATGTGTCTATTGGAATCATTTCCCATATTGCTACGCTTGTAACTTTGGACTTGCATTTTTCATTCACTCCTCACAATCTCATGCAAATTCATCTAGTTCCATTCTTCATTATAATGCAAGGTGGTTTTCGTGATAAATGCTCTCTAATGCTTTGCACTACCTTGGTAGTAGTAATCCCAAATCTAGAGAAACTACATTGAAATAAATATAAAGACGATCTCTCATAAACGACCTCTGCTTGGCGATTACCATAGGAGCATCTCAAAGTAGCATGCCACAAAGAAAAGTTTGAGTCCAAAAAAATGTGCTTCTTTCTTTCATTGAACAAATAATTCAACTTCCTTCTTGAATTGAATTTGGAAAATGTGTATCTATAATTCACATCCATATCTCACCTTTCAAAAATTTTGGATGCAGATTTCAACCATTCATTGCCATTTAAAACCTTTTTTTTATGGTACTCCACACTCATTAGTAGAGTTTGTATTTTCAAATACACACTACTACATAGAGAGGGGTTTTAAGACAATATTTGAGACAATTTTTGAGTGAATTGTCTTAACTAGAGACAAAATAAAACTTATGTATCGTCTTATATATTGTCTCTAAACGAGTGTCTTAAATTATTGTCTTAAAAAATTGTCTTTATAAAGACAATAAAAAACACCAGTATTATTGTCTCTTGAGAGACAGTTGTATTTTTGTCTTTAATCTCACCTATTGTCTTTCTTAAGACGATTAAAATATTCTTCTTAGAGAGTACCACTTTTGTCTCTTTAGAGATTATATAAAACAATAAATTTTAAAAATAGCTCACTATTCAGATAAATCAATATTATTAAATATAAAATACAATATCATTGATTAGTTCATGTTAGGGCACGATGGAATTGAACCACCATCCTCCTGCTTGTAAAGCAGGTGCTCTTCCATTTGAGCTAGCACCCTTTAAAGAAAAATTTTATCATTCAAAATTTTGGGTATCAAAACACGCTTTGGTTTAGTAGTGAACCACCATCCTCCTGCTTGTAAAGGAGATGCTCTTGCATTTGAACTAGCACTCTTTAAAGAATAATTTTATCATTCAGAATTTTGGGTCTCAAAACACCCTTTGGTTTAGTAGTGAGTTTTAAGTCTAAATAATGCTTGAGAACATGTGACCATTTTGCAATCCATTTTGTGTTTTTGTATTAAACAACTTTGTGTTGCCTTGAAAATAAAATAACTGTGTTTCTTAGACAAAACCTTAGAATATCTAGCCAGCTCTATGCAACACAAAGAGAATGTACAAAAAATTTGAATGATACATTTATGTTTGTGAATTTGCAACTACATGGTCTAATTCTAATCCTCAGTGTGAACCTGTTCACTGCAAAATAGCCGTAAATCAATAGTCTACGAATTCAAATAGCCCTCTTGCTGACTAAATTTCATCAAAACACTTAAAATGGATTCTAAAACTAACTCTTTCCAATCTTGGAAGTAATTTATAGCATGATATTGATACAAATGAATATCCAAATAAAAAAATGTTAAATTTCTAGAATTTTAAATTACCAACCTCCAGATTTATGTTTGAGCTAAACTATAGCAACTTTGGTGACAATATATCTTAACCCTGATGTCAAAATTTTGTCCTTCACAATCATGTCCCTTTCACCTCCTTTCAGCTGCCCTCCCATAGGTTTCTTATGTCCAGTCATGAGATATAGGTTTAGTTAGCTTGATGAGTATATATGTAGAATAGTTTTTCTATCAAAAAAAAGTTCATTATATATTGAAAGAAACCATTAGATGTTATGTATTCAAAAGTAGTATTAGAGGCACATACCAAAATCCCAAGATTATTTTTTATAAAAGAAGCAACTTATACTATCAAAATAAAATGTTCCTAGAAAATAGAACTCTAGCTCTAAGAACAAAGAGAATGACAAAGGGCACAAGATACTCAAAATGAAAATAATTTGATTGTGATATTGCTCTCTAAATAGGAAAATACCTTTTAAGATTCAAGAATACAATAGATGCAAGAGACTCAAATTTAAAGTTGTTCATCTATAGTCAACCCAGTTTTTTTGTCTAGCTCTCTGAAGTCACCCTCAGAATTGCACTACCCTGAACCGTAACAAGACCGTTGTGAAAACTCCATTTTATCTCCATAGATTTCCCTGGTTAGACAACAAAATTTCTGAAAAAAGAATTTTCTTTTTGAAATTCCTATGAAATAATTTTCGGGTTCAATGATTCTCGAAATTGCATTTTGATTCTACTAAAACATAGCATTTATAATGTTTAAAGCATAATTTAGTAATTTTAGAAATTTAAAAATTATGTAGTACACAAAATAATGAGTACCTCTTGTTAATCCTCTAGGTTAAATTACCGCTAATAATATGATGTAATTCTGCATGAGGAGAATAAGACCAGAAATTTGTCTGGCTATGCTGCAATTATCCAAGGCTCTAAAACAACCAAGCAAATTATTAGTCTATTATTTGATAGATTCCCAAATAACACAAAACCATCCATTTTAGTGTTTTTTTTAATTAATACATTAAGACAGGGATCATAAATATAAAAATTATCAATAAATTACAATGCAACAAATCATCGTAAATAACTTGCTATATTACATACAAGAGTAATTTATGATAGCTAAGGAGCAATTTTTGGTTAAAATCATTAGCGTGGAGGGATGGTCATCAATGAAAATGAAGAACAACTTGTTTCCTCATTAAGGGTTCCAATCCAAAGGCAAATAGAGGTCATAGTGGTAGAGACGATGTGGGCTATGATGCATACAAAGGGAAGGATCACAAATGATAGTATATGGATGTGAAAGAAAGTTAATGGACAACTATGAACCCATATCTACAGGTCACAGTGGTAGAGACAATGTGGGCTATGATGCATACAAAGGGAAGGATCACAAATGATAGTCATATGGATGGGAAAGAAAGTTAATGGACAGCTATGAACCCATATCTACCTTGTCGAGAATACAACACCATTGATGATGACAGTTGACAGTGGAAAAATAAAGACTAATAAAGGGAATAGTAGTGATGCTTCACTATGTATTAGTCCCATGAGATAGTCAACATGCAGGGTTTGATACAGTTTCAAAACAGTCCATGAACATCACACAAGGGTAACATTCTAACACAAAGGCTATAGTGATAAGACTAATTATCATGTGATAACATTTATGAACAACAACATAAGGTTGGAGATCATTATTCTAGGTGACAAATTCATGTTGGATGAATAGAAGACATCACTATTATGAGGAGAAAAGAGGATAATACTGTCAAGAACAAAACATTGAGAAGCAAATGACAGTTACAAGGGCCTAATAGCAGCAGTGAGTGCAATGTCATGATAGAGCAAAAGGAAAAATAGGTCTTAGAGAGCAGAAATACAAATATCTCTTGTTTAGATAGCATCACACAAAATAAAGAAGCCAAAAGGCAAAGAATGCATTCAAGGGTTTTGTTGGCAACACTTGAGAAATAACAATCATTAAGGACAACAAATACATAGCACAGAGGTCCTGAATGAAGGGTATGTGAAAGAAAACAAGGTTGGCTTAATCACTGACATAGTTGCAAAATGAGGAGTCATCACAATGATGTGCATGTGTTCAATAGTAATATCTCAAAGATAATGAATAGGGCAGTCCTATGGATATAATACAAAGACTGTAAGCATGCATAAAAGAAGATTCCAGGCCTAAAAAGTCCTATGCAAACCCTATGACAATCACACATTGGGGAAAATAGAAAATCACAAGTTTGTAATAAAGGAATAATTCATGAGAGTTGAAAATGTATGAGTCATGATGCATAATATTTTTTATTAGACTCTTATGGCATTTTGGTTCATTGACTTCACTGAAAACACAGTTGGGACGATCCTATTTTTGGGGATCATATGGGCACATTTTAAAAACCTATTTCTATCCAAAGTAGCCATTAAAATATAGTTTCTAACCCAATTTAAATTTTTCAATTTGTATAACCAACGAAAAAGATGTGGCCAAAATACCCACTAGGTATCACCCAAGAAACTTAGGGACAAGATACGAACAGAGTCAATTTTTAGATGACCAAATTGTTGAACCTCTAAAACCTGTTGCTAAGGCACATTCTCCTATGAATCTAGTTTATAACACAATTTGAATCACCCAATTTTGATATCATATGAGAAAGTTATGCCCAAAATAGTGACTGCCTATCGTAAATTTGCACTGCTAAAACTCACATTTCCCTGTTTTTCATTGGCAAATTATACCAATCAATTCTTCTTTTCTTAAAAAACTGTTTCTATTGGAGATAAAAAAATTGAATCTAATTTTATCTCCAATTGGAATTACGCCATCCATCATCAAACGAAAAAGATGTGGACAAAGTACCACTAGGTGTCACACAAGAAACTCAAGGACATAGTAAGAACAGAGTTAGGGCAGTAAATTTTTGGATGACCAAATTGTTGAATATCTAAAACCTGTTTATAAGGAATATTCCCCTATGAACCTAGTTTACAAAACAATTTGAATCACTCAATTCCAATATCGTATGAGAAAGTTATGCCCAAAATACTGACTGCTTATCCTAAATCTGCACTGCTAAAACTCACATTTTTAGGTGGTTCATTGGCACATTCTACCAATCAATTCTTCTGTTCTTCAAAACCTGTTTCTATTGGAGATACAATATTGAATATACTTTTATCTCCAATTGGAATCATGTAAATCCATCATCAAACGAAAAAGTTAATACTAAAAATTTTGACTATTTGTCTAGGTGAGAATTTGAAAACTACAGCAAATGCCAAGGACAAAGATCAAATAACCACAAATATAGCAGTGGAAATGCAGTCTCAAAGGGATAGGATGGTTGTCCCAAGCATTCAATGTTGCAGAAAACAATCTCTTTAGTGGTTGTGAGGTGTCACATAGCGAAAAGAGTAGTGTGCAAACAATAGAGTGAAGCCCTGGACAAAGTTTAGAGAAAAATCAACACAAAAGTATCTCATGAGTCTCAAAGCTATATCATGCCATACTATTATAAAATAAAAACGATTATTCATGCTCCATATTGTGTCCTATGTGTCGTAATGTGTTGATTCAATTCTACAATGCATGCACATTTTTCTTGTAGGATGTAATATGGTGTGTGTCTATCTATGAAGTTGGTATTCTGCATCGAATAAAATAGAAATTCACTAAGAAAAGATATATATGAATATTGACAATATACCAAGATTAAATTACTGTTATCTATAGAGAAAAGAAAAAGGATGGTGAAATTTACTTGATCTGCAGTTATCAACAATGATGGTTCTGCATTTATTTCACCATTGTTAAAAGTTGCAAGCTTTGACATAATAGCCTCTGCATGTGGAAGAACCATTGCATCAATATGAGACTGATAAATAAAAGGCATGAAAACTAATAAATAGTATTTTGATCCAAACAAAAATCCCCTGGTTACATTCCACTTTTGGCATGATTTGGTAGAAAAATAAAATAGCAAGAAAAATTAAACCAGAAAATTGTCTATTAAATAATGTTCACATGCCACAACTTAAGGAAAATTAGACCAACTGCAGTAGAGAGTATCATCGGGTTGAAGTATAATAAACTTAAAGGTATTTCCATTGCAATAAATACCAAATGTGGCTCATCACATTGGTTTGAATGCTTGATAAAAAAATGTTCTTGGGTTGTCTACTTGGACAAGGCGTTCTAAGGGCAAATTCCTACAATTAACAGCAAAATACTGGTATTGAATCCATTCTAGCACTATTGGAGTAAAACTGAACAGATTCCTGAATAATGAATTTTAATAATATAATATCAGTATGACAACATCAAATAAGAAAAAAATTGCAATATATGCATAGTTGAGTTTCATTCCTACACCTTTGAAGTAAATCTGATCAATGAACTTGATACAGTGATCTACATAATTAATATAGTGGGAATCAACAATTACAGTATGTATTCTGAGGGCATATTTCTACAATCTAATAGCAGACAATCATATTCAGAACATTCCAGCATTGTTGGAGTAAGTCTACAAAAAATGCTTGCAATCTAATAAGTAAACATCACTGATATAGAATCAAATAGTGGGAAAATGTGTCGATTGAACAGTTCAAATCCATATTCCTAAATATTTCAAATTATCTCTGATTTATGCTTGATGTGGTGTGGAACTCATACTTGTTGTAGATTAGAACATATATTCAAGTGGCAGATTCCTACAATCTAATAGAAAAATATCAAATTTGCATCTTCTACTCCATGTCTGAATTATGTCAGTGTAGATTCTTATAATCTTTAATAGTAATAAAAAAATATCACTAAGACAACATCACGTAGGTGGAACCTTATGAACAGTTTAGATCTATACTCGCATCTTTAGAGCGAATCTGCTTGATACAGTGAACAACATCCAAGATACTTCACTAGACTAGGTGTTTCTAAAGGGTACATACCTACAATCTAATAACAAAACATTAGGGCTAGAACCATGTCTGGCATCTCAAGAGCTAATCTACACAGTTTGTTACAATTGAACAACAAAACAAATCACTTAGACAACATCAGACAGAGTGGAAAATATTCTAGGTGATTCAGATCCAGAACCATATATTTGCAGTTAGTGTCTACCATTTGCTCGATACAGTGAGTTGTATCTGTAATACATAAAGCATCAGCATTAAACTGCGTACTCCGAGGGAGGATTCTTGAATATAATAACAAATTTTGAGATTCATATTTATCACAGCACGATTAGAATAAATCTGAGAAGATTCCTACAATCTAATAACAAAACATCACCAAGACAGTCCAATAGAGAGGAGGAAAACGACATGGACAGTCCATATCCATTCCCACACCATTTAAGCAAGTCTCTACCATACACATCATACAATAAGCAGTGAGCTTAATACTCTTGAGTATCAGCATTAAACTAGGGCAGATTCTTGCTATCTAAGAAAGATATCAAGTTAAGGTCCATGTCGGTATATTTGAACTAAGCTTGCATCGTCTATTTGATACAGTAAACAGTATAATTTCTTTTACACCATGTCGTTAAAATTACTTTTACAGAGGATTGAAACGAAGGAGAGTTTTGAACGTACCTTTTCAATTGATAGCCACTAGGTCGTCGGATCGAATTCCCAAAGAGTATCTCGTTGCACAACATAACCTATCCAAGTATTTTAATTTGCGAATAGCAGAACCAAGGGGACAAGGATCGCCAAACCTAGAAGAGTTTTCCCGTCCAAGGGGTGGAGACGATGGGACAACATTTGAGCCAAGAGCAGAGCTCCCAACACCACAATCTGAAGAGTGTCGTGGCCGATGAGCAGGAGGCAACCCAGCCACCGAAACACCAACCCCATGTCACGTAGCCTGCAAGTAACTCCCAGTGCCAACACTGATGGAAGAAGAGTCCAAAAAACATCGCAAGTTAGGGTTTGCTGACACGGCCACGATTCTTAAGCCCCTCTTTGGCAGAGCGCACTCTCACAGGAGATTCCCGACCGTCCCACACCGAAAAAACCCCTGAGCGATCTAAATCGCCAACACCTATCAGAGTAAGAGCAGAGGAATCGGCAGCTTTGCAAAACATTTAGGAGCTTTAAGATTCAATTATACTGCAATATTACAATTTTCTCTTTAAAAAACGTCTTAAATTGTCTCAATTACAATCCCCTCTTACCTGTCGAAGGGCTTCTTTCTTCTACTAGAAGCCTTGTTTACAATATGTCATTATTAGGGCAACTATGGTCTAAGAAGATCTAAAACATCTTTGTGGAGCCACAAGAAGTAATTTTACGGGGAAAGGTTGAGCATTTTGGGTATGTCCTGAAGCAAAAGGGCCCTTTTCAAATCGGAATTTGAATATGACAATGAATTCAAATAACCAATTACCAGCTATTACGACTCAGTCGTCCCTGCTCTTTCCCCACATTCATTGAAACAACATCTCTTGAGAGGGAATCTATCAAATGATCCATATAAATGATCTACAGGCACTAAGAAGACACGTTCACGTATTACAGAACCCTACCAAAGAAGATTTTTTTTTTAAATACACGAACTTGCCTGTGTCTTAGCTGGTGATAGTGAGCAGTAGAAGCCGATGGGAAAATATGGGCAGATCAGATTGCAAGAAGTGGGCTGTCCGACGAAGGGCCAAGATGGAAATTGTAGTAGCTATGCGCCCGGTGCCATGCATCCATTGAAAAACCCCTACATATAAAAAACCCTTACATTTTATCCTGTCAGTGAAGCGGATGGGAAAATATGGGCAAAGCCTAATTCTTCCTGCGTTGATAACTGCATGCCGCTACCGCCGCGGGAGCAGGGAAGAGGGCAGATGATTGAGCGCCAAGAAAAGAGAGGGAAAAAAAATGTTTTATTTTAGAAAAAAGTTAATTTCTATTGTCTTAGTTTGAGACAATTAAATAATTAAAAAAAAATTTAAGACAAAATTAATATTTTGTCTTAAATTAACGTCTTAAATCCCTCATTTGTGTAGTAGTGACACCAAACTATGGTCTTCTCACATGCTCCCATAAAGCTTCCCAAATGCTACTTGTGTATAGGTAGAATCCACATTTTGACTATCTCGAGTTAATAGCCCATTGATTTTATTTTGAGTGGCTCTTAGTGGGATATCTATCATCCACAATGGGTTGCACAAAGGCATCTTCTCACAGCACAAGAATTGTTTTAACTCATGTTCTATAATTTGATATTATTATTCTTCGAAGAGATAAGTAAAGTCTCCATTTCAATTATCTGTAGGTTTTATTTTTTTAATTCTAGAGGTATCCTACAATCTCCAACGTCCAACCTGTCTTATCTTGGTCTTACTTATTATCAAGTTGAAACCAAAAAAGATCAAACTGAAATGAGACTAGTCCTTTAGAGATGTATGCATCAGACAAACTCAAACTGATGAATGATTTTATATACAATCATTTTATATACATCCTCCTCGGTATGGTTATTAATGACTTATGATTTTATATACATCCTCCTCGGTATTTCATGAGATGAGATGCGTTTGCCCGACGGTTTCTAAAACGTTTTCAACATATCCATTCCGCGCATGTCCTGTGCATTTGCAGCCATAATACCTGAGAAAATCTTCCCATTGAGATGTTTATAGCCTTTTCCAAAGCTCCAATCTCGCGTGGGTACGGGAAATGCTAGAAAAGGTGGCAACAACCAATATTATGCCTGTCAATTGCATTTGCTTGAAATTCTCTAGAACCTTTTCAATAAATCTATTTATGTATATTCTGCAACTTTTGCATTCAGCGACCAGATTTCTTTGAGGTATTTTGTCAACCAGTTTACGCGCTTTGTTTTGGACTCTCCATTTTGCATGGCTGATTACCAGAGCTTTTCCAACTATAAAGCCTTTTCAATAAAACGATTCGATGCAAAAGTCATTTTCGATAAATCTTGGCAATCATTACGTTCATCGAGCCAACATCTCTGAGGAGGCGGTCTGTCAAAACTGTCCATATACCTTATCAGTGACTCCACATTTTGCTTGCGTTTTTGCCAGAGCTATAGAAATTTGATCTTACACCTATTAATCGGTTCACACGCCTTGTGTATGCCATTTCATTTTGCATGCAATTCGACATGGTAACTGCATATACAACATTTGATAAAAGTCCTTCATTCTTTAGGCTTCGATGGATGTCCTTAACCTTTTCAAAAGCGTAATTGGCTGCGCGTCGGAAGGGAAAATGGTGGCAAAACTTGTGGAATCAACTTTATGACTTCCATCCTCTTTGTTTCGAGATTTCTAAAGCCTTTTTATCAGAAAATTCCCTGTGCAAACAGCAGTCATTTCATTCTGTGGGATGACATTTCTTCCAGGTGGTCTCTCAAACATTGTAGAATTCGGCTATACCCTTGCCGATTGCGTTTGCTTGAATGTTTCCATAGCTGATTGCTCACCAAGTTGATTTTATGCAGATGCAAAGTCATGCCGCTCCATGAGATTACATTTTTTTGAGGCACTCTGACTGCTGATAAACAGCTTCATTCGCCTGCATGTGATTCCACGTTTTGCATGCATGCCTATCGCGTGCATGCCTATCGCGAGCATCCCCAACTAAAATATCTGACAAAAACAATATTCAATACTTTTCACTTCGATGGCTGTTCATAAGTTCTTTCGAGGTTCCCATCATTGCATGGGCAGGGAGGATGATGGCAAAGGTGGTGGAAGTTAGCTTCACCCGCCAATTGCATTTGCTCGAAATGTTTCTATCGGCTTTTTCAATAAGTTCATTTTCTGCAAATCCTGAAATCGTTACATTTGTTAAGATGTCGTACCTTCGAGACATTTCACGTGCTCTGTTCATGACAGGATAATTACAACTTCAACATTGGACCCAAACCTTCGGGTTGGCTTAAAGAGCACACACTAAGCTGACAGATTGCTTAGGTGGCTCTTGTGGGGCCATTTAATTCTCCTAAACTGTTCCGTAAACCATCGAAGTCAACAATCATCAAATCACCGTTGCGTAAGTCGGAGCAGATTCAAATCGCTTCGCTGCGCTGCGAGAGTTTGACGTAAGCCGGAGCAAATTCAAATCGCTTTGCCGCGCTGTGAAAGTTTGAAAGGACTAATAGAAATAAAGCTTCTCATTGAATATGCTTGTTGCAGCGAATGAAAGGTATGGAGATTCTCAAGAGGCAGTCGCACTGTGTCAACATATGCTTCCAGTTCCAACCCTTTAGCTTCCATTTGAGCGTACTTCCAGCCTGTTCTGAAATGGGAGCTTTTAGATGTTGTAGTCTTAGAAATAGTCTGATATACAAGTATGCAAAATGTGAAGGCATAGACAAGGCATGTGAACTGTTTGACCGGATGCCTCAAAGAAATGTGGTAAAGGCTTCAGGGTTTTTTCTAGCAAATGCAATTTACAGGTGTAAAGCTAACTTCACATCCTTTGCAAGCAGCTTCCCTACATGTGCCAATACAGGAGCTTGGGAACATGGCATGGAATCTGTCAAGCGATAAAAGATGGGAATTTTGTCAGATGTAGTTGCAAACAACCTGGTAGACATGTACGCAAAATGTGGAACCATAGCCATGCGGCGTGAACGATTCGACATAATACCTAAAATAAATATGTTATCATGGATTGCCATGACTGCAGGATACGCAGAATGTGGAAGCATAGATAAGTTTAACAGAATGCCTCGAAGAAATGTATTTTCATGGAATGCCTTGATTACAGTTATTCACAGTCGATATTTTAAAAAATCTTTTGGTAACTCTCAAGCAAATGTGATTGGCAGATGCAAAGACAGACTTTAAAATCTTTGCCAGCATCCTCCTAGCCTGTGCCAGAATGGGAGCTTTGGAATAGGGTATGGACATCCATCAAAGCATAAAGGATACAACAATTATGTTGTTTGTAGTTGCAACTGCTATGGTAGACATATATGCAAAGTACAAACAATGGGTCTGAATGGTTTTGAAACCACATTTTTGACTCATTTACAGAGACTTTTTCATCCTTATTCTACTTCCTTGAAACCCAACATTTCCAGTTCTGTCTAAGAATTTTGACTATTTTAGTCTTTTAGACTTCTTATTACCTAGCCATTATCATGGCTTTCCCATGCTTCCATTACCTACTCTGTCTTGCCTTTGGCCCTAGGATTTTACATCTTCATATAATCATATACTTCTTAAGCTAAAGACTAATTCGTGAACCTCACTTCTCCACTGATCTGTTCTATGCTTCCTTTCCTTTAGTATTGACTATTCACCATCCCCAATTCGCAATTTGAGGATTTACTTTTTCTTTAAGTCTCAAAATTTGTCTTTTATTATTTTCCCTACTCATTTTCCTCACCCTACTTCCCATCTCCTTTCCTCCTTCTGGGAGCTAGATTTGAACGATTACTCATACCATCATACCTAAAAGTTATAAGGTATGTGGCAAAACCAATCTTTGAATCTTGAAAGTTTTCCACTCTATTTACCTTCTTGTTTTTTCTTCTAGAGCATTAAGCACACCACATTTATGATTCCTAAACCATTTCTCTTAAGTCATAAACCTTTGAACTATCATATTTTCCTTTACCAAAAAAATCATTTGGTACTCTATATCCATGATCACTAATCCCTTTCCCTAATCCCTTTATAATATTATTTAGTGGTATTATATTTTCCCTCACCCTAATTCCACTTCTTCCATCACTATTGGGTATCCCTTTCCCTGATACTTTCTTTTCTTTACATCTTTCCTTTTCAACTCTAAGATTCTTTATACAACATTCTCTAAAATTAAGGTAGCATGTGGTAATATTAAGCCTTATTTCTCAACTACTTAATGCAATTTAGACTTCTATAAGTTCGATGAGCTAATTAAAACCTAACAAAAGATAATCCTTTAATGACTAAGCCAATGCCATATGTTAAAAGTAATATTTTCCTATGTACCACCTAGTCACTTTCTTGGACTAGTCACAACATGACATGTTTTACATGCACATAACCACCCAAAGAAAGTGGGAAGTGCTTTATGATGTGATTAAATTTGAAAACCTCCCTATCCAAGCAATGATTTTCCTATCAATTCCTTTCAAAAATAAAAAGAGTGACCAGTTAAAAAGCCTCCATATCTATGCAACCTATATTGTAATTCAACCAACCTCTATCCATATCTATGAGAAATATATCCATTTTCAAATCTCTAGAGCACAAATAGCTTTAGGGTTAGCCTTGGATAAATATTAATCTAACCTTAATTCTTAGAGATTGACTTGCAGGGACCACCCTCATTAATGATCTAGATTGCTATTAATAAGATTTTTCATGCATGGTCCTAGATGCAAAACAATAGCCATTGAAAAAAGATTTTATACAAATCCATGATGTCCTATCAATTCCTTTCCACAATTCTTGAAGGGGTAGTTAGATCTATTCATATTAAGTTGAAAAATAAAGAGTGGCCTAACGGAGACTTATGACGAAAAACCACAAGTGTACTAGAAGATAAGTATTCAAAAATTACCTTGTTAAAATATAAAACAAGATAAAGATTGTCATAGTTATTAAATATCAAGTTGTGGTTGCACATTAGATGTCTCAAATATTACTACCCCTAATAACTCAAGTTATTAAAAATAATGGAGTTAAGGATTGACATTAAATCAATTAAATATTTATGGAAAATTTTGATAACAAGAGAGTACAAGAATTTATTGGTGAGATTCAACTGGGTTTTAAAGGGTATTTAGTGATCATTATAAAAAAGGAGGAAGAAGAAAGAATGTTGAAATAAATCTAGGATTCAGAGGAAAAAAAATGAAAAAGGTTAGAAAAATGTGAGAAGCATGTAGAGATTGTATCAAGAGGGATGTAACTGATAAAAACCATAATATTGAGAAAGGTGGATCCTTAATCAACATGGAATTCATGAATTTAAAGAAATAGAGTAGTTTATAACATAAATTAGAACTTTAGAGACAAATCTAACTTAAATAATAAGAAAGTTGAAACAATAGAAGGAAACATTGAACTTGGAGAAGTTTGAACTTATTTGTAGGGATACTATGGATATGGTTTCTATAGGGAAGAATAGGAAGTTAATAAGAGAGGTAGCATATAATTTTTAAATGGGTGATGAATATGAGGTAGAAATCTAGACAAAAAGCCATGATAAAAGGAGAGAAAGGGATCCAAGAGTATATAATTGATTAGGAGAGAGAATAACCCCTAACCATTTAGAATAAAAAAAAAAAACCATCTAAATCCTCCAAATATGGATGCACATATGATTAAGCTCCCTATTTTTGGTAAAGGCATCGAGGATACTAGAGAAAATATCTTTACCTTTGACTCTCTTTAGAGTGGGGTTATCATTAATGATGACTAGACCTAATTATATGATTTTATGGATAACCTCAATGATGAGGCACGCTAAGATGTTGCATTAAAGATTTCCCTTTAAGCATGATAAAACATGGAAAGAATTGAGTGATGTATTTTTGACAAATTTCCGCTCACATAATGTGTGAACAAAAAAACATAAATAAAATATTGAAGATAAAAAACAGAGATGAAATCAATAAAAAATGATACAAAATAATTTAAAAGTAAGGTTAGAAAACCAAAAGAACCTTGACATAAGAGAAATGAGTTGAGTGGTTTATTTTGGGGCCAACCCCTCACATTAAAGTAGAAGTAGATGAAAATAATTCCTCTTCATATAAGGATGCGATAGAATTGATCACCATAATATAATCCTCTAAGTCAAAGATCTAGGAGACAATCTAGTAGGAAATAATGAAATTGATAATTTCAATTTAGAGTTGGAAAATCTAATGTTGAAGTAAGAAATTATAATGGAAGGCGAGAAGATTGAGACTTATTGCCACCTAGAAGAAGTAAATTTTGGTTTAAAAATTATAGTAGGGCTCAAAACATCTCAGGGATGAATGCTTATCACTATTATGATTTGAGAAGTGAAGGGTAAGGGTTGAAAGGGTGGCAAATAAGAACAGGAGGTAAAGCAATTGCCTAAAGGGACAATGGTCATAGTTAAAAGGAAGAATGTCGAGAGAGACATAAATTATAGAAATGTGGGTTGCATGAGGAGTAGGCATGAAAACTTAGGTGAAGGAATATTGAGTGGCAGGAAAAAGAAAAGAGGTCTACTAGAAGAGTGGGATGAAGGTAGGATAATTTGACTATAAAGGGACACTTGAATGTAGATAATATATCCTCTACCTTGTAACGTTTAGAGCCCCTGAAGATGAATGATGATGATCTGTTAAGGAGTATGTGAGTGAAGAGATTGAGGATTAGGTGTCATTAACAAGTAAGCTACTTTGGAGGAGAGACAATTGGTGGTCAATTTTGTTGATTGACAAATTTATCATCATCTAATAGGGGCTCATTATCAAAATGGTCTTCATTGTAAGACATTCAGAGTGGGACATCATGTGGGTTGGATAACAATGGAGGAAGAAAGGAAGGATAATGAAATAAGGAAGAGGAAGGAAAACATATAGATAGGTTTAGATGAGGGTTCCTATAAGAGATAATGTATGAGTCTGAAGGGATAGTAAAAGAATGAAGGATACTAATTTCTATCAAAGAACACTAAAAATGATTAATCCTTAAATACTATAAGAAATTCGACTAGAAGAATGTAAAGTTTTTATTTTCTAGTGAAAATAAAAGACACAGATAATAGTAATGGACACTAACCTATTTGTGATAAGGTCTATATGTTGTGACTAGGTTTATGTTTGGGGGGATTGGGATTGGTGATATTTGGTCCAATGCTTAGGGAAAACCCAATTCCCTCAAAAAGAATTTTTTGTTGAATGATCACAATTAAATCAAAAAATCAAAGTAGAATTTTTGGCTAATTTAAGGACTTTAGAATGAGTGTTTGTTTTTTAAAAAGAAAAATGTTTTTGAGGATGAAGAAAATAATAAGTAATAAAGGTTGGGTTTCACATCAAGTTCAATACAAATATAAATAGAAAAATAATAGTCTGCATAATTTAAATATAAGAAAGTTTTTTCATTTTTCTATATTAGAATTGAACAAGCTATCAATTATAAATGGGTTAACTTAGGTTAACAAAAACAAAACAAAAAAAAGTCCATCAACTAAATTATTTTTCTTTTTACTTAGATTATTTAACATGTCTTACTTAGAACAAGATCTTAATTTAAATGGGATTTGTTTGAGAAATAAAAATGAAACAAGAAAAAGGTTGATTTACTGACAATTAAACTTATGAATGACGAGATTGTTTAAAGAAATTTAAAAAGATAATAAGAATGAAAGATAGAAACTAGAAAGTCAGATAAAAAAATTGATTGCATTGACAGGAACAAAGTCTAGTTTTGATATAGGATGTTGGCACAACTTTACAGTGCAACCATACCATTTTTACATGCATTTTTTTGGCAAAAGGTAGAATAGATAACAAGCTAAAATTTTGGAGAAATGAAGAATTGAATTAGGATGTAGAATTCTCTGTAAATGAGTCAAACTTGCAGTTTCAAAACCGTTCAAACCCATTGTTTATACATTGCATATATATGTCTAACATAGCAGTTGCGACTACAACCGACAGAATTGCTCTATACTTTATGCTTTGATGGATGTCCATACCCTATTCCAAAGCTCCTATTTTAGCATAGGCTAGGAGGATTCTGGCAAAGAATTTTTAGTCTGTCTTTACATCTGCCAATCGCATTTGCTTGAAAGTTACCATAGAGTTTTTAAAATTTCGATTGTGAATAACTGTAGTGAAGGCATTCCATGAGAATACATTTCTTCGAGGCATTCCGTTAAACTTATCTATGCTTCCACATTCTGTGTATCCTACAGTCATGGCAATCCAGGAGACCATACTTATTTTAGGTATTCTGTTAAATAGTTCACGTCCCTTGGCTATGCTTCCGAGTCTTATGTATCTCTCGATATGACTTAGCAACGAATTCTAAAACTGGACAAATCCATTGTGTATGTCTTGCAATAATTGTAATCGCCCCGAAACCATATTTGTTTGAAGCATTGCATCAATCTACTCACGTCTTCAATTTAAATGAAGCATTTGTAAGACTGAAGTATTTTGTAGATGAAAGCAGAATATCACCATGACAGTTTCCCAAAGGCTAAAGAAAACTTGTCAACCATACCCAAAGGATACTCAGTGTTAGCTTCTGCTAATTGTATTTGCTTGAAATTTAATTTCTAAAGCCTTTCCAACAATTCCACTTTGTTCATATCCCAAATTTCTTCGAGGTATCGAGGTAGCTTGTCAAGCTATTCATGTGAGAATCAATATTTGCAGATGGTTAAGGATATTTTGATAGGAGTTTGACACAAAAGTGTAAATTTTGGTAAGTTTACAAATGAAGCTAAGAGAGCCTTGTGATATTTTGGTTTTATGAATAATTGTACATAGGATAGACATCCATGTGACACACTTACATGCTAATGAGCTATAACATTTGACACACTTACATGCTAATGAGCTATAACATTTGATAGTAGGTTCCTTTCAATATTCTCTTTTTTATTATAAAGTCTACCTCTCTAAGTTATTTTTCAATTTTTAGAAAATAGTATTTTATCATTCATTGCCATGTTTTTATTAGGTAAATATTTTTTATTTCTATAGTTATGTTGAGTTCATTATGTGCTATGTTGAGCCCCATGGTTGTTAGGTGTCATCCTAGGTCTATCCTGTGGAGAGCCTCTCCCTCTACCTTGAAATTATTAGATGTCAAAGTAACTCGACTTCTTGCCGAGGATAAACTTACAATACAACTTTCTCATAAAATATAGAGGCACCTCCCAATTATTACAAGGTGGTTGGTCAAAGACCATATACCACCTATCCCAAAAAGCTTCTTTCAGTCTACCTCTCTAAGTTATTTTTCAATTTTTAGAAAATAGTATTTTATCATTCATTGCTATGTTTTTATTAGGTAAATTTTTTTTTATTTCTATTGTTATGTTGAGTTCATTATTTGCTATGTTGAGCCCCATGGTTGTTAAGTATCATCCTAGGTCTTGAGTGAGTGTTGAAACCCCATGTCATCTCCTAGCATGGGGGGTGGATCCTATTTGGTTCCACACGGTCGGGTGGTTTGATGCCTTCTTCCATTGGTATGTTCTTCTTTGGATGTTGCATGTGTGGACTTGGATTTCTATTATCTCTTCATGTGGATGTAAATTGAAACATAATCTATGTAATTATGATTGTTATCATACGATATGTAACTCAAAAGGATGTAATTGTAAAGGAAGCCATGTAACCAATATCTTGGAATATGTGTAACGAGACTTGTATAGGATTGATTTCAAAATGAGATATATAGGATAAGATTATTGTAAATGGATATTCATGATGAATGTAATTTCCAGCTAGCAGGAATTAAATGATTGCAATGATTGTGTATATCATGTGGGTGGTAGTGAATATAATAATGATCTTGTATGCCTTGATTTGAAGGATGTTAATCCTTATTGTCAGTTACTGTTGGGATATGCAAATGAATAAGATACTTTTATAAAAATAGTAAAACATTAAATAGGCTCAACAAACAACCCTTCTCACATAAAAGAAACAAGTTTACGATAATTCATAGTAGTCCTAAATCACTTTGAAAAATGACTTATATACATACGTATATAATAAAAATTAAATAGATTCAGCAACCAACTCTTCTTACATAAAAGTAAACCATTTATAATAATTCATATTAGCCCTAGATCAATTTGAAAAATGACTTGTATGATACTCCAAAGCACCATATCTAGTTTTTCTATCCAAAAAATTAATTCATTTCCATATGCATCACACAATCAAATTTGATCTTGTACAAACAAAAGTACCGTCTTCATCTAGGTTAGGTTTTATGTAGATATAAGATAATAAATTCCTTCACTCATACACTAATCTTCTTAAAAGGTCGAATCACCATCATAATTTAACATCCATATAATACTAGAATAATGGTCCATGCATAAAAGATTTCATTTATCTTTTCCAATACATATTTTATTGGCATTAGTCTTATTCTTCATTTGTTCTCCAACACATCTCCTACCCATCACTAGATTCAATTTTGCGATACATATCTTTACCGATATGATGACCAATGTACCACTATATTCTATTTATGAGTGAGTTTAGTAGGTGCCAATAAATCCTCCAATACACTATCTTCTTGCCACTTGTACTATTGTATAGATTGAAAACCCTAACACATGGTGCTCCTTGAATTAGAAACCTAGAAGGACTAACATATAATTAGCACTTTGAAAATGCACCATAGATTAGGACGTTGTCCATAAGTCTAGTAGAATACACCCGCCCATAATGTATAAAGATAAATTAGATTATAAAATATAGTCTGAATGGGTTTGTTTTTGCTGACCCCATAGACGACGCCATAAATCAATGATGAAGATTGATCTTCAAAAGATCAATCGCAATGATTTTAGTAAAACTCGAACTCGTGGTCTCCTTTCGAACATAGGATTAAAATGGTAACAGGTAGCCATAGTGGGCCCACCAAATTTCCCACCTTGGACAACGTAGCATCTAATGATTCGATATTCATAAGTGAACCCTTCAACACGTTAGTCTACATCCAACTAAAAGATTCCCAAACTCGCCACGTGTTATATTCCCCTTTTATACATTGTAAAAAGCAAGAAGGCTCCCATGCTTTTACTGTTTAGTCATTTGTAATACGAGACATCACTTTTTCGTTTTACTTTAATGGACCCATCACCTACAAAATACTTTCCTAGCCAAAATAAAAGTGTGGCCCATTCAAAGTTGCTCCACGCATGATAAAATAAAATAAGGCGCAGGGTGGCCCCATGAGGATTACGAAAAGCCACTTTACAAATTATAATGCCCCACATAACATTGTTCCCTTGGGGTTTTCTAACTTCTACTTTACAGGGCAACAAGATCGTAGCACACAAGCCACATACTCATTAAATGCTTATTCCACTCTATCTTTCACCGCTACCATGAAGCTAGTCAAATCCAAGACAAATTGGATGGTATTTGTTAATAACCAAAGATCACAATCAAAACATTGTGGACAAAGATGCTCACTAGTAATTAGGTTGTCTTACCATCACTAACCATAATTTGACACGTCACCTCTTCCTTGAGGCTGTGTGAATGCTTTCGTTAGACAAACCTAGACTCACTATACAACAAATACCGGGCACCTTGATCACTTGTGATTGGTCCTTTAGAGTGGAGACTCACATAGGCACCCACACACAAGCTCAATAAGTGTAAGGGGTACAATCCTCCAAATAAAAGGTATTGGCAAAGGCAATAGGGAATAAAGAATACTCGTGACTCTTCATCACTAGTGTATTAGTTGAAAGAGCCACGTGTCAACGATTCCATATGATGATAGCTCCACTTAATGTGTGTGCCATGCTCGATAGAAAATAATCGTTAAACTAGAATAAATTCACATGGACTAAAGGTACACTCTTGGACAATAGCACTAAGTTGTCATGGCATACCGAGAAATGAAAATGACATGATAATCGAAATAAGGACAAGTAAAGACACACTACAACGTCCTTACTGTATAAAATTAATTAGATATTCCATTCTAATATATATATTCAAAAGGGTAAAAAAATTATTGAACACAAAGAGGATTAAATAGCAAGAAGGGCGAACAATCTAACAAAGAAGAATTACACATTCCTATCTTCAATAACTAATGATTCCAACATGCGATTGTTTTTTAAAGGAAAATGTCCCCTATCTTCAATATTCTAACCTTGCATCCGATCAAATGCCCTTTTGGCTAGACAGTCTGCTACTCTATTCCACTTTCGAGGAGTATAAAAAATGCATTTATTTTATATTTCTAGTCGACATTTGATTTTCATTGGATATCAAGTCTTTGTTCCACACATGAAAAAGAAAAAAAACATAGAAAACAATTCTATAAAATATATTTGCATTAGGTATTGATGTCATGATTTCAACCAAAGAAGAAATTAACTTGAGTATATACAAAAATATTATATAATATGGAATTAAACCTATATCTAAATTATAATGAATCTCACTTCAAAAATTAATTAAAAAATGCAATAAATAATTATAGAAAAATATATATACACTAGATATTGGTGCTAGTAATATGTGGTTATGAATTTATAGATTTATTCTTTGAGTAAAAAAATTATGTAATGTGGAATTAATTCTACTTTCTAAAGTACTCTTAACTATTAAAAATAAGTTATTAAAACTCATATAAAAGATTTCACTAATCACTTTTTAAAATTAAAAAATAAGTATATTTAGAATCTACACATAAAATGTCAAAAATTATTAGTTGACAACATCTTGAAATTATTAATGCTTGAGTTTCTAATGGTGACAGTAAGTTAAAATTTAGTTAAAAAATATTGATTTCAATGTCACACTTTGGCCATAAAGTGGAATGCACTATTGTGGGATCATCCCAACTTGAAATTTATTACTTGCAGTTTACTAATTCACTAATTTATATGAGAACAAGTAGATGTTTCCTTTATTTCTAAGGTTGAAGGGATCTATGCTAGAACAATATATCAACAAAACCATTACACATATAACAAATCAATACTAATGTGCTTATCTTGAAGGGTGTAATAATTGATGCCTCATTATAATACTTTATGTAGTGAGCCATGTAATATCTTGAGCAAGCAAGCCCCTCATAAATCGTTATTAAATTGTAAAAATTCTAACTTACACATTAACAAGTGTATATGGTGAAATTTGGAAGATTAAAACAATTGTAAAACCATTAAAGATCCAACGGGGTTAAGCATAGTCCATTTAATTAATACTTGAGGCAAGTATCGAAACATTGTGCTATCTATCCTCTTTGTCGATATGGCTAATCAGACTCATTATATTTACTCCATTTGAAATTCTTAAATACTCTACCTGAGATCACAAACTAGATTGAGTGTTTATGTTTTTGCATCAAGCTAGTGTTGATTTGTGTTTCTATTTATAACAAGAAAGAAATTTCACAATGTGTGTATTCACATGTATACTCCGTGTTTGCATATATGTATGCTTCGTGTTTTCCATGTGTATGCTCTGTGCCTTCCACGTGTATGCTTCGTGTTTCCCATGTATATGCTTTGTGTTGTTTAACTCATGTTGGTAGATGACTTAGTTGAGGAAATTAAAATAAACATTCGCTTGAGGACAAGCAAATTCGGGAAGGGCGGACTGTAATGTCCCCACTTTGAAATAAAATTCAATAATAAATGATAATAATAAATTAAAATATTTAAAATTAAATTAAAATATAAAGTAAAATAATTAAATATAATTAAAAATGATTAATTAAAAATTAATTAAGTTAATAAAAAGTCAAAAGAAATGAAAGGAAAGGTTGTGACTCCCTCAACAATGAGATATAAAAGGGAGAAGAGAACCTCATTTGAGAGGGGGGAATAATTTGGAAATGAGAAGTGCAGATCTGATTTAAATGATAAGTGTAGATCTGATTATGAGAGGTTGTGTCCCTTTCAAAGGGCAGAAACAATGAAGAGTTGCACTCTTTCAAAGGGTGCTAATGGTGAAAGGGTGTATCTCTTGCCAAAGGGTATACGTGATGAAGAGGTGTGACCTCTCCCTCACATTGAGAGATATGAAGGAAAGGAATCAAAAGCATCTAGTAAGATCACCATGGATCAAATCAGATCAGAACTGTTATTAAGTTACAGGCAGTAACATCCTTGTTCTTGGTGGTATGCATGGGGATGTGTTTAATAAGTATGCTTAATATATGAAGCCCGACAATGTTCTTATGTAGAATAAATAGTAATATTAATATGGACTGCAATATGTATGACAGTCATACTTAATTTCATATATATATTCATAATACATAAGAAATTAGTATACGTATAGTCTAAAACATGTTATTACTATCAGTATTTAAGAAGTGGGGAAGGAGATGTTGCTAATAGGGTACATTACAATTGGTTTGATACTTACATTAAGAACTAGGGATGTTTGATGGACGAATAATTTATTTATGAATATTTAATTGATTAATTTGCAAAATATCATTGATTTGATGCATGTTAAGGTGGAGTTGTCTCCTAATATATTCAGTCTGAGTCATAAGTATCTTGAAATTGATTAATTATGGCTAAAGCATCCCTAAACCCATAAGGGGACATTACAATATATTTTTTTAGTGTATTGTTTTTTAGGGAGATTTAATATATTATATTAGTGTTTACTTTAGAGGATGGATAAGGAATACATATGATAATTAATGCCATTTGTCATGTTCAGTGATGGAGTTGTCATATATAAAATAATGTGGTGGTCAATAAATAAATTTGATGATTAATTTCATTTGTCATGTTAAATTATTTTAAAATAGTTATTTTTTAAACATTGTTGTTCATGTATTTGAATAGTTTATAATTAAAAATAAAAATACATTAATCTATACATATTTTTGTTTATTTATTTTTTCACATGAATTATTGACTTTCTTTAAGTTAAAGTTAGACTGTGTTAATTATATCAAATTCAATATGAAGTCAATCTTGACCTTGTCCATTTTAATTGTCTCAATTTCTATAATATCAAATCTTTACACATAACAATCATTGATTTATTTTGAACTCTTTGAAACCCAACATTCTCACCACCAAACTAGAAACTACTTAACTAATAAACATAAATTTTATAAAATCCATTTAATTTTTTTTACAAATCTCCCTATAATAATCTTAACACAATCTTACAATAATATTTGATTAAATATTTACCTTAATAACTAATCGCAACCTTTGCCAATACTAAACTAAAGGTCAAGATTTGTTTGAAATAAAGAACTTAAATTTTTTAATATTAATTTTATGGTAAATTATTTCATAACAATCAAAGCCCATCAAGCTCAACCCAACCTCGATCTCGAAGCATCCATGTCCCGCATCAAAAGCCATACTGAGTATATGTTTAAAGTCGTTCTACAGTGTGGATTGCCGTTTTTAACATTTCCTTTGCGAAAAACGTAAATGGGATTCTTATTCTATTTGTTTTAAGATCTTAGATTTGAAAAACGAAAGGTACAGATTCCTAGACGTCGCCGATTCCAATTAGGAGCTTGGAGTACATTCTACAGAGCTCGGAGTCTATGGACACCTTCCCGTAAAGTATTTCTGACAGAAATTTGTGCATCTTTAATCCCTTATCTTTAATTTATCGTCTGAGAGCATCATTAAAGCAGTCAATTGTCGTATTTCCTCCTTCGAATATATTCTAATTCGCAAGTAATCAGTAATTAATAATGTAGTCATATCTTGTCTCCTCAGTTGTCTATTTCACGTCTCATCTCTCTGGATGTTAGTTAATAGTACTTTCAACTGTATCTTTTGTTTCTGTGTGTTGTAAAATATATAATTTCATCAATAGGTCTTTGGTCTACTGGTGAAGTCCAATGATTTTAAATGAGCCCACCAGAAATCAAGTCTTGTTGAGTGCAAGGCTCCGATATCATAAGAGATGAAGTCAGGATCGTGCCTCAGACACTGAACTGACAGTTTGTAGACTTCATCAAAAAAAATATATATACTGAACTGACAGTTTGTGGACGTCATCAAAAAAAAAAATATATAATATCATAGAATACCATCAAGCATTCCTTCCAGGAGGTTTATTTGTATAGAAGACCAAGGCCAAGCCAAAAGTAACTGAGCCAAAGATTCGATTCATTTCATTAAGAAGAAAACGTGGACAAAGTGCAAACGCAAATGTCAAAAATAGGGGCTTAACAGTGATTATTTCCTTTGGAAAGATACCTAATGTCTACCTATACATTATTCCTGTCTTCATCCATAGGATTTCCTTTTTCCTTTCCCTTTATTTGTTTACACTTGACCTTACTTATTCTAAGCAAACTAAGATGCCAAATCAAATATTTAAGTATATAGACTTCACTCACTTATTTCTACATCAACATAAGTTTTATTGTCAGTTTCAGTCTCTGATTGTCCCTCTAGAAATTAAACTGTAAGGAACAGTCCAATCAGGCCCAAAATGGCCCAGCTTAAGGCTCTTCTTCTTTTTCTTCTTGTTATAGCTGTTGCACCTATTTGTAGCAGCAGTCCTACTTCAACCACAGAAAAGGTAACCGAGTCTATCCATGTATTTTAGGCTTTCAGCTAACATTTGCTTCTTCAGAGAAACCATGCAGTAGATTTGTGTTTTCTTGATATATGTTCTACTACATTCTAGATTTACAATCAAATTCAAAAATCTATTATAAATTGTTAATACGTACTGTCGACATTCCATGCTTTTAATCTAGGAGTATATGTTTTTGTATCTGAAACTGGCAGAAACATGTTATCAGTATTGGTGTCGGAGGTAGATTAAAATGTAATGAATTGTTTAGAGTTGTTTGAATCCAGTTGTTTTGAAAATGTTATGTTCAGGGATTGAACTGCTCGTACATTGTGAATGTGGAGACAAGCTGCACTGCAGGAGCAGGCACAGGCGATCATGTAAGCCTTAGATTTGGGGACTCAGCAGGGAACCATGTGTTAGCAAAGCATCTAAAGGAGCCCATTGAAGGAAACCAGGAAAAGCCATTTCAGTGGTGTTCTTCAGCCAAATTTAAGATAGAGGGTCCATGCGTAAACCAAAGCGTATGCTATCTCTACCTTAAAAGGATTGGTGCTGATCATTGGAGGCCTGCTAGAGCTCGTGTCCATTCAGCTGTAGATCATAAGCCATTTGGGCCTGTGGATACCTTCTATTTTCGTAGATTTATTCCTAGCAATGTGTGGCATGGTTATGACTATTGTGACAATTTTGTTAGGAGAGAACACATGCATGAAAACTCGGCTCCTGCAACTTCAACTCATGCAATGAAGTATTATTATGATCACAAGCAAGAGTAATTAAACAGCAAGATAGGAACTTGGTGGATTTTTCAGTTTTTATCTTTGCAGAAGAAATCTAGTGTTTCTGAGTGAAAATGTAATAGTTAGGTTATTTACTAAGGTTTTTTTTTCATCTATGTTCTAGAAGACGTTTCCCTATGTCCTTTCAAGGAAGTAGGCATATGTTAATTGTAAGGAATAAGGATTGATAAATATTTATAAATGTACTAGAGTCTTAAGCTTTTATATTATGGACTGCCTTCTAATCCATCTGCTCCATCCTAAGCCAATCTGAGGAATTTTGTAGCCTATCCATACAGCAATGGAAAATCCTAATCAAATTTTCCTTTCAGAGGGAGCAAACACATAGTTAATGACAATTTGATTGGCTAAATCTAATTTAGTAAAAGCAAATACTCGATACTTATCTGGCACTTACTTTTAGATAAAGTAAACGAGGTGGTGCTGACTGCTTCCCATCCCCACTCTATTCCCTTTGTCTTTTAAAAAATCTTTGTAATGATTGTTTTGACAGTGTCTCGCACAAGGTGTAACTGTGAAGTGGGTAATACGCAATGCTTTGGAGTTAATAGTATCAATGTCAATTTTAAAATTGTAATTGTGAAAATGGTATGTCCATTCCAATTTTTTAATGAATAATTGTGTTTAAATATGTATGAAAAATATATAAGATCAAATCTTTGGAGTTTATGTGGGGTTAATGCCTATATTAAAAAGCATAAAATATAAGGTCTTAAATGGATGTGCAACAGTCGATGGGTCCTGAACACTAGTTTATTTTCATTATAGTATTTCTTTACGTAATGTTAAGTTTTCTAAATGGTATAAATCTATATTAATCTTATTTATAATATTTTTTTTATATTGATTATGATTTTTAGATTTCTCTTGCATCATTCTAGATGTGTAAAGTATTCTTAAATTATTTTGTAGTTATTATTTAAACTAGCTTTAATTATATGTCTTTACTGCTCTATAGTTCCTTTACTCTCTCCCCGTCAACACATCTTTTTTACAATTCAAATATGTGATATTTCATTTTTTTAAATAAAATTTATTTTCATGTTATTTTCGTTCAGAATTGCAGGACATATTTAAATGCAAATTTGTAGTCTAATCTTCAATTTGAGATTTTTTCTTGTAGTTTCAAATACAATTAATGTTTTATTTATTGTCTTTTTCATGGCTATATATGTTAAAGAAATTATTTCTGTTTTGCTTGTATGAAAAGAACCACACATGTATAACAAGAAGTAGGAGGTTGTAGTAATTGTTTTAGCTATCGATGAATGTAAGGGACTATTTTTTTTTGCAAGCATAACAAACCAACAACTCTACATTTATGTTTTATGAAATTAAACTTGGTATAATTTGGAACACTTATGAAATATTAAGCATAGTTGATTATTATCTCTATTTTATTTCTCTCTATTTCTTCAATACCTCTTCCCCTCACCTGGTGTCAAAGTTGAAGTTTATCGATTTAGTATTATCATAGCACAAGTTATCAAGCTAAGGTTTTCAAGAAATATTTAAGGAATTAAAATATTGTTCAGCATAGGTCTTCACAACTAACAATGCATTGTTTTAGGTAGAGAAGGATTTGATCAAGGATAATAGAAAAAAAGATTCTAAGGCTCTCTTATACATACTTCAAGCAATGTATGAGAGAATATTGCCTAAAGTTACTATAGAAATAAAATCAAATAAAGCATGAGAAATTATTCAAATTACATATCAAGGAATTACCAAGGTGAAAACGTGTACTAACTTGAAAATGTTTTGATAATATTAAGTAGAAAACTAGGGTCTTGATCCTTAGGGTAGAAAAGGCCCTTGGGATAGACAAAATGAATAGAAGGACACTAACAACATATTAACATCACACGGCCAAGATGATGGATTTTATGGAAAATATGCAAGAGAAACGGTCCGAAATCACGAGAATCTTCAAGAAGGGATGGAACGAAGGGACATTAACTATTGGAAATAGGAAGGTTAAGGTGACCGAAACTATGATAGCAGAGGCAACTAAATTTCTATAGGGACAGAAAGATTTTAGACGCTGCTATTAAGAAATTTCCAAAGAATGAGGAGGAAAGGGCTAGATTGGTGAAGGGCAGCCATACCTACTTTTCACCAAAGGTAATTAAGTTAATTTGGAGAAGGGTTTTTCTTACTATTATGGAGTTTATCACACTTATGGTAGATACACTAGGGTTTACAACTACCACTTTGTTTTACTTAATCATTTTAGGTATAAAGATAAAATTTATTTTCCTTATTATCTTTTCTGTGCTCTTATTGCAGGGATCAAGGATGCAATTTCCAACCCCAGTATTAACCCTGCAATGAACGAAGGTTTGGTGGTGATTATGTATAATCACATCAAGAACACAACTATCTAGTTGAATATAACTGATATTTTTGACTTGGATGAGGATTTTGATGACTCTAATGAGGAGGAAGGCGATGGCTATGATACAAAAGAGGAGAATGATCCACTAATTGTTGGGTCAAGTAGAAGAAATAAAAAACAGAGCAGGGGAAACAAAAAAAAGGGTTTTCCAAAAAGAAGAAGAGAGGGGAGGACGATAGCTGGTGTGAGGAGTATGGGACTGATAATGACATTGACACTGGAAGTGAGGGGGTCCAAACCCTGGTGAGCCCGAAGCAAAAAAAGAAGACTTCTAAAAGAAAGGAAGCGGGCACCAAGGACTAGTCGCCTCTTAGGAGTGATTTAAAGGATAAGAGGTTAATGGGGGAGGACACGACAATGAAAGAAGCTCAGAGCTTCGAGGATAGGGAGGTTGGCCTGGAGGTTAATCTTAACACTACTGGTGATAAGAACCAGGAAGAATATCACTTGAATATTGATCTATGCATCAATAACATAATGGAAAGCCTCAAACAGGTGCTCAGTTGGGTGCACAAGGAAATTGATGGCATCAAAACCAAGAAAGCTTAGGAAGCAGGGAAAATCGAGACATTACAAGCTTTAGGCTTCGGAAAGTTCAATTTCCTTCTAGAATGTCTCAGTGAGATCACTAAGGCGATTGGTAACGCTAGGGAGATTATCAATGCCAACCGCAAAAGCTTTCTTGGCCTAGAAAATAGAGCAGGAGAAACTAAAAAGAGACTTGATGTTATTGAGCAAACACTCAAAAAAATAGGGGAACAAAGCCACAAGATTCTGAAGGTTGCCTCAGTTAGCATAAAAGCCCTTATCTACAAGCTGGAGAAATACCAAGGGGATAAGGTCATGGTGGGTATTATTGATGTTAAGGATGACACCCTAGAAGATAGGGACACAAGGCTAGGGAGAAGAATGAGAGAAAGCACTAAAAGGATGCAAAGCCACAGTAATGAGATCAAGGAGATTCAGTAAGCATCGGACAACATGGAACAAATGAAGCTTGAAGCGACGAAGATGTTTCAGAAATTAACCTAAGCCTGGAATATTATCGGTCTTTTTTGGTTTGTAATCCACGTTCTCTTGTTTGCTGGCGTTTGGCTCGCCAGCTGTCTTTCTTTTGTTTGTTCTCTTTTTACTGCGCTGTAATGTTTATCTTTTGATTTTCTGACTGTATTGGGTTTCAGGGAGCCATCAAAACCTGTTTTCCCATATTCAAAAACATATTAACATCACACGAGTGTTTGATTTTTTATTAAAGTTTTTATCAATAATAAAAGTAAAATAGAAAAACATAGAGTTAGCCAAATAATTACCCTTAATCTTTTGCAAAGAATTTGAAGAGTTTCTTATAGTTATTGAAGATGGATCCTATATCATCACTATTTTTTTGAAATTCTATCTCCTATATAATGTTGAGAGCGTTATTAGACCTATTAATGGATTTTGATCTAAATTTAGAGAGAATGACCATTTTTCCTTTGAGATCATCATCTTTCACTTTTAGGGAAGAAACCTCCACAATAGTTTGGTCACACTTAGAATAGTTGTTTGGATTAGATTGGGTAATGGGGGCAATATCAAACCTCTTCATTTTTGTAGGGGAAGATTCATCTCTAGGAAAAGATTAACTTCTTCATGATTAAAATCTTGCTTATCATCCTTATTTTCCTCTTCACTATCTTTATTTATTACAACACTAGAGTCATTGGAAATGTCATTGATGTTGGTGTTGGGGGTTGGGTGGCTAAAAATATTATTGGACGGTTGTAGTCAAGAACTTGTACTATAATTTATAGTATAAAAAATATTGACATTTTTATCATCTTCATCCTTATCCTCTAAATCCTTAGCACAATTTTCTTCCCCTTCAAAATTAACTTCCTCAACATAAGACTAGTCAAATTCTCTTTCAAGTTTTATTAGCCTTAAGGTTTTTGGGTTTCCTAGTAAGCTCCCTCATGCCAAAAATAGGGTTCCTTAAAAGGTTTTTTTTTCAAGTTGGAAGGATTTCAATAGCTATTTTTAGAAAGAGGAGCAAGGGATTTTAGATATATGTTCAATTCAAGGTCAAGGTGAGGTCTAGGGTTAGTAGTAGGATTTGGGGAAGATTTAGGGGTAACATGATAGGTGCCTATTTTTTCCTCTCTTTTAGTAGTCATAAGACTCAAGAGTGACATGTAATGAGGCAATTGTTTTCTTTCCTTTTGTAATATAACCCCTATTTTGGGAAGTAGAATCCCCATGGTAGGAGAAAAAGGAGGAATAGTCTCTGGTAAGGAGTCCTCAATCAAGAAAACCTATATGGTTTTGGTGAGGGGAGTGGAGATAGAGAGATAGGTGGAAATGGTAAATGTAGAGAATGAGCTTCTGGTGGAGAAAGATGGTGGCTTCTTTCAAGGGTCACAATAATTTTTTTAGGTTCCTTCACTAGGGAATCCAATGAGGGAGTAGGAAGAAAAGTAAACTAATGGTGAAATTGTGTCTAAAATAATTTAATAGGGAAAATGATGTTATTAACAACATTTAAATCTACACTCCAATTTAAATTATTTCATTATTAGAGGATGTACTTTATTTCATGACTCTAGGCACTCCTCTCTATCAAAACCACTCTATACATTCACTAGATTCTCATCTTATTTAAAGAAAAGAGCCAAACATTCAATGTTGAGGACCTTGTAATGTGTCCTCAAATTTCATCTCTTATATGATATCACAGTGGCCTCATCAATAACCTCTTCACTCGGGTGATCCCACAAAATTGTGTCCCACTTCTTGGACATCCTAATCTTTCCCTAAAATCTCATCCTTTTTCGAGAATGTAATAATTTAAGCCTTTAGAGGTTCCAATAGAAATATTTTAATAGAAGAGGTTTAGATGAAGCCCCCTTGGATAGAACCCTCTATTCTTAAATAATACCTACAATGGAGTCCCCTCTGCACCTATCAAAATGCTAATAATAAAACACTTTTTCTTTATCTTTTTAAGGATCTAAATGAATTCATTTAGAAGCTATAATTTTGAAGTATGTACCCCTTACTACAAGTTTGCTAGAACTTAAAATTTTAAATATATTCAATTTTATTATTACATTTATTTTTCATTTCTTATGAATATTGATTTTTCATGAAATATGCATGTCTTTATTTTCTTAGATTTTTCTGGATTTGATTGTGTATCTATTTTTTATCATCAACATTTCGAATCACACTCTGTGATTCATCATCAGGATGTAAAAGAAATCGCAAGGAGATGAATATTGATTTTTCATCTCCTTGGAATTCCTTTTATACCTTGATGATGAATCACAGAGTGTGATTCGAAGCATTGATGATAAAAAATACATACACTATCGAATCCAAAAAAAAATAAGAAACTACAACATGGATTGTGGAAATCTCATAGCATTAATTAATGCATGTCTTTATTGCACACGTGTGGAAAAATAGAAAATTAGAGAAAATAAAGCTAAAAAATATTTCTTCCCTAGGTATTGATGTCCACATTTCAACAAAAGAATAATAACTTAATTCAAATTCTTAGATTTTTTTTTTATGTGATATGACAAACACCTCTATCCAAATTATAATTTCTCCACCCTAAAAAATTAATTAAAAAATGTATGGAACAAAAATTTATGAAATATATCCATGCACTAGAGATATTGGTTTGAGAAATCTATATTTAAAATATTATAATTTTATCTTTTTTATAAAAATAAGCTTTGCATTTTGACATAAACATCAATTTTTCAAAATGTTGTTTACTTCAAAAAAATTGTTAAAATTTAAATAAAAAAGGCACATAATTTATTTCTATTTTTTTTACAAATAATATACTTACAATATACAAACAACATGTAACAAATTATTAGTTTTCGTCATCTTAAATCTCTTAATGGTTTGGCTACTAGGTGTCGAAAAGTGAAGATCTAGTGAAAAATGATAACTTCACTATCCTAATTTAGTTGAAAAGTGGGACTCATTACTATGGGCTGACCTATCCTCTTCAAAATAAATTCAACCCATCAAGTTTCTTGACAATTATTCTAGACACTTACAAAATGTAAAGACCATTCCAAGAATGAGGTAATCCCTTCCTAAGTATAAATATGCCAATGGATAGCATCATTATGAAAACCAATATAGGACCTTGGCTCATTTCTCACCATATGACAATCCATCACAACAATCATAGAGTAGTAGTTTTGTATAATAACTAATTTGAAAGTTTTGCAAAACTAACACCTTTGCAAAAGAATCACCTAGTCTTCTTATCCAATAATAATTATAACAAATAAAATATTTATTTTTTAAAATCATAATCATTAATATAATATTTAACTAACATACTTATCTTTAGAAGAATATATGTAAAGTAAATAGAAGATATTATATTTGTTATTTATTCCATTTAAAAATAATATATTATTATATTTCTTTTAAACTATTTACCAAAGAAAAACATCTATTAAGACTACATTACTATTATTATATAAGAATATCATTGCATTTTTATTTTATATTTGTTCTTATTCTTATTGTCGAGAATACATTAATTTTATGTAAGGACACTTTGAATAGCTTATGATTAATAATAGCATTTCTAATCTATTATTAAACTACTATTTTATATTATTGCATGATGAAGATATACAAAATTAATTGATCAGTTAAACTCACATGAGTGGTAGTTGAGAGGTGGAAGTGAGCGTGTTAAATAATATAAAATTTAAATAATGCACTTATGTATCATAAACATGTCAAATTAATTATTTCTAGTTTTTATTAATGGGTTGTTTTTGTATCCTATTAATAATAACAATTAATTGAGATCATTCTATAATTAATAAAAATTAAAAATCTAAATTTTTTATGAAGGTCAAATTGAAAGGTTGAATTGAAGGAAGAGATTTTCTTCTCGCCTAATTTAGGATCGTCATGTCTAAGTCATAAAACTTTATGACTAAGTTTGTCCTTGACTAACAAATTTTACATTTGAAAACATGATAGTCATTTTTTTGTCTAAGTCATAAAACTTTATGACTAAGTTTGTCCTTGACTAACAAGTTTCACATTTGAAAACAGGAATCATTTTTTTTTTACATTTATAGACTATTAAAGAATCTTTCTTCCTTTCCAAGAAAGAAATTTCAGATAGACAGAGAAAATTGCGACGAACGCAGAATTGGACAAATTTAAAAGTAATATTCCCTCCCTATTTCGTAGAATTCTCCGAGTTTTCATCTGTAAATTTCATATTCAAGTACGAAACATCGCGTTACAATAACAACGTGATTTCCGATCAAAACATATTTGATCTATACCCGCGTAAAATTTACGTTGAAGGTTATTCACATTTTGTCAAATTTTTCATTACGTAGTCGCCTTGATGGTGGTATTATACAGTTAAAAGTTTCTTAATGCTTTGAAAACACCAGAAATTAAACCTTCTTGAGTTTGGAAACGATTGCCGTGTCTCTGGTATCAGTGCTTGCAGATCATCTCACTTCAGTTCTGAAAGCAAGTTTGAGGAGATTGCTGTAGGTTCAGGTTGGCAAGAGATTGTCAAATTGGAGGTTTAAAGCTATCGCCAAGAAGATGAGGTTGAAGGAGTGCAAGGCAGTCATTGATCACGATGCGCAGATGGTAGGGACAATGTTTGCTATCATTTTGCTCTCAAATCTATGCTTTTCAATCGAAGCCGATCACAATGTTCATGTAGGGGCTATTGTGGACTTTGATACTTTGGTGGGGAAGGTGGCCAAAACTGCTATTGAATTAGCCGTGCAGGACGTGAATAATGATCCAAAGCTTCTGAATGGCGTGCGCCTCCTCCTGCATATGCGCGACGGGCAAGAAAATTCACTCCGGGCTGCAAGCGCTGGTAATTTCGTTTATCCTCCACTTTTATTTCTCATTTACTTTTCGGTTCTGGATACCTAGCTGAGTTATGGATTGTAAGTATGCAGCTGTTGACCTGCTGAAAGACGAAGCAGTAGCAATAATCGGCCCACAAACGTCTCAAGTGTCAGAGTTCGTATCAGATGTGGGAGATGCAGGCACTGTGCCGATTGTGTCCTTCTCTGCTACGAGTCCTCTGCTTTCCAACTCCAGATTTCCTTACTTTGCTCGCATGGCACGGAGCGATGCGTTGCAGATGAAGGCCATTGCAGCCCTCGTAAGTCATTAAGGTTGGAGGAGAGTCGTGCTTGTTTATCCCGACGACAATTTTGGTTTGGGCTCTTTAAACTCGTTGAGCGATGCACTGAGGGATGTCGGGTCCCAAATAGAATACAGATCGTCAATTTCCCCAAGTGCGACCACGGAGGCCATCAGGGACGAGCTCTACAAATTGAATAATATGCAGTCCAGAGTCTTCGTTGCTCACATGAATGCCCCTCTTGGATTGAAATTGTTTGCGGAGGCGCATGAGATAGGAATGATGGGTTCGGGTTATGTCTGGATAGCAACGGACGGCTTTACCAGTCTTTTGGATACTCTGCTCAATGATTCCACCATGGCATCCATGGAAGGCATCGTTGGAGTGAAAACTTATGTTCCCAATTCAGGAAAGCTCAAGGATTTCACTAAACGTTGGAAACGAAAATTTAGAGCTGAAAACCCGGATGAGGATTACGCGCAGACAGAGCTCAATCTATACGGTTTATTGGCTTATGACAGCTTGCTGATGGTGGCCAGGGCCGTTGCTAAATTGACATCCAATAATACCCTTACCCGCTTCAACTTCTTGAAGCCTTCTAGTCCTCCACTAGCACTTGGAAATGAAACGGACTTGACAAGAATCAGGGTGTTTCAGCAGGGGCAGCGGCTTTTGCAACACATACTTGAAATTAGCTTTACTGGGCTGAGCGGAGATGTTAGACTTAAAAATGGAGAACTATCAGGGTCTACCTATGAGATGGTAAACGTGGTAGGCAAAAGTTACCGTTGCATTGGTTACTGGACGGAGGAAAATCAAGTTCTGTCCAGGGTTTTACCGCTTCCTCCTTACTCTACTTTAGAAAGTCTTAAGGCAGTGATTTGGCCAGGAGGAGGAACGCAGATTCCACGAGGTTGGGCGATACCAACAATCACCAAAAGGCTTCGAATCGGGGTGCCTGTGAAGGATGGCTTCGGGGAATTCGTTACGGTCAACTATGATAAAAGCCGTAACCAGAGCATTGTCACGGGATTCTGTAAGGATGTATTTGACGCGGTTCTCAGGCGGCTTGATTACGCCTTGCAATATGATCTCATTCCTTATGAAACTGACACCAGTGACAATCTCGTCTATCAAGTTTACCGCAATGTCTCTTTCTCATTCTCATGCTGCAATTCTAATTTACATGAATCTTCTAAACTATCTCAAATGCTAAAGTAGGGCTTTTCGTTTGCAGAAGTTCGACGCCCTGGTGGGTGATATAACAATTTTGGCGAATCGAAGCAACTATGTGGATTTCACATATCCCTTTACAGAAACTGGCATGGTAATGGTGGTGCCTATTACTACTGGTAGAGGCAATAATCCGTGGGCGTTTCTCCTTCCATTTACTGCCGACTTGTGGTGTGCAACAGTAGCATTTTTCATCTTTACAGGAGTTGTGGTATGGCTCCTTGAGCGTAGAATAAATGCGGACTTTAGTGGAGACGCCTATACCCAAGTGATCACTATTCTATGGTATAAACTAATGTTATCTGCAAGTAGGATCCCTACATCTTTTTCTCATAGAATTACCTATATATCTATCTCAACCTTCCTCGCTTGCCTTTTGTTCCAGGTTTTCATTCTCGACCCTCTTTTTCTCTCACAGTAAGTAATGAAATGACAGAATTGAGATGTTTTTGCATTTAAACATTTCCATTTCACCGTATGGAGTCTACTCAGAAAACTCTCTTCGGGTAGTTTATACCCTTTCATTCCTGAAATATGTTTGCAGGGGAGAAGATCAAGAGGAATTCGAGTCGAATTGTAATTATAATCTGGCTTTTTGTAGTTCTGATATTAATGTCGAACTACACAGCCAATCTCACATCAATCCACACAGTTCAACAAATGACGCCAACGATTACAAGTGTTGAGTCTGTCCGAAACAAAGGAGTTGCAGTAGGCTATCAAACAGGGTCTTTTGTGGGTGAGTATCTGCAACAGCATTTCGGCATATCAAAAATGAAATTGAAATTTTATTCAACTCCCCAAGAATATGCAGAGGCTCTGACAAAGGGTCCAAATAATGGTGGTGTTGCTGCTGTTTTCGACGAGATCCCGTACATCCGGCTCTTCTTGTCTAAGCAATGCGGATATATCATCGTGGGGCCTACCTACAGAACAGGCGGTCTTGGATTTGTGAGTTCCTCTCAATTCTATTTATAAATAATCTTTTAATGCATTTCTGCGAAACGATTCTTAGCTATGCTTTTGCTACAGGTGTTTCCCAAAGGTTCTCCTCTGCTGTCAGACATTTCGAGGGCCCTTTTATCCGTGTCAGAGGACAAAGAAATGCAGAAAATTGAAGCGATGTATTTCAATGACACCGTCTGCGGTAGTCCTGGAGCAGCAGCAGATTCCAACAGGTTGAGCATTTATAGCTTTTGGGGGCTGTTTCTTATTACTGGATCCGTATCACTCATAGCCCTCATTGAATTCTTCTGCCGTCCTGTCTACGAAAATATGTGGACACTTAAGTATTTCATAAATATTCTGGTATACAATATACTTAATTCCAGGAGTTCCTCCACTGCTCCAAGTGGAAATTCGGTTACCGTATCCCCGTCTGTTGTCCCTACCAATGGTGTTTTAACATAACCACGATTTGTGATAATCAAAACCCCTGATTGTGCCAAAACTTCTTGGATTCCTATGCTAAGTCGAGTAAATTATGATATAATTTTATAGGGGTTGGATGACTAGCTTAATATCTTGATTTAGACGAGCAAGGTGGAGATACTTCATTTCCATCTATTTCTGTTGTAATTGGAGAGTATTTTATTAAAAAAAATTTACCTAATGTAATTGCAGAGTAAATCTATAAATATTGAGGGTGCATTCTGAGGTCCAAATCATATTATTTTTTATCTTGCTTGTCTATAAACTCTGTTTTGAAATTTAAAATTCAAATAAAATATCTAATGTTTGTAAAATTCAAATTGTTTAGGGAGGAAATTAAGTTGTTTAATAGAATAAATGTCATAAAAATGACAATATATTTTTTTTCTGAAATTTTTTTAATACAAAGGAAAACTTATGTTCGGCAATGGTATTGCATCGTTTTTTAAAATTTTAGTAAGACATGTCAAATGATGAAAGAGTTCTCTTACACGCATTACAATATCACTTGGCTATGATTACATTACAATATTTGAGTCTAATCTTCCAAATTTCCGAAACTCTTTTTTTATGCTTCCCTTCTTTCATTTTCGATCACCAAATCCTCATGGAATATAGTTTCTTGATCCACATCCAATTCTTCCAACACAAGGTAGCATTTTTTTTTCCATCTTTAGCTAACATAGAGGGCGCACATTCCAATAAATAATCACAACTTACTATTGATATATTTATTGTCATTAATATTTACCCTTTGCTTGCACTTGTATGTTAATGGTGTGCTATGTTGAAGTACAACAATGATGTATTAACACAAGGATTACAAGTATTAAGATGAGGATTAGAAGCGTGATGGTATGATGTTGATGATCATGAACATGCTATAAACTATTGTTCTATCTCTCTTGTTTCTCTTAAGTAAGGAATTGATGTTACAAAGAAAATTTGATTTCCACATATTGTTGAAAGAATGATTATGTAGGAAGTTGTACTAGATATATCCATAGGAACCTGGAAAGCCATTGTTTATTTGTTGTTGATGATGTGTGGGACAAATATGTTTTGTGATCCATTGGTTTTCCATTGAAGGGTAGGAGTAAAGCAATGCTTTCAATGTGCGACATGAAACTTTTAAAAATGTGGGAACTCAATGCAACCATCACAAGCCATCTATCTATATTTATGAATTTCAAAATCAAAGAATAGTTGAAGATTACCCTCACAACCATTGGAAACTTTAGGTTGGATCTCATAGACTTTACATTGTTTCTTATACTAATAATGAACTAATCCTTTGACATCACAAACACCAGGATATATTTTTTATGTAGACTTAACAAGAACTTTAAAATGACCGGAAGGAAGATTGCTTTGATCTACATGCTCATGAACTTCCTTAGTTGCCTTTCTAGACACTATGTTTTGAGTAGTAAAAGTTACATCAGATTGAGTTATGTAGTCTTTAAAACTTACAAGTTCATCCGGCACATCTAAAAATACACTTGAATCTGGGGCTTCCTCCATTGTGAAATCGATCCTGGAGTTTCCCGTTCTTCAATTTTCCGACAAAATTTACTACCCTTAAAACACTTGGCAATGGATTAAAATGAGACTTACACCCTAGGAAAATCTACTTCATGAGAATAAGAACAAGTTCTTCAAGCAAGTAGCAAGGAAGAGACTTTTATTGATAAAATCTTTAGAGATTATAAAAAATACATTTCTAAAGCTTTTGATGTAATTTCCATGGCTTTGATACCAACTAATAACATACAACAATATTACATCTCTAATAAAAAAACAAAAAAAACATTAAACATTAACCTAAAATTTTCTTTTGATTAGCAAGGATTATCACATGAAGAGCATATGCAGAGAGCATGCATAGATTTTCCTATGACTTGGACTCAAGCCTAGATCTACACTAGGTTGCTACTCATTATGCTTAATATGAGGAAGAAGGCACCTTTCATAGACCAATCCCACTGCCTTTCCAATATCAAGGAAATAACGGAGTTTGAGTTCTGAATATCTGAATGTTATGCATGGACAAGATTCAATTGATAGATCTAAAACCAAGACATAGCCTTATCTGATGATGCAGATCCCAATAAGGCATGAACTAGCAAAGACAATTGCACATACAACCATGGTATTAGCAAGGGATCTTTACAGTCAAAAGTTCATATGGCATCTACTTTTTTTTTTATCACAAGAAGATTAACTTGTGGTTTAGTTTTAGTGGTAACCTAACCCTTTTGTCAAGTGGTTGAGTCCACTCCTATTTTAAATAATAAAGTGCCAAGTAAATTTGGTAATTCACAAAATGAATTACAACTCATTAGATTCTTCAAATGAATTATCACTCCAATTGTTTAGTTGTACTGGCATAGAGAGATCAGGTTCTTTCCACATGATATGTTGAATCTTTCTCTTACAAGGGCCATAATTCCATTGGTTTAGGGTGTGGGACAACCATTTTCATGATGATAGGTAGTTTTTAGGATCTAGAATTGTTGTTTCTCATTTAAAAAAATTCAATGGTGTTGGCAAAAGGTCATGTGTTGAAAACGAGATCCTTGCCCACAAGGACCATAAGTTTGGCAAACATAACTATTAATAAGATTACCGTGGTGGGATTTTAACACGTTCCATAATTTACCCTCATATCCGCCAAATGGAAAGGTTATATTTGGTTTATTTTCAGGTCCTTGAAAGAGATCTTTGAGATGTTGAATAGTTGGATTCATGAAATGTGCAGGCCATTGAGGGAAAGGATGTTCCTTTCCTAGATAGTTTAAAATATCTTCATCTACTTCATCTGTAAGATAGGTGAAAATGACCCTATCAAATGCCACAAATTTAGTGTTATTAATATGTGTGAGGCTTTGAACATCCATCATCTGTCATGAAGGAATTCATTGGAAAGATCATAGTTTTTTCGATCACTTCGATTGAGAGGATTCATGCTAAATTTTGGACCACAATCTTCAATCCATCATTCCTCTCAAATTCAAATAACTCTAATGTCACCTATATCATAGTGATTAGTTTCATGAGAGAGATAATTAGCAAAAATATTATATTTTCCTAAGAGATACATTCAAATGTGAAATCAAAAGTAACTAGAAACCATGCACATCTTAGTAGCATGCCTTTGCATGCTTTGTTTTTGGAATCTTTTTTGAAGAACCCCTTTAAATTTTGAAGATATGAGAACATGACCAATTGTTGATCTCCAACAAACATTTGAAAGTTCTTTAGAGAATTTACAAAAGAAAATATTTCTTTATGAGTGCTATGTTAGTTAAGTTCACTACCTTTCAATCCCCCAAAGACATCATGAAAAATTTCTTCTTGGCTAAACATAAGCTTTTCTTTAAGAATTCCTCCCCAGCTATGATCACTTACATCGATCTCAACTATTTTAGGATAAGAACCTAGTAGCCAAAGTGGTGGAAAATTAGCACATTTGGTTTTAATATTTTGTATCGCATCATCATTCTCTGTTGATGAGCTTGGAGGGTGTTTCTTTAAAAGATTATTCAATACTACCCTATCAGTAGCAATATTTTGATAGAATCTTGCTATATAATTTACTGGGCCAAGAAACTATTGCAATTCATTAGTATTAGTTACTAGGAGATTAGAAATTTGGTGAAGAATATGTTGTTGTGATTCCATATGACCATGAGGCAATATCTTAATTCCAATAAAGAGAATACTTTCTTGACAAAATTGGCTTTTGTTAGGATTGATAACAAGTCCATGTTGTTTACAAGTTTGGAGAAAGGTTCACAAGTGCTCCAAATGAGACTTTGGACATTGTGAAAAGACAAGTATGTCATCAATGTATGGGATTATGAATTTGGAATGTTGACAGAAAATAATATCCATGGCATACTAAAAGGTAGAGGGAGTTTCTTTGATACCAAAGGGCAGCACAGTCCACTAATACAATCCTTGAGGCACAAAAAAAGTTGTTTTGTTCCAATCCTCCTCTTTGACTTGTATTTTCCAAAACCCCTTAGTTAGATCAAACATTTTTTTTTTTATGAATAGGCATTTTTATTAAAAATTTTTAATAGTACACTATTTGTAGATCAAGAAAAGGTTTGGGAGTGGTTAGGCTAATCTATCCTAATCCTACTCATCGAAACACTAAAACAAAAATAATATAATATGAAAACACAATGCAAGTATCACCATTCCTTTAGCATGGCTCCATTGTTCTTTATTTCTCCTCTAATTGACATTGCTCTCATTGTGCAAGTGCAAATATAAATGAAAGCAAGGGTGATAGCAAGGATAACTCAAAAATGTGATTTTATTAAACTAGATAATTAAGATTGCTTGAAAGTTAGACAAAATAAGAATACTCTAAAACTAGATTCTTAGACAATTGGATAAAATGAAATTACTCATAACATGGATGATCTGATTGAAAGAGAATTCCCACTTTATAGAAAACTAGAGACTTGATGAATGGACAGGATCAAAAAGATTTTTTATTAGATGGATGGACCTGATTGAGCACATGACAGAGCTGCCATTCGAGGAAGGATGAAGGAGATGAAGAAAAATTGGAGAAAAAATGAAAAGAATATTTTTTGAGGATGCATACCCCATTTTTTAATTTTAAATTGGGATATAATGAGATATTTCCAAAAAGATGAATTTTTAAAAATCAAAGAGGATATTAGGGAAAATCCTATAAAATATCTATGATATTATGGTCATTTTCAAAAATTAGGAGGATAATTAGGAAAAATAAATAGGTAAATAAAGATTTTTATTTAATTATGATACAAATTAGCTAATTGAATACTTCAAATAAATTATTCAATTATGGGAGATAGAAATTAAGTATTTAATTAAATAATTAATCATTTAATTAAAACATGAAATTGAAACTAATTAAATAATAAAATTATTTAATTGATATTAATAGGGGGATGGTTAAATGATGAAAGATTAAAAGATTGAGAAGAATAATTAGTGAAGAAGGGCTTAATTAATTAAATAATTAATTAAACCTAAAATGACAAATTAGTCAAACTAATATCTGGAGACCTTGATTGGGTCAAATTAAGTCAGTTTTGATCAAAATGGATGAAATTAGAAAGAAGTGGGAAGGTTCAGATAGAAAATGGGAATAATTAAACAAAAATGGGAAAATTAGGTCAAACCGGGTAAAATCAAATAGAAACAGATAAACTGAGTCAAACTGGGTTAATAAACAAAAATGGGATTAATGCAAGGCCATGGATCTGGAGAAGATGTCAAAATAAAACCATAAATAATAATATAGAAAAAATGAAGCCAACGGGATAGAAAATGGGAAGCAGGAAGCAATAGGACCAAAAAAGGAAGCAAAATATCCTATTCGAGGCAAGGTTCAAGACAAAATTGACATTATTAGATCGAGAGGGGAATGAATTAACACCAAGGGGATGAAGTTGAGGACAAATCTAAAGATATTTCCTAGACTTGAAATGGGGAGAAAATGAAATCATCTAGATAGAAAATGGGAAAGGCAAAGTGGCGAGACTGGAACAAGAGTAGAATGACCTAATCAAGACAAAATTAGGTAAACCGATGCTGCAGAATAAAAAAAAGGAACAATCTAACACAAAGGGGATGAAGCTAAGGACAGAAAATAAATCCTATACTATAGATGGGAAGAAAATAAAATGATCTAGATAGAAAATGAGAAAGGCATAGCAGGACAAGATCGTGCCAATAATGATTATATGTTCAATTAGGTTAAAAATGAAGAATGCAAGTGTTACCAATTTTTTTTCCATATATCTTTTGGAGAGAAGATGTGACAATGGGATGTACATATTCAACAAAGTTCATATCAAAGGAGACACCGATAAGACACCTTATGAGTTATGGTTTGGTCATACACCTACAATTAATTATTTCATAATCTTTGGTAGTAAATGCTATATCAAAACAGATGATTTCATTGGGAAGTTTGATCCTAGATGTGATGAAGGAATATTTCTTTCTTATTAAAATGAAAGAAAATCATATAGATGTTATAACAAAAGATTGTATAGAATTGTGGAAAGCGCTAATATCAAGGTGGATGAGAAGTACAAAAGTCAAATAAGAACTTATGAGAGAGAACCAAAAGTGGAAATGATCATAACTGAATAAGTAACACCTGTACCAGAATAGAATGCGAAACAAGTTACTCTGACAGTATCTGAAAATTCAAGACTAACTGAAGCTCAGAGCAGAGAAACAAAAAGTTAGAAGACTCCTAGGTATGCAAGGTTGAATCATTCAGAAAATCAGATCATTGGAGACAAGAGCAAAGGAGTGATCACAAGGAGAAGGATGGCAGCTAAAGAGGTATGTTTAATTTCTCAAATTGAACTGGCATTAGTAGATGAAGCATGTAAGGATGAATGTTGGTTGAGAGCTATGGAAGAGGAATTGGATTAGATAGAAAACAACAACACATGGACTTTAGTTCCCCAACCTAAAAATAAGAAAGTTATTGGAACTAAGTGGGTTTTTAGGAATAAATTGAATGAAAATGGACAAGTTGTGAGGAACAAGGCTAGATTGGTATTTTCTCCGGTAGTTAGGATTGAAGCTATGAGATTATTTCTTGCTTATGCTTCCCATAAGAAATACAAGGTTTATCAGATGGATGTTAAGTGTGCATTTCTAAATGGAGATCTTGAAGAGGAAGTCTACATTGAGCAACCTGATGGATTTTCACTTTCTAATGACAATAACATGGTTTGCAGATTAAGGAAAGCTTTATATGGATTGAAGCAAGAACTTAGAGCTTGGCATGCTAGATTGGAAAAATATGTTTTGAACCTTGGTTTTACTAAAGGTAATACTAACAGTAACTTGTATTATAAGATCATTAATGATGACATATTGATTGTTAAGGTCTTTGTGGATGATATCATTTTTGGAGGCGAGGAAAAATTATGTATGTAATTCTCTGATAATAGGAAGAATGAATTTGATATGTCTATGATTGGAGAAACGAAGGTTTGTAGATTAATCAGACTGATAAAGGTATTTTTATCTATCGAACCAAGTATGCAAGAGAGTTGTTGAAGAAATTTGGTATGGAAAATTCTAAACCAGTTGGCACTCCTATGGTTACAAGTGAGAAATTAACAAACAAAGATGTATCAACTCTGGTAAATCCTACAAGGTATAAATCTAATATTGGAGGTCTGATATATTTGACTCAGACTAGACTGGATATAATGAATGTGGTTTGTATTGTATCAAGCTATCAGAGTGACCCTGGATAGAATCATGACAGTGTAGTGAAAAGGATTTTTAGATATTTACAAGGAACAACTAAATATGGTTTGTGGTATCCTAAAGATGATGAATTTACATTATGTGCATATACAGATGTAGATTGGGCTGGAGACATAGATGACCGGGAAAGCTCATCTGGTGGAGCTTTGTTTCTTGTAAAGAAACTTGTTTCATGGATAAGCTAGAAACAATCATGTACTTCTTTATCTACTGTTGAAGCTGAGTATGTTGTTGCTGCTACTAGTTGTACACAAGTTCTATGGATGATGCAAATGCTAAAGGATATAAGGGTAGATTGTAATTAACTGGTAGTTACTCACTTTGATAACTCTGCTACTATTGAGATATCAAAGAATCTGGTATTTCATTCTAAGAAAGCACATATAAATCAAGTATAAATTTCTGTAGGAAAAGGTGGAAGCAAATGAAGTCAGATTGGTTTATGTGAACACTAAAGAGGAGATTATAGATATCTTCACTAAAATTTTTCTCAAGGAATCATTTGAGTACTTTAGAGATAGACTAGGTGTCTCTGCCCCTCCGGTTGAGACTTGAGTGATGCTGATTGGCATCAGTCTAGTATGTATTATTAGAACTATTATTCATTCCAGATTGATGAGATGGTGCTACTACTCAAGGGGAGTAGTTATCTATGTAGTTCAGAGGTTTTATAATTTTTCTTTGATGTTTATGTCAGATTTCTGGCATTGATGTCAAAGAGGGAGAGATATACAAGTGAAAAATAGGGATTGACAGAGATATTAGTTACATGGGGAGTTTGGTCTATGGTTTGGCTATTTGGTTCAGAACTTCATTGTTATATCATTTGATTGGGTGTCTTCCAGGGAGACTTGTTTGGCACTTATTGGCACTTATTGGCACTTGGATGTTTTTCACATCTAGTGTTGCCATCAATACAAAAGGGGGAGATTGTTGGCAATTTGAAGGAATTCGTTGTGTTGCACTGATGTCAACACTAGATTCTTTGGTTGTCTACCAGGTTCTGGTAGAGTGGTTTGACTTTGATGATGATCAGGAGATTTGTCTCTAGTATATTTCGATTAGTGGGATTTGTTTGGTTTGGTCATTCATGTTACTTAGATGTGTGTCACATTCAGTTGGTTTGGGATTTGGTGATCCGAAAGCTATCATATGTTCTAGTAATCCTTTTTGTTAACGATAAGGGTTCTACCGATAGAGCTTCATTGAAGATCTTTTTATGGATTCGATAAGTGGTGTTAGTGTGGATTTTAGAAGGTTTTTCAGGATGCTGATGGTTATCATGTTCGTGTTCCAGTTGATTGGTGGTATTTCATCTGGCTTATGGTGACCTATTTTAGGTTTGGTCTTATTCTGCTAGGTTATGGACCAGTTTATGTAACGTGTTGGTGGATGCTTTCGATGCATTACCGGTTGGAATTATTGTTTGGTTAATATTGTTTCGGTCTTAGGTCGACTTGGTTTATCATTGGTTTGCGAGTTTATATAATGGATTTATTGTATTATCTTTTAGGTGGCCAACCTGATTGTTTAGGTCCCAGGTTGGTATAAATATGATGTAAGATCTCTTTGTAAATCATGGTATTGGTCGAGGTTATGGGATTATCTATGTACGAATAAAGTTGTAATAATATGCAAAGCTTTGGTTAATCATAGGTGATCGAATTGGGTTTATGTAAGAGGTTTAGGACCTCCGATATTGAGCTTAACTGGAACTGTACTCAGGCATAGGAGATGCTATTCTTGTAGTTCATTCTTATTTCTGGATTGTAGTCTAGATTTCTTTTGTAGTTAGTGAGGCTCCTTTTGTGATGAGAAGTGCGCTCTAGGCTATTGGCCTTCCTACATGTGTAGGCACCTTATTGTAATTTCATACTTAATGCAGAAGTATCATTTGATTGTGTATAGGCTTCCCACCATGGTTTTTCCCTTTACCAAGTTTTCCACGTTCAAATCTTGGTGTTATGTGTTGTGGATGCATGGTATTTAGTTTATGATTTATGTTTGTGTTTAATTGATATATCTTTTATTCTAGTATTTGGTTTATGTAGTCTAGTAAAAGGTTTTGTGTTCTTAAAGTTTCATAATCTGTTAACAACTGATTCACCCCCACCTCTCAGTTCTTCACTCATTACCGTAACAACAAAAACACTCATTGTATCATGGTATAACAAATGTAAATTGGGTCTATGAACCCTATTTACATGTGTGAATTTGGTGTAATTCAGGTTCATAGACCCAATTAACCCTAAGAGGCAAAGTGTGGCTCAAAGGCGTAGTTCATATTCGTAGATCCAAACTACGCTTGGTGAAAAAGGATAGGTATAGTTCGGACCTATAGACCCAAAATATACCTTGGGGAGAAACATGTGATTGGTGTACACCAGACCTATATTTCCAAACTACACCTAAAAGGTTCATAAGGTAAAACCAAGTGTAAGTTAGACCTACATGACCGATCTACACCTAAGTGGAAGGATCAAAGTGTATGGTACATTTATAAACCACCCATGGACTTGAACAAGGGAAGAAATTAAATCATGACATAGGGCATTTTTGTAAACCTGTCATACATAATGGAAAAAAAATATGGTGTAAGGTAGGTTCAAAAACCCACCATACAGAGGATATGGAACGTAAGGTTGGTAAGGTGCAAGGCAAGGTCATAGACCCATCATGCACCAACTAAGGTTCTTGGTGTATGGCAGGTCTATGGCCATGCCATGCACCATCTACACAAAAGGATAGCAAGGGAGATACAATGTTGTTTGGGTTCGTAGGCCCAAACAACATGAACAACACCAATAACATGGTGTAGTGTAGGTCTATTAACCTAAACAACACCTAAAGGTGTAAGGCAAGTGTAAGGAGGAGGTACAATTCAGCTTTGTAAACCCGATTTGTACCAGGAAGACTAAATCGTGTAATTTGGGTTTGCAAACCCGAAATGCACCTTAACACTTAGAATTTACAAGATGCACAAAGCACCAAAAAACATCAAATGAAGGTTCTAAGACCAAAACTCAGGTATGGGAAATGACACAAATTACATCAAAAAGCATGCATAGAGCATATAAGAAACAAATTGAATAAAATTTGTCGAGGTACCACAATTTTTCCAAATTGGCAATAACAATAATGAATCTTTTTGATAGGTCCTTCGTATCTTGCTTGGAGGTAGTGAAATTCCTCAAAAAGTCCTTTCTAAAAGCAATGTGCTTCCTTACGAGTGAGCATTAAAATAATTTGTTAACTTATTCATATATTGTGAGACAACTCTCATTGTGGTTTTTCCCTTGTTGGGTTTTGCACAAAAAAAGATAGTCTTCTCATGTGAATTGGTGTTCATTGTCTTATCTTTAGTTGTTTCTTATTAGGTTAACATTTTTGAATTTGAATTATTCTTAAAAGATAAGTTTTTTTCAACATTGATTCACCCCCCAGTCCTAGGGTGCATTCAACATTTGTAACAACCCTTAGCATTGGATGAGATATTGTAGCCTTTATCACACATTTGACTTACATTCAAGAGATTGTGTTTCAAACCTTCTACATACAAGACATAATAAGTTATTTTATTTCCACCATCAAGACACAAAGTACCCTTACTAGTAACATTATCAATAGACTTGTTACCAAGAGTCATATCTCCTCTATCATACTTCTTGAAGTGCATCAACATTCTCTTATCTCTGGTCATGTGAGTTTAACAACCATTGTCAATAACCCATAGATTCTTCTCCTCTTGAGTTGTAATGTAGTATGAACAACCATGGATTTATTTGTTCTTTCTCCTTTTGGTTTCTTTCTATAGACCTTCCTAGTTTCACTATGCTAACATAGTGAGTTGTTTCCCTTTATGTCTCGCATTGGAGGACTCAAAAAATTGCTTAGACTGTAGTTTCTTGTATGCCAAAAATTTATTCTCTTATGACATATAATTTTGAGATAAAATAATGGCGCAAAATCATTTTTGATAACAAAATTATTCTTCTTGCTGGAAAATTTCTACAAAATTCATAATCTTATGACCAAATTGATTACAATTAAAACAGTAACCATAATAACGAAAATATTTAACCTAGTATTGTATCCTTTTTATCTTGAAGATTTTGTTTTGGATGTCCTATTTTGTTTGTGTACTTGAGTGAAATCATCATCCACCTCCGTTCTCTCTTTGTTTGCCACAACTTCTTTAGATTTTGTACTTTTGGAGCCATTCTCTTTCTGATTTACATCAATTGACTCCATGGGATCCTTATTCAATTTATTCTTCTATATAATTATAAAATTGATGTGTTTTGATATGTAGTTATCTTCGACTTTCTATGTTCTAATCTAAGATTTCAAGGCTTTTCCCAAAATTCAACTTCAACTAACTCTTCACACTTCTAGATATTTTCTTCATAGTTGTAATCTCTTGATAGTAGCTTTCAATCATAAGTTATTCAATTCTCTTTGGCTCATCCACTTGAATCTTCAAATCAATGACCATCTTCTCTACCTTCTCAAGATTTTGAGATAATTTTTCATTAGCTTTCACTTCTTCATTTTTCTAATCTCTTTTCCTATGCAAATAAATTCCTACACAAGATATCCCTCATCATCATCATCATCATCATTTCTAGACGTCATTCCCTAATATTCAATAGTCTCCATTTCCTTGAATAGATCCCTTTCTCCTTCATTCTTGAAAGCACGTTGGTCATCATCATCAGCTGAATAAACTCTACATGTTCTTCTAGAACTTTCTCCCTTTTAAAAATGACTTCTTCTTATTCTTTTGATTTTTATTATTAGAATTTTTGTATGAACAATTAGCCATAAAATTCCCTACTCCAGCATAATTAAAACATCTGAAAGCCAACTTACCCTTATACTATATAGAACCTCTATATAATTTTTCAATAGGTTTTTGTTCCTTTGCATTTGACTCATGATTTGAATTAAGGTCTTCTTGTTTCTTGGACACTTTAAATTCAACCTCTTTCCTTGTTAATTTGTTAGCATCAATCCTCATCTTTTAGGTAGTTTAAATTCCATTCAACTTTTCGATCACTAATTTATCAAAATCTTTAGCTTCTTCAATAAGAAATATTTTTGCATCAAATATTCAAGGAAGGGTTCTAAGTTCCTTTTTCATAACCATAATCTCTTTCATTTCTTCACCAAATCCTTTGATAGAGTTGATAGTCTCATCAACTTGGGGTAGGAATGTAGTTATATTCTCATATTTCTTCAATTTTAGACTATCAATTTAACTTCAACTGGTATGAATCTTTGTTTGTTTTACCTTTTCATATTCTTCATAGATGTTGTGTAACTTAACACACACTTAAATTGTGTCATTTCCATATCATTATTATGACAAGCCTCCTTTTAACGTGACCTCTTAGAGAAAAATTGGGGATTTCATAACCATCCACAAATGATTGTCAAACATCAAACACTAGGGCCATTAAATATGCTTCCATCCTCAAACTTCAAAATAAAAATTGGATTTATGAAAGAGTGGTGCCTTATTTGAAGAAAATGAGTGTGGCATCATGGATCTACCTCAAACTCTTAATCATCTTTCAAGGAAATTAGCTATAATAGTAATTGAAGGGCACACAATATACTGAGAGGGGTGAATTAGTATATGCAAATTTAAGCTTGATTAAATACTATTTGTCATTAATAACCTCCTTATGTTTGTATCTAAATTATCATATAAGAATTCACTAATCTTTCCTTAATGGTAAAATAATTTATCAACCTATAAACTCACATCAACACATCAAGACTCCAGATTTATATGGAATCTCAGAAAGGAAAAATTCACAATTAGAATAGTTGCTTGGATCTACTGCCTAAATCCAAACTCACTAAGAAAGAATATATTAAGGAATTTATAATATCAAGTAGGCATCAACCTATGAGAGATACAAATCCCTAATTATTTTTGCAGGCACCAATGTAGAAGATGTACAAATCCCCTATTAGAATCAATGATCACTGAGACAGAGGGGGTGGTAAATTAGTGTTCTGGAATTTATGAATTTATAGAACTGATTCTTTAACCACCCGATGCAAAGTGCAGAAACTATAATGCAGAAACACAAACCAAATAACCACACAACCATAACACCAAATTTTTTATGTGAAAAACCAGAAAGGGAAAAAACACTGTGGGATCGAGTACCCACAATATTATTATACTATGGCTAGTAGTAAAACAATATTACAAACTTGGAATGCACTTGCATTTAGGCATAGTGCCTAGAGCTCACTCCTCAATTACAAAATAGGGATACAACCTCGACGGACTCACTATGATACAAATGAGATATAGAAGAAAATACAATGTCTAAACTAGAGTATAGCATCTATAAATGACAAGAACCAGCTCTGGGTAGGGTAAAAAATGATCTGTTGTTTTTGCTCTGAAAAACTGCTATGTTTTGCTCTGCCACCATGTACCGAATTATGAAAAATTAAGATGTGGATGTGAAACTGTGCTCAATCACTTCCAACACAATCACACATACTCTCACTCTCTCAAAATAATCACTCAAGTTGATCTTATATATTTGCACCACCAAAATAGATCTTCATCAAGTCGGCTTGACAAAATTACAAAATATGAAATGTATAGTCTCATGTTAGTTCAATCCTTCTACAAATCCTTATTTTGGACCTAAAGAATATGATTACATGCTTCCCATAGGTCGGACCAATGACCTCGAACTAATCAACATCCACCAAAATCACCTCAAGGATTCTAGACCATACACTAGATCATAAAACATAATGATAACTCTGTTCTTCCTTCAATACGGGATACCAGACCAAGAAAATTACTCTAGAATCAACACCGGAGGATAGAATTTCTTGATAAGATACCTCACACATCCAATAAACTATTCCAATCACTGCAACCAGAACTGCATCAGTGGAAATGAATAATACTTACCGGATCTATACACTATGTTCCACTAAACAGACTTATGGTTCATGAATAACCAAACTTACTCAAGACTTTCGATAATCCCAATCTCCATATACTAGATAGGATTACTAGGCTGAGTTGCCATCAATTACAAACCCTAATTAGTCTCCATGCATCTAACATCATCAATCTCCACCGGAGGGTCACCGAAACAATGTCTTTTGCCAATAATCTCCCCCTTTGGCATTGATGGAAACACTGTGAAAAATGACAAGTGATCCAAGAATCCAAAACTGCAATCAATCCAAAATATTTACACTCAGCTAATTCCCCCTAGGAGTGCGCACCATTTTTCATTTCTCTCTCTTGCCCTTTGACATCAATGGAAAAGGTAGGAATTTGCCACAACTTATATACAAAAGAATGTGTACAGTGATCTATAGAAACTTGAAAATATCTGCATAGGTTACCTTTAAGGATTTCAAATACTCATTCCATCCTCTGAAGAAATAATCCAAAATATTAACTAGGGAGCTAAACATATATGCATATACTTCTACACCCTTAAGATCTGTCGGGACATCTTTTCCTAAAGTAGTCACTGCATCCCGTTGGGAACCAAGTAAAGTGTCTAACCAGGGAGTGATTAAACTCCTCAATTCTCCCACTCTACCTATTAACCGCTCCTTCTCAACACTCAAGATCCTGATCTTATCTATTAGATTCATGATTTGGGCTTCTAAATTGCTAGCAAAAACTAAAAGAGTGGCAAAATATTGTGAAATTACAGCTAACTGCCCTTCATATTCCCTAATCTTCTTGTCAATGTTTACTATAAATTTGGCTAAAATGAGACATGAATTAAATATCTTACCACCTTCACCTAATGCATCCTCAACACTTTTTACCATAGATTTGAAAATTGCCCTATCAACCTCAATTGTTTTAAAAAAGGTTTGAAATCTCATCTCATTAAATTTGTTCAAAATTTTTATATCTGTTGCTTTCTCTAATGATGCAAAATCTGATTCAAATTTGTTTAACATACCCTTAAGCTTACCAGAGGGTATGCCACTAGAATCTTGCTTAAGGTTAGACAATTTTTTCTCTAAAACTATGGTAGCTAGAGTTATAACCTCTTTTTCTTCAGATGTGGACTTAAGTAAGTCCTCACTTGCCTTGATTTGCATGAGGGTGGCTAATTTCAATGCTTGAAGAGGGGATAGGGTACTCAAATCTACCGGACCATGGGAAAATTCATCCTCATCATCTACAATCTTCTTTCCTTTGTCAGGAACAATGGCTTTTTTCATGGTCATTGGAGCCTTATCAGTCTGCTCTTCACCCTTATCCTTCACAACTTCTTCTGAATTTACATCCTTTTCTTCTTTCTTACCATTGCCTTCACCCTTTCCTACATTACGTATCTTCTCAGCTATCATCTCCACAATGATTTCTATTTTTAGAGGATCCTGCATAGCTTCACTGGAGTTGTCAACTTCTTGATTATCAATGATATCACTTGCAACTTCTTGTCCAATCAGATCAACCTGTATAGATGGTCAATCCTAAGAAACTTTGGTTTGTACATGAACTGCTAGAGGAGAATTATATTTCCTTGATTTTCCTTCTTCTCTTACTCTTCGTTTGCAATGTGAAATGATTGACTGGAATGCCATTTTTAACCTAATTTTGAGTTGTAATAAATGCTCCACCTTAAAGGCTTTCGGTTACACTATTTTTCATTATTTCATTCACTATATTATTAGACTACCATAAATCTTCCGGTTATCAACTGCATAACTGATCTCCATCATCTACAACCATCCTTGATCGGTTAGAGATCTCCACAAGGGGATTTTAAAGATCTGCATGATAATTTGCCCCTTAAGAAAAAAATGCCCTAGTTACCAAATGAGGTTCCAACACCGAATTTAGGTGTGGATCCATTTTACACATTTGAATCTTCCTTTTTTACCCAAATCTTCTTATGTTGATCTTTGATTTCATTTACCTTTGTTTTTCCTATCTCATCTGATTTGTTCTTGTTCACCGATGCATTCTTACTTCTGCAATATCTTGCAATATGACCTAGTTTATTGCATGCATGGTAGACAACATTCCTTTGCATAGGCCTAAACTTCATCTAATTTGGTCTATCTTGCATTGGTTAGATATATATCCAAACATCCCACAAACATAGCATCTCTTGTTCTGAAAATTATTTATCACTGTTCTGCACATATTTGACTTATGACCAAAGTTGTTGCATATGAAACACTGATCGGTAAAGGTAGGACCTATTAGGCCCAATATAGAAAGCTAATGTACTGAGAGGGGAGGGGTGAATCAGTACTCCAAAACTTTTCCCTGATAATAACCTTACTATTATGCATAAACAGAATAGTGCAGTAACATAAAATAAAACTATAATCAACAGATAACAATCATACATGATTCACTCCATAACACATATATTTTGGTCACGCAGAAACTCTTGGTTAGAGAGAAAAACTGCGGTGGGGATGGCACCCACAACTTCACTGCTGCAATAATAAAGAATGCTCAGTTAGAGATACATTTAGCTATTTATGATAGCTTACCCTATTAGGAGTATTAAGATCAGTTAGATCTACCTTACTAAAGGATTTTTACAACACTATATAAGTGTAGCACCTGGTTAAAGGATTTACAATTTATAGACTTGGTTAGAGTCTTTTACCCTATTAAAGGTTTCTCTTACAACTTCAAAATATTACAGTATAATCATTACAAATATCTGCAACTTTACATCTAAAATGCTAAAGCAGATTCTATGTGCTCTGAATAAGATTACCTAGCTTGTTGCATACCTCGGTAACCCATAATGAAACTCGGTAAACCCTTTTGTTTACTTTGTTCTTCGACTGTTCACTGATAACCTTCTCGGTGACCTCTCTATGTCTCTATAACAGTCTTCCTTCATGCATACACACTGCTATCTCATTGCATCTCATATCATATCATGTCTAACCCTAGAATCAGGTTGTATATATATAGATCTCTTATAGCGGTGATCTAATTCATTGCTTTGATCTTACAAAAAGATTCTTCGAATGAATAACTAAACAAAATATCTCATAGGTTAGATTGGCCTTGTAATCATACACAATCTCCTAATGCAATTCCCAATGCAAAAATGGTTAGATGTGCCTCGATCTTGTAACACATTTTCATGTGCATGTCCAGGTTCAATGTATCTAGTAAAACGTTTCACTCGGTGAATATCAACTCGGTGAGTTAACTTTACCACTCGGTAGCCATGAAACTTTACTCGGTAAACAGCTCAGTGAATACTATGTTCTGTGACTGCTTTCTTTAGTAACCGACTAGACTGTTCATACCGACTTCTCTGTGTGTACCGACTGCATGATTTGGTAATGCTAACTAACTAGAATATAGTATGACTTTGGATATGAAACTAATGGAAATTTGATAAGCAGTAACAATCTCCCCTTTTGACATTAGTTGAGATGTTTGACAAAAACTACTTACAAAGTCATAACTCAAAAAACTATATACTTGACAAAATGACTATACTTGACAATATGTACAATAGTCAATAGTATATGCAGATATACTCCCCTTATCATTATCCTGTACATAACTTTGAATTTTGCATGTTCGGTTTTGTTCTATACTTGTGTGCTCTAAATGCTTTGTATATTCTGCTCAGTATACTCCCCTTGTATACAATACTCAAAATTCTGTTATCAAAACTGTACTACTCTCCAAGTGTAGAATTACTCCCCCTTTGCTTGGCTTTCCTCTATGTAGTAACATAATATTACTCACCCTTTTTGACAAACATTAAAAACTTAATTTGCATCCGGAGGTGGTAACTGATCAAAAATAGTCTTATACTTGGTCCAGGCATGAGTGATGGTGACTGAGAGTGAGTCCTTGAGACTTTCCATTAATGAGTTATGTGCTTGAATATCAGATAAGAGTGATATCAAGCCATCAAGAGTGCTTCCCTCTTGTGTAGTTGATAAGCTTGTAGCTCGATTGAGCTGCTCTTGGACTGCTGAGAGATGAGGAAGGAATAATGTTTGAAGGGTCATTATATCCATCCTAATTTTATCCTCTTCATTCCTCAATTCTAACTGTTGAGCCATGAGCTGTTGTAGCTTTTTGTAAAAATTATGAACTGAATTAGGCTCAGTGGTCAACTTGGATGAGAGATCGGTGATCTCTTTCTCAATTGCATCAGTTTTATTTTTGATGTCTTTAATAAATAAAGAAAATTTACACAATTTCTGGAATAAATAAAGAATGTGCTTGAGTTGAGGGGACAACTCAGCAATGAATTTGACAAGTTTTACCTTGCCAACATCAATTGATTTTTGGACTTCCTCTATCATTTTTGTTGTGAGCTCTTTAACGATGAGCTTGCTTAGGTACTCGGATGCATCAACTCTAGATGTTTCAATCTGATTAAGGAGTTCATCCAACTGAATATGTATGGCTGCATCGATTGACACTGTTGCTGATGGTAACATTTCTATGAGCAATGTCCTAACCTTTTGAAGTACCTTGTTCTTTTTCTGTATGGCCAATTGCTTCTCCTGTTTAGCCTTTGCTTTGCATAGTTCACCGAATTCAGTGAGTGCTTGCCCTTTTAATTTGGAAATGTCGACATTGGGCAACACGATCGGTTTAGATAAGTCAAATTTAAAACCATGCTTTCTCATCTTCTTCTCTTTTCCTTTGGTCTATGGCACTAAGACAAGTGCTTGTGAGGCTTGCTATCCCTCAGTAGGTAGCTCAGTAGATGCAACACTTTGGACTGTTCCTGTAGCAGTTGCAGTGTCTTTGGATGGCTAGGTGCTAGGGGTCTCAGCTGTAATATTTGTTGTGCTTGTCTATGCTTGAGACGTTTGATCTTTGGTTGTGTCTGCTGCAGCTTTAGATTTGTTACTTGTATCTTCTGAAGCTTCAGATTTGTTACCTTTAGTAACTTGTTCAGTGTCCTTGGGAGCTTCGGTTGGGACTGGTGGCTTCACCGGTGGATAAGGCTAAACTTGTTCTAAGACCAATTCACTAGACACAAGTTTTGCATAAGTGGTGCCTTCAATCATTTCCTGCTCCAGTACATCTTCATCCATTACATCTTCATCAATTTGTATAGTGTCAACCGGGTCTGGACCTTGCTCGGTGACATCTGGATCTTTCTCAGTGACATCAACAATTTCAATTTGAGATTGTTCACCAACATCCTTTTGTTTGAAGGTCTCCTGCCACTTGGCCTTAGTCTCATTCTCCACATCAATATATATCCCATTCATCAATTTTAAGGCTCTTTGTTTCACAAGAAATTTTGAATTGTATGTGATCAGATGCTCCTTAATTTCAGCTACGGACATGTTAGGAAATAAATGGACAAGACTTCTTTCTCTTATTTGTCTCTCTGAATCCATTGCATATTCCCACATGTTATCAATATGTGAGTAGAGTTCACTTGGAAGTGACTTTGCTAGTTCTAATGGTGCTAACCGAAACTTCAGAAGTGTACATATGACAACTTCTTCAATCTTTCGTTTCTCATCATTATTCCTAGTCTCATACTTAACATATCTAAATCCTACAAATCCTCCGTATTCTTTAAGATTGGCACAAAATTTTTCAACACTGTGAATGTTTACCTTTTTGCTCTTCACAATCTGGAATTTGTTTGCATCATCAGACTCTGTATCACTTGACTCTTTTGCCAAAATGAGTCTCCGAGTAGATTTCTTGTAAGTCTTTGTTACCTTGGGAATGGCAACAGTCTTTTGCTTCTTGCTCGGTGATGCAGCTGATGCTCTAGTGTTGGGTCTCTTTGTTGGTGGAGTCGGCAGGGCCTTTGTGATGTCCCGTTTCTTTCTTTTTAGAACTTTTCCCTTTGGCAACTCTATGCTCAATGTTATTGCAGCCTCCTGTGCTTCTGATTCTTCCTTGGTAATGGCAAGATTTCCTTTGACAGGTGTAGATGAGGATTCTTCTCTGAATTTCTCAGATAAAGCTTTTATCATCTTTGTAGCTTTTCTTGTAGCCTTAGGAACTACAATGCTCATTTTTACTTTCTCCTTCACCTCTTCATAGGTTCCATACCTTAGTTCAGTTGCATGCCTTGGCAATGATAGATAGGCATCAATTTGTTGCTATGTGATATCATAATCAATTTCATAACCCATTGGTTGCAATGATTGAATCCTTGATTCAACAACATTTACATAGCAATAATCAGTGTCGACTTCAAAACATATATTGTCCTTGTATTTTTTGACCAGCTGTGGTGGGATCCTATACCTGTTGTGCATTTTCTCTTGGAATTTGCTAAAATAATCATCCATGATATCATTAAAGTTATCTCCTAACTTCTTGATGTAATCATTGGTCTGATGGGTGATAGGTCGGTGTAGCTCCCATACTACTTTACCGATTGAGGGAAAGAACTTCTCAAAATAGAAAAACATACATACAAGTAGTGAACCGAACTTTAGTGTGTTTGCTGAGTTGTTCTTCTTTGGCTTCCTTATTGTGTTCAGGTTCTCAAATAAGTTCTTTAGTAGCACTTCACATAAGTCTACTTTCATTCCCTTCTTTACTATTTTGTAGGCTAGGTCCACTGCAGCACATGGTACACTGTTTTCTCTTGCAGATTGGAAGAAACAGTAACCAATAACTCTGATTGCAAATTTTAGTTCAACATCAGTGACATTATTTAATTTCAGTCCTTGATAATCGGATTCTACTCTGGTTAGACTGATTAGCTCCTTTTGTGATATCATTTTCTGTGCACAAGCATGATCGTAGATGGGATATCCGGTGATCAGGTGAATGACTTCCTTCATGATCTTGAATGGTTGCTCTTGTAGCCACATGAAATCATCATGTACTCTGCTCAATACAAACTTAACCCATTGGGGTTTGAACACACGAGGATAGACTAGGGCTTCAGTTAATCCCTTCATTCTAATATGTTCAAATTTACTATCTAGTTTGCCGTCAGTCCACAGTTCATCATATGTGTCACTAATCTCTACATGACCGAGTTCCTCAACATGGCACTTGGTAAAGAATCTGACATCTTCTACCAATAAGACTCGATCCGGGATGAGTGAAAATGCAGTTTTATCATCCGGTTCTAAGGTGACTTTAGGAGTTAGGGAATACTTCAGAGATGGCTTCTCCACATTTTGGACAACTACAGGGTCTTGGATCTTGGGCGCCATGGCAGATCTCGAGTAAAATTTGACAAGTTATGCTTAGGGTTTACAAGTGACTTACTCTTCACACTCGGTAGACACTAGCAATTTGACTAGATCGGAAACCAGCTAAACAGTGTGAATAGATTGATGTAAATACCTCAAAATTCGCTCTGAATGAAGTTTGATCACTTTGATTTGCTCTGCTCTGCTTCTCGAAAACTTGGGTGAATGATAATGACTGTGAAAACACTTTTAAGTACTCAAAAATACCTTATCGGGCTCCGTGCAAGTTAGGTCAAGATATTAAATGCACTCGGTTCACCTTTTACCGGTTTACTCCATTTTCTACTTTCACTGAGTACCCAACTTTGCTTTATTAACCGACTTGACAGGTTTCTTGTATACACTGACTTGACAGGTTTCCTGTATAGTATGCAAATTGACTAATTGCATCTTATCTATGTAGATTTTGAATTCTGTTCATAATAAAATAGGAACTGTTATGATTTAACTTTTAAAGATTGCAGTCCCTTCATACCTTTTCTTGACTAATTTGAAATAGGTGCACCTAACTCGGTAGGTAAGGTGCTTTCTTCATTAGACATAATTTCTTTCTTTTTCCAAATCATCTTGAATTTTTCTTTTATCTCCTCAGTGTCTCTTCTCGGTTGATCTCTGCAATCTCCAGCTAAATGTCCAGGTTTGTGACAATGAAAACATGCCATACCGGGATTTCTCCATGATCTCCAGTTGTTCATTCCAAACCTTATAAAATAGTTGGCACTTATATGTCCATATCTTCCACAACATTCACACCATATCCTTGTATTTTAATCCCATGGTACTGCTGCATATTGTCGGTAAGGATCTGTGTGAGTTCGGTAACCTCCAGTGTTTGCTCAGTGTGGATACTTCATGTAGTTCTTTTGCTTAAACCAGCACTTCTCGGTACTATGTCCATATCTATTGCAATTTTTACAAAACCCTTTGAATTTTGCCTTCTGATGGTTGTTAACAGACTTTGTCCTACATCGATTAGGTATGTGACCATATTTATTGCAATTATAACAATATCCATTGGACTTAGAGATATTCGGTTGCTTACCTTTTCTGATCTGTCATATGTTGGTAGTATGACCTTGATTTCCACAGTAGTAGCAAATAGGCTTCTTCCTTTTGACGTTATTCCTTTTTCCAGCTTGTTTTGATGATTCTCCTCTCTCGGTAGTATGAATTCCTTTCTCGGTAAAGTCTTTTCCTTTGTAACCAAGTCCTCCATCTTTGTAGAGTCTTCTTGTATTTAGTTGCTCATCCAACATCTTTGATGCTACATAACTTTTCTCCAATGATTCTTTGGATTTCTTTTCTGTTTCAAGTTCACCAGTCAACCTTGATACTTCAAGTTTCAATGATTGATTTTCATCATTCTCCAGAAATGCTTCATGATGTGCATAACCTAGTTGATCTGTCATATTTTGTTGAATACCAGTTAACCTTATGATTTCATCATCCTTATCAGATACTAGAGCTTCAAGTTGTTGTTTCTCTCTTTGTAGATCTCTTGCTTTATCCTCAGCTATCCTTAATGCATCTAGATTTTCAGTCATTTGTGTACTGAAATGTTCATGTTCTCTTTTCATTGCTTTTAGTTGATCAGCCAATGCTTTGTTCTTTTCTTTCAACATTCCAATCATTTCTTCAGTCTCTTTAGATATATTGTTCTCAGATGATGTCTTGATTTGTTCCACTAGCTCTTGAGAATCCTGCAAGTCATCAGATAATCTTCTCCTTACTTTTAGAGATTTTTGCATTTGCGTCTACATGTCTGCAATCACCTGATTTACATTATCCAACTCTTCTTGAAGATGCACAATCCTCCGAGATTGTTTGTAGCCTTCCATTGCTAAGATCTTTCTCTTTAGGTAGTTAAACCCTTTTCCAATATTTAAGCTCTGATACCAATTTTTAGGCCCAATATAGAAAGCTAATGTACTGAGAGGGGAGGGGTGAATCAGTACTCCAAAAATTTTCCTTGATAATAACCTTACTGTTATGCATAAACAGAATAGTGCAGTAACATAAAATAAAACTATAATCAATAGATAACAATCATACATGATTCACTCCATAACACATATATTTTGGTCACGTAGAAACTCTTGGTTAGAGAGAAAAACTGCGGTGGGGATGGCACCCACAACTTCACTACTACAATAATAAAGAATGCTCGATTAGAGCTACATTTAGCTATTTCTGATAGCTTACCCTGTTAGGAGTATTAAGATCAGTTAGATCAACCTTACTAAAGGATTTTTACAGCACTATATAAGTGTAGCACCTGGTTAAAGGATTTACAATTTATAGACTTGGTTAGAGTCTTTTACCCTATTAAAGGTTTCTCTTACAACTTCAAAATATTACAATATAATCATTACAAATATCTACAACTTTACATCTGAAATGCTAAAGCAGATTCTATGTGCTCTGAATAAGATTACCTAGCTTGTAGCATACCTCAGTAACCCATAATGAAACTCGGTAAACCCTTCTGTTTACTCTGTTCTTTGACTATTCACTGATAACCTTCTCGGTGACCTCTCTATGTCTCTGTAACATTCTTCCTTCATGCATACACACTGCTATCTCATTGCATCTCATATCATATCATGTCTAACCCTAGAATCATGCTGTATATATATAGATCTCTTACAACGGTGATATGATTCATTGCTTCGATCTTACAAAAAGATTCTTCGAATGAATAACTAAACAAAATATCTCATAGGTTATATTGGCCTTGTAATCATACACAATCTCCTAATGCCATTCCCAATGCAAAAACGGTTAGATGTGCCTCGATCTTGTAACACATTTTCATGTGCATGTCGAGGTTCAATGTATCTGGTAAAACTTTTCACTCGGTGAATATCAACTTGGTGAGTTAACTTTACCACTTGGTAGCCATGAAACTTTACTCAGTAAACAACTCGGTGAATATTGTGTTATGTGACTGCTTTCTTCAGTAACTGACTAGACTGTTCATACCGATTTCTCTGTGTGTACCGACTACATGATTCGGTAATACTAACCGACTAGAATATAGTATGACTTTGGATATGAAACTAATGGCAATTTGATAAGTAGTAATAGGACCATTATTCTTATTATTCATTATCCCATTATTCATCCTACTTCTGTATTGATTTTCCATATGACCAAATTTACCATAAACAAAACATTTACCATTGAATTTATAGGCATTAGGTTATCTTACCAGAGGTTTCTTAATCTTTTGTTGATGATTTCTTTGACCAAAACTGAAGGATTCTCCTTTCTCAAATCCAAGTCTTTGAATTTCCAACATATCATCTAACTTGGCTGAACTAGCTTTGAACTTTTCTTTGTACTTATTAGCAGTAGTCAATCATCTCTCAGAATTATGATCTACCTTTCAAGTTCTTGCCCATCATTCTTTGTTTGCACCAATTCAATCTTCAACTAATCATTCTCATATGTCAATTTGAAACATTCATTAGATTTGTCCATCAATGGTTGTGTTAGGGTTTCTTCATTCTTCTTTCAATCTTGAATCTCCTTAGTTAGCTTCATCACAATGGATTGCATCTCATTCTTCAAAACTGCATTCTCCCTAGCCAACTTCTCACATTCATCGGTCTGATCTTCTAGGATTTGATTGTCAACACTTTGTTCTTCTTTATCCTGCAACTTATCCATCAACTATTTTCTCTTTTCTCTTGAAGTGTTCAATTGATCCTTCAATGTCTTAATGAAGTTTTTAACTGCATTCAAATTTCTTTTCAGGCTACTCTTTCCTTCATCACTGCATTGAGATCTTAAAGTGCCACACTAAGTTGTCTTTGCAAACTGGAGTCCATTGATTCAATCTTCCTGATCTTCCTCAAGCTATTAGACTTCTTCTGAGGAACAAAGCTCTGATACCAATTGTTGGAATCAATGAACACTGAGAGAGGGGGTTGAATCAGTGTTTTGGAATTTACAAATTTATAACACTGATTCTTTAACCAACGAATGCAAAGAGAAGAAAATATAATGCAGAAACACAAAGAAAATAAACACACAACCATAACGCCTAAATTTTTAAGTGAAAACCCCAAAAGGGAAAAACCATGGTGGGATTGAGTACCCACAATATTATTATACTATAGCCAGTAGTAAAATACAATTACAAATGTGGAATTCACTTGCATTTAGGCACATTTCCTAGAGCTCATTTCTCAATTACAAAACAAGGCTACAACCCTAGAGGACTCAATGTCCTACAAATGAGATATAGAAGCAAATAAAATGTCTAAACTGGAGTATAGCATCTACAAATGCTAGGAATCAGTTTTGGTTATGCGAAAAAATGATCCGCTGTCACTGCTCTGAATATTGCTCTGTTCTACTCTGCTAGCATGTATCGGATCATGAAAAATTAAGATGAGCACGTGAAACTATGCTCAATCACTTACAACATAATCATGCATACTCTCACTCTCTCAAAATCATCATTCAAGTTAGTCTTATATATCCGCACCACCAAAATAGATCTTCATCAAGTTGAATTCACAAAACTACAAAATATGAAACGTATAGTCTCATGTTGGCTTAATCCTTCTATAAATACTTATTTAAGACCTAAAGCATATGATCACACATTTCCCATAGGTTGGCCTAATTACCTTGAACACATCAACATCCATCAGAATCACCTCAAGGAATTTGGACCACACACTACACCATCAAACATAATGGTAACTTTGATCTTCCTTCAATATCGGATACTGGACCAAGAAACTTGTTCTAGAATCAACACCGAAGGCTAGAATTGTGTGATAAGATACCTCACATATCTAATCAACTTTTCCACTCACCGCAACCAAAATGATATCACCAAAAACTAATAATGCTTACTGGATGTATACACTTTATTCCACTGACCAGACTTATGCTTCATGAATAACCAAACTTACTTAAGACTTCCAGTAATCCCAATCTCCATATATCAGATATGATTACTAGGCTCAGTTGCGTCACAACAATAGTGTCTTTTGCCAACATCCCCTAGTCCAAGTTGTAAATATGGATTAGTGTATTCATTGATGTCAAACCATATGGAGCAATATGTCATTTATGTCAACCTATGATAATTAATATTCTTGTTTGGACATCCAAAAGGGAAAATTGATTTGTTAAAGAGGGAGATTGTTGGATAAGTCTATTGTAGTTAAGGGGATAGAGTGTTACTCCTAATTAAGAGTTGATTTCAAGAGTTGTATTGTTGTTTTATATTCTTGATTTTGAAGTTCATGCTTGGATGTCAAATGTGTTGATATGAATTTCATGGTTGGATGAAATATATTCTCAAGTATGTAGTACCACTTTTTGGTATCTATGGCTTATAATATTTCTTTTCAATTCTCTACATATAGAGATATGTCTCTATGATTTATAAGTAATATTGTGGAGGATGTTTTGTTTGCATGTTTCTAATTTTATGTCACAAAAGATAATATAGTTATTTCCAACATATGTAGAGTAAAGACAATTTTCTTGTTTATCAAGATAGGTCATAGGAATACTTTCCTGCATTTGAATATTTACTTTTGTTGTTTTGGGGACTTCACCATATTGTTTTTACATTAATTTTGCTCAAGTTTTAGGTATTAAGGTGTACCACAAGTCTAAACCTAATTATTATATCTTGAGACTTTTTTTTTCTAGTTTGATGGTGCAGCTATGTTTAGTTTTAGTCTATTTGCATCAAATCTATTATTCATGAGAATATGAAAGAAGGCTACAAGAAATGAGCTTTTCAAATTTATGAAATGTCTTCTGGTTTCTCTATTACTATTTGTTTATTGGTGTAACTGTATAAAATGTCAAATGGTTGTTTAGCTAACTTGGAGTATTTCCATATATGTTTTGAGGATTGTGTTAGGTGCATGGAGATGCATGCTAAGGTGATTTGGGTATTGTTTATGTTCTTGTAAAGGCTATAGTTACTTCCTCTCTATCATGAAAATTATTGGGCCAACCTTTTGGCTGTTGCATGTTTTATCTTAGCCGATTTGAAGAAGGTTGTTTGTGTCACTTTGGAATATTTATTAAGATATCTTTGGGGTGCAACTGAACCTTTCCTTGATCTACAACATTGTTAACTTATGTGTTTTGTGGCTGACAAGTGTGATGGTACATGTTTTCTTTTTGAAGCCAAACTAATTGGTGTTTTGAAGGGTTATGGAGGATATTAATGAAAGATAAAATCTTGGAAATGATTATGCTGGTGGTGTTCTTTTTAGAAGTGTACAAATAAATTCCTAATGCTTACTAGAGGAAGTGAGCTAAAGGTAGGTAAATTTGAATAGGTCTAGAAGTGTGCTAGAGGCAATGAGTCAAAAGTAGCTAATGTGGTCATATTGTGTCATTGTGGTGGAATCCAATCCATTACCCATGCTAATTTGAGGATGAAGCATCCCTTTGTAAGTATTTTAATAATTAGAGAGTAGTGAACAATCTTTGTTTGTAGCAATAAAACTATGATTTAAAGAGTTGTTTCTTCCTTCTAGGTTGTAACCCTAAAACAAAGTTTTAATCTTGTATATATTATTGTGAGGCTAGATTTGGATAGTAGATCTAATAAAATTTCTCATCATGGTTTTTCCTTTTCTTTTTTTCCCATATTAATTTGGTATCTCTTGTACAATTTTATATTGTGTTTCATTGTTTCTGATATGTTTCTACATAAGGGTTTTAAGTTTTTTCGATGAAGGGTTTAGGTTTGACTATATACTAATTCACCCCCCTCCCCTCTTAGTATTTTAGTATATTTAACAATTAGTATTAGAGTGAAGTTTCTTGGAAGACTAATAGCTTGAGGAAGATTCAGGATGGCATAAGATGGATCTAATTCTTACTAGGCACCTTTGTTTGATGCAACAAACTATTCTTTCTAGTGGGTAAGGATAGAATACTATTTGACCTCTCTAGGGTTTTGTGTTTGGCAATATGTTGAGAATTGTTATACTCAATTTGCTCCTCCAACTAATCTGAATAAGGTTAAGGCATATGAAAATAATGCTAAAGAAAAGAATTCTATTTTGAGTGGATTAGCTAATATTGAGCTTATAAAGGTGATGCACTATTTTAGTACTAGGTATGTCTAGGATAAGCTTATTGACATCTATGAAGGGGATACTAAAGTCAATCAATTCAAGCTACAGATCAATAGAGAAAAAATTGAAAACCCAAGAATGTAAAAAGATGATGATATTGCTAGCTATCAGCTCCAGCTAGATGAAGTTATCAATGCAATTAGATGTCTTGGTGAGGAACTAAAATAATCAGTTGTGGTACAAAAGGTACTTAGGTCTCTTCCCAAAGCCTACAGTCCTAAAGTGTCATCCATTCATAAAGCTAGGGATCTAAATAACTTCTCAATGGATCAACTATTTTGTGCACTTATTTCTTTTGAAAAGAGAGAATTTGATAGGGAAGCTCCAAAGAAGAAAAGAAGCCTTCAAAACCAATAGGAAAGAAAAGAATGAAGAATTTGATCAAAGAAAAGGTTGTAATGAAGAAAAAGTAAAGTTTGTAAGGAATCTAAAGAACAAATTAAGCTTTCTATCTAAAGGTTACTCTCAAGTGGAAGGAATTACTTTTGAAGATACTTTTTCTCTGGTGACTAGAATGGAATCAATTAGAATGTTTCTTTCTTATTTAGTACACAAGAACTTCAAAGTATATCAAATGGATGTCAAATTTATATTTTCCAATGGTGACCTAGAAGAAGTCTACATTGAATAGCCTAATGAATTTTCGCTATCCAGAGACTGAAATATGATATGCATACTTTAGAACACATTAAATGAACTCAAACAAGCTCCTAGGGGTTGGTATGTAAGATTAGATAAGTACTTACAATAGAAAGGATTCAAGAAAGGTACCATAAATAACAATCTTTATATAAAAATTAAGGATGATAGAGTTCTTATTATTGATGTATATGTTGATGATATAATATTTGGTGGATGATGCAACGTGCAAGACATTTGTTGAAGAAATGTAGAAGGAATTTGAGATGTCTATGCTAGGTGAGTTATCATTCTTTCTCGGACTTCAAATTGCTTAGTTAAATGATAGTAAATTTATCTCTCAAACTAAACATTTTAAGGAGAGATTGAATAAATTCGGTATGCAATATTGAAAACTAATGAATACTTTAATGGAAATAGGTTGTCATTTGAGAAAGAATGATAAGCTACCTTAGACTAATTAGACTCAGTATAGATCTATGACTGTGACCTACTATATTTGGATGCATTTAGGCTTGAAATTTTGCCTATGTTATGTTTGGTTGTAATATTTCAATCAAATCTAAAAGAAAATTGTGTGAAGGTCATCGAAATAATCTTTAGATATTTGAAAAAAAGTTTGGACTATGTACCATGGTATGGAAAGGATAATGATTTTAACTTATACTAATGTTGAGTGGGCTAGTAGTGTCGATCGATGATAGAAGAAGTACTAGAGGTGGAGCCTTCTTTCTAGGAAGTGGATTAGTCTCATGGTTAAATAAGAAGTAGGATTTAATATCCATGTCAATAGTAGAAATAAAGTATTTAGAAGCAATGTATCTTGTTGCACTCAAGTTCTATGGATGAAGAAAACCTTGAAGGATATCAAGGTAACATATGATGACCCCATTACTATTTTGTGTGACAATATAAGTGCCATCAATATTTTAAAAAATATAGTTGTGCATTCTAGAACAAAGGACATATCTATCTGGTATCTCTTTTGAAGGGAGAAAGTTCCAAACCAAGAAATAAAGTTAGAATTTGTATCGATAAATGATTAGGTACCACACACTTTATATGATCTCATTCAATAGAAAATATGAGTATCTCAAACTAAATTTTTAGGGGTTTTTTCCTCTCCCTTTTCTAGCCAAATGCATTTGTGAATGTGGAGCAATCCAAGACATGTCTTCTTCTTGGACTAGTGAGGGTTGCCTCTTAGGGGGAGTAGGCAGTGGGTTAATGCTAAGAGAGAAAGCATGTTTATTGTTGCAGACTTTGATGAATAAACCTTTCCCTTTTTTATTGATGACCAAGGGGAGAGAAATTGGAGTAATAGTAATTTTTATCATCAATGAAAAAGGGAGAGTTTGTTTTAGATATGGAGTAGTGTGTTGCCATTGATGTCAGCCTACATGGAGCAATCTAATGTGTGTTGTAGTTGTTATAGATATGAAGTAGTTTGTTTCCATTGACATCAATATATGGTAATGAATATTCTTGTTTGGATGTCCAAAATAAGGGATTGATATGATGAAGAGGGAGATTTTTGCAGTTGAGGGGATAGTGTGTTGTTCCTAATAAAGAGTTGATTTGAAGAGTTATAATGTTTTATTGGATATCGAATTCATTATTGGATGTCAAATATGCTCAAGTATGTAGTCACAATTTAGGGCATCTCTAGCTCACACGATTACTCCATATTTCTCAACACTTAGGCCACAAAAATTACCACAACTACTTTTAGGACATATAGAGTAAAGATAATTTTTTCACTTATCTAGATGAGTTAGAGGAATGCTCTACACTTCTTCACATTTCCATATTTGACTTCACTATTTTGAGGAATTGATCACACTGTATGTACATTACTTCTCCTAATATTTCAAGTGTTCAAGTGTACCACAAGTCTAAACCTAATTGTTATATCTTAGGATTGTGTTTTATGGTTTGATTGTGCTACTATGTTTTGTTTCAGTCTCTTTGAACCAAATCTATTAATCATGTTAATATAAAAGAATGTTACATGAAAGTTATTGAAGTACATTTGACACCTTTATATTCTCTACACATTGGTTTTTGGTTTCTCTACTATTATTCTTTTACTAGAGTGAATGTACGAAAGGTCAAACGGATGTTTAGCTGATTTGGAGTATTTGCATATATATTTTAAGGTTTGTGTTAGCACGGAGATGTTGATGAATAATGATGAAAAAATAATACCCTAAATGGTACTAAGAGGGGGGGTGAATTAGTGCAGACAAAAAATTTCTCAACACTTTATCATATTAAAACAATGCTGACCAGTTGTCTTCACCACTAAAGTTAACCATGAGTATACCGGTTAAACACAGATACTTCAGAAAACATTTAACAGATCTTAAATCTTGATGACTACTTCCTAATATAATCAAGTATGATTTGTATCAACAATACCACAATCATTTAGCACTCCATGCATAACTAACTTAATAAAAAACTACTCAATCATCACACGAAAACTCACAACCCATAACACATGGATTTTTCATGTGGAAACCCAAATTGGAAAAACCACGGTGGGGATGAATACCCACAAGCTTGTTTTGAACTCTTTAGAAGTCCTCTCTATTAGGAGCCTAGTCCGATTAAAGACTTTACAATAAGGTTCTGTTAGGAACCGATCCTGTTAGAGATCACCCGGTTAAGGGATGGCTATAAACCCTGTTAAAGGTTACCTCGCTAGAGGATTTAAAGAACTCAATGAACTTGAGTCACCTGGTTAGAGGATTTGCAACAAGCCTGTTAAAGATACCCGATCAAGGGATTTTACTTTTGCTGAAATGGTTAGAAGTCAACAGGTAAAGATTTTATCTGATAACAACACTACTTGCTAAGGGAGATCCTTTTCAGCTCCTCTCATCTACAATCACACTCTATAGGTTCCACTCTCTAGTTTGACAAGTATCTCAACATTCGGACACAAAAACATCATTTTCCCAACACTAATAATATCAGACATCATCGACCTTATAGAAAACGATTAGGTCAGTAGCATAAACCCTAAACCCTAAACATTTTAGGTTTACAATTAAAAGCGGTCCAATCCTGACCATTAGATCCATTGCATAGAATGAAGTGATCTAAAATAGATCTCAAGTCATTCTAGAAATCAATAACCCATCAGACGCTCTTCATACACCGCTCAGAACATCGTGCATTCCTGAGGTAGACATTCAATGCATTTGATCTTCACGAGAAAGATCCTAGAGGAAATATTTCACATGCACATAGCTGACATGGCACCACGATCTCATCCTTATCTCTTAACTAACTGATCACTGAATGTCATCGGTTGCACCACATAAGCCAAACCGAAAACTCTAGAGTTGAGCAGAGACTACCAACCAGTAGTCACACTTAGTGAACCCTGACTCCGGTCCACTACATCTTGGTTGACTATAACTGCTTCCAATCTTCATACCAGTTCATACCGGTTCACCTATTGACATTAATGACAACATACATTGTCACCGCTTCATCATATGCCAACAATCTCCTCCTTTGACATTGATGGAAATACTTAGTGTATCATTGCATAGTAACATCTGGTTCAGTTTCAAATGATCACTACCACCACCATCTCGACTGGTCGGCATGTACATGCTCAATATCTTCTCCCCAACCAATATATATTCTTCATCAGATATATTCTCCCCAAACAATATATCTTCTTCATCAGATATCTTCTCCCCATTTGACAACAATGCCAAAGTGGAGGCACAAGCTTCCAAGCTCCACTATGCTGCTCCCCCTATGGAGTAGCGTCCTTCAACACATCAATCCTGTAAGATCTGACATGGTAGTACCTGACTAATGTGGACCACACAACTTTAGTTTACTTCTTGAAGGGGCAGAACCCCTAATTCACCTCTCAAATAGGTAAATGTAGTCTTCCGTAAGGGCTTAGTGAATATGTCTTCTAACTGCTCCTTACTAGAAATATGTTCTAATACAATCTCTTTATTCTGAACCTTTTCTCTCAAAAAATGATACTTGAGTTCAATGTGCTTTGTCCTAGCATGCAATACCATATTTTTGGAAATATTGATTGTAATAGTATTATCACAGAAAATACTCACCGGTTTAGATATAGGCACTTTGAAGCCATTTAGTACATGCTTCATCAAGATTGCCTGAGTGCAATTCATAAAATCTGCCACATACTCTGCTTCAGCTGTAGATAAGGAAATACAACTCTACTACTTGCTGATCCATGAGACTAGTCTTCCACCAAGGAAGAACACTCCACTGGTTGTGCTCTTTCGGTTGTCCACATTACCTGCCCAATCTCCATTGATAAGCACTTGGAGACCAGAGTCACCATTGTATGGATACCACAATCCATAATCAACTGTCCCTTTCATGTATCGAAGAATCCTGTTTACTGCTACCAAGTGGGATTCTCTTGGACTCTTTTGAAAATGGGCTACTATGCCCACTGCATGAGAAATATCCGGTCTACTAAGCACCACATAGTGCATCTTACCGATCATCGACCTATACTCCTCATCCACCAATGTTGTAACATCCTCCTTTGTCATTTTGCAGCTGGGAACCATCGGTGTTCCAACTGGTTTTCTCTCCTCCATGCCAAAGGTCTTCAATACCTCTTTGATATACTTGGATTGGGTAATGAAGATACCCTCCTTCATCTACTGAATCTATAGACCAATGAATAACTTTATCTCTCCAATCAAAGACATCTCAAACTCTTTCCTCATTTCATCTGCGAATGCATGGCTCATTTGATCATCTCCTTCGAAGATTATGTCATCTACAAATACTTCACAGATCAGAATCCGATCACCTTCAGATTTCAGGTAGATGTTGTTGTCCTCACTTGTTCTCTGAAATACTATCTTCATAAGATGAGAGTTTAACCATTCATACCATGCCCTTGGTGCTCATTTCAATCCATAAAGGGCCTTGCATAATCTACACACCATGTTACTATCTTATGACAAAGAAAATCCATCTGGTTTCTCAACATACACTTCTTCTAGGATTCCATTCAGGAATGCAAACTTCACATCCATCTGGTATACCTTAAATCCCTTGGATGCTTCAAATGCAAGTAGCATTCTAACACCTTCCAGTCTAGCCATTGGGGCAAACGTTTCTCCATAGTCTTCTCCCTCTTCCTGAGCATATCCCTTGCATACTAATCTTGCCTTGTTCCTTGCCACTGTGCCTTCTTCATTCAACTTATTCTCGAAGACCCATTTGGTACCTATTACATTCTTGTGTTCTAGTTTGGGTACCAAGGACCATGTGGCATTCTTTTCTATCTTGTCTAGCTCCTCTTGGGTATGTGCAGGATCATGGTGTGCCAAAACAGGCCCTTAAGTGGCAATGAAATTTCAGAAAAAACAGAGTTATGCAACTCGACATGAAAATTTGAATAAGTTGTGAACATTATTTTTAAAATATGTAACAAGAAAATATATAGAAAATTGAATGTAGTTTCTAAGCTACTAGTTGTTTTTTGGAAAAAAAAAATCCTATTTGATGAAAATTTCAAATTTCAATGCAGTGGTACTAAAATTTCAGGAAAAAAATAAGAAGTAGACGTATGTCTGACCACCCTAATCACAATCAAATCTTAATATTTTTTTATAATATTTATAATATAAGTATTAGACTCATGTCTGGATGTGACACATACTTTTTAAAAAAAATTTATGAATTAAATAATTATTTATGATTTTTTTACTACAGCTTTTCAGAAATTTAGAAACTCCTACATCTAACCACCTTAACTTGGTCAAAACCTTATGAATTTTTTTTTTTATAAATTTTTCCCTATAGTAGACGAAGCATAGGATGTGACGCATGTTTCGGTTTCAAAAAATTTTATAATGTTTGAAAGTTATGAGTGTTTTTCAATCATTATATCAATCAGGACTAATGTCAGAATTCAATTAGAAAATAAATAATAATTATTTACTAAAGTCGAAATAAGACAAGCCTTATATTGTTGGAAATCTGGGAACGTCCTTAAAAAATCCTTTTCATTTTATCAATTTTGGCTACAAAAAAAGTCGTCAGCCACTAGTGTAAAGTCTAGAAAATCAAGGAATACTGAAAAACACGTTTTTTCAGTTGACTTTCCAGGCTTGTCACTTCCAAGCCTAATACCAAAGCATTCCTGAGCCGAAATTTGAAATTTTAAAATTTGAGTACAAAAATTGGATATCGGATAAAAACGGATATTGGATAAAATCCGATATTTGATTTTTGTACAAAAATTTGCGGTCCCCAAAGAATTTCCCTTTGCCGCCATTTATGAAGTAAACTACCACATGGCAGAAATCCAAAATCCGATAAAATCAGATATCAGATTTTATTGGTCATATTTTAGAGAGAGAGAGGAGAGGGAGAGAGGGAGAAAGAGAGAGAGAGAGAGGAGGAGAGGGAGAGAGAGAGAGAGAGAGAGAGAGAGAGAGAGAGAGAGAGAGAGAGAGAGAGAGAGAGAGAGAGAGAGAGAGAGGTGGAGGGAGGGAGGAGAGGGAGAGAGGGAGAGAGAGAGAGAGAGGAGAGGGAGAGAGAGAGAGAGAGAGAGAGAGAGAGAGAGAGAGAGAGAGAGAGGAGGAGAGAGAGAGAGGAGGAGAGGGAGAGAGGGAGAGAGAGAAGGAAGGAGAGAGAGAGAGAGAGAGCATATGACCCCTTAGGACACCATATGACCCAAAGCGACCCAATATGGTGTCATTAGGGGTCATATGGTGTCCTAAGAGGTCATAAGGGTTCATGGGACACCATATGACCCCTATGGACAACATATGACCCCTAATGACACCATCGGACCCCTTATGACACCATCGGACCCCTTAAGACACCAAATAATGTCATTAGGGGTCATATTGTGTCCTACGACCCCGTAAGACACAATATGATCCTAATGTTATGATTTGGTGTCTTAAGGGGTCATATGGTGTCTTATGACACCATAAGACCCCTTAAGACACCAAATTGTGTCGTTAGGGATCATATTGTGTCCTACGACCTCGTAAGACACAATATGACCCCTAAAGACATGATTTGGTGTCTTAAGGGGTCCTATGGTGTCATATGGTGTCCCATGAACCCTTATGACCTCTCAGGACACCATATAACCCCTAGTGACACCATATTGGGTTGCTTTGGGTCATATTGTGTCCTACGGGGTCATGTTGTGTCTTAAGGGGTCCTATGGTGTCCCAAGACACCATATGACCCCTATGGACACCATATGACCCCTAACGAAACCAAATCATGTTGTTAGGGGTCATATTATGTCCTACAACCCCGTAAGACATACTCTGAGCCCTAATGACATGATTGGGGTGTCTTAAGGGGTCCTATGGGTGTCGTTAGGGGTCATATGGTGTCTTGTTACACCATAGGACCCCTTAAGACACAATATGACCCTTTAGGACAAAACAATATGGTGTCATTAGGGGACATATGTGTCCTAAGAGGTCATAAGGGTTCATGGGACACCATATGACCCCTATGGATACCATATGACCCCTAGCGACACCATAGGACCCCTTAAGACACCAAATCATGTCGTTAGGGGTCATATTGTGTCCTACGACCCCGTAAGACACAATATGACCCCTAATGTTATGATGTGGTATCTTAAGGGGTCGTATGGTGTCGTTAGGGGTCATATGGTGTCCATAGGGGTCATATGGTGTCTTGGGACACCATAGGACCCCTTAAGACACAATATGATCCCTTAGGACACAATATGACCCAAAGAGACCCAATATGGTGTCATTAGGGGTCATATGGTGTCCTAAGAGGTCATAAGGGTTCATGGGACACCATATGACCCCTATGGACACCATATGACCCCTAACGACACCATCAGACCCCTTAAGACACCAAATCATGTTGTTAGGGGTCATATTGTGTCTTACGGGGTCGTACGACACAATATGACCCCTAACGACATGATTTGGTGTCCTTAAGGGGTCCTATGGTGTCATTAGGGATCATATGGCGTCCATAGGGGTCATATGGTGTCCCCTGAACCATTATGACCTCTTAGGACACCATATGACCCCTAATGACACCATATTGTTGTGTCCTAAGGGGTCCTATTGTGTCTTAAGGGGTCATATGGTGTAAATATGACCCCTAACGACATGATTTGGTGTCTTAAGGGGTCATATGGTGTCACCATAAGACCCCTTAAGACACCAAATCATGTCGTTAGGGGTCATATTGTGTCTTACGGGGTCGTAGGACACAATATGACCCCTAACGACATCATTTTGTGTTGTTAGGGGTCATATGGTGTCCATAGCGGTCATATGGTGTCTTGGGACACCATAGGACCCCTTAAGACACAATATGACCCCTTAGGACACAATATGACCCAAAGCGACCCAATATGGTGTCACTAGGGGTCATATGGTGTCCTAAGAGGTCATAAGGGTTCATGGGACACCATATGACCCCTATGGACACCATATGACCCCTAACGACACCATCGGACCCCTAACGACACCATCAGACCCCTTAAGAGACCAAATCATGTCATTAGGGGTCATATTGTGTCCTACAACCCCGTAAAACACAATATGACCCCTAATGTTATGATTTGGTGTCTCAAGAGGTCAATTGGTGTCATTAGGGGTCATATGGTGTCTTGTGACACCATAAGACCCCTTAAGACACCAAATTGTGTCGTTTGGGGTCATATTGTGTCCTACGGACCCTGTAAGACACAATATGACCTCTAACGACATAATTTGGTGTCTTAAGGGGTCCTATGGTGTCATATGGTGTCCCATGAACCCTTATGACCTCTTAGGACACCATATGACCCCTAACGACACCATAAGACCCTTTAAGACACCAAATCATGTCGTTAGGGGTCATATTGTGTCCTACGACCCCGTAAGACACAATATGACCCCTAATGTTATGATTTGGTGTCTTAAGGGGTCCTATGGTGTCGTTAGGGGTCATATGGTGTCCATAGGGATCATATGGTGTCTTGTTACACCATCGGACCCCTTAAGACACAATATGACCCCTTAGGACACAATATGACCCAAAGCGACCCAATATGGTGTCATTAGGGGTCATATGGTGCCCTAAGAGGTTATAAGGGTTCATGGGACACCATATGACCCCTATGGACACCATATGACCCCTAACGACACCATCGGACCCCTTAAGACACCAAATCATGTCGTTAGGGGTCATATTGTGTGCTATGACCCCATAAGACACGATATGACCCCTAACTACATGATTTGGTGTCTTAAGGGGTCCTATGGTGTCGTTAGGGATCACATGGTGTCCTAAGAGGTCATAAGGGTTCATGGGACACCATATGACACCATAGGACCCCTTAAGACACCAAATCATGTCGTTAGGGGTCATATTGTGTCTTACTGGGGTCGTAGGACACAATATGACCCCTAATGACATGATTTGGTGTCTTAAGGGGTCTGATGGTGTCGTTAGGGGTCCAATGGTGTCGTTAGGGGTCATATGGTGTCCATAGGGGTCATATGGTGTCCCATGAACCCTTATGACCTCTTAGGACACCATATGACCCCTAATGACACCATATTGGGTTGCTTTGGGTCATATTGTGTCCTAAGGGGTCATATTGTGTCTTAGGGGTCTTATGGTGTCCCAAGACACCATACGACCCCTATGGACACCATTTGACAAATCATGTCGTTAGGGGTCTATTGTGTCCTACGACCCCGCAAGACACAATATGACCCCTAACAACATGATTTTGTGTCTTAAGGGGGTCCGATGGTGTCACAAGACACCATATGACCCCTAACGACACCATAGGACCCCTTAAGACACCAAATCATAACATTAGGGGTCATATTCTCTCTCTCTCCCTCGTCTCTCTCTCTCGACTTTCTCCCTCTCTCCCTCTCTCTCTCTCTCTCTCTCTCTCCCTCTCCTCTCTCTCTCTCTCTTTCTCCCTCTCTCCCTCTCCTTCTCTCCTCTCTCTCTCTCTCTCTCTCTCTCTCTCTCTCTCTCTCTCTCTCTTCTCTCCCTCTCTCCCTCCTCTCTCCTCTCTCTCTCTCTCTCTCTCTCTCTCTCTCTCTCTCTCTCTCTCTCTCCTCTCTCTCTCTCATCTCTTTCTCCCTCTCTCCCTCTCTTCTCTCTCTCTCTCTCTCTCTCCCTCTCCTCTCTCTCTCTCTCTCTCTCTCCTCTCTCTCTCTCTCTCTCTCTCTCCTCTCCCTCTCTCCCTCTCTTTCTCTCTCTCTCCTCTCCTTCTCTTTCTCCCTCTCTCCTCTCTCTCTCTCTCTTTTTCCCTCTCTCCCTCTCTCTCTCTCTCTCTCTCTCTCTCTCTCTCTAAAATATGACCAATAAAATCTGATATCCGATCTCTCTCTCTCTCCCTCTCTCCCTCTCTTTCTCTCCCTCTCCCTTTCTCTCTCTCTCTCTCTCTCTCCCTCTCCTCTCTCTCTCTCTCCCTCTCCCTCCCTCTCTCCTCTCTCTCTCTCTCTCTCTCTCTCCTCCTCCTCTCTCTCTCTCTCTCTCTCTCTCTCTCTCATCTCTCTCTCTCTCTCTCTCTCTCCCTCTCCTCTCCTCCTCTCCTTCTATCCCTCTCTCTCTCTAAAATATGACCAATAAAATCCGATATCCGATTTAATCGGATATCAGATTTCTGCGATGTGGCAGTTTTAGTTCATAAATGGTGGCAACGAGATTTTTTTGGGGGACCACATATTTTTGTACAAAAATCAGATATCGGATAAAATCTGATATCTGATTTTAGTACTAAAAACCAAGAAAAAAAGGGTTTGTGGACCATTTCTGTAGATTCCAGTCACCGATAGTCTAGGTCGTATGTTTTTTGTCAAGGATCCCGAGGTTTCAGATAGCTAGAGACAAATCTGTGCTTTTGGGAGATTCTTAAAGTGAAAACTTACATTGTCAATCACGAAGGAGCATATGTGTGGAGGGAAATGGGGAGTAGTAGTCGTCGGAAGTCTAAACGCAAAAGAAAACTTTCAAATGACCAAGTTCAAGTGTATAGAGAAAGAGATAGAGAATGTCATAGGAGGAGAAGACAAGTATGTTAAATATTGCTAATGTTACTTCAACTGAAGAGGAAATTGAAATTGAAAATGTGCCACAAGTTATTGAAAATGAAAATGCAAATTTTGAAAGTGAAAATATTGAAAATTTTGAAAATGTTGAAAGTGATAATGAAAATGCTCAAAATGTGGAAAATTTTGACATAGGAGGTGAAAATGTGGAAAAATTTAACATTGAAGGTGGAATTGCCTCACCAAGTGAACCATATGTAACACATAATTACTTTAGAAATGAAGACCCTCTCATGGATGAAAGACAAATTCCACCTTCAAGAAACCCAAAATGGTTATTTGAAATCGATGAGAATATTATTGCGAATCTTGAAGGCAAGAGGTCAACAAGAACCGTTCGGTTGTGGGCTACAGAACTTTTCAAAACCAAAATTTTAGCAATAAGACATTGACTGAGCAATGCCAACTCTTTGTTCATAATTGCTAAAGATGATAAAGATGAGACCATTGCTAAAGAAATTGAAGATTCGTATGAACAAGAAGACAGAGAGAAATTCTATTATTGCAAAAAAATCTATTTGATGCTCTCAATTCTATTGGAAAGAATACCAAAGAAAGAGATAAGAGAGCTGCTCAAAGAGTGATTACAACCTCCTTAGTAAGCCATCAATTGAGGAAGGCTCGTCAAATGAGACAAACTTATGTTGATTTTAACATAAACTGTAAAACTTTGGATAGAGCACTTGCACGAAGACAAAGACTTGACGATCCACTTCAACAAGATACATGGGCATTTGGTGGGAGGCTTCCACGTGTTGATAGAAATTTGTCTGACAATGTGAAGGAAGAGATTCAACAATTTTGGCACTCTAATTCTAGAGTGTCACCCAATGTAAAGGACATTTTGAAATTAAGAATCAGCAATTGAGACTGCACACCGCATCCCAAACAATGTTGTACAAAATTTTTTGTGAATTACATCCAACTTTGAAAATATCACAAACGGCCTTTGAATCTTTGAAACCATTTTATTGTGTTCCTCTTAAGATTTGCAATACCTATAGTTGCAAGTACCATGTGGAGTTTTCAATGTACCATGAACTTTTATGTTATTCATTCTATGATGCATACTAATGAGATGATGTAGGAGTGTGGTGCAATGCTATTTCCGAGATCATCAAGAGACTTGCAAGATCTATTTTTATGCCCTAGAGATGATGGCTGCTATTTCTATAGAAATGATTGTTTGAATGAGAAGTGCTCAGAATGCAGTGGGTTGTCAAAGTTTGTTTCATGTTTTCATGAGGGCAGTGAACACGAGTTTAGAAATAAATATGTTGAGAAAAAAAGATATGAGAGAGTGGAATATACTTTGAAGAGTGGAGGTGAAGGTTCTAGATGCGAATTAGTCTCAAGAGAAGTGAGTATTGCTGATTTTATTTTGGATTTTAAGGAAAATATTTTCTACAAGTATGCAAGGCACAACCATAGGTCTCAGTGGTTGGATCAACAGTTCAGGATGTGTAAGAACTCTTTCCCGATTGGCACTATTGTATCGGTGGTTGATTTTGCAGAGAACTATACATTGCAACCACAGAATGAGGTATAGTCTCAGTACTACAATTTAGTCCATATTGCTATTTTTGTTCACATTACACATAGACATGCTCCTGATAGTACAGAAGAGGACAGGAAGATAATCAGGGAGTATCATTTTTATATGAGTGATGATATATCACACTCCTCCAAGTATGTGCAACATTCTTTCGAGAATTTTTTTGAGTTCTTGCATGAGAAAGATATTGCAATTGACCAACATATAATATAGTCAGATATTTGTACGGGTCAATTCAAGAATGCCCATATGTTTTATTGGTTGAGTAGAATGCATGTGGAGAGGCGTATACCTCATATTTGGTGTTTTTTTGAGGCTGGGCATGGGAAGGGAGAGCATGATGGAGCAGGTGCATGTTTGAAGAGAGCTCTAGTTAAGGAGCAATTGAGGATTTCAGGTGCAAATTTCTTTGATGCACGTTCTATTGTTGATTGGTGTAGTTCAGCATTGTCACATGGAGGTACTCTTGATTCAGCAGTGAGCAGATTCTTTTGGCTAGTTGAGGAGGGAACATTGGGAGATAGATTGGATTGTCAAACAACTAAAGATTCTTCAAAGATGCATTCATTTCTCAACTTAGATGGAAGTACATAGACCATTTGGACAAGAGCATTGGCTTGTTTTTGTCAGAGTTGTGTTCGATGTGATTGGGATCAGTGTGAGTCAAGTGAGTGGGTTGATACGTGGGTTCCCCACTATCTAACTCCTTTATCTCAAACAATATCCTTGTCAAATGATGACATGGAAAGTTCACTTGAGTATGATCGTCTATCAGATCTTGTATAGCCAGGACATGTTTTTGCAGTTGTTGCACCACAAGGGAATGAAGAGAGATCAAAATATTGGTTGACATGATGTGTACAGGGAAAACAAAAGCTAACACAACTAGTGATAGATGATGATGGGTTCACATATCCTACAGGTTCACATATTTTTGCAACACGACTTATTATCATGCATTTGATGAGCTTTACAATTTTTGTTATTAGACAACACTATTTGATAATTTTTTATGATATAATTATCGCATAACCTTTATGCTCATGAAGGTCTTTTTTGATGATATACAACAGTATCACATTATGATTTTTGCGTCAACATAGTGGGTTTTGTTTATACGTCTACAGATATAATTCGAAGGGACGTATTTTATGGTATATAATCCCTATTTTCATTTATTATCATGCATTTCAGTTGAAGTGATTGTCATAAATCCTTTATGTTCATCCATGCATTTTATGTGTAGACTAACAATTCTTAAAAATACAAGTTCATGCTAGATCATTCATTGTTGACAAGACCCTCTCTTGGTGATGGTACATATTCCTTTGTGCATTAATGAGATTAAATTGTGGGTCTTGTTGTGTTTATTATCATGAAGATGATTCAAATGCATATGGCCAGGACACATCTGCGGTGGATCAAATTGTCATGACAGATGATCTATTGAATCAAACATTTGACATTGATGGTCAAGGTGGTCTGTTGAATCAAACATTTGACATTTGACATTTGTTAATGTTGGGACTTCAACATCAACACCTACTAGTCAAGGTGGTCATCGAACTTTCACTTAGCTAACCTTGCCTATTTTTATTCATTAATGGTTTATAAAATAAAGTGAGTTAGATTTTAGCAATTCAATAACATTGTTTCATTTTCAGACGTTGACATCAAATGCACCTAATATTCTCTCCATAATGGAGCATGGTGTTCTCTAGCATTAGCATCTTTGATGCTTTTGACAATAGTATGAGTTAGATTAGTAAATTTCTAATTTGAAGCTTCCCACAAGGCTTTGCAACTTCAGATTGTGAGTGTGCCCCTGTTACAAATGAATTGTACTTTAATCGACATAGATGGTATATGATGGCTTTTTTGTAAGACTATATGGTTTTATTACATATATTGTACTTTAATCGACATATAACAATATCCAAGTGGTGGTTGGCATGAGCTTGAATATGGTAAGTTGTATGCATCTTGAAGTTGAATATGGTATGTTGTATACATCTTGAAGTTGAAATTTGATTAGACTTTGTCAACATTTGATGAATCATAAATGTCATTTCATTATTAATCTTGTGAGTGTGAGGTGTAGGAATAAATATCAATTACTTTGAAAGTATGGATGGTTGTCCTGATATGATAACCACCACATGGTTGTGCCTTATGAAGAAAAGCTAAACAGATAATAACTAATTGAGAACATCAATTCAAATCCATAATATAGAGGATACTAATAACAAATCTTTGTATATTTATTTTTTCTAATAATAAAATAGGTACAACTGTATTGAGATAAAATGAAGCTTTTCTCTCGTATGAAGATGTCTGTCACATTGGCAAATTGGTCTTTATTATAATACACAAGACATAAGTAAAATCAAAACGCTCTCATCAAATCCTTCTAGATTCTATGTTAACTTGTGACTCATTAGTGTATGCTGGGAGAGGGAAGAGTGTGTGGCTTCAGGGTACAGTTTTGGACTTGAACCATATTACATAAATCTCAAGGCTTCAACTTGATTATCATTAAAGCTTTCTGATTATTTACAAAATATCCCTTCATATCCCTTCATGGATGTCACATGCGTAGGGTATGACCCCGAGCGTTCGATCGAATGGGGGGGAAAAACAGGAGGATGCGTAGGGTAATTATGCCTAACTCGACATGTCAGAGCCGATGGTTCGTCATCGTGACAAGAAGAATGAGAAATCAACCACGCAACAACATTCCATTGAGTGAGACTGACGATTTTTTTGCCAATTGAAAAATTGTTGCCCTAATAAAACCGTAGGGCAACTTGAAAAACTGAGATAGGATTTTGTAGGGACCTCTCTCGTGGCCACGTAGGTTCAAACAGATCATTCATAAGTGCCATGGATTCTGAGTTAGGGCCTGTCAAAGTTTGACAATTTTGAGCACTTAGGGCACTCAAGGGACGACGCTGGTAGGGTATGACCCCGAGCGTTCGATCAAGTGGGGGGAAAAATAGGAGCATGCGTAGGGTAATAATGCCTAACTGGAAATTTCAGAGATGACAGTTCATCATCGCAATGAGCAGAACGAGAAATCGACCATGCGACAACATTCCATTGAGTGAGACTGACGATTTTTTTGCCAACCAAAAAATTGCTGCCCTAATAAAACCGTAGGGCAACTTGAAATACCGAGATAGGCTTTTGTAGTGACCTCTCTCATGGCTCTGTAGGTTCAAACGGATCATTTGCAGGTGCCACAGATTCCAAGTTAGGGCCCATCAAAGTTTGACAATTTTGAGCACTTAAGGTGCTAAAGAGACAACGTCGGTAGGGTATGACCCCGAGCGTTCGACCAAGTGGGGGGGAAAAATAGGAGCATGCGTAGGGTAATTATGCCTAACTCGAAATGTTAGAGCTGCTGGTTCATCATCGCGATGAGCAGAATGAGAAATCGGCCACGCGACAACATTCCATTGAGTGAGACTGACGATTTTTTCGCCAACCGAAAAATTGCTGCCCTAATAAAAGCGTAGGGCAACTTGAAATACCGAGATAGGATTTTGTAGAGACCTCTCTCATGGCTCTATAGGTTCAAATGGATCATTTGCAGGTGCCACAGATTTTGAGTTAGGGCCCATCAAAGTTTGACAATTTTGAGCACTTAAGGTGCTAAAGGGACGACGTCGGTAGGGTATGACCCCGAGCGTTCGACCAAGTGGGGGGAAAAATAGGAGCATGCGTAGTGTAATTATGCCTAACTTGAAATGTCAGAGCTGCCGGTTCGTCATCGCAATGAGCAGAACGAGAAATCGGCCACGCGACAACATTCCATTGAGTGAGACTGACGATTTTTTCGCCAACCAAAAAATTGCTACCCTAATAAAACTGTAGGGCAAATTGAAATACCGAGATAGGATTTTGTAGGGAACTCTCTCATGGCCCCATAGGTTCAAATGGATCATTCACAGGTGCCACGAATTCCGAGTTAGGGCTCGTCAAAGTTTGACAATTTTGAGCACTTAGGGTGCTAAAGGGAAGACGCCGGTAGGGTATGACCTTGCGCGTTCGATCGAGTGGGGGGGGAAAATAGGAGCATGCGTAGGGTAATTATACCTAACTCGACATGTCAAAGCCGACGGTTTGTCATCGCGACGAGCAAAACGAGAAATCGGCCACGCGACAACATTCCATTGAGTGAGACTAACGATTTTTTCGCCAACCGAAAAATTGCTGCCCTAATAAAACCGTAGGGTAACTTGAAAAACCAAGATAGGCCTTTTTAGGGACCTCTCTCATGGCCTCATAGGTTCAAACAAATCATTCAAAGGTACCACAGATTTTGAGTTAGGGCCCGTCAAAGTTTGACAATTTTGAGCACTTAGGGCGGTCAAGGGACGACGCCGGTAGGGTATGACCCCGAGCGTTCAATCGAGTGGGGGGGAAAAAAAGGAGCATGCGTAGGGTAATAATGCCTAACTAAACATGTTGGAGCCGATGGTTCATCATTGCGATGAGCAGAACGAGAAATCAACCTTGCGACAACATTCCATTGAGTGAGACTGATGATTTTTTTCGCGAACTGAAAAATTGCTACCCTAATAAAACCGTAGGGCAACTCGAAATACCGAGATAGGATTTTGTAGGGACCCCTCTCGTGACCTCTTAGGTTCAAACAAATCATTCACAGGTGCCATGGATTCCGAGTTAGGGCCCATCAAAGTTTGAGAGTTTTGAGCACTTAGGGCGCTCAAGGGACGACGCTAGTAGGGTATGACCCCGAGCGTTTGATCAAGTGGGGGGGGGGGGGAAACAAGACCATGCGTAGGGTAATTATGCCTAACCGGACATGTCGGAGCCAACGGTTCATCATCGGGACGAGCTGAACAAGAAATTGGCCATGCGACAACATTCGATTGAGTGAGACTAACGATTTTTTCGCCAACCGAAAAATTGCTGCCCTAATAAAACCATAGGGAAACATGAAAAAATGAGATAGGCTTTTGTAGGGACCCCTCTTGTGGCCCTATAGGTTCAAATGGATTGTTCGCTAGTGCCACAAATTTCAAGTTAGGGCACGTACGTGTGTGACAATTTTGAGCACTTAGGGCGCTCAAGGGACAACGCCGGTAGGGTATGACCCCGAGCGTTCGATCGAGTGGGGTGGCAAAATAGGAGCATGCGTAGGGTATTGTTCATTAAATGAATTGAATTGTTCATTGAATGAATTTTATTGTATTTTTGATTAAATGAATTGTATTGTTCATTAAATAAATTGTATTGTATTGTTCATTAAATGAATTATATTGTTCATTATAAAAACAACACTTACGATGAAATGAAATGAATTGTATTGTTCATTAAATAGCCATTATTAACCATTGTTAATTATTGGAATGAAGATTAAAGATTTCCATGATAACACCACGCACAGATGAGCAACAATTTATATGATTGAATATCAACTTCTATATATATATAAATGTCAAATGATTACAAATGTATGTCTGTACACAAATATGGCATAAATGCCAACTGAAACAAAATGTATGTCTAAATATGTGAATGTATCTCCATATACAAAATATACATGCCAACTAGACATGTAAGCATCCCAAAACTATCTATAACATCCTAAGCTGCTGATGGATCATCAAAATCAATCCTCTTCACCGCACTGCTCGGCTCTGAAGGATCCTGCACAAGAAAAACAAACCACGATTAATATTAGTGTAACATCATAAATTGTACGCACTTGCTAGGGTGGTACAATTTCACACCTAGTTTAGCACCCGCCTTGGTGCATTTTGCATTTTGCATTGCATTTCCCCTTTAGCACTTAATTAATTAAATTAATTAGGTCTAAGGTCCTATTTCATCATCATCCACATCATAAAGTTGGGCCCTTTCATTAAAGTGTGCCCCTTTCATTTTATTCCTCCAATACATCATTTAATCAAAAACCCTAATTAGGTCCTATTTTGAACTTGGGGGCTTGATTTCGGGGGTCAAAACATCTCGAAATCACCTGTAACGTCGGAATTCTCTCTAAAATCATCATATCTGACGGCCCTGAGAATTTGGCGAAACGTTGTCAGGACCATGGCGCCCGGAGTGCACACGGTCCCAGACAGTTTTCCCAAAATTTTAGGAGCGTGATCCAATCATAAAATAAAGCTTAACCCCAAGAAATTGGCAGGAGATTCAATCTCTAGGTCGGCCAAAAGTTGAAATTAAGACCTAGGGTTTCATATATAAGAGCTCTCTTTCTTCATTTGAAAGGATCCAAATTTTTGGTTTCAAGGACCTTCTATGCAGTGAAAGAGCAGATCTTTGAAGACTTCAACAACATTCAACATCCATCCATCAAGAATCCATCAATTTCATTCATCCATTTAGGGCTTTGAAGGCATTGAAGAGCAATAAGGGATCACCGACTCAAGATTGGCTTGTACCCCTCCCTTGGGGTTGGGTATGATTTCATGTTGTTTTCATGTCCTTTGCATAAGCTTCATTATATCATGTGTATTCATGCTTTAGATCACTTTGCATCTTGATTTGGAGCATTTACATTATCATTACAAGCAATTAGGGTTTACTTTCTAGGTTGCTCTAGTTTGCTTACTTGCATTTTAGGATCTTGCACACACATTACTATTACAATACAACTTGGCTATTCGTGGAGGTGGAAATCACCAAAGCGAGGGTTTGACTAAGGCAAAACCCTATATAGCCGCCCACCATACCTTTTCAGATATAAGTGCAGGTTTCGGGATTCGGACGACGCCGCAAGTTGCAGATCCGACGGAAGCAGACTGAGACGGGACAACACACCAAATTCCTGCCCAAAAAGCTAGGACAGGGGCGTGGGGTGCCCTGGTCCTACCAGGATAGGGGCGCTGGGTGCCCTGGTCCCTAGGACAGGGGCGCTGGGCACCCTGGTCCTTCTGTCAGACAGTAGGTTTTCAGCACTTTTCGACAGCTTTCAGATTGCCAAAAATAGCAGTTTCAGGGGCAGAATCAGGACAGTGGCGCCCATGCCCCCGTCCTAAACATTTTCACTCATATTTTAACTCCGGGTACGCATTTGCATTCTTGTCTTGTCCTTGTGTTTACAGCTTTCCATTGTTTAATCTCAATTCTGCAATCTTGTTACTAGCTCATACTTACACTTTAGGGTTAATAGTTGAACTTGCATCATTCTATCTATCATTTGCAACAAAGGAATAGAAATCCTAATAGGTAGCCCGTGGCTCTCTCTTCCACAAAAAGAAGTAGCCAATTGTGTGATACCTCTAGGCTCTTTCATATTCCACAAGTGTGTGATTGAAAGTGAAATTAGGGCATGTTTGCTTAGTGTCACTTTTTCCCCCACACAATTAGTTATATTATATAATTCACATTCGAAAAGTTAACATAAAAATGAACTATTTAATTGAACTATTCATGTTTACCTCATCTCCATGTTTTCTCTTTAGCTTTGCAGGACTCTTGATGTATGTCTTGGGTAGAGGACTTATGTTTTGAATATTTTGATACACAACCTACATATGTTCAGAAACATGACATTGATACAAGTTAGCATATAATTATCACTAATAATAACAAATTATATCTACTAATCAAATAATAAAATAAACACACATCTACTTGAGGCATCTCTTCTTCTTCTTCAGGTATACTGGGTGTAATCATCAAGGATGTGAAGCCAAGAGTTCTCTGTATATATACACAACAAGTATATGAAACTATCAATCTATGTCTAGACATGTATAATCACTATAAGTTATTTAAACTATTCATTCAATCATATTTGCATTCAATTACCTTTCCCTTGTCTCCAATTGCACTACCAGATCCTAGATCACACTGCACTGCACTCGTGCTGCTTGTGCCCTACAAGAGTAAAATAAGATATACATGCAAGTTACTACATAATCTAATTAATACAAATATAAATGATGAGCATGTATGTACAATAAAATACAAATGACTAGGTGCAATAATATATGTACCGTCAAGCTATCCAGGCCAAATGAAATGGCTGACAAGGTGCCCTCCTGAATTTGTCTCAACTCATCCTCGATCATCAACTGTTAAATAGACCATGTAAATAAAAATTAGTACTTAATATTATCTAATTTATAAATATTTAATTAAAATATAACATGAACTATGAAAATACAAATCTTACCACTACATCATCAATGTATGATGATGGTGCCTCCTCGCCTCTAGCATGTGAGGACTCCCCAGTGTATCCTCCAGTCTATGTAATAACATCTGGTGCATCATGCACCTCATAATTTGCACTATCCATAGGAGGATCAATGGGTTGTCCAATTGGACCCAAGCATACGTGCCCACACATGACACAACTATGGGGCACGCATATCTGTGGAGCCGAGGATGACGTGTCACCGACACTGGATGCACCGCTACCATCAGGAGTAGGTTGAGCTACTGATGCAACCTAAGAAACCAAAAGGCTACTCAAAGAGTGAATAGCTGATAAGGTCCATGAAGCCGCCTCACAAATGATATCAGGATGCTGAACTGCAGGTGGGGGCTCAACAGGAGGAGGGGGGACATATGGGCCCTGGACTACTCTGACTGCTCTAGGTCTATTTTGGGGCATACCTAACCTACACCCTAGAAAGGTTGGATGTCAAAGTAGTTCACATGTTTGTGTAAAATAAACTCAGCATACAATTTTTTTATGAAATAGATGGGGATATCAAGATTGTTGTTGGGTGGTTTGTCGAAAACCATCCACCAATGATCCCAAAAGTTTTTCACAATCCCATCATTTGTGCACCATTTGATAGAAAGTTTTGAATCTACGGGCTAACCAGTACGGGGATTGACAAACAATGAGGCAATTTCGGCTTTGGATATCTCAAGATCCTTGATATCCTTATACGACAAGCCATCTACATATTTTTCCTTCATAGAATCTCACCACAAAAGGGCGGCATCATGCTCCTCAGTCATAGTTTCCATACTTTTTATGATCGACGTGAGAGGATCAAACAATGGGTTTAGACAAGGGATCCTATGATATACTTCTGCAATCCCCCTCAATTCATTCAAATTTTATGCAATCAAATCTTGAATTGAGGGGGGGTTTGGCAAATGAGAGTTTGGTTGTTGCAGTTGTGGTTGGTCAATGTTTTCATTGTTATCCCCCATTTTTAACCTAATTGAATGTAAACAATTAAATTTAGTTAACAAATTTAAACAATCAGGTATTTGATTTAAAAAGAACCTAGTTTTCATGAAAAAAACCATATTTTCAATGAAAAATCAAATAAACATTCACGAAAAATACAAAAAATGAATGAAATGATTCAAAACGACAAAATTCTTACCTCTAAATATATTTTTTAGCAATTTTTTGTCAAAACACCAGATATCGGATGGAGCGAATATCGGATTTTGACGAATTCGCGCAACCTGTGAGTTAAAAATGAGTCACGGGATTGTCACTGTCGAAATATAAAAGTCTCAGAAAATTGGATATCTGATTTCAACACTTAAATTATTTTTAAATAACGAATTCCGATTATATAACATATTATAATATATAATATAATACAATATTGTATAATATATAATATAATATAATATTATATTATACTATATATAATATAATATTGTATTATATAATACGTAACATATAATATATTTTTAAAATTAAAATTACAAATAAAAATCGGATATCGGATAAAATCTGATATCCGATTTTATCAGATATCCAATTTTATAGGTAATTACCAGGCCAAGGTCTACTAACACCCAGGCCAAGCAAAAAGTCAACATGGATATTTGCATTTTTAGGTGAGTGAAGAAGGCTATTTTTTTCACATCACCACTTTTTGGCCCCCCTTGATCCTGCACTAACCCTCTTCCATTGCCTTTATCTAGTCTTCATCGGTAAGTTCCTCTCTAGTGGTCTTAGGCTCAAATTCTAAAATCATGCAAGAGTTTTCTTTCACCTTTCTCCTTGTAAGTATCCCTGCATCTTTATCTCCTATGATCTGCTTCAGATCATGATGTAGTTCCACATACATAGGAATGACCCTAGCTAGTTTTGCTTTCTTTTCCTCTTCTTCTTCCACTTCATCTTCTTCTTCACCTGTTGTAGCTTCTACTGGTATAGGAACACTGAGGTCTTTCTAGTGTGTGCAACTAGTTTCCTTCTTAACCAGTTTCGAGAAGGCTACACCCGATTCATCAACTCTGACATTGATACTCTCAACAATTTTCTGAGTTGTGTTGTTGTAGCATTTGAGAGCTTTGCTTTTAGTGGAATATACCAGAAATATCCCTTCATCACATTTAGCATCAAACTTACTCAGATGCTCACCTCTCTTGATATAGCTCTTATTGCCAAACACTTTGAAATAACTCACATTGGGAGTTCTCCTATTCCAGTACTCATAGGGGGTTTTGTCTTTACATTTCTTGATGAGTGACCGGTTCATGATATAGACTGCAGTGCTCACTACTTCTCTCCAAAAAGTATGAGCAACCTTTCCCTGGATCAACATAGTTCTTGCACCTTCAACTACAATCCTATTATTCTTTTTTGTTATGCCTTTATGCTGTGGTGTCCGATCAGTTCTTAGGCATTTTATTCTTCTGCCGCTCTCCTATTCCACCAATGCTTTGAAGGCTTTGAACTTTCCAAATGCCTTTGACTTGTCTTTCAAGAATGTGACCCACATCATTCTTGAGCAGTCATCGTAAGAATCATGAAATAGCGATCTCCCTGAATACTTCTAGTTTTCATCGGACCACATAGATCGGTATGCACAAGATCGAGTAAGTTCTCTGCTGAAAAAGACTTACCTTTGAATGTTGAGGAAGATATCTTCCCAAGTTGACATTCTCTACATAAAGCATTCTCTGGTTTGTTCAGCAAAGGTAATCCTCTTATTGCCTTGATCTTACTCACCTTTACAATATTATCAAAATTCATATGACAAAGTCTCCTATACTGTATCCAATTGTCATCAAACTTTTCCATTAGGCATTGACTAATCCTGGCATTCAGGTGAAACAAATTTCCTCTGGTCTGCTTACCGGTGGGAATAAGTTCACCATTCTTTCCAATTATTCTACAGACTCCACCTTTGAACTCCAGAATGAGTCCTTTGTCGAACAACTGAGAAACACTCAAAAGATTATGCTTAAGGCCTTCCACCCAATAAACATCATTTGCACTTCTTTTTCCATTCAGTGAGATGGATCCTTTTCCTTTCACCATGCAAGGTGCATCATTGCCAAACCTAACAACACCTCCACCATATTCTTCCAGAGACAAAAACTTTCTTCGGTTAGTAGTCATGTGGTGAGAACACCCGCTATCAATGATCCACTCATTAGAGTTGTCAATGTGAGAGACAAGGGCTTTCTGATTAGACACCTCTTCTTTTACAACTACAAACACTATGCCCTCATTCTCTTCATCCTTAGATTCTTCATCGGTAACACCTTCATCTACTGCAACAAGACAATTTCTCCTACCTCCTCCTTTATACTTTCTAAACCTTTCTGGTTTATCCTTATTGTCATTCTTAGGACAGTTAACAACTATATGTCCTATGTTATTACAGGAAAAAAAATTTAGAGGAAGCTTACCTCTGTATTTTTGGGTGCCTTTTGGAAGTCTCTTGGCAAGAAGAGCTTCAAACTCCATTAGAATCTCCTCATCATCCATGTCTCTATTTGGCCTAGATTCATAACTGGTGCTGACCTCTTTTCCTTTTTTGGTTGGTGCGAAGGAAACATACGCTCTAAAGGCTGACTCTTTCTTCTGAACACTACCATCATATCTATTCAATTTATATGCAATCAACTTTGCAATGATATAGTCTAGAGATACCTTTGTCTCATCGATAGACCTTAACTCTTGAATAGAGGCAACCTTGATTGCATAGACAAGTAACAATGATCTCAGATCTTTACTGACAATGGTGGCATCATTAATCGTTCCACCAGTGCTCTTGATATCTCCAACCACAGTCTTGATCCTTATGCCATATTGTTGAATGTTCTCACCTTCAACCATCCTCATGTCTTTAGATTTTCCTCTTAGGATTTCTTCCTTAGCCTGCTTGACATGCTCATCACCGCCATAAATGGTTTCCAGTGTATCCTATACATCCTTAGGAGAGTCCTTATCTTGTACATCAATGAAGTCAATATCGGACAGGCTGCTAATAAGCTCTTCCATGACTTGCCCATTTTCTTGAATCTCTCTTTTCTGATCATCGGTTAGAGTGCCAGTGGGGATTACATAGGTATTCTCAACATAGATCCAGTGTTGAGAACCCAAACTCTTGATATAAATCTTCATTTTGTCCTTCCATATTTTAAAGTTATCCCTATTGAACTTAGGACCTTCCCTCTTCATCATTAAAGTAGGATCTTTTGCCTCAAGTAGTAAAGATTATATCACTGAGGACCTAGAGTCACTCTGATACCAATTGATGAATAATAATGAACAAATAATACCCTAACTGGTACTAAGAGGGGGGGTGAATCAGTACAGACAAAAATTTCTCAACACTTTATCATATTAAAACAATGCTGACTGGTTGTCTTCACCACTGAACTTAACCATGAGTATACCGGTTAAACATATATACTGCAGACAACATTTAACAAATCTTAATTATTGATGACTACTTCCTGATATAATCAAGCATGAGTTGTATCAACAATACCACAATCATTTATCACTACATGCATAACTAACTTAATCAAAAACTACTCAATCATCACATGAAAACTCTCAACCCATAACACATAGATTTTTCACGTGGAAACCCAAATGGGAAAAACCACGGTGGGGATGAATACCCACAAGCTTGTTTGGAACTCTTTAGAAGTCCGCTCTATTAGGAGCCTAGTTTGATTAAAGACTTTACAATAAGGTTTTGTTAGGAACCAATCTTGTTAGATATCACCCGGTTAAGGGATGGCTATAAACCCTATTGAAGGTTGAAACCCTATTAAAGGTTACCTCGCTAGAGGATTTAAAGAACTCAATGAACTTGAGTCACCTGGTTAGAGGATTTGCAACAAGCCTATTAAAGCTACTCGGTCAAGGGATTTTCCTTGTGTTGAAATGGTTATAAGTCAACAGGTAAATATTTGATCTGATAACAACACTACTTGCTAAGGCAGATCCTTTTCAACTCCTCTCCTCTGCAATCACACTCTGCAGGTTCCACACTCTAGTTTGGCAATATCTCAACATGCGGACACAAAAAGATCATTTGCCAACACTAACAATAACAAACATCATTGACATTATAGACAACAATTAGGTCGGTAGCATAAACCCTAAACCCTAAACATTTTAGGTTTACAATTACAAGCGGTCCAATCCTGACCGTTGGATCCATTACATAGAATGAAATGATCTAAAACAAATCTCAAGTCATTATGTATTGTCTAATCTTCACTGCTTCTAGAAATTAGTAACCCATCACACGCTCTTCAAACACCGCTCAAAATATCATGCATTCCCAAGGTAGACATTCAATGCATTCGATCTTCACGTGCAAGATCCTCAAGGAAATTCTTTACATGCACATAGCTGACATGGCACCATGATCTCATCCTTATCTCTTAACTAACTCATCATAGAATATCATCAGTTGCACCGCATAAGCCAAACTGGAAACCCTAGAGTTGAATAGAGACTACCAATTGGTAGTCACACTTAGTGAACCCTGACACCGGTCCACTCCATCCCGATTGACCATAACCGCTTCCAATCTTAATAACAGTTCATACTGGTTCACCTATTGACATCAATGACAACATACATTGTCACCGCTTTATCATATGCCAATAGATGCATGCTAAGGTGTTTTTGGTCTTGTTTATCTTCTCATTTGGTCATAGTTACTTATGTTGCAAGGGGTGTTCCCTTGGTCTCCTTGTGCTATGCAACACAATGCTCGGGTTTGTGACATGGCTTAACCACCTCCTGTGGATTCTATAAGTCTAGTGGTTGTATCGGGCATTAACAAGTCGATATTTTGGTAGAATGATAACTACACTTGTAACAAGTGGTATTAGAGCTTGGTCACAGGTTCAAAATCATCACTTGCATTGTGGGGGATTGTTGCAAGGTGTGTTCCCTTGGTCTCCTTGTGTTGTGCAGTGCAGCGCTCGGGTTTGTGACATGGCTTAACCGCCTCCTATGGATTCTATAAGTCTAGTGGTTCTATTAGGCATTAACAAGCCGATCTTTTTGTGTAAAGACAACCACACATCTAACAACTTCTTTTGTGCCACATAAGTTATTGGGCTAATCTCTTGATATTTGCATGTTTCATGCCTATACATTTCATCTTGGAAAACTAGGAGAAATTTGTTTGAGCTTGGACCATGATTTTTTTTATTCATGTTTCTTTGAAATATGTATTGAGATATTTTTTGGCCTAGTTGAACCTTTACAAGTGATTTGAAACATTCTTAGCTTATGTGGTTTTTTCACAAATTGGTTTGATGCTACACGTTTTCATTTTTGAAGCTGACCTAATTGGTGTTTTGAAGGCTTCCAGAGGATTTAAATAAAAGATCATCTCAAAAATGACTACGGTGGTGGTGTGTTGTGTGAGTGTGTGAACGACTACCTAATACTTATTAGATGCACTAAGCCAAAGATGGCTACATTTAAATATACCTTGAAGTGTGTTGGAGGTAGCGATCTAAAAGTAGCTGATGCGGTCATACTATAATTATGGTCGAAGTCAATAAATTATTCATGCTAATTTGAGATTGAAGACTCCTCTATGTATTGTAATCATCGGGGAGTAGTGAAATTATTTTTGTTGTAGTCATAAGAATATGATTCAAGGAGTTGTTGTTTCCTATATTTGTGCCTTAAATTTTTTTTTTAATCATGTTTATATTATTGTGATGATTGATTTGGACAATATATGCAAGAAACTTACTCATTTCGGGTTCTCCCTTGTTATTTTTCCAAATAAATGTGTTGTCTACTATGCAATTATGATATTGTGTTTCATTGTTGCTTATTTCTTTTTGCATAAGTGTTTTATGTTTATTATAAAGGGTTTAAGTCTAATTGTCTAATAATTTACCCCACTCCTCTCAACATTTATGGCCTATTTAAAACTCAAAGATCTAGGAACCAAATCAATATGCGAGACAAAATTCACACCAAAAAATAAAAGCTATGACTTTTTGACCTTCAAGATTGAGTACTCATCTTGCTTGTGATTTGATCAGCCACAAAACTTATTTACATTGTGCACACGATCTTCTAATGAAATTAAACAATGATTGGGATGCAAATAAAAAACACAACCTATTGGCAACAATGCAACAAACTGAGAGATGAGGCTGATTCAATTTGCACCAAAACCTTTTACAACTTAAACCATAATCCAGATCTTATAATTAACAATTAAAGTATTAAACAAGACCACATCAATAACACACATAACACCAATATTTTTGACATGGAGATCTCGATTAAGGGAAAAACCATGGTGGGAACCTACCCACAATGAGATAATACCTTGCTAGGATAAAATGAAATATTACAATGGGGAATGCACATGCATTCATGCATACTACCTAGAGCTCACTACTCAAATAAGAAACCTAGAAAGGCTACAACCTTAAGGGAAGGCTCGTTGCCTTACAAGAAGTCTCACTAACTTACAAAAGAATTCAAACAACAATCCAGATTACATGATCTATAAAAATAGCATCTGCATATGTCTGGATACAGTTCTGGTTAAGCACATAGTCTGCTCTGCAACACTTCTCTTCTCTTCTTCACACTTCCAAAAGATGAAACCACTTGCTCGCACATACAACTTGATCATACACTCACTCAAATATCATAGACCTTGGCAGACATACATCTTACATGATTATTATATTTATTTATACAAGACATCAACCTCTGAAATGTAGGTCGGCCAAACCCTCATTACAAATTATAGAATAATAACCTCACACGCTAAAACAACATATGCAGACCAAAACAATGTTGGGTAAGATATAGTCTGCACCCAAATCAACACCACAAATATGCAACACCTCCAACAATTATGCCTCGATCATCCACAACATGCTATGTCACATAACACAAAGAATATCACCAAACAAAAAAATTCATTACTAACACGCACAATGATCAATGAGGACCACCAATACTCATAGAGCATGATCTTGAAATATTAATAAGCAACATGAATTGCTCCACAACAACTTGGATTTATAGAATCATTACCATCTCATCACCAGATCTCAAGAACAACATCATAATTAACTGTCAACATGAAAGATTTTCTTGTGGATATCCAAATCATGAACCAATCGAATTGAGGATACACATCCCATATATCCTTAACTAAAAATATAGCAATTATGGAGCAATGTGGAGAACAAACCAGAATACCAAATAACACGAACATTTGAATAGTAATCTCAATATTGGATCCCATAGCTCAATCAGAACATCACGTGGATCACTAAAAATTATGTTGAATCAACTAGAGATAAGTATCTCTAAACCCATTAAACAAAATCATCTCAACTACAACACACTGACCAAACCAACTCATTTAATCTGATCGCCACACTGGAATACATAGAAGAATATGTTGACATCAATGACAACACAGAATTCCAGCAAACTCTCAGCAACATCTAACAATCTTCCCCTTTGGCATTGATGGCAACATATGAATTTGAAAAACAATCAATGCAAAGAAATAAATTATCCCTCAATAATCTCCATCAAAGATCAGCAACAAAACTCGAAATTCACCAGGATTTTTCACATGCTTATCTCCCCCTTTGACATCAATGAAAAATTCTTAGGAATTAAGATTCACTCACCAAAAACACTGAACACCAACACTGACTACTCCGCTTGAGTAGCAGCCTTACTCATCAATCTGGATCACAAGATATCTCTATGAAATTCACTAGACTGATGCGAATCCATGCATCTTAGTTCTTATTAGGAGGGGAAATTACCCCTATGTTCTCTCTGAGATACTCAAAAGTATCTTTAGGCAAATGATTTGTAAAGATATCTGCAACCTATTACTTTGTAGATACAGACTCTAGTGTTGCTTCTTTCACCTTCACCTTCTTTCTCAAGAAATGAAACTTTATTGATCTATGCTTTGTTTTGGAATGCAACACCAAATTCTTTGAAATATTGATAGCACTTGAATTGTCACAGTATATAGAAATAGGATAATTATAAATAGCTCCTATATCCCTCAACATTTGCTTCATCAAAATAAATTTAATACAATTGCTAGGAGCAACAATGTATTCATATTTTACAGTAGATAAGGAAAGAGCATTCTGCTTCTTACTTGCCCAAGAGACCAACTTATTACCCAAAATGAATGCACCTCTAGTCATCAACATCATCAGCCCAATCAACATCTATAAAAGCACTCAAAGTGAAATCATCATTCTTAGAATACGACAAACCAAAATCAATTATTCTTGTAAAATATCTGAATATCCTTTTTATAGTAGCAACATGAGATTCTTTAGGACCAACTTTAAATCTAGAAACGTCACATACAACATTCATTATATTAGTTCTATTCTGAGTCAAATATAAAAAAAACACCAATCATAGATCTATATCTGGTCTGATTATCTTTCACATAATCATCATCCTTTGTCAGCTTACATCCAATCATCATAGGTGTACCAACAGGCTTATCGTCCTCAAAACAAAATTTCTTTAGTAGTTCCTTCACATACTTAGACTAAGATATGAAAATACCTTTATCCAACTGAGTAATTTGAAATCCTAGAAATAATTTCATCTCACCAATCATAGACATCTCAAATTCATTATGCATTTCTTCAACAAATTTCTTACATAGGCAATCATTTCCTCCAAAGATAATGTCATCAACAAAAACTTCAACAATCAAAATTTTACTCTAATTAATCTTGAAATAAAGATTACTCTCAGTAGTACCTTTATCAAATCCAAGCTTCATCAAATACCTCTCCAATCTAACATACCAGGCTCTAGGGGATTTCTTTAATCCATACAATGCTTTCTTTAACTAGCAAACCATGTCCTTTTCTTCTATCAATAGAAATCCATCCGGTTGCTCAATGTAGACTTCCTCCAAATCACCATTGAGAAAGGCTGATTTGACATTCATCTGATAAACCTTGAAATCTTTATAAGAAACATTGAAAATAAATAATCTAATAGCTTAAATTCTAGCTACCGGAGCAAAGGTCTCATCATAGTCAATTCCTTCCATCTGTGAATAAGCTTTACAAACAAGTCTAGCTTTATTTCAAACAACTTCACCCTATTCATTCAACTTATTTCGGAATTCCCATTTAGTTCCAATAACATTTTTATCATTAGGTCTAGGAACAAGAATCCACATATCATTTTTCCCAATTTGATTCAATTCTTCTTTCATATCTTTAATCAAATTTTCATATTTACAAGCTTCATCAACACTTTTAGGCTCAATTTTAGAAATAAAACAAATTTCTTCAACAAGTCTTCTCCTAGTCATCACACATTTATTCTTATCATGAATAATCTGATTTTTCAAATGATTCAACCTTACATACCTATGAGTTCTAGGATTTTTTGTAATTTCAGGCACTTGAACTCTTTCTTCTATATTAGCATATGCACCTTCATTCACAGGGTTTTCTAGATAAGACCGAACTTGACTTTAGGTCTGCACTTGTCTTTCTTTATTTGAACTCACATCCTAATCATTAGAATCATATCTACAAGATCTAATCCGATACATATTACCTTCATCAACCTTCACATTAGCACTTTCAAAAATCTTTCTCAATCTTTTATTATAACACCTATAGGCTTTACTTCTAGTAGAATAACCAAGAAAGATTCCTTCATCATATCTAGCATTAAATTTTCCAAGATCTTCATCTCTTTTGATATAGCATTTACTTTCAAAAATTCTAAAATATCTAATAATAGGAGCATGACCAAACCGTAGCTCATAACGAGTCTTACTGGTACCAATTTTGACATTTACTCAATTAAGAGTGTATATTGCAATACTCACAACTTCTCTCCAAAACATATGCAAAACATTTCCTTTAATCATCATAGTTCTACAAATTCTTAAATTGTTCTATTCTTCCTTTCTACAACACCATTCTGATGTGCTGTCGTAGGAGCAGATAAATGTCTCTTAACTCCATGCTCTTCACAATATGCATTAAACTCACCACAGATAATTCTCCACCTTTGTCAGACCTCAAACACTTCAACTTCAAACTAGTCTTCATCTCAACCACAGTCTTTAAAATATTGAACTTCTCCAACGCTACATATTTCTCCCTTAAAAAGGTAACCCACATGATTCTTGAATAGTCATCAATCAATGACATGAAATACCTATCACCCTGCAAGATTCTTGTTCTAGTAGGACCACACAAATCAGTATGCACAAGATCCAACTGTAGACACCCAAAATTGTCATGTCTAATTAAATAAATATTTTATTTATTTAATTATCTAAGCTTAATTTTTCTATTAATTAAATAAATCTTTATTTATTTAATTAATTCATTTATCCTCTTCTAGCCTTATTTCTCATTTAAATAAATACATTTATTTATTTAAATTATCATTTTCCTAAATTAAATAAATATTTTATTTATTTAATTATCCCACTTCTTCTATTAATTAAATAAATCTTTATTTATTTAATTAATTCATTAACCTTTTCTACCCATGACACATGTCATTCATCTCTTAATTCATACACTACCTACCCCTTTCATTATTTTATTATTTCTTTTAGCTACCCTCTAATCATAGCTGACCTCCTTTTACACCTCTCAATCTTATCCCTCCATTTCATATAGTGTCTTCTATATAAGGAGATGTTGCCTTCATTATCAAACTCTAATTATTCTATGCATCCTAATCAATAATTCTAACTACTTGATCAATTGACTACTTGGCATATGCGATCCTACTTGCAACCACATTCCGTTCTATGTTGAGCTCTTGTGCACCTAAAATTTGAGAGCAAATACATCAAACAAGATCAATGGAGATAGGAAAAATGGAGATCCAAACCCTATTGGCCATGTGATGGTATAATCTTTGTGATTTCATTTGATTTGCATTGTCTTAGGTAATCTTCATATGTTATGGTGGATCTTTGTTGTTGTTAGGCTAGGGTTTTGTGGTTGAATTCATTTAGCCTTTCAATATTGTTATTATTGTTATCCATTTTCACCATATACATTTTGGCACGCCCAGTGGGACATGGATTTTTGTTAGATCTGTGTTTTTTTTGCAGATTTTTCTAACCCTATATTGTTGTTTTGTAAAACAATTTGGAGAATAATCTTGTGCAGCTAGGGTTTTGGACACAAAATCAAGATCTTGGAGAGATTCGATCATATCTCACAAACGGCTAAGAAATTTTGCACCAAATGTGTTTTGCAGGTTGAAGAAAGTATCAGGAGCTCTCAATACAAAATTCAGAATTTTTGGATCAAATTTTCTTTTTCTATGAATTTTTTATGATTTTTCATAAAAAATTAATTTTGAGAGCAAATGAGAGAATTTTTCGGATTTTCTTACATTTTTGGAAATCACTCAGAATTATACATAGGATCCGTTCTTTGTGATTTTAATTTTGATGCAAAATATTTCCCTAAAAATTGGATCTTTACAAATTAGGGGTTTTTCTTATTTTGATCAAATCTCACAAACGGCTTCAAATTTTGACATAAAAGTTTTTGTGCAGGTCAGAAAACATATTAGAAAGATTCAGTAAAAATTTCAGATTTTTTGGATCAATTTTTTAATTTATATAAATTTTTTATGATTTTTCATAAAAAATTAATTTTGAGAGCAAATTAGCGAATTTTTCAGATTTTCTTACATTTTTGGAAATATCTCAGAATTATACATAGGATCTATTCTTTGTGATTCAAAATTTGATGCAAAATTATTCCTCAAAAATCAGATCTTTGAAAATTAGGGTTTTGCATTATTTTACTCATATCTCACAAACTGCTTGGATTTGTTGCAGAAATGTTTTTATGCAGGTTTGGAAGACCATCAGGACTCTCTAGTAAAAATTTCAGATTTTTGAAATTGATTTGCATTTTATATAAATTTTTTATGATTTTTCATAAAAAATTAATTTTTGGAGTAAATTAGCAAATTTTTTGGATTTTCTTACATTTCTAGAAATCTCTTGAAATTTTACAGGTGGTCTTTTTTTATGATGAATCAGATCTTTGAATTGGTCAACAAAACGCATTGTTGAAGGCCCTTATTTCACGAAGTCTTTTGGATCTAAAATTTACCTAACTTGTGTGCTTGCAGGAAGGGGTGATTATTTCAAACAATCCAAACTACTAATAAATCTTTGTTGCAGGTCCTTGGCAAGGGTTTTTGGATTTTTATTGTGTGCCTTGTTTTCATAGACTAGCAAACACTTCAATTGGTGCACTAAAATTGAATCATTGTCTTTTGTGTCTTGAGCAATAGGCTCTTTTTGTTTAATCTTTAGAGGGCCTGTCTTCCCGTGTGGTCATTAGGACTACTAGTGAGAAGAGAACGACCCAAGTGGTAGCAAAAGAAAAGCCATCTTCTTCCAAACCACTATAAATAATTATATTCATGGTGAAAACTATGAATAATGTGTGTTGATTAGTTCATACCGACACTATGTCTCCCCATAAACCTGTTTGATCAAATTTATTTGATCAGTTGTAGGGCGTAACCCCTACCGGCTGGGAGCCTTCTGTATTTACAGAGCTAAAAGTGCCGCATGTATGGCCACACGAGCGGATGCCCTTACTAGCACCTTTTTTGTTTTAGAAGCCCAAATCCTTCTAGTTGTTGGGGCAGGAGGTCGGACCTCTGGTAGGGGCCCACACACATACGGTTCTTAGTAGAGATACAAAGTTCACCACAGGGAGTTTTCGTGGGGACTGATGCTTGGCTGACCTGAGAAGTGAGTGCCAAGAGTGGAGCCAGTGAGGTCAAGCATCTAAGTATCCGCTCTGAATAGCGTAGCCTCGGGGGTAAAACCCCATGTGGGATCAACAACTATTGTCTTGGCCAACCATAAGAATTGTGCTTGACTTATTTTAAACATTCAAACATTCAAGACCAAACAACAAAACATTGTGTCTTTTGTGTCTTCAAGTGTATGCAAATTTTTTTTACATCAAACAACACACTTTTCTTGGAGTCATTGTCAGTCTAAGCACTTCCAAACATTGAGTCCTCATCAACATTGTGTCCTCTTGTCACGAAAAATAGTCAAACATTCAGATTTGGTCACAACCAACAACTTCACAAATTGGAAAAATTTTACAGTCCAGCAAACAAGAGCAATCAGTTTCAGAATTCTTGAGCTTCCTAGGTTGTTTCTCTAGGTTTTCATCTAGCATTCAACCTGTCTTTGGGTCTCACACAGTCCATCATTGCTTTACATCTTACATTACATTCACATTTGTCTAAACTTGAGTCAAAAGGTCACTTGCTTGTCCTCATCATACTTTGTCAACACACTACATACAACAACATTTTGCTAAGTGGTCCCTCATCAAGGTCTATCACCTTTGGGTCTCATTTGGTCTTACTTAGAGTCAAGGTCAACTTACCTCATCAAGAGAAACTATCCTCTCTTTGGAAGTCACACCTACTCTACTACATACATACTTGGTCTTACACTTTGGACATTGCAAGTACACCTCAGATTCATTTACATTCCATCCAACTCTTGGTCTTCCATACTTTTTCCATTTTTCATCTAGCCTCACACATCTCGGTCAATACCTAGTTCATGGTTGAAACCCATCTTCAAAAATCTAGGAGAGAAACTAAAGAGGCTCAAGAGTCTGCAAACATGAGTTCTTATGAGTATGATAATGATATCTTTTTCAATTCCGATCATACTACATTACTTGACATGGATGCCTATAGAAACATTCCAAATGTTGAGAACATGGACACTACAAACAACAATGCTACACATAATGACAATATGAACAAATTTTCTATACATTCAGCTGATGTGGAAGAATCCATTATGAATCCCCATTTCAATCGATTGGTTGAGGAAATAATGAGGAGGGATAGACAATACTTCTTACAAATGATGGCACAAAGTGGAGCAAAGATACCTCATGATTTTGACATGTCTCAAATAAAGGAAAATCGACCTTTGCAACAACCTCACTCCAACATGGATCAAAGGAGACCTAATAGTGGAGGCAATAGAGGACCACATATGGTACCTGAATCACCATCATCTTTGTTTCAAAAACCAAAGGTCCCATACAGACATGGTCAAGCATATGATACTCACCTTCGCAGACCATTATGGAAGTCTTATGGAGAGAAATATGCTCAATCACATACCAATGCTAAGGATCAACCATCAAAGCAATTGGATATTCAAAGGCATGCTCAAAATTTGGACACAAGGAAACCCCATGTCAAATTTGGGGGCAACACATTATAACATGAGATGCCTGTAGAATATGGTATACATGCACAAAATAGATATGGTGTTCCTCAACATGAATCTATACCAAGTGGTCCATATATGCAGCATCACTATAGACCTCCTCCATATGAACATGTGTATGATCAATATCATCCATATATGCAACATGCTCCTCCTCCAATTGGTGCCTCAAGCATAGGGTATGGTCCAAGACATCGATCTCCACCTAAGAACAATTTGGAACAACAAATCAGGGACTTACAAAAGAAAATGGAGGACATAAATACACCAAAGCCAACACACACAATGAGAGACATATGTCCTTATCCATTTGACAAGAGCATTCCAATGCCTCCATTTCCCACACACTTTGTGACACCTAAGTTTGATAAGTATAGAGGAAAAGGAGATCTTAAGGCACACATAAGATAGTTTTTCACAGCTTGCATTGAGGTAGCAGCAGAAGAGACATATTTGATGAGATTATTCCCACAGAGCCTAGGCGATCAAACTATGGAATGGTTCTCCCAACTTCCACCTGGAATTAAGTCATGGGGTGACTTAGCAGAGGCATTTATTCAACATTTCTCCTACAATATAGAGATAGACATATCAGTCACTACTTTGTGCAACACCAAGCAAAAAGAGGGAGAATCTTTTGCGTCATTCTTACAAAGATGGAGAAATCTAGCTAGCAGATGCTCTTGTGAAATTCCACAAAAACAAATGGTAGAAATGTTCACCCAAAATGTTAACAAAGAGATTGGTTATGACTTAAGGAAAGCTTGTTTGTCTACCTTCAAGGACGTTATTGAAAAAGGCTTAGCGACAGAAAAGGTCCTAATTGAACAAGGAGTCATTAAGATATTCAAGGAAAACAAAGATGACTTTAAGGGAAAAGACAAGTCGAGATTTTGGAACAAAAACAAGAACACAGTCAATGATGGTGTTGTGGATGCCAACACAGTGGGACCCAAATTCATCTTTTCGGGATCAAGTTCCACAAACAATCAAGTGAGTACTCAAACAACTTCCAGATCATGAAGGAAGTAAACTCCCTTGGGAGAACCACTTGAGTCAGTTTTCAAAAAGCTAGTGGCAAACAAGGTAATCACAGTTCCAGATTTTCCTCCATATGAACCAAAGGTCAAAACAAATTGGTGGAATGATGATGAGTATTGTGAATTTCATAAGAACAAGGGTCATAAAACAGGAAATTGTAATCGACTAAGGAACATCATACAAGATCTCATTGATAGGGGTGACATTGAAATTGAGGGAGACTCATCCAATCAAGAACATGAGATGTTTAAGTAACCATTCCCAAAGCATGACAAGGGAAAAGCTGCAGCCATAGATGACCAGACCAACTATACCAGAGCATCTTATAACTATGATTCAACTATCAATCACATCTCGATGGATAATTATGTCTCTACCATTATCATCAAGGACAAAACCCCTGAGAATTCTACCCAAAGACCCAAGATTGTCCTAAAAGGCATTGGATCTTCTTCCGAACCTACCTCTGAATGTGATGTTACAACTCGTCGAGGTAACTTCACTTTGCAAGGTGCTCCAGCTAAAAACACCGCTTCCTCATCAACCAAGCCTGAGTATGATCTTGTAGAACAGTTAGGGAAGACACCTGTGCTTATTTCAATCCTTGAGTTCTTACGTATATCCCCTGCACATAAAACTATTCTTGACAAAATCTTGAGAGACACTGTCATTCCTACTGATTTGAACATGGACCAGTTTCAAGCCATGGTGGGCTACCTTTCCATTCCACACTCCCTTACATTCACAGAAGCCGATGACGCCTCCGTAAGTCAACCACATAATGCACCACTACACATTGAAGCCTTCATATACAAACACCGCATAAAACGAGTCCTGATAGATGGAGGAGTAGGTCTAAATATTTGTACATTGAGCACTATTAAACAATTGGGATATTCTGATAAAGCTGTGAATGCTACAAACAAAATTACCATCAAGGCATATGATGGCGAAGAGCGTTCATCCAAAGGCACAGTCACCTTACCTCTCAGAGTTGGGCCAGTTACAAAAGATGTGGTTTGTCAAGTCCTTGACCTTGATCTCACATACAACATACTCTTGGGATGCCCATGGATTCATGAAATGAGCGCAGTCCCATCTACATATCATCGATGCATCAAGTTTCCACACAATGGAGTTGAAGTGACCGTCAAAGCAGATCCAAATCCATTCATATATTGCAACAATCTACGACCTAGATCAGAAATAACAATCCCAGTCAATCGAGAAGCTATTCCTTCTTCAGCATATGTGGATCTAGAATCCTTGAAATCTTCTACATCAACACAAGCAGAGATCAAAGAAAAATTCAAGTTTAAAGACCTGGGATGTGGTGAGTATATCTTTCATGTTGATCAACTCCCATTATTTCCTAAGGTATTCAATCAACAGGAACAATCTATAAACAATTTGCAAGGAATTGGGTATGAAGCACCTAGTGTTGTGGCTACTAAGTCCGAATGCAAATCTCCTCTAGTGGTGCAAACAACTCTTGATATCAATAGTCCTAAGAGTGGTTCCAACAAAGAATCTATTGAATGTATCGCCAACCCTCTTGAGAACTCACATAGCCTTACCATTTCATCAACTCATTCTATTTCCACTCCTCTCCCAGACTTGGATCAACAAGAATCACAAAAGCCCTCACTCATTGGGGATCAAAAATCAAGCTTTGAAAAGAAAAATCTAAAAGTCAAAAATAAAGAAAAGTCCTCCAGTCCAAATCAAAATCAAAAGCTATTGGACTCTACAAAAATCAAAGTCAAGGATAAAAATCCTATGAAGCAAAAAGAGCAAGAGTTGATCTCCCCTAATATCAAAATAACTGGGGGAAAAAGTTCTAAAATCTCAAGTCAAAAAGCATACTTGTTGATCCTAAGTCTCCATCATGCTATCCTACTTTCACTTCTTTTCGCAATCATAAGCCTTCATCACTCATCCACTTGTTCCACACATCCATCTCCTTTTGGCGATACATCATGGACCTTTAATGGAGCTTCCTTGAGGGAGTTTGTTATCAAGGATGCCCAAACTTCTTTAGGTGACATGCATACGGACCTGTGTAGTCCACACACTAGTAATTCTATCTAAATTCCTTCATCAAGGAAGACAGACACTCAAGCTACACATCATTCAGTCAAGGAACAATGCAGCTACAATGACAAAGTCAAGCCTCCCACATTTGAGGTAGGTGACTTAGTTCTCAAAGAAAATCCTAAAAATCAACAAGACAGAGAGAAGAAGGGCAAGTTCAAACCAAACTAGCTTGGTCCTTACATTATTACAGCATCATATGGATCTGGTGCATATCAGCTCTCAACTACAAAAGGTGAACCTTTGGAGGATCCTATCAATAGCATGCACCTTCGCAGGTTTTACACATAGCTCTTCAGAGTATCCTAATTCAAAAAATACAAAAAAATCAAAAATTTCAAAAATACAAAAAAAATTCTAAAACAAAAAAAATCGTTACTTGGTGAAAACCTGGCAAACAGGCGCCTTGTGACACAAAAAAACATTGAAAAATCAAAAAAAGTAAAGAGAAATAATTTCATCCAATGGTGAAAACCACTTTGGTGGTGCCCTGGGCAAGTACCATGGTGAAAACTGGGTCACCAGCACCATGCGTAGAGACATTGCTCCTCCCTCCTTCAGGATTCTCTTTCATCACTTCACTTTGCACCCACTCACGACCAATTCGTTCATAATAAACTTACCCATTCCCATCATGGCTTGTTATTGATCTACCCAAGATTGGTTAGCCATTCATAATAAACCTCCCTTTTCACCTCCCTTTCCATCCATAATAAATCAGATTTTATCTGTGGCTAAGGCAAATCCTACGTCTAGTGATGGGTGTGGAACTGAGAACATCACATGTTTCGAGGAGTATAGTTTCTTTCAGCTTCCTTTAGTCTATCTGCGCACAATCCGCAATAAAGCAACATTTGCATCGCAGATCCACAATAAAGTTTCATCTTCTCTGCAATAAAGTATTAGTTTCATGGATTCAGTCAGTTTCAGATGAGACACAACAGCAACAATGGGCTTCAACAAATCAAATCTTTCAACAGACTCAGACAACATTATGGTTCAGTGCTATCTATCCTTTCTATGAAAGTAAACATTGTGACCATAATCAAATATGACCTATACAAGTGACAAGAGACACTAAAACTTGAGGACTACAGTGGATGTTGGTGTCAAGTCTTGATTTTCTTTTGATTTTATCTTTTGGTGACATGTCTTTTAGCTTTTTCAGGATGTCTCTGACTAGAGATTCTATCTTCAGGATGTCTTTGACTAGAAAGGCGAGGATGGGGTATCGTCACCTATTTATATTTGCTGTTTGTGGATTGTCTCTTAGTAATGCTATGACTTGTCCAAGGATATGAAGACACTATGAGTCTAGTATGAACTGGGGCATTCCTTGTTTGTGATTGTCTTATCTCCATGCAAACAGGTACAATGACTTTCTGGGTCGAACATATGCCTTGATTGTCATAACCTATTTTGCCATAATAAAGCTCAATGATGATAATGCACAAGAAGCTCTTTCACTTTCATATCTTCTGTCTTCCATCCCCCTTTCTTGATTGACTTCCATCATCCTTCTCGAGTCTACGTAGCCTGCTATCACATGACTAAGTATAATGACACACCAAAAACATTTGCATTTCATGTAGTTTCACCTACATTACCACATATAAGCATTTCATACATACATATAGATATCACAACTGCATCACATCCTGCACACAACACATATTAGCACATTTTATATTCTCATCATGTAAATAGTTATTTGCATTATCATATTCATCTGCATTACATACATTCACATTTGCATCATGCATACACATATAAAACATAAAAGAAAAAAATATTGTATTGCATCATATACATATTTGCATCCATATCATAAGCATCACATAAGAACATCTCATCACATAGGTACACATGCATATAGCTGCCGCAAAAATGAATCATCTCATATATATATATATATATATATAAAGTGTCATGATACAATGATGTCAAAATCATATGGCTACAATCACCCACAGGTGTCTACATCATCATACAAAATGGTACAAAATTGATACATAGGGAGCCCTCTACGGCTACGATGAACTCCATCCCTCAGAGCCGCTTGGCCTTGATGGAGTCTAAGCCCTAGAAGGACCTACCCCAAGATCATCTCTCCTAGCCCCTATGTCCTGTGCAGCCACCCCTCGTGTCACCCTATCCGGACATAGGAACCCATTGATAACTCCTGCCAACATTGTTGGTAGTGCTAATCCTGTCCATGTCATGGTATCCCATGCAACATCTCCCACCCTCATCTCTAGTCTCGGATCCTAGAACACTTGTTTAAGGGCATCCCTGTCTCCATCTCGATCATACGGAATTAGCTCCCCATCAATCGGTATCCGCAGAATCCTATATACATCCTCTAGGGTGACTGTCATCTCCCCCATCAGCAAATGAAAAGTGAAAGTTTTAGAGTGCCACCTCTCTGCCAGTGCAGTCAACAATCCCATGTTCGCTGAAAACTCAGGCACATACAGAATATGTCTCAATCCCATAGCCTCAATCGCAGCTTGGTCCTCGACTGTCAACTCAGATCACAACCTCTGAGTCGATGGGAATCTCTCCCGTGACTCTAGCATAGGCAAATACTCTTGCAGTCACACAAATCAATCATCTCAGTCCTAGTGACACTCACTGTTCATCACAAAGTGTTGCTTCTATCCTAGTGGTACTCCTTGTTCATCACAAAGTACTACGTGTTTTGAACTCACTGTTTATCACAAAGTGCTGCTCACATTTGCACTCACTGTTCATCACAAAGTGCTGCTCATATTTTAGTACTCCCTATTCATCACAAAGTTCTATATGTTGGTACTCACTGTTCATCACAAAGTGCCTCGATCTATCTTATCCTAGGGCCTATGCTTGATTGAATCCTCTTGAGTAGTTTCCTAATTGGCAACGTATGTTCTATCACAAAATTGTCAATCTTAGCCCTATTTGTTATCCTAGTCTTCCCTAGAGGACTTGCTTGAGTGTATCCTCTTAGCAGCTTATCCAATCGATAGCGTATGTTCATCACAGAACTGCCGATTTGACCTAGAAGGCACAAATTCACATTTTTGGACACAAATGTGCTTTCATGACATAAACGCTCTTTTAGACCACATAAACGTGCCTGGCACCAATGCAGATGCGCCTACATGTTTTTGACCATTTTTGGACCCTAACCTAGAGCGCATTTATTACCCTATCTAGCATGCATTAATGACAACAATAAATGCTACAAAGTACGAGGAGGTTTTGTGGTACTCACCGGCTCTCCTGCCTTTGCTGGCCTCTGGAATCGGCGAGCACGGTCGAATCTGTGAACAAAAGCCATCATTGCTGACTGCTGCTGCTCTTTTCTCTCTCGGCACTCTAATCTTGTGGATGTGTAGATGACAATGAGGATGTATTTTCCCCTGTGGTCTATCTTATAGACTACCCTAGCCCTAGCCCTCAGCTCCCGAGTTAGTCTTCATTATCCCGTGACTTTGTCACTTTATTTGGTCAGTCCATTCTAGCCTTTCTTTCTTATCGAGAGATTGTCTATGGTTTTTTCACACATTTCCATCCAATCTCTCGAGGGGGCATATCATTCCCATCTTGGGGCAACTCTGTATCAGTTCATCTTATCTTCTTTGAAACAACGCGACAAGTCGCATTGTCTCAAAGAGGGGCAAAATGTAGACACCCAAAATTGTCAGGTCTAATTAAATAAATATTTTATTTATTTAATTATCTAAGCTTAATTCTTCTATTAAATAAATAAATCTTTATTTATTTAATTAATTCATTTATCCTCTTCTAGCCTTATTTCTCATTTAAATAAACACATTTATTTATTTAAATTATCATTTTCCTAAATTAAATAAATATTTTATTTATTTAATTATCCCATTTCTATTAATTAAATAAATCTTTATTTATTTAATTAATTCATTAACCTTTTCTACCCATGACACATGTCATTCATCTCTTAATTCATACACTACCTATCCCTTTCATTATTTTATTATTTCTTTTAGCTACCCTCTAATCATAGCCGACCTCCTTTTACACCTCTCAATCTTATCCCTCCATTTCATATAGTGTCTTCTATATAAGGAGATGCTTCCTTCATTATCAAACCCTAATCATTCTATGCATCCTAATCAATCATTCTAACTACTTGATCAATTGACTACTTGGCATATGCGATCCTACTTGCAACCACATTCCGTTCTTTGTTGAGCTCTTGTGCACATAAAATCTAAGAGCAAATACATCAAACAAGATCAATGGAGATAGGAAGAATGGAGATCCAAACCCTATTGGACATGTGATGGTATAATCTTTGTGATTTCATTTGATTTGCATTGTCTTAGGTAATCTTCATATGTTATGGTGGATCTTTGTTGTTGTTAGGCTAGGGTTTTGTGGTTGAATTCATTTAGCCTTTCAATATTGTTATTATTGTTATCCATTTTCACCATATACACCAACAATTTATTTGAATTAATACTACTTTCTCCTATAAGTAACTCCTGTCTGCTTTCCTAATTGACATTCCTTACATACAAGATTAGAGGGCTTTATCAACTTCAATAGATCTCTTATTGCTCTAGTAGAACTTATCTTAACCATGCAATCAAAATTTACATGAAACATCCTTTTATTCCACAACCAGTTTGATGCAATCAATGTAGGGAGATCCAATGAAGGACATCCCATCCTTGTAGCCTAACCCAAACACCATGCAAGATATATCAGTAACTGGTAACACAATGCCATAAATAGAAAAAAGAACAATCGGTAACAACACAGAATACATAACCGGTAAACAATATGAATAAATCTTGTAACCATTTGAAGAATTCCATATGACACATGTTGGATCATAGTCCAGGGTACAAATAATACTTACAACACAAACATAAGATCTGCAAATCATCCACATATCAAATTGGCCTTTGGAAACAATTTGTTGGTTTGACCCTAATTTGGACCTCAACCCTTCCGGCTTCAGTCCACTAGACCAAAATCTCACCGGTTCTACATCTTCGCTTGATCTCTAAACTTTGTATTCTATCTTCTATCCATTGTCCTCTCAAATGATTCACAAAATTCTATTTATATCATCCACAAATAATAATAAGTTAATCAAGTTGGCCTAAAGACCAACTAGTTCATGAAATGTGTAAATAATAACAAGTCAACTCAAATCACTAAGAACAACTTCCAATGCACAAAACATGATGCAGTCTTCCATGAACATAAGAAAAGACACAAGAAACATAAACAAATGATCCGCAAGTCACGAGAATCAACCACAACCTGATCCAACTTCGCTCAACATACTGCAAGACTAACCGGTAAGAACATATCAACCGGGTGAATACCAGAATCGACAACTCACCAGAATCAAATCCAAATACCATGAAACTTGAACATGATAAATACCATGAACTCAAGGGAATAAATCCAAATCGACAATGCTAAACTCTCAAACATGAAAAAATGACACAATCTCCAAGAAATTCCACTACAAACTGCTCAACCGGTAAGAACTACATCGGTGCTGCTGCATTAGACTCTCGGGGTTAATTGAAAAGTGAGTCCCATCACTTGATCTGGTTTAGAAATTTGTCAGTAGGTTCTTGCAATTGCCTTAGGGGTTTGAGGATCTGACTACAGCTTCTAGTTGCCTCTCCTTGGTGATCTACCAATCCACTCTGCAACCTACCTCAATTAGAAATCTATTCAAGTCTCCACCCACTAAATGCCTCAAGCTCAAGCTCTAGGATCGATGATCTACCTGTAAACCTTGCTCTGCCTCACGTTCGACGATCTGAACAAGTCCACAAGTTGGATCAACTTCCTCTCCAACCAACCAGTGTATAACCGAGTCCTCCTCCAACAACAGGTTCACAAACTAGATTTGATACCATTTGATGTAGTCAAGGTTGGGAGATCCAGTGAAGGAATGCCATCATTGTAGCATAACACAAATACTATGCAATATATACTGGTAACTAGTAACACAATGCCAGAAATAGCAGAAAGAACAACTGGTAACAACACAAAATACATAACTGGTAAACAGTATGAACTACATATTACACATACTGGATTGTAGTCCAGGATACAAACAAATCTTATAACACAAACATAATATCTGTAGACCATCCATATATCAAATCGGCCTTTGGAAACAATCGGTTGGTTCAACCCTAATCCACACCCCACCCCTTCCAGCTTCAGTCCACCGGATCAGAATCTCGACGGTCCTACATCTTCGCTCGATCTCTAAACTTTGTATTCTATCTTCTATCCTCTATCCTCTCAAATAATTCACAAACTTTTATTTATACTATCCGTAAATAATAATAACTTGACCAAGTCGGCCTAAAGACCAACCGGTTCATGAAACGTGTATACAATAACAAGTCGATTCAAATCACTAAGAACAACTTCCAATGCACAAAATATCACACAATCTTTTAGGAACATCGAAAAAGACACAAGAAACATAAACCAATGATCTGCAAGTCATGGGAATCAATCGCAACCCAATCCAACTTCGCTCAACACACTGTAAGACTAACCAGTAAGAACATATCAACTGGGCCAATACTGGAATTGATAACTCACTAGAATCAAATTCAAATACCATAAAAATCGAGCATGACAAAGACCACAAACTTAAGGGAATAAATCCAAATCCACAACACTAAACTCTCAAACATGAAGAAATGCCACGATCTCCAAGCAATTCCACTGCAAACTACTCAATCGGTAAGAACTACACTGGTGCTCCTACGTCAAGTTTTCATCAATCTGAGCAATTAAACAACTTTTATCACAAGCATTAAAGTGAAATATATTACCTTTAGTATGAGTTCTTGATGCAATCTTAGTTTTAGATCTACTCAAGATCTCATATTTGCCATTCTTGAATTGCAAGTTGTATCCCTTATCAACCATTTGACCAACACTCAAAAGATTATGCTTTAATCCTTCAAAATACAACACATCATCAATATTGTGTTTACCATCAAGAGAAATAAAACCTCTACCATAAATTTTACAAGCTTTGTTATCACCAAATCTTACTAAACCACCATCATACTTTTCAAATCTCATAAATTTACTCTTATCACCTGCCATATTATGAGAGAAACCACTATCAATTACCCATTCATCTTTCACTTCCACTTTAGCAACTAAAGCTTTCTTCTTATTAATGTGGCTTGTAGAATCTATAGTTATAGGACCATCTTCCTAGATAGCAATGAGCATAAATTCCTCTCCTAAATTTCCTTTATCTGAGTCATCATTTGTCACACCTTCATTAGCAGCATAATAACACTTATTCTGATATTTAGGTTTATATGGTTTAAATTGCTTCTTAGGATTTCTATCTCTTTTTGGACACCTTGATGCAAAATGTCCTATCTTCTTACATGAAAATCATTTAAGAGGTATCTTACCTTCATACTTACCGACACCTTTAGGCAATCTTCTAGCAATGAGTGCTTCAACCTCCTCAAGGTCTCTTTCTTCATCTTCCATCTCTTTCTCATATCTAGATACCCTTGTAAAACTTTCTCTCGGATCATATCTCTGCTTCCCAGATACAATAGCTTTGAATGCAGATTCAGTCTTAGGAAGAGGATCACCAAGCTCACTCAACTCAAAAGAAACAATTTTACCAACTAACATATCTCTTGTTACATTTGTCACAGGTCAGATCTCATCTATAGCACTATGCTTATGTTTATAAGTAGGAGGCAAGGACCTCAATACTTTCGTAACAATCCCAGATTCTTCAAGGACTCCACCAGCACATCTGATTTTGCACATAAGCTCATTCACTTTCTGCATTAAAGAGGTAATATTATCATCTTCACCCATCTTCAGGTTCTCATACTTTCCTTTCAGGCTCTGCAACTTAGCAACTTTCACATGACTATCACCTTCATGCAAGGTCTCCAACTTTATCCAAATCTCATGAGCAATTTCAAGATGCATCACATTAGTCATCTCAAAATCTAACACGACACTCAACAATGATTCCTTGGCTCTAATATTGTATTCTGCTTCCTTTAGCTCATCCAGAGCAGAAAGATCATTTTGGGGAATATTGTATACATTCTTAGTGATCTTCCAGTACTATTCTCCAATGCATCTCAAATAAACTTGCATTCAGCTCTTTCAGAGAGTGTAGTTTGTTCCATCAAATCTCATACTATATTTCTTGAAAGCAAAGGTTCCCATCCCAGATCTTCCTCAAGAGATCAAGCTTCTTTCGTAGGATCTAGCTCTGATACCAATTGTTGGCAACAATGCAACAAAATGAGGGGGGGGGTGTGAATTAGTTTGCATCAAAAATGTCTACAAATTAAACCATAATTTAGATCTGATAATTAAAAATTAAAGTATTAAACAACACCACATCAATTACACACATAACACCAAGATTTTTGACATAGAAAACCCGATTAAAGAAAAAAACACCATGGGAACCTACCCACAATGAGATAATACCCTGTTAGGAGTAAATGAAATATTACAATGGGGAATGCACATGCATTCAAGCACACTGGCTAGAGCTCAATATTTAAACAAGGAACCTAATATGACTACAACCTTAAGGGAAGGCTCATTTCCTTACAATAAGTCTCACTGACTTACAAAAGCATTCAGACAATAATTCAGATTACATGAACTATGAAAATAGCATCTGCATATGCTTGGATACAGTTTTGGTTAAGCACACAGTTTTCTCTACAACACTTCTCTTCTCTTCTTCACACTTATGAAAGATGAAATCACTTGCTCGTGCATACAATTTGATCATACACTTACTCAAAGATCACATACCTTGGCAGACATACATCTTACATGATTATTATATTTATACAAGACATCGATCTCTGAAACATATTTTGGCCAAACCCTCAAAACAAGTTATAAAGTAATAACCTCACACGCTGCAACAATATATGCAGACAAAAACAATATCGACTAAGAAATAGTTTGGACCTAAATCAACACAGAAAATATGCAACACCTCCAACAATTACGTCATGATCATCCACAACATGCTACAACTCCATAAATATTGCATAACACAAAGAATATCACTAGACCAAGAAAATATTTAATAACATGCCCAATGATCAATGTAGACCATCAATACTCATAGAACATGATCTAGAAATATTTACAAGCAATGTGAATTTCACTACAAAAAGCGCAACAACTTGTATTACCATAATCATTACCATCTCATCACCAGAGCTCAGGAATAACATCATAACTGAATGTCAACATCAAAGATTTTCTTGTGGATATTGAAATCATGAACCACTCGAACCGAGGATACACATCAACATCTAGAACACATCCCATACATCCACAACTAAAGATATAGCAATTTCAAAGCAATTCAAGGCACAAACTAGAATATTGAATAACATGAATAATTGAATAGAAATCTCAATAATGGATCTCATAACTCAATTAGAACATCATGCAGACCACTAAAAATTCTGCTGAATCAACTATAGATAAGTATCTCTTAACCCATTAAACTACATCAAATCAACTACAACACACTGACCAAACCAACTCGTTTAATGTGACTACAACAATTGAATACATAGAAGAATATGTTGACATCAAAGATAACACATCATTCCAGAAAAATCTCAACAACATCCAACACAACCCGCATTATACACATCAAACATTTAATTATCAGATATAATGCAATGACAAACATTCAAGAAATGAACCTAGATCTAATATGTATGTGTTACAATGTTCAATACTTTCACATTTGACCTAGCACAATATTATTACATCTTAAAGTCACCCACAAGAATAAACATATACCAAATATGTGATAGGCTAGGTCGAAAAGTGCACAAATTTGTATAGAGAAAAGAACATGATATGTGTTATCCAATGTAGACTTACTTGATCCCAATGGTGATCCACATGCTATCTCTAGTGAGCGTTGCATTATAAATCTTTAGTGCATCAAACCAAAACATCAACCTAATTGGCTAGCTAGTATAGTGACTATTCTATACTACTAACTTTGATTTTGTTGAAGCTACAAATCATGGGGGGAAGTACATTATAAAGAAGCAAGAGATCAGATAATCTATAACACGAATTATGCTTATCAAGAAAATCATCTGCCTCCCAATCTTCCTGGATATTCTTTTGGGAAGGTGGACAAGATGTAAGAAGAGAAACTTCAAACATGGTAGATGGAGCTACTGCAAGTTCCAAACAAGGACCATGCTCAAATGATGAGTCACTTTGTTTGTCACGACAAGCTAGGATTAATGCTTTTGAAAATTGACTAGATAAATTATTGTTAACATCAACAAGCTTATACATATCACTAGAAACATTATCATCAACATTGTTAGCATGAACATCATTTTCATCCATTTTTTAATCAAGATTAATAAAAATAGGATCTCTAATGCAAATAGAACATGAACCATCATATTTATTAATAATTTTTAATCTTGGTGATTTAGGTTGAACTTCCTTCCTAGAGTTAGAAGAAGGCTAGACAAATGGGATCAAGTCAACATTTGGTGTATTTGGGGAGGAAATAGGTTGAGAAGCAAGCTCACGAGCCTTAACATAATATCTTCATCGATATTCTCTCACACAATGGTTTCTTTTAGATTTAGCCGAAGGTTGTGAAGGTTTAGGATCAATGGACATAGGCTTCTTCTCTCCCTTGAAATTAGGAGGAATGGGAGAAGGTCTACTAGGTTGAAAAATAGGAAGTGCTTCCCTTTGTAAGATGTAGGAGCTAGGACTAAAACATTAATAGGAGAAATAGAAGGTGTAGGAAGGATACCAAGTCAAAGATCATCTCATTATTGCACTCCTAATAAGATTGAAAGAGAGCATCACTTTGATGCTTAAGAGGCTCAAACTCTTTAGGCAAAAATTAATAGAGGGTGACATCTCCACGCCTCATCATGGGTTCATACATGCTATGATTGATTGTTGTGATTTTTTTATTACAAGGGAATTTTAGATATTTATGAACTGTAGAAGGGATCTCTTTTATGGAAGAGAGCCAAGGATGTCCCAACTTCACATGAAATTGATCCGATGTAGGAATGTTAGAAAAAATGACATCTAAGCACTTAGTATGAAGCTCAACGGGAAGAGTAAAAGAACCAATAGTAGGACAAGAAAAAGAATCGTAAACCTTGACCACTATATTAAATTTATCATATATTACTTGATGAAATTTTAAAGTATACATATATTCTTCAATTATCACATTCACAATACACGTTGGATTAATTAACACCCTTCAGGAGAGCTTGTCTTTGATTTTTGCAATGATATATAGTGCACCATTAGGTGCATCAATAGTCTTACTAGAATTAAAGGTAATGAATAGGTCCTTAGGAGGTATAGGTTTGTCAACAGGATTCACCAAATTATTAGACTCAACATCGAGGTCATTGGGAGAAAACTTAAGAGGCTTAGAATCAACCACATTAGTATAATGTGAAGCCAAAGGATTAGTAAGGATTTGGAGGTTTTGATTAGGAGATACAGATTTGTTTCCTTTTTCATTCACACCAACTACGGATATGGTATTGTTATCAATAAAGTCTTGAATTCTACTCCTTAAGGTATAATACTTCTCAATATCATGATTGGGTTCACAATGAATTTAGAAAAAAGATTTAAGATCATGATAAGGTGGCAAAGGTTTGGATGTATCAATTGGTTTGATGGGAAGAATTTTCAACACATTTTTATCTATCAATTGTGTCATTATGCTATGCAAAGACTCAAAAAGAGGAGTAAATTATTTTCTAAAGTACTTGGAAAGAGTGGCCACACCTGATGTCATGGCTACTACTTGAATATTGATGTTGTCATTGATCTTGATATATCCCTTGTTTGGTTTAAACTTCATAAAATATTGTTCAACACTCTCATTCTTATCAATCAGAGCCATTGAAGGATATGATTCAAATTGACTCACTTGATGCTAATAATTATGAAGCACTATGCACAATTGTGTAAAGGAAGTAAACTCATAAAAGAGAAGATTATCCCTAATGTCTTTTTGTAAATTAGCTTTAAAAATTCTTTGAACATCTTGATGAGGCATAGAATAAGAAATTGGAGAATACAAATGTTTATATTTACCAATAAAATCAGTCACTTTTTCTTTAACACCTTGCTTACAATAAATGAAATAAGTCAAGGTAATATTAGGACCAATATTATTCTGAAATTATTGAATGAAAGAATTAGCTAATTGTTGAAATGATGTGATATAATAAGGAGGCAAAGAACAATACCATTACAAATAGTTGTCCCTAAAGGTTCAAGTAAACAATTTAGTCATAATTCTTTGATCATGAGCAAAGTCACTACACAAAGTTTGAAATATTTTCACATGAGTCTAGGGATCACTTTTTCCATTGTAAAGCTCCAATTGAGGGACTTCTATATGTTTAGGAGGGAAAACATGGATAATGTCATCGGATAATGGGCTTGTTACATCAAATGTGGGCATATTAAACTTGGATTGGGTAATGGAAGCTAATTGTTGTTGTAGGGATGAACTAGTTTGGGCTAAGTTATTGATGGTTGCTTTGGTGGATGGATTGAAATTGGACATATTAGATTGTGACATTGTTGTATGTAGGTAGAGGTTGAGAGTAAGGAAGTGGGAGACTATTATATGTTAATATGAGAGATGATTGGGTCACAAATGGAAGACTCATAGAAGGAGGTATAAAATAATTTTGATTAACAAGGTTTCTTCCTTGACTAACATGTGTAGGATTAACATTTTGTATGGAAGTAGTCATGATAGAAGATTTGAATGTAGGTTCTCTAGGCAAGGATGTAGGCATAGGAAAAGAATGATTGAGTTGACTAGTAATTTCAGTGTAACCAGAGACTTTGGCATAAATTTTGATATGTATGATATGCTAGATATTGCTATTGCTAGGATATGTTGTTGTCATTGATGTCAAGATAGTCTTCTCTTGTAGAGAGTTATTTAGTATTTTGGTGATTGCATTGAGTTGATCTAGTTGGTTTATCTTTTTTGGATGTTGTAATACTTCATTCCTTATTGGTTTTAGTGATCCAAAAAATTTCTTGATCATATTATTTGATCTGGTTTGGAGTTTAGTCTTTTTGTTCAATGATTGACAAAGTGCAGTATTTGATCTGGTGGCCTCCAATATGATTATATCTTTGGCTGCGGTTTTGGGAGAATGTTATGGATGTTCATGTGTATCTTTATTTCAGATGGTTCATGATTTGGTGCTCTACAAGTTTTCTTTCTAGTCTGAATTGCTATTGATTGGTGTTCCAAAGAGTTAGTGTGTTGATCAATGAATATTTGAATAAGTGGTGTTGGTGTTTCCTGATCATGTCCTATTTGTTTTGGTGGTGTGCATTGATCCTCATGCACATTCTTGGTGATTTTGTTGATCCGGTGATATCTTTGTGCTATGCGGTATTCTTGGTGGTGTAGCATGCTGCGATTGATCTTGGCGAGATTTTCAATAGTGATGCGTGTTCAAAGATATGAATTAGGTCCATGTTATGTTATGTATATAATTGTATTGGTTCAATGGTTCATACATTTATCGTGTGACATATTTTTATAATTGAGGGTTGAGGCTTGGTCGACCTTGTCGTCAAGGTTGATGAATTGTATAAATAGGTGTTATATTCATGTAATTTGGGTATGGGGGTTGTGTCTATATTATGAGAGAGTTGTGTACATGTGCATAAGAGAATTTATCTTTTGGTATGGAGTATTAAGCAGAGATTATTGCAGGGCAGACAAATGTGCTTAACTGAAACTGTCCTCAAGCATTAGTAGATGCTATTTTTGGAGTTCATGTAATGCAAATTGTAGTATGATTATTATTGTAGGGTAGTGAACCTTCCCTGAGGGTTGGAGATGTTTGGGTCATTATATTTTGAGAAGGGAGATCTAGGCAGTGTTCCTGAATGCATGTGCATTCCCTATTGTAACATTTACACATACTACTATAGAGTATCATGTTATTCTGGGTAGGTTCCCAGTGTAGTTTTTCCCTTAATTGAGTTTTCCACGTCAAAATCTTGGTAAGATATGTGTTTCTGTCATTTTCTTTATCTTTATTCTTTTTGTAGTTGATTGGAATTTGAGATTGTGCTTAATTAGTTTAATCCAGTGAAAACTAATTTATCCCCCCTCTCAGTTTTCCTTCATTATTGCTGCCAACAATTGGTATCAGAGCTAGATCCTTCGGAAGAAGCTTGACCTCTTGAGGAGATGTGTGATGCCAACCTATGTGTTCAAGAAGGAGAGTCTAAGATTTGATGAAAATAATTTTACTTTTTAGAAGGACTAGATGGAAATTCATTTGAAATGTCTTGGAGATGAGTATTGGAAGATCACAAAGAATGTCTACAATGTTCCTCGGAATGGACTAGTTACTATTGTTGAGATCAAGGATGTTGAACATAACATAAGAGCTAAGGAAGAATTGTTGAGTACCTTGATTTATTCAGATATGACTAATGTGGTGGATTTAAAGACTGCACATGAGATTTGGAAGAAACTTGAGACCTTGTATGAAGGAGATGTGCAAGTTAAAGTTGCTAAGTTGCAGAGTTTGAATGGGAAATATGAAGCATTAAAGATGGGAAAAGATGAAAATATAACAAACTTTATGGCTAAGGTGAATGAGCTTGTCATGAATATCAGATGTGTTGGTGGAACCCTTGATGAAGATGAGATTGTTGCTAAGGTGTTGAGATCATTACCTCCTACTTACAAACATAAAGTAGCAGCTATTGATGAGATCCAAAGTGTGACTACAGTGACTAGAGACATGTTGGTTGGGAAGCTTACTGCATTCGAGTTAAGCAAATTTGGAGCATAACATGGTAAACTGGAGACTTCATTTAGAGCCTTTGTATTCGGGAAGCAAAAGTATGATCCAGGAAAAAGTTCATGTTGGCTATCTAGATTTGAAAGAGAGAAGAGATAGATGGAAGAGCAAGAAAGAGAATTGGATGAGCCTGAAGTCCTTATTGCTTGAATATTTCCTAAGGGAGCCGGTAAGTATGAGGGAAATATACCTTTTAAATATTTCTCTTGTAATAAGATAGGACATTTTTCTTCTAGGTTCTCTAAGAGAATGTCTAGATATGATAAGCATGAGAAATTTGAAAGCCATGATAGATCTGACAAGCATGATAGATATGAGAATCATGGTAAGAATAATAAGCCCTATAAGCCCTACCAAAAGTACAAAAATTAGAAGAGATGCTATTATACTGTTGATGAAGGTGTAACACATGAAGAATTTGAGAATCGGAATTTAGAAGACGAATTTGTATTCATTGCTATCAAGGAAGATGATCCGATACTAGTGAATTATGCAAGCTCGATTGTTGAAGAAAAAGATTTAGATGCTAAGATTGAAGAAAAAGATGAGTGGGTGATTGACAACAGTTGTTTACATCATATGGTAGGTGATAAAAGAAAATTTGTGAGTATGGAAAGGTATGATGATGGAATAGTGAGATATGGAGATGATAAAGCTTGTGAGATTCATTGTAGAGGTTCTATATCTTTCAATGGTAAGCATAATAGTGATGATGTCTTGTATGTTGAAGGTTTGAAGCATAATATTTTGAGTGTTGGATAGATGATTGACAAGGGATATGATTTTCAATTCAAGAATGGTAAATGTAAGATCCTAAATGCCTATAGTATAGAGATTGCATTAGGTACTAGGACTAAAGGTAATATATTTCACATGAATGCTGGTGAGAGAAGTTGCTTGATTGCTTAGATTGATGAAAATTGTTTATGAAATAGAAGAATGTGTCATGTTAATTTTGAATATATATTAAGGATACATTCTACTCAAGTTGTTAGAGATATGCCTAAGATTGTGAAGCTTGCTAATCCAGTATATAAGGAATGTTAGATGGGAAAGAAAACAAGAAATTCATTTAAGAGTAAGTTGTATTAATCTAATGAATTGTTAGATCTAGTGCATACTGACTTATGTGCTCCTACTAGAGTGAGAAGCATGTAGGGTGATAGATACTTCACGTTGCTGATTGATGATTATTAAAGAATGATGTGGGTTACCTTTCTAAGGGGGAAATCAGAAGAGCTGGAAAAATTCAAGATATTCAAAGTTAAAGAGGAAACTAAGATAGAGTTGAAGCTCAAGTGCCTGAGATCTGACAGAGGAGGAGAATTTACATCAAGAGAGTTTGATAATTCTTTGAGGAATGGAATTTGAAGACAGTTATCTGCTCCTAGAACCCCTCAACAAATTGGAGTTTTTGAAAGAAAGAACAAAACTATCTTGGATGCTATAAGGACTATGTTGATTGAAGGAATATTGCACAGAACTTTTGGAGAGAAGTTGTTAGCACTGTTGTTTACACATTCAATCGGGTGCATATTAAAGGTGATTTCGGTAAGACTCCTTATGAGCTATGGTTTGGTCATGTTCCTATAGTTAGATATTTCTTATTTTTTGGAAGTAAATGTTATATCAAGAGAGATGAGGATATATGAAAGTTTGATGCAAGATGTGATGAAGGAATCTTCTTGGGATATTCTAGTAAGAGAAAGGCCTACTAGTGTTACAATAAGAGACTAAGGAAGATAGAGGAAAGTGCAAATGTAAAGGTAGATGAATGTCTTGGAAAGAAGATCAGACCTTGCAATTATAATTTTGATAATGAAGATGTCGTTTCAAAACTTGTGCAGACTGAGATCTTGAAGCAGATTGATCCAGCGGAGATAGGTAATCCAAATATTGTTGTTGTCGGTGAAGAAGTGTAAGAGCCCAAGAACTTGAATAATCAGAATACTTTGAGGTATGTGAGATTGAATCATTCTGAGAATTAGATTATTGGTGATAAGAAAAAAGGTGTGATGACTAGGAGAAGGATTACTATTGAAGAGATATGCTCGATTTCAAAGATTGAACCTAAAGATGTTGCACACGCATGTAAAGATGAAAATTGGATAAAGGCAATGGAAGAAGAGCTGAATCGGGTTGGAAAGAATAACACTTGGGAGCTTGTTCTGAGACCTAAAGAAAATAATGTGATTGATACTAAATGGATGTTCTATAATAAACTGAATGAAGTCGGTAAAGTTGTCACAAACAAAACAAGATTGGTATGCAAAGGGTGTTCTCAGATGGAAGGAATTGATTATGAGGAGACTTTTTCTCCTGTAGCTATAATTGAAGTTGTTAGATTTTTGCTTGCATATGCTTCTTATAAGAACTTCAGGGTGTATCAAATGCATGTCAAGTCAGCCTTTTTGAATGGTGATTTGGAAGAGGAAGTCTACATTGAGAAACCAGATGGATTTTCTTTATTAGATGAAGGAGATATGGTATGGAAATTCAAGAAAGCTCTGTATGGACTAAAGCAAGCCCCTAGAGCCTGATATGCTGGATTGGATAAGTATTTGTTGAAGTTGGGATTATGCAAAGGTACTGGTGATAGTAATTAATATTTTAAAGTTGAGAATGATAACATTTTGATTGTTGAAATCTTTGTTGATTATATCATTTTTAGAGGAAATGATAATTTGATTATGAAGTTTTCTAATGATATGCAAAAGGAATTTGAGATGTCTATGATAGGTGAAATGAAATTCTTCTTGGGATTGTAGATTACTCATATCGGTAAAGGTATTTTTATTTCTCAATCTAAGTATGTGAAGGAATTGTTGAACACGTTTGGATTAGCTGATTCTAAACCTGATGGAACTCCTATTGTGATTGGATGCAAATTGTCTAAGACTGGTGAATCTTAGAAAGTTAATCAAAATTTGTATAGGTCTATGGTTGGTGGATTATTGTACCTAACTCATAATAGACCAGATCTTATGCGTGCTGTTTGTCTTTGTGCTAGATGTCGAGAATATCCTAAAGAGACTCATGTTACTATTGTAAAGAGGATTTTCAGATATTTGAAGGGGATTGTTGACTATGGCTTGTGGTATACAAAGAGTGATGATTTCTTACTAAGTGTTCCTATACTAATGCTAATTGGGAAGGTGATGTTGATGACCAAAAGAGTGCTACTGCTGGAGCATTATTTTTAGGAAAAAGGTTGATTTATTGGTCTATTAAGAAACAAGATGTTGTATCTTTATCTACTGTTAAAGTTGAATACATTGTTGCGGCTAGCAACTGTACTTGGGTAGTTTGGATGAAGCATAGGTGAAGGATATCAAAATGATTTATGATGAGCCTATTGTTATATACTGTGATAATTCAAGTGCTATCAATATTTTAAAGAATCTAGTGCTGCATTATAAAAGAAAGCATGTGTCCATAAAGTATCATTTCTTGAGAGAGAAAGTCAGTCATGAAGAAGTCAAATTGGAATATGTATCTACAAAGGATCAGATTGCAGATATTTTCACTAAGACTTTTCCTATAGATACATTTGTCTATTTGAGAGACAAGTTAGGGGTCTTTACCTCTCTTGATGAGAACTAGATGCATGAAGTTGCATCAATTTGGTGGATTTCAGAGCCTTATCTATTTATCCGGGTTGATGAGTTGGTGTTGTTACTCAGTTGGAGTAGTCAGTGTGTGATTTTGATGATCAGTTGCGAGTTTCTCTTAAGGGGGAGATTGTCCTTCTTAGAGGATGAGTTATTTGGGGAGAGAGTATAATTTGTACTCTATCTCTGGCATTGTTGTGAAAGGGGGAGAGAAGCATGTGAAAAACTCATTTATCTTCGGAGCTTTATTGTGCATAATCTTAGGGGGAGTTTGTTGTTGATTGTTGGAATTTATCTATTTCCTTTGCATTGATTATTTTCACATTCATATGTTTCTATAAATGCCAAAGGGGGATATTGTTGGATATTGTTGTTGCTAGGATATGTTGTTGTTGTAGACACCTAAAAATGTCTCATTGATCATGTACTAATTATTCCTCTAATTGATTAAATAATTCTTTAATTGTTTAATTAAGTTAATTAATCATATTCTTCTAATTTCATATTTCCTCATAATCTTACTAATTATTTTATTTCTATTCTATCATCATTTAATCATTTTAACCATTTTCTAATGTTAATTAAATATTTATTATTTAATTAATTATGGCTAATTCCCCAATTTAAATAATATTTATTATTTAAATAAATTAATTCTCAATTTCTATCTCTAATCATCTAATCATTCAACCCTCTTCTAAATATTAATTAAATATTTATTATTTATTTAATTATGATTTAATCCTTTAAATTAAATAATCTTTATTATTTAATTAAATTCTATTTCTAAAATAATTAAATAGTTTCTTTAAATTATTTAATTAACTAATTGATTCTTCCAAATCCCCAAATTTTAATTTCATTTAATTTCATATTCTTCTAATTTCTTCCAAATTCAACTACATGTGCATGATTTCAAAAACCAAGTTGAAAATCAAAGCCAAGTTATAAATATATTCAAATACTAAATTGAATTAAAATAAATTCAATTATTTGAATAAATATCTTGCAAAGATTAAATTGAAAATATAAATCTAAATGCAATCACATGCTAAATTAATTAATTTAATTAATTAATTAATTAAATCATTTATCTCTCAAATCTCTATTTCCATCTTTCAGTTAGCTTTTTCTAAATTAAGCTTTCTGTGTCATCTTCTTTATTTCCACCAATCATTCTTTTTCTTCCTTCAATCAGCTTTTTCTCAATCAGTTGACTCAATTAATCTATTCCATCTATTATGTTTCACTCCTACAATCAGCAGTTCAACTATCAATTTTCATGTGAGCTCACCTGAGTTCCACCTCTTGATCATTTTGTTCCACCTTTCAATTAATCTTCCCCAATTTTTTATAAATTGAGCATCCAATCTCCATTTTCAATAATCATGAACTTCGAATCTTTGTGTCACTTGCTGGTTACCAGCACAATATCTAAGAGCCATCATACCACAGAGAAGAGAAGAGCAATGGAAGTGATATGAAATCTTGGAATAGGGAGTTTTAGTTTGGTTTGAATGATTTATAATTCTTATTTCTTGATGTTGCATTATTTCATTGTCTTGTTTGTTAGATTCTTTGATTAGATAGGGATTCATGATTTCCCTTGATTTCTAATTGATATATTGAATAAGATGAATTTTACATGCATTATATTTTGGTGAACCCGACGCGAACTAACAACAATTTTACCTTTTCTATGTTTTGTGTGATTTGTGCAGATCGTACGGTTTTTTAATTTTTTTGGAGGTTGCACAAATTTCGAGAAAATATTTTCCATCACACAGTCGCATAGACAAAATTACACATTCGACCCTTTGAGGTCACACATTCGTTCTGACAGGGTCACGCATCCTTAGGGTTAATTACCTTTTAAATTTTTCTTCTATCTTTTATTTCGTCTGTCTAATTCTGTCTCAAATTGGGTTAATCGGGGATCAAATTGCTTCTATTTCATGATTTGATTATAATAGTTTATGGCAAGAAAAGTACAATTCAAGATTTCAGGTGCAAGAAGGATGAAACAACAAAGAAGAGAAGCCAAATGCTATCAAAAGGTTCTCGAGGAAGAAAAATTGATACAGGATTCAGAAGAGCAACTGGCCTTAGATAGATATAATAGCCTAGTTCTTTCTTATACAGTTAATTATGATCTAATTAATATTGAATGGATGATGAGAGATTTGGCTAGGGCTTCACAATTGGTTTTGCAGGTTCCTGATTGGGTTTAGTTTCCTTTTATTTTTTTAGTTTTTAACTTTTGTTGTTGTCTTCCTTCTATCATGTAATCGTCGTGTTGGTGCTACGGAATCGATCAATATTCATCATGCATTCAGTCTGTTAGAATTACGCATTCGTTCTGTCAGGTTCACGCATTTGGTTTGTAAGTATCATGCAATCGAGCAGGTAGGATTACGCATTAGTTTCTGTCAAATTTTGAGTTTTTGTTTTCTGTTGTTTGGACTTTACTACTAATCTTTTGTTTACAGCCTATGGCAGATTTGCAGATAAGATTAGATTAGTATTTTTGCATGCACACTTTCCACTTCATTTTTGGTGCTTAAAATCAACAATAGTTAAAATTGACATGCATGAGTAACTTTACACTTCATTTTTGGTGCTTAAAATCAACAACAGTTAAAATGGATATGCATGGATAACATTACACTTTATTTCTGGTGCTTAAAATCAACAACAGTTAAAATGGACATGCATGAATAAACTCACACTTCATTGTTGGTGCTTAAAATTAACATGGGCTAAAATTGACATGCATGTATCTCACACTTGGTTTTTAGTGCTTAAAAACAACCAATGGTTAAAAATTGACATGTATGCCTTCATATTTTGATTTGGTGTTTAAAATAGACATGCACATGCGTATCTAACACCTAAATTTGGGCTATAAAACAAACGTGAATCAGGTTACATTAGATTAAATCATTTGTCTTTTTCTTAAGGTAAAGAATTTTTATTGTGTCTGGGGTGGACCTACTGTTACACTAACTGACTTTCCACTTGCCTTTGAGGTCTTGGGAGAAAAGAGAAAGGTGACAACGACATCCAAATTTTTTTTATTCTAAGTAGTGAGGGGAATCTTCGACTAGGGATTTGCTCACCCCACAGAGGTACTTCGAATTGGGATGCATTGGGGATATCATCTCTCGCAGCATACTCTCGAGTGGGGTTTTCGAGCTGCTATATAAATATACTGGTCAGGCGGCTAGAGTGTTGAGTGAATTCAATGTATTTGGGGGCCTTCCCTGCACCAATAAGCTCAACTAAAGTCTTAAGTGGCTTGCTCTGAGAATCCATCGTTGGAACAGGACCCCTCAAAACCTAATACTAAGAACTAATTTAGTTGCCAAAAAACCTACATTCAGTGATTCCGGGAGTGCGGATCGTACCCCATGGATACCCTTCATGTACCTTACACTATGATACATGAATCCCTTGGCTATAAGATATTTGGATCTTTGGGGTAAGAGAGACTGGAATGCCCAAGAAGTGTGTGCCATGGAGTGGAGCTAGTGCTGCCAGACTCTCTATCTATTCATTTTGTCTCGATATTTCATAAGGGCCTCATTGAATGGTGTCCACTATCCAATCTAAGATTGCATTCCATTATTTTTTATGTATCATTGTGCTAGACCAGTATCGAGTCAGTCCCTTGGGCTATTTCAGGCCCTATCCCACGTATCTCTAAATTTTTTGAGATTGTATGAAAATTGAGTCAGTCAGCTATACATACCTACCAGCAATTGTTCTTAGATTTGGAAAACTACAAAACATTGTCCCACAGAAGAAGTTACAGAAAAAAAAGTCCATTTTGAAACCAAAACTCAAAACTGCTTACATAATTGTGGCCCTAGGCAGTCTTTTGCATAGTCCCACTTACGTCGTCATTATCATCCTACATCTTTTGCATAGTCCCACTTATGTCCTTATTATCGTCCTACATCTTTTGCATAATCCCACTTACATCCTCATTATCGTCCTACATCTTTTGCATAGTCCCACTTACATCCTCATTATCATTGTACATCTTTTGCATAGTCCCACTCATGTCCTCATTATCATCCTATGTCTTTTGCATAGTCCCACTTACGTCCTCATTATCATCCTATGTCTTTTGCATAGTCCCACTTACATCCTCATTATTGTTCTAATTCTTTTACATTATCATCCATATTGGTTACATTATCATATACGTTGTCATCTAGGCCTCATATATGTATACGTTCATTATCAGTTATAGGTTCATAGCATGTGTCTTCATGGGTCTCCCAGGTGATGGTTTGCTCCCCTTCAAGCAACCCAATCTAGTTCCAAATGACGGTCAACAAGAAATCATTGATGGTCTAGCTAACTTATCTTGGGACTTAAGAAGAAGCGCACCTCAATATATAGGAGTCATACACGAGATAAACATTGAGTCTAAGATTCCCCATAGAATTGATAGAGAGATTGAGGCTGAATAGCTTAGTCAACAAATGGAAAGACTTGCATTAGAGAAATCTAGAAATGCTCAACAGGTCTTACATCAAAATCCTCAATAGAGAGTCTAGTATAGCCTTGCATTTACGTTAACAGTCTAGTTTTAAGTCATCGTCTTGCATAGAACCACCCTCATATAAGCAATTTTAGATGCTCATCACAAGGTCACAAAAAGCAAAAGGAATAATGGACCCGAACAACACACGGTCTGTAAACCCTACTTGGAATATGGACATGTCAATAGGTCAACACTCAGGTACATAGACAATGTCCACCCTAAACGAATTACAATAGCATTTGACAAAGGAAGAAATTGAGTCTGTTTAGAAAGGCCCACATGTCCTCATGATCCTAGATGCACTTATACATAGCAATAGGGACAAGTATCTTTCATTGTTAATACAAAATGGGGCAAAACTACCTAAGGATTTTGACGTCACCAAAATATTACCACCAGGAAAAAATTTAGGTCAAGATAATATTCAAACACCACCCTTGACACAAATACAAGCAATGACCTCCAGTCTTCCTCAAAATCTACCTATCCAAACAAATGTCAACACAAATGCAAACTTTCAAACAAGTGTGTCATCCTCGGCGATCAGTGCTAGTATACCATCATAGAGCATACCGATAGTATCAAGTGTCTCAAAACCTATTCAAACACAAACAAGTACAACTCAACCAAACATGGGTTCGCATATCACCTATTTCATAGTACCTAGTGGAACGCACAACACACAAGGTTATAATCTTGGTACCTTCCAACGACCTCCTAGTTATGCAACCATGAATCCTTTTGTGGGACATACACAAACACAAGGTATACCTTTGATACAAACAAATATTATGACACAACAAATACAAAATTTACAACAATTAATGATGACCATGCAAACCGGTAATGACAAGAAAGCTACACAATGCAGGACTTATGTTCTTATCCATTTGATCACACATTATACATGCCGCCTTTCCCACAAGATTTTGAAACACCCAAATTTGATAGATATCGAGGGAAGGGTGATCCTAGAGATCATATAAGAGAATTTTTTATGGTATGTATAAAGGTTGCCTCAGAAGATACTTATCTAATGAGATTATTTCCTAAAAGTCTGGGAGGTCTGATTTTAGAGTGGTTTTCACATTTACCACCAACCATCACATCATGGGGAGAATGAGCTAAACAATTTATTACAAACTTCTCGCACAACATTGACACCCCGGTTACTTTGATGGACTTGTGTGCCACTAAACAATATGAGAATGAAACATTTGCATCCTTCATACAATGATGGAAGGCTCTCTATAGGAGGTGCAAGATAGTTATCCCAGAAACAGAGTAAGTGGACATGTTCACAGAAAATTTGATTCCTAAGATTAAATATCCAATACAAATGCAATATTTAACCACATTCAAACAAATCATGAAAAAGGCTCTCAAATGTGAGAAGGGACTAGTAGAACAAGGTCTTATTAAGTATGACAACACCAACAACAAAGACAAATCTAAGTTTTGGTCTAAAAACAAAAATGTGACCAATGATGGTATTGTAGATGCCAGAAGGATAAACATAACTCAACTCGTTTTATCTTTGGGAACAAGTCAATCATCTAATCCACATATAGGGAATAACACAACCTCGGCAAATGTAAATGCTACACAAAACATGAACACAAGATACCCCAGGGTAAATGCTCCAAGAAAAAATTACACACCTCCAGGAGAACCTATTGAGTCAGCGCTCAAAAAGTTAATACAGACAAACATGATCACTTTACCTGAAGTAAGAGTGTATGAACCAGGTCCTTACATACCCACATGGTGGAATGATAATGATTTCTGCAATTATCATCAGACTAAAGGTCACAAAACTACAAGTTGCTACAACTTGAAAAACTTGGTCCAAGATATGATAGACCAAAGGGATATCATAATTGGTACTGATAAAACCTTAGCAAACTCAAATCATACGATTTTTAAGGATCCTTTTGTTAAGGATGACAAGGGGAAAGCTACCATATCAGGTACCCAAGAAAATACAACTAAATACACAAAGGTCTCATACGATTACACTATTCATGTCATTAGCTCGGGAGATATAACAAACAATGAATCACAATAAACACTTGATCAAGAAGACCAATATCAAGACACTCACACAGATGATAACCAAATTTTCATGATATCAGAGGCACTAAAGTATGATGATGATAAAAATCTTTGTCTCAGAGACAGGGGGCATGATCAACCATCTCACTCAGGTTGGTTTGAAGATGAACTCATAGAACACATTATGGATGTCAAACATAGACATAAAGACTATGAAGAGGGATTTAACATAAATCTTGATTAAAAAACCTATGATACAGATAAAACTTATAAGTCATATGATACTGTAGATAGGAATCTGGAAATCATCAAAGCAAATAGCAAATTAGCCTAGCTCAATCACAAAAACTAAATTGCAATGACAAATCCTAAAAACATTCAATAGAGATACTGAAAATAAGACATTCAATTCAAATGCAAACCAACGCAAACGTGAATGTCTCCTCTAGAAATCTCCATTGTCCTTCTTTCTCCTTCAAATTACTTTGTTTTGTGGATCTCACCTTCAAGTGCATAAGTATAATATGAAAGCAAGATTGACAAGACGAGACGACAGCATAAGGGTACTAGAAGCGTGATTGATTCGACCTTTTGATTGAAGAAATTCATCCAATTTATAGACAAATTGGAGAAAAGATCAGATTAGCATGAAAGTGATTTGAATGGAAATTCAAATCAAGAATAGCAAAATTATGACAAGTGTATGACAAATTACTATGCAAGGATTTATGACAATTTATGACAAATTGGTATGAAAGGATTTATGACAAGAATTTGAAATAGAAATAGACATTTAGGAATTTAGGAGAAATTAGAAAATTAGGTTAGAAATGATGACTTGGAAATTAGGAAATTGATGGAAATTAGGAAATTGATGAAAATTAGGTAAATTAATTAATAATTTCTCATTCATTAATTAATTTACAAAAATAGGAGGAATTAATTAGCCAATTAAATAAACATTTAATTGTGACAAGAAGACCTAGGATAAATAAATAAATCATTTATCCTAAAGAGAAAACGGAGAGAAAATGACAAACAAGGTTAAATGAATAAATCATGAAACCCTAAAAGATAAATTAGAAATGCAAGGACGACAATTAGGTCTTGATGTAAGATTGATTTGATGTCGATTCGATTTGATCATGATTTCTGACTTGATAAATGTGCCAGTTGACGAGGAACAATGACAAATTGATCCAAATTGACATGATTGAGAAGGACGACGATCAATGTCAAATTGATCGCAAAATGACAAAAATGATAACGATCGATGACAAAATAGATTGCATGATGATAAGATTGAAAATGACCACGATCGATGACAAATCGATCGCAAAATGATGAAATTGATTAGAGGACAAGGATTGATGACAAAATAGATTGCAAAACAACAAGATTGAAAATGACCACGATCGATGACAAATCGATCGCAAAATGACAAGATTGAAAATGACAATGATCGATGACAAATCGATCGCAAAATGACGAAATTGATCAGAGGACAAGGATCGATGACAAATCGATCGCAAGATGACAAGTTTAAAAAGAGGACAAAACCCTAATTAGGATTGATGATGTCCAAAATGATGACAAATTAGCACGCACATTAATGCGACAGGATAAGATTGACCAAAATCATGACTGAAGATTGTTGTCGACAAGACCAAATTCAAAAGCGAGATAAATGAAGAATCTAGAAGAAGGACTCGATGCTCGCAAATGATAAAAATGAAGTGCATGACATAGGAGAAATGTTAATGCGACGCAAAAACCCTAAAATAAGGCAATGCGCAAATGTTAAAGTATGACTCCACAAGCGTTGACCAATTTTAGACGTCTACAGATACAGTCGCTAAAATTACCATAACTCCCAGAGACAGAGACTAAGCAGTAGTTACTCGTAGATCAAAGGCAAATTTACAAGGAATACCACAAAATCAACCACCAGCAGTAGGGACTTACAATGTTGTTGAGCAACTTAATAAAACTTTGGCACATATATCATTATTCAAACTATTGCGTATTTCACCCACTCATAGAGCTATACTGGACAAAGTACTTCAATATTCGGTAGTGGATAGAGATATAGATGAAAATGCCTTCCAGTCTATGGTGAAGAATCTGACACAAGGCACATGTATTGCATTCACAGAACAAGATATTCCTAGTGATAGACTGCTTAATAATGACCCACTACATCTAGAATCTTATATTCATAAAAGAAGAATCAGAAGAGTACTCATAGATGGGGGAGCCGGTCACAACTTTCATACTTTAAAGTTGGTCAAAGCACTAGGATATTCTGAACTTCACATTGATTCTTTCAAGAGGATAAATATCAAGGCTTACGATGATGAAGAATGTCCATCAAAAGGCATTGTAACATTACATGTACAAGTAGGACCTATAACGACAGAGGTCACTTTTCAAGTCTTGGACAGAGAGCTGGGATATAACATGTTATTGGGCCACCCATGGATCCAAACCATGTAAGCAGTACCATCCATATTTCATCAGTGTGTCAAATTCCCATACAATGGTATTGAAATCACCATAAAGGGTGATCCAAACCCATTCCAACATTGCAATTACCTGAAAGACAATGTCGACAATCAGGTATCTATCAATCATGTCGCACCTCTCACTACACAATTGGAAATATTAAAGATCACAGAAACAAAAAAGGAAATGCCTACAACATCCTCCTTATAAATAAAAGATATGGGTTGTGGAGAGTACTCTATTGCAAATACTTTAAGTGGGAAACAGTTGTCTCTTTCTCCTAAGTCCTTTGGGAAACCTCAAAATATAGTACAAAAATAGGACAAAGGAAAAGAAATTGTCAAATACACAGACTCATTCTCTTTCATTAGATGGGGTAACTTACAAGAAGAATCCTTGAATGGAGCTGTTAACCATTGGATATATAGAGAAGAAGATCATATGACAATACCCAAAATACACACAAATCAATATGGCAATGGATTCAAAATACTCCAAAGACATGGATATGATGGCACCACATGCCTTGGGTTACTGAAACAAGGAAGGCTAGAACCTATTGTTCTAAATGATAATCTAGGGAATCAAGGATTGGGATATAAGCATGTACAATATATCACAAAAGCAAGACAGCGTACCCTTGATATTCTAAATCGACCAAGAAAACCATCAGACTACATATCACAAAGGAATTTGTCCATACAAGCGCTCCCATCTTCATTTCAAACAAGTAATCTGGTACCTACATCACCTAGTGCAAAATCAAATGGAGAAGACATGAGACAACTCCTGCAAGAACCTACCATTGAGTTAAAAATGATGCAATTGTTGACAAAACAATACAGGCTAATGTGGCAACAGATGCAGGTTTACCACCACTACCCAAATCCCACCCATGGTTATTGTCACTACTTCTACCAGAGAAGCAACTCAGGCTCAACCTAACAAAACAGATGAAGAAAGCTTACAAAGGCTTATACGAGGATTAAGAAGGGTAACTAATATCCAAAGAAGACCAGTCAATATAAAACAAAATCAAAGGCAGGAACAAGAAGAAATAAGTGATGATATCTCATATGATGAAACATATATTGAAAGTGAGACAGACTCTCACAACTACGAATTATTATCACTCCATGATTTTAGTCCACCAGAAAGTCTAATATCAAGGTATCAAATAAAGCTTATACAGGATGAAGATACACAAAGTCAATCAAACAATCAAGTCTTCATGTTATCAGAGTCTACTAAAGAAGGGAATAATAATTTACCCCTAGTACATTCACATTTGATTGATTGGGGGCAAGAAGGAAAACCAACGCTGGGTTTGTTTGAAAATGATGAAGCAATTTCAGAATTTCTAGGAGTTAGAGAGGGATTTCCACAAGGTGATCACAAAGCAGGGTTTGTTGTAGACCTGAATAGAATGGCATACTTTGGAGATGAGAGTGCTTCTAGAATAGAAGATAAGGATCAAACTACCCATAATGGCAAGAGTGACTTAGGTAATCTTCCTATGGAAAGAGAAAGTTCAACATTACTTATAGAGGAAACAGAAGAAGTAAACATAGCAGAAGGGGAGGTTGTAAATAACATCCATCTGGAAAAATCACTAAGCAAAGAAGAAAAAGATAGATTCATTCATTTTTTCAAGCAATGACCTATCAACTTTTCTTGGTCCTATTCAGACATGTCAGGCTTAGACTCTAGATTTGTGTTGCATCACTTTCCTTTGATACCAGGAGTTAAACCTTACAAGCAAAAATTGAGAAAAATGCATCCAAGTATCGCATTACTAGTTAAAATAGAACTACAAAAGTTGTTGGATGTAGGTTTTATTATACATATTGATTATGCAGAATGAATATCCAACCTGGTACCTATGACTAAGCCCACCAAAGGCATAAGAATTTGTACTAATGTTTGGGATCTAAATAAAGCTTGTCCTAAGGATGATTTCCCCTTACCTAATATTGACATGATAGTTTCAACCTAACAGTTGGAAATGAGATGCTATCCTTAATGGATAGTTTTTCAGGATACAATTAGATTAAAATTGCACTAGAAGATCAACATAAAACAAACTTTACATGCCCATGGGGAACATACTACTAGAATGTGATGCCATTTGGTCTCAAAAATATCGGAGCAACATACTAAAGAGCCATGACAATATTGTTTCATGACATGATCCACAACATAATGGAAGATTACGTGGATGATATATTGGCTAAATCAAAAACAAGAGAAAGTCACCTTGCATTTCTTACACAGATATTTGATCAGTTGGAACAGTATAATGTCAGATTAAACTCAAAGAAGTGTGTGTTTGGCATAACAACAGGTAAATTGTTAGGGTTTATAGTGTCAAATGGAAGAATTGAAATAGACCTTGCCAAGGTTAAGGCAATCATTGATATGCAACCTCCGTCGACACTTAAACAACTCAGAGGGTTACAAGGAAGACTACAATCCATAAGGAGATTCATAGCATAGTTGGCAGATAAGTGTTACCCATTCCAAAATTTACTCAGGAAAGGAGTTACTTTTAAATGGACAAAACAATGCCAGGAAGCTTTCCAAGCTCTGAAAGATTATCTTTTGAACACACCAGTGTTAATATCTCCTACTCCAGGAAAACCTCTATTATTATATATATCAACAACAAACTCAGCTCTAGGAGCTCTATTGGCACAACATGACCAAAATGGACAAGAAAGAGCCATTATTATATAAGTAGGACTCTGATCAGCTATGAGCTTAATTATACCCCCATAGAGATAGCATTGTTAGTAGTAATATTTGCAACCCAAAAGCCCAGACATTACATCTTGAGTCATAAGGTACAACTCATTGCACACTTTGACCCACTCAAGTACCTATTGAGCAGAGCAACATTGAACGGACGATTGGCTAAGTGGGTTATGATTCTGAGAGAGTTTGATATAGAATACATAGACAGGAAAACCATCAAAGGATAAATTATACAAGATCAATTAGTAGAGACTCCTATATAGGATAATCACATGTTACTGATAGACTTTCAAGACAAATCCGTGTTTCCATTAATTGCCTTTGTAATGCGGAAATTATACATTGATGGGTCATATACAAATCATGGATCTAGAGCAGGAATTCTCTTCATTACTCCTCCAGGGGACATTATACCTAATTTATTTAGGATCAATTTCCAATGCACCAAGAATATGACTGAATATGAAGCTCTCCTTGAATAGGGCTTCGTACAGTTGTACAATAGAAAATACAAGAGTTACAGGTCTATGATGATTCACAGTTGATTGTAAACCAAGTCAATGATGATTACAACATGAAGGATGACAAAATCATGCCTTATAAGAATGGTCAAAGATTACAAGGAGCACTTCAGCAAAATTACCTTCAAACAAATCCCCAGGATACAAAAAAAGGCAATAGATGCAATGGCAACCATAGGATCTCTTCTCAATATGCCTGCTAATGAAACTCAGTTTGAGTTCATCATAGAATAGTTGATGCTACCTGCATATGAGACTCCCTTATTAGAATATGTATGTGCAATTGTGGGTCTAGAATCACCTTGGTACAATGAAATATATACATATTTACATACTCAATACATATCACCGGATTTGTCCAGGAATCAAAAAAAGACATTTATTCGTCAGGCATCTAGGTACACCATTATAGCTAATACATTGTATAGAAAGGGTTTCAATGGAACTCTTCTCTAATGCCTGGATGAGAATGAAGCACACCTTGCTTTAAAAGAAGTCCATGATGGAATCTGTGGGGCTCACCAAAGCAGTCTGCCATTGTCAAAGAAATTGTTGAGAACAAGTTATTACTGGCCAACTATGGAAAAGGATGCTTATAAGTATGTATAAAAGTGTAAACAATGCCAAATGCATGGAGACCTTATTCGTACACCAACACAAGATCTTCAACCCATTATATCACCATGGCCATTTTCACAACAAGGATTAGATCTAGTGGGTAAAATCAACTCTACTTCTTCCAATGGGCACAAGTTCATCTTGACAGCCACTGAGTACTTTACCAAATGGGTTGAGACAATTCCTCTAACATACACTACTGGAAAGAAGATATAAAAATTCATGCTCAACTACATTATATGTAGATACAGAGTTCCAATGTGCTTTGTTACAAATAATGGATGTCCATTTAAAAACCAGGAAGTGAAAGAGTTGTGTGACAAATTTCACATACAATAGAGATTTTCCACACCATATTATCCACAAAGTAATGGACAAGCAGAGGCTAAAAATAAAACAATATTGAAAATTCTTAAGAAAGTAGTCACTGACATAGGACGAAACTGGTATCTCCAGTTAATTCCCGCTCTTTGGGCTCACAGAATAGGAGTACGCACACCTACAGAAGAAACACCATATTCCTTGGTCTATGGGATAGAAGCGATACTCCCCATTGAAATAGAAATACCATCTCTAAGAGTCTCCTTATAGAACAACATATTTGAGGAAGACTACAGGGTAGAAAGGTTACAAGAACTCAAAACCCTTGATGAAAAAAGACAAACAACGTTTAACCATCTACAAGGATATCAAAATAGATTGAGACGGAGTTATAATAAATGAGTCCTCCCACAAAATTTTCAAGTGGGAGATCATGTACTTAAAGAGAATCAGAGGAACCTAGCGGAACAAGAAAGGCCAGGGAAATTCGAACCTAACTGGCTAGGTCTTTTCATTATAACAAGGGTCATAGGCAATGGAGAATATAATTTGGCTACCATGGAGGGAGATCCACTCTCTGACCCTATGAAAAAAATGCACCTTAAGTGATATTATACCTAAGGGCTGTGTGGTTTAGGTTTTACTTTCTGCATTGCATATCATATCATTTAAAACATTTGCATTACATATAGTTTCTTTTTTTTAAACGCATTGCATTCTGAAAAGTTTCAGCAATTACATATAGCACCATCAATAAAACAAGGCAAGGAAGGCTCATCTCCTTTCTTAGATATTTGGACATGAAGTCTATGAGGTCCTAAGGTCATTCATTTTCAACACTACCCTGTGATGACGCTTTACTTATGGTTGGGTAGTGATTTCACTATTTGAGACTTGTTAACCCAATATCTATAAATTGCTATATCTCAAACACAATAAATCTCTAATTCATTCTAGACACCTAGTTGATTATATGACTAGTGAAAAATCTAAAATTCTACTTCAGCGCCACTGTAATTGTCACACCGAAGTAGGTTTCATTACTTACAAGTCAAGGCAAGAAAATAAAAAGAAAAAGAGCTATGCCAAATATCCCCCTCAAGGCAAAAGAGCAATGATATATAATGGAAATATCATGTATACAAATGCGATAAAAAAGCTTGACTATGGGAACATGCAAGTAACTCCATCAGGGATATGAATGCTTACTGGCAGTGGAGTAATATTTGAGAAATTACAATCTATAACCTCGTCAGAGCTCTCAAGGCTTGTTGGCAGCAAGGCTCTATTCAGGATGCTTTTGAAGTTAGAATAATCCATGTAGCTAGTCAAATAGAATGCTAAGGATCTTTAGTGAACACAAGAGCAAGAATTAACTCATCTTCACACACATGGGCAAAAGAAGATCAAAGTTTCAAGAACCAATGGGGAAGTTTTCCGCATCTCCATTTCTAAATCCTAGTCACTAAGTGTGTTGATTTAAATATTCCCAGGGACCTTAGAGATCGATTGAGTACTTATCTATGAAATATTTTGCACCTTCATTTCAATTGGTGTATTACAAATGCTAAAAAAACACAATCAACCTTGTTTGAATAGGAAATGCATTTTCATTCTACATATTACATTCACATAGGTCATGTCAAAAATTCATTTGTCTCCACATACATTTTGCAGATCATCATGTCATACAGGTCTGCACACTGGGGGCATAGCTGAAAAAATCCAAAAAATCATATAAAGTCTTAAAAAAGTCCAAAAAATCATATCAAGTCCTGAAAAATCCAAAAACAATAAAAAACTCAAAATTCAAAAACAATGAAAGACTCAAAATACCAAAAACATTCAAATACGATCCTGAAAAAATCATTCAAAAACATTCAAATACGATGCTGAAAAAATCATTCAAAAACATTCAAATACGATCCTGAAAAACTCAAAATACCAAAAACATTCAAATACGATCCTAAAAAAATCATTCAAATATGATCCTGAAAAAATCATTCAAAAACATTCAAATACGATCCTGAAAAATCATTCAAAAACATTCAAATACGACGCTGAAAAAATCATTCAAAAACATTCAAATACGATCTTGAAAAACTCAAAATACCAAAAACATTCAAATATGATCCTAAAAAAATCATTCAAAAACATTCAAATACGATCCTAAAAAAATCATTCAAAAACATTCAAATACGATCCTGAAAAAATAATTCAAAAACATTCTGTAGACACCTAAAATTGTCATATTAAATAAATATTTTATTTATTTAATTACTTTAGCCTAATTCTTCTATTAATTAAATAAATCTTTATTTATTTAATTAATTCATTTATCCTCTTCTAGCCTTATTTCTCATTTAAATAAATACCTTTGTTTATTTAAATTATCCCTTTTCTTAAATTAAATAAATATCTTATTTATTTAATTGATCCCGCTTCTTCTATTAATTAAATAAATCTTTATTTATTTAATTAATTCATTAGCCTTTTCTACCCATGACACATGTCATTCATCTCTTAATTCATACACTACCTACCCCTTTCATTATTTTATTATTTTCTTTACCTACCCTCTAATCATAGCCGACCTCTTTTACACCTCTCAATCTTATCCCTCCATTTCATATAGTGTCTTCTATATAAGGAGATGCTTCCTTCATTATCAAACCCTGGCTAATCAATTATGCATTTGACTACACTACTCTTTTCATATGAGATCCTACTTGCAACCACATTCCGTTCTTTGTTGAGCTCTTGTGCATATAAAATCTGAGAGCAAATATATCAAGCAAGATCAATGGAGATAGGAAGAATGGAGATCCAAACCCTATTGGACATGTGATGGTATAATCTTTGTGATTTCATTTGATTTGCATTGTCTTAGGTAATCTTCATATGTTATGGTGGATCTTTGTTGTTGTTAGGCTAGGGTTTTGTGGTTGAATTCATTTAGTCTTTTATCATTGTTTTTATCCATTTTCACCATATACATTTTGTCACGCCCGGTGGGACTCTTGTCCCTTTTGCATTTAATATCCTTGTTGCAGATTTTGTGTTTTGAAGTGGCAGATCTGACATTTTCGATAGTATTTTAGTATTTTCACGTCTGCGTACTTTCGGATCACGTTTTTGGTTTTCAGCCGCGTCTGCGACATCTAGGATCGTGTCCACACCCTCGATAGTTTTACTTTTTTATAGATTCTAGAAACCGCGTCTATGTTCCCTAGTCGCGTTTGTGGGGTTTTTCGGCGCGTCTGCGTCCAGAAGCCGCGTTTGTGTTTCATAGAAGCACGTCTGCGTCGAGAAGCCGCGTTTGTGTTTATGATACCTGCGCCTGTGCACACTGATTTCATTTTTGGGGGTTTTCATTGATTCAGTTTTTAGTCATTCGGTTTCTTAGATTTGGTTTATTTTGAGCTAACATTTTCAGATCTATCTAATGAAATTGGTGCAGCTTGTCTTGAAAGCAAAATCGTTTTGTTGAAGGCCCCTATTTCACAAAGTCTTTTGGATTTAAAAAATTTACCTAACTTGTGTGCTTGCAAGAAGGGGTGATTATTTCAAACAATTCAAACTACTAATAGATCTTTGTTGCGGGTCCTTGGCAAGGGTTTTTGGATTTTTACTGTGTGCCTTGTTTTCATAGACTAGCAAACACTTCAATTGGTGCTTTAAAATTGAATCATTGTCTTTTGTGTTTTGAGCAATAGGCTCTTTTTGTTTAATCTTTAGAGGGCCTGTCTCCCCGTGTGGTCATTAGGACTACTAGTGAGGAGAGAACGACCCAAGTGGTAGCAAAAGAAAAGCCATCTTCTTCCAAACCACTATAAATAGCTATATTCATGGTGAAAACTATGAATAACGTGTGCTGATTAGTTCATAACGACACTATGTCTCCCCATAAATCCGTTTGATCAAATTTATTTGATCATTTGTAGGGTGTAACCCCTACCGGCTAGGAGCCTTTTGTATTTACAGAGCTGAAAGTGCCGCATGTATGGCCACATGAGCAGATGGCCTTACTAGCACCTTTTTGTTTTAGAAGCTCAAATCCTTCTAGTTGTTGGGGCAAGAGGTCGGACCTCTGGTAGCGGCCCACACACATACGGTTCTTAGTAGAGATACAAAGTTCGCCACAAAGAGTTTTTGTGGGGATTCATGCTTGGTTGCCCCGAGAAGTGAGTGCCGAGGGTGGAGCCAGTGGGGTCGAGCATCTAAGTATCCGCTCTGAATAGCGTAGCCTCGGGGGAAACTCCATGTGGGATCAACAACTATTGTCTTGGCCAACCATAAGAATTATGCTTGACTCATTTTAAACATTCAAACATTCAAGACCAAACATCAAAACATTGTGTCTTTTGTGTCTTCAAGTGTACGCAAATTTTTTTTACATCAAACATCACACTTTCTTTGAGTCATTTTTGAGTCTAAAACTTGCAAACATTGAGTCCTCATCAACACTGTGTCCTCTTGTCATGAAAAACAGTCAAACATTCAGATTTGGTCACAACAAAGCAACTTCACAAATTGGAAAAAATTGCACAAATTTTGCAGAAACGCGTCTGTGTTTGACATAATAGCATCTGTGTCGTATAACCGTGTCTGTGAAGGGCAGAAATGCATCTGTGTTCTTAGAATCAACATTGCATTTACAAAATCTCAGACTCGCGTTTGTGTTAAATAGAACCACGTCTTTGTCAGGAAATCGTGTCTGTGCAGTATACAGGCACGTCTGTGTTCAAAATTGAAAAACTTTTACAATCCAGCAAACAAACACAGTTATTTTCGGAATTCTTGAGCTTCCTAGGTTATTTCTCGAGGTTTTCATCTAGCATTCAACCGGTCTTTAGGTCTCACAAAGTCCATCATTGCTTTACACCTTACATCACATTCATATTTGTCTAAACATGAGTCAAAAGGTCACTTGCTTGTCCTCATCATACTTTGTCAACACATTACAAACAACAACATTTTGCTAAGTGGTCCCTCATCAAGGTCTGTCACCTTTGGGTCTCATTTGGTCTTAGTTAGAGTCAAGGTCAACTTACCTCATCAAGAGAAACTATCATCTCTTTGGAAGCCACACCTACACTACTACATACATACTTGGTCTTACATTTTGGACATTGCAAGTAAACCTCAGATTCATTTACATTCCATCCAACTCTTGGTCTTCCATACTCTTTCCATTTTCATCTAGTCTCACACATCTTGGTCAATACCTAGTTCATGGTTGAAACTCGTTCCCAAAAATCTAGGAGAGAAGCTAAAGAGGCTCAAGAGTCCGTAAACATGAGTTCCTATGAATATGACAATGATATCTTTTTCAATTCTAATCATACTACATTACCTGACATGGATGCCTATAGAAACATTCCAAATGTTGAGCACATGGACACTACAAACAACAATGATACACACAATGACAATATGGACAACTTTTCTGTACATTCAGTAGAAGTGGAAGACACCATTATGAATCCTCATTTTAATCGATTGGTTGAGGAAATAATGAGGAGGGATAGACAATACTTTCTACAAGTGATGGCACAAAGTGGAGCCAAGATCCCTCATGATTTTGACATGTCTCAAATAATGGAAAATCGACCTTTGCAACAAACTCACTCCAACATGTATCAAAGGAGGCCTAATAGTGGAGGCAATAGAGGATCACATATGGTGCCTAAATCACCATCATCTTTGTTTCGAAAACTAGAGGTCCCACATACACATGGTCAAGCATATGATACTCACCTTCGTAGACCATTATGGAAGCCTTATGAAGAAAAATATGCTCAATCACATATCCATGCTAAGGATCAACCACCGAAGCAATTGGATACTCAAAGGCATGCTCAAAATTTGGACACAAGGAAACCCCGTGTCAAATTTGGGGGCAACACATTAGAACAAACTCATGACATGCCTGTAGAGTATGGTATACATGGACAAAGCAGATATTCCATTCCTCAACATGACTCTATACCAAGTGGTCCATATACGCAACATCATTATAGACCTCCTCCATATGAACATGTGTATGATTAATATCATCCATATATGCAACATGCTCCTCCACTTGGTGCCTCAAGCATGGGGTATGGTCCAAGAAGTTGATCTCCACCTAAGAACAATTTGGAGCAACAAATCAGGGACTTACAAAAGAAAATGGAGGACATAAATACACCAAAGCCAACTTACACAATGAGAGACATATGTCCCTATCCATTTGACAAGAGCATTCCAATGCCTCCATTTCCTACACACTTTGTGACGCCTAAGTTTGATAAGTATAGAGGAAAAGGAGATCCTAAGGTACACATAAGACAATTTTTCATAGATTGCATTGAGGTAGCTTCAGAAGAGACATATTTGATGCGATTATTCCCACAGAGCTTAGGTGATCAAGCTATGGAATGGTTCTCTTAGCGTCCACTTGGAATTAAGTCATGGGGTGACTTAGTAGAGGCATTTATTCAACATTTCTCCTACAACATAGAGACAGACATATCAGTGACTACTTTGTGCAACACCAAGCAAAAAGATGGAGAGTCTTTTTCATCATTTTTACAAAGATGGAGAAATCTAGCTAGCAGATGCTCTTGTGAAATTCCACAAAAACAAATGGTGGAGATGTTCACCCTGAATGTTAACAAAGAGATTGGCTATGATCTAAGGAAAGCTTGTTTGTCCACCTTCAAGGACGTCATTGAAAAACGCTTAGTGACAGAAAAGGTCCTAATTGAACAAGGAGTCATTAAGATACTCAAGGAAAACACATATGACTTTAAAGGAAAATATAAGCCAAGATTTTGGAATAAAAAAAAGAACACAGTCAATGATGGTGTTGTTGATGCCAATACAGTGCGACCCAAAATCATTTTTTCGGGATCAAGCTCTACAAGCAATCAAGTGAATACTCAAACAACTTCTAGAACATGAAGGAAGTACACCCAATTGGGAGAACCACTTGAGTTAGTTTTCAAGAAGCTAGTGGCAAACAAAGTAATCACAATTCCATATTTTCCTCCATATGAGCCAAAGGTCAAACCAAATTGGTGGAATGATGATGAGTATTGTGAATTCCATAAGAGCAAGGGTCATAAAATAGGAAATTGTCATCGACTGAAGAACATCATACAAGATCTCATTGACAAAGGTGACATTGAGATTGAAGGACACTCATCCAATCAAGAACATGAGATGTTTAAGGAACCATTCCCAAAACATGACAAGGGAAAAGCTGCAACCATAGATGACCAGACCAACTATACCAGAGCATCTTATAACTATGATTCAACTATTAATCACATTTCAATGGACAATTATGTCTCTACCATTATCATCAAGGACAAAACGCCTGAGAATTCTACCCAAAGACCCAAGATTGTCTTGAAAGGCATTGGATCTTCTTCCGAACCTACCTTTGAATGTCATGTTACAACTCATTGAGGTAAATTCACTTTGCAAGGTGCCCCAGCTAAAAACACCACTTCTTCACCAACCAAGCTTGAATATGACCTTGTAGAACAGTTAGGGAAGACACCCACGCTTATCTCCATCCTTGAGCTCTTACGTATATCCCCCGCACATAAAGCCATTCTTGATAAAATCTTGAGAGACAATGTCGTTCCTACTGATCTAAACATGGACTAGTTTCAATCCATGGTGGGATACCTTTCCGTTCCACACTCACTTACATTCACAGAAGCCGATGACGCCTCCGTAAGTTAGCCACGTAATGCACCATTACACATTGAAGCCTTCATACACAAACATAGAATCAAACGAGTCCTGATAGATGGAGGAGCAGGTCTAAACATTTGTACATTGAGCACTATTAAACAATTGGGATATTCCAACAAAGCTGTGAATTCTACAAACAAAATTACCATCAAGGCATATGATGATGAAGAGCGTTCATCCAAAGGCACAGTCACCTTGCCTCTCAGAGTTGGGCCAGTTACGAAGGATGTGGTTTGTCAAGTCCTGGACCTAGATCTCACATACAATATATTACTAGGTGTGTGGGAGAAAAAGTGACACTAAGCAAACATGCCCTAATCTCACTTTCAACCACACACTTGTGGAATACGAAAGAGCCTAGAGGTATCACACAATTGGCTACTTCTTTTTGTGGAAGAGAGAGCCACGGGCTACCTATTAGGATTTCTATTCCTTTGTTGTAATTGAAAGATAGAATGATGCAAGTTCAATCCCTAACCCCAAAATGCAAGTATGAACTAATAACAAGATTGCAGAATTGAACTTAAACAATGGAAAGCTATAAACACAAGGACAAGACAAGAATGCAAATGCGTACCCGGAGTTAAAATCTGACTGAAAATGTTCGGGACGGGGGCGCGGGCGCCACTGTCCTGATTCTGCCCCTGAAACTGCTCCGAAAACTGTTGTTTTTGCACTCTGGAAAAAGCTATCAAAAATGCTGTCTGAAGGACCAGGGTGCCCAGCGCCCCTGTCCCAGGGACCAGGGCGCCTAGCGCCCCTGTCCTGGCAGGACCAGGGTGCCCCACGCCCCTGTCCTGGTCTTTTGCTCTGAGATTTGGTGTGAAGTTCGGTCTCCGTCTGCTTCTTCCGGATCTGTAACCTGCGGCGTCGTCCGAGTCCCGAAACCTGCACTTATATCTGAAAAGGTGTTTTGGGAGGCTATATAGGGTTTTGCCTTAGTCAAACCCTCGCTTCGGTTATTTCCACCTCCACGAATAGCCAAGTTGTATTGTAAAATGTATTGTGTGTGCAGACCTAGTGTGTGTGCAAGGTCCTTAAACGCAAGAAAGCAAACTAGAGCAACCTAGAAAGTAAACCCTAATTGCTTGTAAATGATAATGTAAATGCTCTAAATCAAGATGCAAAGTGATCTAAAGCATGAATAAAGGATATATTGAAGCTTATGCAAAGACATGAAAACAACATGAAATCATACCCAACCCTCAAGGGAGGAGTACAAGCCAATCTTCAGTCGGTAATCTCCTATTGTTCTTCAATGTCTTCCAAGCCCTAAATGGATGAATGAAATTGATAAATGCTTGATAGAAGGATGTTGAATGTTGTTGAAGTCTTCAAAGATCTGCTCTTTCGCTGCATATGAAGTTCCTGAAAAGCCAAAATTCCCCTCCTTTCAAATGAAGAAAGAGAGCTCTTATATATGAAACCCTAGGTCGAAAATTCATATTTTGGCCGACCTAGAGATTGAATATCCCGCCAATTTCTTGGGGTTAAGCTTTATTTTATGATTGGATTGGGCTCCTAAAATTTCGGGACCATGTGCACGGGCGCCATGGTCCCGACAACTTTTCACCAAATTTTCAGGGCCGTCGGATATGATGATTTTAGAGAGAATCCCGAAGTTACAGGTGATTTCGAGATGTTTTGACCCCCAAAACCAAGCCCCCAAGTTCAAAATAAGACCTAATTAGGGTTTTTGATTAAATGATGTATAGGAGGAATAAAATGAAAAGGGCACACTTTAATCAAAGGGCCCAACTTTATGATGTGGGAAATGATAAAATAGAACCTTAGACCTAATTAATTTGATTAATTAAGTGCTAAAGGGGAAATGCAATGCAAGATGCAAAATGCGCCAAGGCGGGTGCTAAACTAGGTGTGAAATTGTACCACCCTAGCAAGTGCGTACAATTTACGACGCTACACTAGGACATCCTTGGATTCATGAAATGAGGGTAGTCCCGTCTACATACCACCAATGCATTAAGTTTCCTCACAATGGAGTTGAAATAATAGTTAATGGTGATCCTAATCCGTTCATATACTGCAATAACTTGAGATCAAAAACTAAGACCATCATTCCCAGTAATCGAGAAGTTGTTCCTTCTTCTGCATACATTGATCCTGAATCATTAAAACCTTCGACATCAAAACAAGGTGAACTTAAGGGCAAAATCCAAGACAAGGGCATGGGTGAATACACTTTGAATCAGACCATGTACTTACAACAAGTCATGAGCTCACCAAAAGAATATGGAAGACCACATCCTAATAAGCAGGTATCTATCATTATACTCAAATGGGACCCTACTATCTTTCAAAGATGGGGTGAACTGGAAGAGGAAGACTTATACAAAATGCTTTACAAAGACCTTGAAAATGATACACAAGATCACATCAGTATACCATGTGAGAAGTATGGCAAAGGGTTCAAGATTCTAAAAAATTTTGGGTATGATGGCAAAAGCCCTCTTGGGTTAAGAAAGGATGGCATTATTGAACCTTTATGACCTGAATTGACATTCAAAAAGGAACACTCGAAGGGACTTGGTTTCGTGACTTCCAAGGTCCACACTTAAAGGACAGAAGAAGCATTACAAATCAAAGTTGCCAAAATTCAACAAGAGAATCACTATTCCACAGACTCCAATGAATGGGAATGGAGTTCAAACAAATCCTCTAGTGACTATGAGCTCACCGAGACATTCAGAGAACCAAGTGAACCAACAGAAGAAGAGGAATTTAATAGGAAATTTAAAGTTGCTCCAGAAACAACCCCAGAGGATCCCATACAGTCTTTACCTCTAGGTTCTAGGTTGAAATCACATAGAATGAGAACACCTATCCCAGAATGCACTACTAGTGATGATAATTTGGATTTGTTCATGATCGAAACTGATGAGGAGAGTGCCAACGATGACCTTGATAACTACCTCGACATACCTGAATATAATCACATCTTCACTCTTAGTCCTGCTAACTTCAAAGACATCAAAGGCCTTCCCCTTGTTCACCACCAACTCATTGACTGGGACCATGAAGGACCTGCACAGTTTGACACATTCCAAATTGATGAAGCTTTTATTGACTATCTTGGCATATGAGATGATCTTCCCCCTGGGGACCATAAAGAAGGATACACTATAGAACTCAATAGCGTGGCATATTTTGGTGAGGGTGTCGGACCTTCTAGTCGCAAAAATATAAAGATAAAAACAAACCAAGGGTCTTATGGAGAAAACCACACTGTGGCACTGTCTGACCCCAAAAAAGTAAAAAGAAAGGACGTATCTGAGGGTGAAAACCTCTCTGAGGCACCCAAAGATGGAAGGCTCGACATTCTCCCAGCATCATATGAGGAAAAGTCATCCATGTTGGTAGAGGAGACTATCAAAACAAATATTGGCACTGAAGAAGTTCCACACAACATATACTTGGCTCAATCTTTGACAGAGTCAGAAAGGTCAAAATTCATAAGTTTCTTCATGGAATGACAAATCAACTTTGCATGGTCATACGCTGATATGCCTGGATTGGACCTGGATTTGGTAATGCATCATTTGATAGTTAAACCGGGGGCAAAACCAGTGAAACAGAAATTAAGAAAGATGCATCCACAAGTGGCATTACTAGTCAAAGCAGAACTTTAGAAATTATTGGATGTCAGATTCATACGCCTAATTGTTTATCCTGAATGGATCTCCAACTTAGTGCTTATCAGTAAACCAGATCGTAGCATCAGAATATGTATAGATTTCAGAGACATCAACAAAGTTTGTCCTAAGGATGATTTTCCATTACCAAATATTGACTTGATCGTCAATCTCATAGCAGGTCATGTGATGTTATCTTTGATGGATGGATTCTCTAGTTACAATCAAATAAAAATTGCATCCGAAGACCAGCACAAAACAACATTCACTTGTCCTTGGGGAACCTTCTACTGGAATGTCATGCCCTTTGGGCTAAAAAATGTAGGCGCTACATATCAAAGAGCCATGACTACTATCTTTCATGATCTCATGCATGTAATTGTGGAAGATTATGTTGATGACCTCTTGGGCAAATCAATAGACAGAAATACACATTTGGACATACTTTTAGTTGTCTTTGATCGGTTGGAAAAATACAAAGTAAGATTAAACCCCAAGAAATGTGTCTTTGGAGTAACCTCTGGGAAGCTCCTGGGATTCATTGTATCAAAAAGAGGAATTGAAGCTGATCCAGCAAAAGTCAAGGCCATCCTAGAGATGCAACCACCATGAAACATCAGTCAGCTTTGATCTTTGCAAGGGAGACTTCAATCCATATGAAGATTCATAGCACAACTTGCAGACAAATGTTATCCTTTTCAACACTTGCTACATAAAAACATCAAATTCAAATGGGATGATAACTGTCAACAAGCTTTCCAGATACTCAAAGATTATCTTTTGAATCCACCAATTTTGATGCTACCAGTTCCAGATTAGCCTTTATTACTATACATATCAGCTACTTCAACAACACTGGGGGCACTCTTAGCACAACAAGTTGTTGGGGGCAAAGAAAAGGCAGTATACTATATCAGTCACACATTGGTTGGATATGAGCTAAACTACACACTAATTGAGTGTGCATGTCTCGCCGTGGTCTTTGCTTCACAGAAATTGGAACATTACATGCTAACTGATAAGACTAAGTTGGTTGCAAGGATCGATCCATTGAAATACCTTCTCAATAAAGCAACGCTTACTGGGCGACTAGCCAAATGGGGAATGATCTTGAGTGAATTCAACATCGAGTATGTGGACAGAAAAGCAATAAAAGGACAAGCTATCATAGATCAGTTAGCAGATGCCCCCATGATAGATGATGTTCCTCTAATTTCAGAATTTCCAGATGAATCCATTTTAACAGTGTCACATGCAAAGCCATGGCAACAATACTTTGACAACTCATACACACAGCATGGGGCATGAGCTGGCATCCTCTTCATAACTCCTCAAGGGGATTCTATACCAAAATCATATTGATTATCATTTCCCTGCACTAATAATATAGCAGAATATGAGGCATTAACAATTGGATTACGGATTGCAGTTCAGTGGAAGATCCAGGAACCTCATGTTTTTGGGGACTCTCAACTTGTAATTTGTCAAGCAACTGATGATTACCAAACAAAGGATGAGAAATTAATACCTTACAAAAGAATGGTGGATGACCCGAAACAACATTTTACAAAGATAGACTTTGAGCAGATACCAAGAGAACAAAATCGAGCCGCAGATGCCATGGCTACAATTGCTTCACTGATCAATCTACCTCCGAATAAGACCCGCTATGAGTTCTTGGTGGATAACCTTTTGGTTCCCTCATATGAAATCAGTCCTATTGAGATGATATGTGTTGTTGGTCCTGAGTCCCAGTTATATGGTTCCATTTTCACATACCTTCGTGACAATACCCTACCTCCTGATCTATCCAATAATCAATGTCGCACTTTCATTCGCCAATCTTCTCGATACGTCATTTTAGCCAATGTCCTATACTATCAAGGTTTAGATGGCACTCTTCTTAGATGTTTGGAAAGCGACGAAGCTCAGATTGCGTTACGTGAAGTACATGAAGGGATATGTGGTCCACATTCTAGTGGTCCTACCTTAGCCAAGAAACTCATCAGGACTGAATATTACTGGCCTAATATGGAAAAAGACTCATATCAGTTTATCAAGAAATGTAAGTAGTGTCAACTTCATGGAGACCTCATTCATGCGCTAGCACAAGAACTTCAACCAATTGCGACTCCTTCGCCCTTTTGTCAGTGGGGACTCGATCTCATAGGCAAGATTCACCCTCCATCCTCCAACGGTCATAAATTCATTATCATTGCCATAGAGTATTTCACAAAATGGATTGAAGTCGTGCCTCTCATGCAAGTCATTGGAAAACAAATTGCTACATTCATTCTCAACTATATCATTTGTCGATACGGTATTCCTGTTTCCATTATCACCGATAACGGGCATCCCTTAAAAAATCAGGATGTTTGTGAACTCTATGATCACTTTCATATTTCCCATCATTTCTCCACACCATATTACCCCCAAGGTAATGGTCAAGCTGAGGCGTCTAATAAAAAAATCCTTAAAATCTTAAAAAAGACAGTCGACGACACTGGCCGTAATTGGCATATCCAACTTAATCCCGCACTTTGGGCCTACCGCACAAGTGTCCGCACACCTACAGGAGCTACACCCTATTCACTTGTCTACGACGCTGAAGCTATCTTGCCTATTGAGGTCTAGCTACCCTCTTTACGAGTCTCTTTGCAAAACATTATCAGTGATGAAGACTATAGGGTCTCTCGCTTACAAGAACTTGAACTATTGGATGAACGAAGACAAACTGCTTTTAATCATCTCAAGGCTTATCAACAACGAATGATTCGCAACTACAATCACAAAGTCAAGCCTTGCACATTTGAGGTAGGTGATTTGGTTCTCAGAGAAAACCCCAAAAATCAGCAAGACAGAGAGAAGAAGGGCAAGTTCAAACCAAACTGGCTTGGTCCTTACATCATTATAGCAGCATATGGATCTGGGGCATATCAACTCTCAACCACAGAGGGTGAACATTTAGAGGATCCTATCAATAGCATGCACCTTCGTAGGTTTTACAAATAGCTCTTCAGAGTATCCTAATTCAAAAATACAAAAAAATCATAAAAACATAAAAATCGTTACTTGGTGAAAACCTGGCAAACAGGCACCTTGTGACAACAAAAAAATCAAAAAAATAAAAAAATTAAAGAAAAACATTTCATCCAATAGTGAAAACCACTTCAGTGGCACCCTGGGCAAGTACCATGCTGAAAACTGGGTTACCAATGCCATGTGTAGAGACATTGCTCCTCCTTCCTTCAGGATTCACTTGCATCCTTTCGTTTTGCGCACTCTCACAACCTATTTGTTCATAATAAAACTTACACATTCCCATCATGGCTTGTTATTGATCTACCCAAGATTGGTTTGCCATTCATAATAAAGCTCCCTTTTCACCCCTTTCCTTTCATAATAAATCAGATCCTATCTGTGGCTAAGGCAAATCCTACATCTAGTGATGGGTGTGGAATTGAGAGCATCACATGTTTCGAGGAGTACAATTTCTTCCAGTTTTCTTCAGTCTATCCGTGCACAATCCGCAATAAAGTAGCATTTGCATCACCAATCCGCAATAAAGTTCCATCTTCTCTGCAATAAAGTATCGGTTTCATGGATTCAGTCAATTTTAGATGAGACACAACAATAATGGGCTTCAACAAATCAAATCTTTCAACAGACTCAGACAACATTATGGTTCAGTGCTATCTATCCTTTCTGTGAAAGTAAACATTATGACCACAATCAAATAAAACTTATACAAGTGACAAGAGACACTAAACTTGAGGACTACAGTGGATTTTGGTGTCGAGTCTTGGTTTTCTTTTGATTTTATCTTTTTGGTGACATGTTTTTTAGCTTTTCCAGGATGTCTCTGACTAGAGATTCTATTTCCAAGATGTCTTTGACTAGAAAGATGAGGATGGGGTATCGTCACCTATTTTCTTTGCTATCTGTGGATTGTCTCTTAGTAATGCTATGACTTGTCCAAGGATATGAGGACACTGAGAATCTAGTGTGAACTGGGGCATTCCTTGTTTGTGACTATCTTATCTCCATGCAAATGGGTACAATGACTTTCTAGGTCAAACATATGCCTCGATTGTCATAACCTATTTTTCCATAATAAAGCTCAATGATGATAATGCACAAGAAGCTCTTTCACTTTCATATCTTCTATCTTCCATCCCCCTTTCTTGATTGAATTTCATCGTCCTTCTTGAGTCTGTGTAGCCTTCTATCACATGACTGAGTATAATGACACACCAAAAATATTTGCATTTCATGTAGTTGCACCTGCATTACCACATATTAAGCATTTCATACATACATATAGATATCACAATTGCATCACATCCTGCACACAACACATGTTAGCACATTTTGCCTTGTCATCATGTAAATAATCATTTGCATTATCATATTCATTAGCATTTCATACATTCACATATGCATAACATATAAAACATAAAAGAACAAAAAAATATTGCATTTCATCATGTACATATTTGCATCCATATCATAACCATCACATAGAAACATACATCATGAAACATCTCATCACATAGGTACACATGCATATAGGTACCACAAAGATGAATCATCTCATATATATAATCAAAAGTGTCATAATACAATGATGTCAAAATCATATGGCTACAAAATCACCCGAAGGTGTCTACATCATAATACAAAATGGTACAAAACACTGATACATAGGGAGCCCTCTACGGCTATGATGAACTCCCTCCCTCGGAGCCGCCTAGCCTCGATGGAGTCTAAGCCCTAGAAGGACCCGCCCCAGGATCATCCCTCCTATCCCCTTTATTTGGTGGTGGTGGAGGACCCATAACCCCACTGCTCGACACCTGTCTCCTTTGGCTCCCTCCCATAGCTGTCGCTATCCGTGATGGTTTGCGGAAGCTCCTCACCCACTGCTCTGGTGGCACTACCCCGTAATATAGGTCTCGCCAGTAACCTATCTCCTCCCCTGCCCGTAGAACATAGACATATCCAACCCCTGTATCCTCTGCCACCTGCCTCCCAGCCCTCAGCGTTGTCTCAACCTCAGTATAGTGCTTGATAGCCTGATCCCGCTCATGCTCTGTCTCCCTCAGTCGCCTCCTGAGCCTAGCTATCTCCCTCTCCAGGTCCTAAATCTCATCTGCCTATCCCTGGCAGATCTCCCTCAGCTCAAGAAGCTCATCCTCCTCCTCCTCGGCCCCCTGTGCCTCTTCCTGTGGCTCTACCTATGGCTCCCCCTATACTAGTTCCTATGCTTGTACCTGTACCTGCCTCTGCCCCTGTCCCTGCACTTGTCTAGGACCCTGTGCTGCTGGCCCCTATAGTGGCAATCCACTGCGACCCCTCACCACTCGAGCCTGTCTCTCCTCCCCACCCTCTCTCCAACTACACCCTGCCTCCTCCGTTGGCCTCTACCTTCACCATCTCCATCATCATCTCCATCCCCCCCACCATCTCCATCTATCGCCTCCCCTGGGTCTGTTAGTCATGGGAATGGATGCTCAGCCTAATATGCAGTGTACTTTGCATCCATACCTGTATCCTCAATCTCTAGCCACATATCCCATGGCATCGACACCATCTCTACTAGTTGTGTCACGGCTTGATCATACGACAACAATGGCCCAAAGTGTGCCTGATCCCTGACTGTCCGAGCATACATCTCGGAACCCTGTGGCATCCACTGAATACGGCCAAACTGCCTGCATACCATGTCAACTAGCTATCTCTCCAATACATAGGGCATCCTCCCAATCAAATATCTACTCTGAAAGGTATAAGGTAGATCCACTGCATCATCCTCCCACTACTCGCACCCAAGGTACGACCTCCATATCACAATGTCGATCTCATCCAAGACTCGACACCAATGCTCCAACCTACCAATCCATGGTTGTGATGTAATCATATCATATAAATGAACAAAACTACGTCCATGACCCCTGCCCCTGAAGTGTATCGATCGGGTAACCGGCAGATGCTCATAGGCCCATACCTACAACAATGTAACTCCGTAGCCCAATCCTACGGATCCATGATACATAAACTGATGTAGCTCATAGTACAAGTGTGTCAGCACACACGGTCCCCAGGCATATCTGGTGTGCTGTGTAAGCAATGTCTCCAAGGTGCTCCCCTAGCCCATAGCCAACCCTCGTGTCGCCCTGTCTGGACACAGGAACCCACTGATCACTCCCCCTAGTATTGCTGGTAGTGCCAGTCCTATTGCTGTCATCGTGTCCCTTTCCATGTGTCCAGCTCTCATCTCTAGGCCTGGATCTTGAAACACTCGTCTCAGGGCCTCCCTATCTCCCTCTCGATCATAAGGAATCAGCTCCCCATCGATCGGTACCCGCAGTATCTGGTAAACATCCTCCAAGGTGACTGTCATCTCACCCATCAGGAAATGGAAAGTGCATGTCTCTGAGTGCCATCTCTCAGCTAGCGTAGTCAGCAACCCCATGTTCGCCTGAAACTCAGGCACATACATAATATATCGCAAACCCATACCCTAAATGGCAGCCTTGTCCTCGAACATCAACTCTGATCGCAACCTCTGAGTTGACGGGAATCTCTCTCATGACTCCAGCATAGGCAAATGCTCCTGCAATCAAGCAAATCAATCATGTCAGTCATAGTGGCATTCACTGTTCATCACAAAATGCTACTTTTTATCTAAGTGCATATGGTACTCTATCCTAGTGACACTCACTGTTCATCACAAAGTGTTGCTTCTATCCTAGTGGTATTCCCTGTTCATCACAAAGCACTACGTGGTTTGCACTCCTTGTTCATCACAAAGTGCTTCTCACATTTGCACTCACTGTTCATCACAAAGTGCTGCTCACATTTGCACTCACTGTTCATCACAAAGTGCTACTCACATTTGCACTCACTGTTCATCACAAAGTGCTACTCACATTTGCACTCACTGTTCATCACAAAGTGCTGCTCATATTTTAGTACTCTCTGTTCATCACAAAGTGCCTTGATCTATCCTATCCTAGGGCCTCTACTTGAGTGAATCCTCTTGAGTAGTTTCCTAATTGGCAATATATGTTCTATCACAGAATTGTTAATCCCAGCCCTATTTGCTAACCTAGTCTTCCCTAGAGGACCTGCTTGAGTGTGTCCTCTTAGCAGCTTATCCAATCGACATCGTATGTTCATCATAGAACTACCGATTTGACCTTGAAGACATAAATGCGCTTACAGACTGCACAAACGTGCCTTCTCTGCACAGACGCGCCTGAAATACACAGACATGCCTATGCTCTGCACAGACGCGCCTGTCCTACACAAACATGCCCACATTTCACAAATGCACCTGAACAATGCAGACGCGCTCGCATTTGGCACAGACGCCTTTCCTAGCGTAGATGCGCTTGGCACAAACACAGACGCGGCTAGCCAACATAGACGCACCTTGACGTTTTTGGACATTTTTTACATTTCCTAAACATGCATTTATTGCGCTACCTATGATGCATTTATGACAACATTTATTACAACAAAGTACAAGGAGGTTTTGTGGTACTTACCGGCTCTCCTGACTTTGATGGCCTTTGATATCGGCGAACGCGATCGAATCTGTGAACCAGTGTCATCGCTGCTGACTGCTACTTCTCTATCTCACTCTATACTCTGATCTCGTAGATGTGTGGATGACAATGAGGATGTATTTCCCTCGTAGTCTATCTTATAGACTGCCCTAGCCCTAGTCCTAGCCCTCGTTTCCCGAGTCAATCTTCACTATCCCGTGACTCTATCACTCTATTCTATCTGGTCAGTCCATTCTAGCCATTCTTTCTTATCGAGAGATTGTCTACGATCTTTTCAGACATTTTCATCCAATCTCTCGAGGGGGCATATCATTCCCATCTTGGGGCAACTTTGTATTAGTTCATCTTATCTTCTTTGAAACAACGCGACAAGCCACATTGTCTCAAAGAGAGGCAAAATGTAGACACCTAAAATTGTCATATTAAATAAATATTTTATTTATTTAATTACTTTAGCCTAATTCTTCTATTAATTAAATAAATCTTTATTTATTTAATTAATTCATTTATTCTCTTCTAGCCTTATTTCTCATTTAAATAAATACCTTATTTATTTAAATTATCCCTTTTCCTAAATTAAATAAATATCTTATTTATTTAATTGATCCCACTTCTTCTATTAATTAAATAATTATTTATTTATTTAATTAATTCATTAGCCTTTTCTACCCATGACACATGTCATTCATCTCTTAATTCATACACTACCTACCCCTTTCATTATTTTATTATTTTCTTTACCTACCCTCTAATCATAGCCGACCTCTTTTACATCTCTCAATCTTATCCCTCCATTTCATATAGTGTCTTCTATACAAGGAGATGCTTCCTTCATTATCAAACCCTAGCTAATCAATTATGCATTTGACTACACTACGCTTTTCATGTGAGATCCTACTTGCAACCACATTCCGTTCATTGTTGAGCTCTTGTGCATATAAAATCTGAGAGCAAATATATCAAGCAAGATCAATGGAGATAGGAAGAATGGAGATCCAAACCCTATTGGACATGTGATGGTATAATCTTTGTGATTTCATTTGATTTGCATTGTCTTAGGTAATCTTCATATGTTATGGTGGATCTTTGTTGTTGTTAGGCTAGGGTTTTGTGGTTGAATTCATTTATTCTTTCATCATTGTTGTTATCCATTTTCACCATATACACATTCAAATATGATCCTAAAAAATTCATTCAAAAACATTCAAATATGATCCTGAAAAAGTCAACCAAAAACATTCAAATATCGATCTACATAATCCAAAAACATCAGAAAAAGCTCTTGGAAAAGAACTAAAAATCGAAAATCAATCAATCAAAAAACTTGCAATAAAATGTCTTGTGAGAAACAAATACCCTAGCAGATATCCAGCAAACACTTCGCACAAAGTTAATAAAGGATACGACTATCCAGTCAAACATCTGCAATCAACTGATCAAACTGTCTTATCAATTGTATCATTTCCATATCAACATGATCATTATCTTGCCTTAAATAGAAGAGGATACACTCGAAATCAGAGAGGTCAGTTTTAAACGGGGTCTGCAATTTTTTGAGATCAGACATTATCAACCATCATATCAAGCAACTGAGAATGAAGGCACAAGGTCAATATAGCTGCTGAATTTTGTCTGGGTCAGTCTTTATCTTTTATCATTTGGCAACAAATATTATTCCTATGCTACTCAAGGATGTCCACAAGTGACTAGAGGAGCTATGATGGCCATTATCTTTTTCTTTGTTTCCTATTTGTGGTGTGAACCCATAAAATTCTAGGGCAATTGCTCTAGTGGGTGTATGTGATAAGAGCCTTCACATTAAGGTGAAATCGCCACACATACTTCGACCCCTAGCGTAATTCCCAGAATGGAGGGTTCACTCCTTGTCTGCTATGTATTTGTTTCTACAATGAGATATCTTTGCATCTTGGTTCCTTATACCCTGATGTGCTAAGCTTCATTGTTCAATAATAAGGCTCAGTGATGAATATATATTGACGTAATAAAATATGTGACACAAGTTTGTGATTCCTTCAAATATTATTCTCATTCTCATCTCATTTGCTTATAGATAGTTTGTTGATTTCTCATCTTCTGTCTAAATCGCATTCTTTCTAACATTCCTTCTACAACCAATTTTTCTTTCTATCATCTAGCTAACATTTCTTCAAGGTGTATCTGAGTTAAAATTGGTTCAACCATTATCATACAAAAAAAATTCATTATAGATTCATTTGCATTCATTACAGATTCCATTAAGCATTCATTTGCATTCATTATAGATTTCATTGCATTCATTTTAACATCCATTACCATCATTAATACATACATCTACTACCATTGCATAAAATCAAATAGATATGTATCGTAAAACTCATAGCATCATATAAGCATACATGAGAAGCAAAATATAAATAGATCACTACCAAAAACCGCATGTCATATATATATAACTCAAAAATGATAATGTGTGTGAATACAATAAATAAGCTCGAAGGCTCAGATAACATGAACAACCAACACTGCCTCTGTTAGCAAGTGGATCCTGTCCACTACATCCTCCCCCAGGATGTCGAGGTGGTCCCATAACATCACCACTACTAGTCTGTCGTGAAGTAGATCTACTCAATCTCCTCCACATAAATGCACTAAAGCTAGGCTCTCTCTGACCCTTAGGGATGGCTCGCTCATATGCTTGTCTATAATAAATAGCCTCCTGTGCAGCAGTGAAATATCTATCTTCCTGGTCACGCGCATCGGTACCTCCTCTAAAAAGCTGATCAAAGGCATCCATAGTAATTTGACACCTTCGCATTGCATCATCTCTCTCCCTCTGGAGATGATCTCTCTCAGCCTCAAGGGCACCATAATCTGCATGATAAGTATCTCGCTCAATATCTCGTCTAGCGACCTCATCCTCCAAACTCTAGACCCGCACTCTAAGAATTTGTAGCTCGTCCTCCTCACCAACCTGTTCTTTCCCGCCCTCTACACTAGGCACATCTTCTAGCTCCAGCATATCCTCATCATCACCTCCATCCTCGCTACTCAATGACTCAGAAGAATCATTGCTATCCTCATTGCTAATAGACTCGATATTTCCACCAATGTCTACATCCTCATCTCTCTCACCTCCTCCCTCATCATACTCACCTCCTTTGTCAGCTCCACCCTCTCCTCCTCCTCTGGCTCTCTCCCCTGCGTCTATCCTCAACCGCTGTCTAGGATGGAGAATCTGTTGTGCTATAATTGGAATAGTAGGATTAGTCAAAGGCACTAGCCTATGCCTAGGAAACCATGCATCATACTCCACCGTCGTCCCTAGATCCACTGCACCTCTACCCCAACCCCAAAGTAATGGCTGCAAAGATTCAAACTCAGCAAAAGAAACATGTGGCTGTATGAAAATACCCCAATCAGATTCCTCCGGCGATACTCAAGCAAAATAAGCAGTAACCACTGGTGTCACCTGTACCTCACCAAACTGTTTCAGAACCCGCCCTGGAAGATACATCTTGATAATCCACTGGGTCTCAAAGGTCCTACCAATAAGATATCTCTGTTGTCGGCAGAAAGGCAAGTGTTCTGAATCATCCTCCCAACAGGGGCAATCTAAGTATGGTCTCCAAATAAAATGCTGCAATATGTCCAACTGATGTCTCAAGTACAAGGTGTTCCCCGAACCCCTATGTCTAATACCTGTTGTGTACCTGAAAGCGTAAGGCTCACTAGGCTGGAAATCAACATGAAAAACAAGCCTCGAAATAGAAATATGCTTGCATGCGCATGTTTGGAGAAGAGTCACACCACAACTGATAGAACAATATCCAAGATACACAATACCATGCAACTGATAGTACAACATGGCTAGAAGACAAGGACCCCATGCATACAATCGACGACGAACGATCATATCATGGAGCACTCTGACCCATCCAACTAGAAACCCATGACCTCGTCTGTCAAGTATCAGTAAACCATCGACAACACCGCATAATACAATAGTCATGCCATCATAGTCTAATCAAGCCCAGGGGATGTCATAATGGCCACTGATCTACAAGTCTTGAATCTCACACTCGAAAAGTGCACATAGTCCAACAATGCCATCATCATGGTCATATACAAATCTCTCACCATGAATCAGAATATGTAGTATATGCCATACATCCTCTAAGGTAAGGGATGCCTGACCAATCGGAAGATGAAAAGAACAAGTCTCAGAATGCCACCGCTCTATCAAAGTTGTAATCATGGCCCTTTTGGCCGTAACCTCTAGTAAGTGTAAAACATGATGTAGACCAAGCTGTCGGATATGCTCAACCTCCTCATCCAGTAAGTCAGCTCGAAGATCAAGTCCACTAGGTCTGCTATGTCAGTAGTATAACACTCCAATGTTCTCCTGCAGTGAGAAAATGTTGAAAATATTAGTTATCGGATCTCGAAAACCAAAAATATTTCAAAACGCATGACAAAAAATGACATTTACAATGAATGTGTGATAGTTATACTAATGTCTTACAATTATAACTCTTGCATGACGTTTAAAGATAATGCGTAATGATATGAGCTCATGTGTAACAATAAACACTTATGTGTAATGATATACATGAATGCGGCATGTTTAATACTATCGTGTAACACTTAGGATGCATGCGTAACAGTTAAAGCGTTTGTAGTACAGTTAAAACTAATGCGTAAAAATCGACAAGCGATTGCATGACACGGTGCAAAAATTGATCATGGAATTTTTTTTGGAAAATAGCATAAAACAAACATAAAAACAGGCAAAAATTTGGAAAAATACCATATCGCCAGTCCCAGGAGGTATCTGATATGAGCGTACTCAGTCAGACAGGTGCAATCGAGCTCTATAACCAGCCATGACGATCAAATACTCCGAAAAAAGCACACAAATTGCAGAGAAAACCAAGGAATTACCAAATTGCAAATGCAAAAATGAAAACCTCAAAATCTCTATTTATAGCTCAAAATTAGGGTTTTTTGACACCTCGACGCCCGTGGTCCCCACCAGCTTCAAACACCTTGTAGCCTACTCAAACAATCTCGATAACGCACGAAATTTTACACACTTGCTCGTTAAACTGATATCGAAAACATGGCCTCAATATTGGAATTTTCCAACCACCTTTTCCGAGGGGGCATAGTTACACTATATAGCAATACCAAGGCATACTGGGGCAAAATTTTTCATTTCTTTGAAACAATGTTGTTCCGACTTTATCTCAAAGAGGGGCAAATGTAGACACCTAAAAATGTCTCATTGATCATGTACTAATTATTCCTCTAATTGATTAAATAATTATTTAATTAAGTTAATTAATCATATTCTTCTAATTTCATATTTCCTCATAATCTTACTAATTATTCTATTTCTATTCTATCATCATTTAATCATTTTAACCATTTTATAATGTTAATTGAATATTTATTATTTAATTAATTATGGTTAATTCCCCAATTTAAATAATCTTTATTATTTAAATAAATTTAATTCTCAATTTCTATCTCTAATCATCTAATCATTCAACACTCTTCTAAATATTAATTATTTATTTAATTATGATTTAATCCTTTAAATTAAATAATCTTTATTATTTAATTAAATTCCATTTCTAAAATTATGAAATAGTTTCTTTAAATTATTTAATTAACTAATTGATTCTTCCAAATCCCCAAATTCTAATTTCATTTAATTTCATATTCTTCTAATTTCTTCCAAATTAAACTACATGTGCATGATTTAAAAAACCAAGTTGAAAATCAAAGTCAAGTTCTAAATATATTCAAATACCAAATTAAATTAAACTAAATTCAATTATTTGAATAAATATCTTGCAAAGATTAAATTGAAAATCTAAATCTAAATGCAAGCACATGCTAAATTAATTAATTAAATCATTTATCTCTCCAATCTCTATTTCCATCTTCCAGTTAGCTTTTTCTAAATTAAGCTTTCTGTGTCATCTTCTTTATTTCCACCAATCATTCTTTTTCTTCCTTCAATCAACTTTTTCTCAATCAGTTGACTCAATTATTCTATTCCATCTATTATGTTTCAATCCTACAATCAGCAGTTCAACTATCAATTTTCATGTGAGCTCACCTGAGTTCCACCTCTTGATCATTCTGTTCCACCTTTCAATCAATCTTCTCCAATTTTCTATAAATTGAGCATGCAATCTCCATTTTCAATAATCATGAGCTTCGAATCTTTGTGTCGCTTGCAGGTTACCAGCGCAATATCTGAGAGCCATCATACCACAAAGAAGAGAAGAGAAATGGAAGTGATATGCAATCTTGGAATAGGGAGTTTTAGTTTGATTTGAATTATTTATAATTATTATTTCTTGATGTTGCATTATTTCACTGTCTTGTTTGTTAGATTCTTTGATTAGATAGGGATTCGTGATTTCCCTTGATTTATAATTGATATATTGAATAAGATGAATTTTACATGCATTACAGTTGTCATTGATGTCAACATATTCCTGTGTTGCAGAGAGCTGTTTGGTTTTGTGGTGATTGCATTGAGTTGATCTAGTTTCTATTTTGGATGCTGGAATACTTCATTCCTTATTGGTTTCAGTGATCCGTAAATTTCATTGATCATATTATTTGATCCGGTTTGGAGTTTAGTCTTTCTATTCAATGGTTGGCAGAGTGTGGTATTTAATCCGGTTAGCTCCGATATTTTTTATACCTTTTGTTGTGGTTTTGGGAGAATGTTTTGGATGTTAATGTGTATCTTCATTTCAGAGGGTTCATGATTTGATGCTCTATAAGTTATCTTTCTATTCCGAATTGTTGTTGATTGGTGTTACTGAGAGTTAGCGTTTTGATCGATGAAGATTTGAATAAGTAGTTATGGTGCAGCTATTGTGGATGGTTCTAACGTGGTTCTTGGTGTTTCTTGATCATGTCCTATTTGTTTTGGTGGTCCACATTGATCCTTGTGTGTATTCTTGGTGATTTTGTTGATCCGGTGTTATTCTTCGTGTTATGTGGTATTCTTGGTGGTGTAGCGTGTTGTGGTTGATCTTCACGAGATTTACAGTGGTGATGCGTGTTTGGAGATTTTATTTAGGTCCATGTTATGTCATGTATATCATTGTATTGGTCTAGTGGTTCATATGTATCGTGTGATATAATTGTATAATTAAGGGTTGAGGGTTTGTCCGACCTTGTAGTCAAGGTTGATGAATTGTATAAATAGGTGTTAGATTCATGTAATATGGGTATGGGGGTTGTGTTTGAATTATTAGAGAGTTATGTATGTGTGAATAAGTGATTTTATCTTTCAGTATGGAGTATTGAGCAGAGATTGTTGTGGGGCAGACAAATGTGCTTAACCAGAACTATCATCAAGCATTAGCAAATGCTATTTTTACAATTCATGTAATCCGGATTGTAGTCTGATCATTATTGTAAGGTAGTGAAACTTCCCTGAGGGTTGGATCCTTTTGGGTCACTAAATTTTGAGTAGTGAGCTCTAGGCAGTGTGCCTGAATGTATGTGCATTTCCCATTTTAATATTTACACATACTAGTGCAAAGTATCATATTATTGTTGGTAGGTTCCCACAACGTTTTTTCCCTTAATCGTGGTTATTATCATTATCTTTATCTTTATTCTTGTTGTAGTTGATTGGAATATAAGATTGTCCTTAATAAGTTTAATCCAGTGAAAACTGATTCACCCCTTACCTCTCAATTTTCCTTCATTGTTGCTTCCAAAATGATACTAGTATAAATTATATGAGCAAGGCCACACAACAAATAAAACCACTAATTTCATCACTTTGAACCACTCTTTTTAATCCTTCAATCGATGGGATTGCCTCACTCTTTGAGTATTTCGAACTCATCCATTGTTGAATAGTTTTGGGTCAATTAAAATCCTAGTTAGTGATTCATCCACATCATAAGGATTATGAAAATAATAAGGATAAATGACATCATTTGTTGGATTAGAAAAACCATTAACATTCTCATGAAATAAGTTATGAAAATTAGGCTCCATATTCTTAGTAATTAAACCTTGGGAATCCTTAATTCTACAACTTCTTCTCATTGGAATATTATAGGTAGGACTAATGGTAACAAAACTCATGCACAAAGGAGGGAAATTTGAATTTAAATTTTTTTTATTAAACAATGTAAAATTTTGTAAAAGTGATTGATTAACCAATTAATAAAGAAATTTAATTAATGATTTTGAAAGATAAATGCCTCTAAATCATAGCATATCATATCATAAAAATTAGATCTGAAAATAAATTTGAAAAATTGTGTAATCCACAAGTAAATTCTAGAATTATAAATTAGCTTTTTTGTGAATTCAACCACTAAATTTATGTAATTCAATTGAAAATGAGATCTTTTAGTGAAAATTTAAATTTTCAATTGCATAAATAATTAAATGTGAAACAATTAATCCAAATTAGACAAGCCACAAGTTTAATTTTATAATTTTAAAATTAGGGTTTTTGTAAATTCAACCACTAAATTTATGTGATTCAATTAAAAATTAAACTTGTAAATGAAATTTTGAATTTGAAAAAGCATGAACAATTAGATATGAGAACATAAATAAGAAATTAAGGTGTAAAATGTCTGGCTCACCAAAATTTAATGGTGTCAAATAATTAGGGTTACTCCCATTAACGTACTAAAACCACTATTTTTTTCTTAGCGACCATTACATTAGGGAAAATTAAAATTTCATAGATATAAGGCCAAAAGACCAAGACTCTGAGCAGATTCCAAGGATTTTATATGTGCCTCTCATTTCCCTTTAAATTGAATTGATTTAATTAATAATGTTGCAATTAGGGAAAATATATGTAAATTGAAGAAATTATGCATAAATAGTGAGCTAGAATATTCAAATGGAGCAAGGAACCTAGATTTGGCTGATATGTGAATGTTCAGATCTATTCCGAGAAGGTTGACCTGAATTGTTGGAACTGGGGTGTCGATTTCTTTGGTCCTCTAAACTCTATTCCGTTCAAAAGAGAACCTGTTCATCTCTACGAATTATGTCGATCTTGAAAATTATCGCTTTGTACCTATTCCTGGACATAGTAGAGAAGGGAAAATGGATGGGAATAGGGGTTTTCCTAAGTCAAACACCAGTTTTGGAAATAACCATGAAATTGAAATGTAAATAAAATATTATAATGGAAATGCTTTCCTTTTGAGGGAAAGCGTGAAAATATCTTAAACACTAATGATATACTTTTTACTAAAGTTTTGTTTGTCTTCACGAGGAATTAGGGCTTCATGTAGACAGTCTTCATAAAATAGAACATCAATGTCATTTGCAATGCTTAAGCTTGACTTTTCTTCTGCTCTAATGCTTGAAAGAAGATTTATTTCTTTCTCACTTTAATTCTAATTATGAATGATCAATTGATTAATGATTTCCTTGATTACAAAATAAGATGGGTAGACCTTGTTTTATATATGCTAGTTGAAAAGCAAATTAATTTTATGATATGAGCAGTAGATATGGGATCTAGGTTCCTTCTCAAATCATGTTACTATTATGAGGCTCCAAAATGATCCCTTTTGAAGAGGACCAATGCATTGGGCACCATGGTTCGTAAGGCTTGGTCCTTGAGGACCAGGGAATTGGGCACCCTAGCCCTAGACATTAGAATCCTAGGATCTCAGGGAAGGAAATGCAGATTATGAAAATTTGAGTGAAATACATAGTGTGAGTAGAATCAAGGCTTCAATATTTAGGCCTTAGGGGAAAATCCATTGAGTTGAGGGCCCAAGTGAGGATAAAACTGTAGGCAACTATAATTTAGGAAACTACCATTCTATGTGAGATGATGATATAAAGGATATATAATGTGTCTTATGTTAGTGATATTGGCAGTCTAATGTATACAAAAAATGTACTACATTCAATATTATCCAAATAATATGTATTCTAAGAAAATTTATGTCTAATCCTTGTAGAAAGAATTGTATTCAGATTAAGAGATTATTTACATATTTGTAAGGGTCTTTTCTTATTTCTTTTTATATAGGTTCTAACATTGTGGGAAAGTTATTTAAGATATAGGTCTTTATTGATGCAAATTGGGTAGGTGATTTTAATAGTCAAATGCCAAATAGTACCTATATGTTTTATTTGTTTAATATTGTCATATGATCCTATAGTTACTTTATATATTATAAAATTTAAATACATGACTTGTAAACATGTTGGTGAAGAGGTAGTATGGGTTTAGAGATTATATTTAAGAGTATATAATTTTATTGTAGGATTAATTAGATTAGACGTGATAATCAATTTAATTTTTTTGTAGATAATTTCATATGACATGTTTGAATTAAGTTTTTTGATGTAAAATGTCACTTTTCTTACACTATTGTAGATAGTAATTATTGGTAGTGGGCCAGTGTCCCTCACAAGGATTTGCAGCATGGTTTAATAGCCTCCTATAGATTCTTTTAGTCTAGTCATTGTATCGAGCATCGGCAAGTCGATCTTTTGGTGCAGCAACAATCCTATTTTGTAATAAGTGGTATCAGAGCTTGGTCACGGGTTTGAATCATGCAGGCTGCAGTGAGTGACACTGGGAGGGGGATTGTTGGTAGTTGGACAACATCCCTCGCAAGGATTCATGACATGGTTTAACAGTCTCCTATGGATTCTATAAGTCTAGTGGTTGTATCGAGCATTGGCTAGTTGATCTTTGGGTGCAACGACAACCCTAGCTTGTAAAAGTAATAAGGTCATGTTGCAAAAGGTTTACATTAAAGATAATAATTTAGATTTAATTATAGAACTATTTAACACTAAAATATGTTCTCTTTGTATAGAAAGGCAATTATTCATGCATGGTATACTTGATTTATTTTTTGGTTCCTCTTATATTATTCCAATATATAATATGAAGTGGAAGAGCACTAGGATAGTGTGTCATTTAATTGGAATACTAGTGTATCGATATTAGAACCCCCAAAACATTGGAATGGGTGCTTGGATAACCATGTAGGTGGTTGAGAGACATTAATAGTTTATTATTCTCCTTGTAAGTTGTGAATATTAGTAGCATCACTTACGGTGGAGGTGGACCATGAAAGTAGAAATTCTAAATCTATTTTCTTTCATTTACACAAGTTTTCCACCCTTAGGTTCTTGTAGAGGGAGTGGAAAATATTTGCATCTTAATGGGATCCACAATATATAGATGTTTAAAAAATACAACACTAATTTTACAGATGTGCACATGTCTTCACACATGGGTCAAGCAAACTTTAGAGTCAAGTTCTTGATTTGTGGATTCATTTGTGAGTTCGATGGTGATGTTGAAATTTTCCATATTATGGTTTCTAGGTGTTATGGATTTAGGAATGAACTATAGGGTCCTCAAAAACATTCTCCATATATTTCATATATAAGATATAGGATTTATGGATTCATATTTACTACTAGAATACTATCAAATTGAGAGAAGATTTTTTTTTATGATTAGATAAAACATGAGAAACCCCAAATATTAACATAACAAACATATTTCTAAGACCAACGGTGTCATGAGGGATGAGAGAACCCAAAAAAAGAACCAACTAATGACCACAAACAACTAACAATAAAAAAAACTAGACCAACAATTGAAAGACACCAAAAAGGAACCTACACCACTCACTGAAGACAAGAACCAATGGTCTACAATGGTCTACTTGATTGGTATTTTTTCAACTAGCCAATCCTAGCTAAGCACTTTCACCTTCTTAGAGAAACACATTTTTTTTTAATCTTTGCCCAAAGAGATAGGAGGGGACTCTGGAATAGCCTTGACCCTGGATTCAGTAGGCTCCAATGCAATGGCTAATCCAAGTGTAACTTCTTCTTCACATGCCTTCTTTCAATCTCCTCCTGGATGGCTTAGAGAGAATCCAATTTTTTTCTTGGCATTTCAGTGTTGAGGGTCACCATCTCATCTAACTTCCTCTTGATAGCCTCCCAGTTACCCTAAATCTCCACAATGACCCTGGATGTCTCCTTCTTTCCATCCCTCTATTGCAACTTATGATTGGGAGCCTTAACTTCCTCCTTCCTAATATCCCATTTCTTAAGCTTCGCTGTCATATCATTTGCCACCAACCAAATGCTTTCATTTTTTTTATTGCATAACCCAATGGGAATCTCTAGTGTTAGTCTTAGCCAACACCTCCAATCTATTGATCTTCTTCTTTAAAAGATTAAGTTGGATGAGGCGCTAGTGGATAATGGCTTCTTATTTATTGTGAGTACTACATAGTTAATTAACATTTTTAGCTAAATCTATTAAATCCTACTTTTATGAAGAATTAACAAGGGACAAAGGAGGGGAACCCAAAGAAAGAATTGAAGAGGCAACAAAATTCACATTAGGGTTGTCCAGATTCCAATTAGATCCCTTGGACCAAGAGGAAGTAGAGTCCTTAGAATCAATTTCCTCTACATCTGTCTCTTCAAAAAAAAATTGTTTGAGGGTGGGGGATAGGGTTGATCTTTTTTTTAGCCAAAAAAATAAGGTTAATTTAGGTATGAGTCCCTTTGGACTTGGCAGTTATCATCACAATAGGGGCATCCTTGCAATTTGAGACTCCAAAAATTTCCACAACTAGGGTGGTGTTAGGGAGGGGACCAGAAGGGCTGATGGAGGACTCTCTAGTAGGGTTCATGGCTAGGTGAAAATTATAAAGCCTCAAAATTAACCCCTAGTGGAGAGGGGGAACATTCATATAATTAGCAACAACAACAAATTGGTAAATGGAGGAGAAAATCTAGTAGGGGAAGTTAACTTTCACACTATACCTAAGATGACTTAGTGCAATTGAGAAGAGATGAGAGTGAAAATGCTAGAATCCTCCATGAAGAGTAATGTATTTCACTAAAAGTAGCACAACCTCCTTCCAAATGCCAAGAATATCTTCCTTGTTAAAGTCACTTTGCAGATGAGCAACTTTTTCACCCATCTTAAGAAACCTCTTCAAGTAAGCTTTGTGATTCCCTTTTGGGTTCTTAGAGGAGGTTAGGCCTTCCATTAAAATACTACTAATGATAGGAATAGAATCCATAGACATTATAAAAACTACACCCACAACTTTAACTTCACCCTCATTCCAGGAGTGGGCAAACTTGTCTAAGAGAGAAGGCTTTAAACCCTTCATACCCTCAACATAGGACAATAGGATACCTCTCTCAACTATTGACTAGAGACTTTCATTCTACTTAAAATTACCACACTTATCTATCTTGGTCTATATGATATCACTGCCCATAGTAAAACCATTCTCAGGAAAACTAGTAATAGTGACAAAGATAGGGTTTCAAAAACTAGCTCTAGAATTTTTTTTGCAAAAGGTGGTATTGGGAGAAGTGTTGCTTTCACTAGATTTAAAAATCCATCTCCAGATAATTAAATGATTAAGGATAGGATGGACAAGACAAAACATAAAATGGTAATTTTTAGATATTTATGCATCATTGAGATTTGGTTATGTATTGTTTATTCAAAGATGAATAGAAACTTGTGTTATTATTAATGGTGGAATTTTTTCTCGAAAGGGTTAATTCATATACATCTAGTGCTATCTATTAAAATATTATTATTTTTAGGTTATTATTTCTTGATTATACTTCTAAATATTATTTTAATCATAAATTAAATATTAGTATAATTAGATTTAAAATTTTAATTTCATTTAAGAATATTTCATTTGTATAATATCTTATTTTACAAGTCATATATACATATACATATAAATATGTGTATGTATGTATGTATGTATGTATTGAGTAATGCATTTTATGATGCCGACGTTGTGCTAACTAACCTCATATTTATGTGATTTAATTCGATGTGCTAGTGCTCAAAGAAATTCATTTAACCCTTTTTTATCATAATTAATAAGGTCATTCATTCATATGTCTTCTATAAACATAGAACATTGTAAGAGAAATAATTTCTACACATTAGGATTTTACTCTTAAAAATATATAAATAAATTTTATTATAAAACTTGTCTATTCTCTTTGAACCTATCCATTGACAAAAAGTTTATTTTATGCAATCTTGTAACTTTTTCTATAAAAACCTAAGAAACATATTTATCAATATTATGATTTTTAAGATACTATAGAGATATATTAGACTTCACAAAGGATAGAATCCTGGACATGTTATAAAATCATGTTTATCGATGTGGATCTATTTTGTAGTTACATATTTATTATTGATCAACAAAGTTGATTTGAAATAAAGAAAAAAAGGGTAATTCTATGTTGATCTATATATTTGAGTACTTGATCCTAGTATAGATAACAATTATTATTCTATTATATTTATATCCAACCATTATTCACATAAGTGCATACCCCCATATTTCAGCCTCTAATGATGATAATCACATTTACCTTACTATAAATAAAATCAAACATTACTCATCTTTATAGCTAATTTAATTATTTCAACATATATAATAATAGTCCCAAATATAAAACTAAATGCAAATAAGTCAATCCAAACTATCATTATTACTACCTAAGTCATTAGTGAAGTAAAAATGTAGTTAGTTACCTCAGCTAAGAATAAAAAATGGTGACTAAAGAAAATATTTAAAATGAAACTATGAGTGGGATGGTTAAGAGGTAATATATATAACACTATAGGAAAGAAGGCTATTCATATAATAGAAAAGGTAGAAAAATCATTGAAGACATCAAATATATTACCATTTTAAAGCTTCGTTCTAATAAAAAATACATCTACACTTATTTATGAATGCATGTCTTTGTTTAATCATTTATATGTTATGATTATGAAGGATTATACTCTAATAATTTTTCTAATGATCTAGGTCCCTCGTATCTTGATCTCAATCATCTATTGTGGTTTTTCTATATGTAGTCATTTCTTTCTCCCTTTATACTAGAAAGGAAGATAGAAATGTTTAAATCCCATCGAGAGGTTCAAAAAGTCAACTTAGATGATCTATGAAAACTTTTGGAGGACATATTGCATCTAGAATCTAAAAATTGCAGTTATCACTTTAGTAATCTAAAATCACTCTTCACATCAACATGATATAGTATTAGAATATGTGTCAAAATCAAACATAAAAAATGCCTAGTTTAGAGATTGATCTAGTCTTAGATAAGATTATTTTGAATCGAATTGTAATTATGAGAGGGTTCCTTTAGATGTGGGTGTATTCTAATATATGATCACTTTAGGAAAAAATTACAAAGAAAACATTAGCAATCCATTCTTCATGGATTGAATACCATAAAGGCATTTTCTATTTCTCAAAGATACTATTATAAATAGTTGAAAAAAAATATTGCAAGAAATATTTTTAGCACCAAATATAGGTCAATACATAGAATTATTAAAATAAATTTAACTTATTAATTGTCTTTAAATTTTTCCTCTACCTTCTTAATCTCTTTTATCCCCTTCTCATTCTAGAGGACTTTATATAAAAAAAAATTTACATTCATCAAATCAACTTTTCTAATAAGGACTCTTAGTAAATGAATATCATTCTTAATACCCTTATTTTAGGGTATTAGGAAAAAGGGACACACATTTATATGAAGGTTATGTTCCTCTAAACTAATAGCATAGTGATGAAATTGTCTTAAATATTTAAAAAACTCCTAACATTAGGTTTAGGAAAAATGGGAATACATACTATGGATAAATAATACTATTATCCCCACATGATTGAAATATTTTAAAAGTGATGAAGGGAGGGGGGAGGCCCATATACCCTCTTATGATTGTCTTCATTTTAGATTCTCGAGGGATGATATCTTATAATAAATGGAGAACATTGAAGGGAAAAATATGAATCAAATTTCTAGATATTATAGTGATCCAAGAAATTAAACATTTTTAGATTGGATGAAATAATAAATATTATCTCAATTGGAAACAAATAAAATATTTTATATTTAACTTGAAGTGAGATTTTGGTGATATTTTATGCTAATGAAATTAAAATTTAGTCAAATATATGGTCACTAAAAGGGATCAAAACTAGAAGAAATTAAATATTTATCGACCTTAGGGATTACTATAAGGCCAATATCATTGAGATTAATTTTCGTAATGATCCCATATTCAAATTAAGTATTTGGAGTAATATTTATTCTTCATTATATCAACATTTAATTGGTATAATATCTTAGTCTATCCACTGTTGCAATGACCTCCCACTCTCCATTTTCAAATTATCACCTCTCACCCGAGGCTACAAGGGTTAATAGATCTCTAGCCTACAACCTAGTAGTGAATATCTATAATATAGGTTTTGTTTCCTCTTCTAAAAAAAATCACCTACTACCTCTGATGATTCTATCGTGCCTAAGGCCTCAATGAATTGTCTCCTTAAAAATTCCTATGTTGATTTACTATGCAAATTCTCTAATGGATTTTTTTATGGCTTGAAGTTCCTCCTGTATGCCTCCTCTATTTCAAAGGTGGTGGTTTGTTTGGACATGTTGGACAATATATCCTATTTTGAAAGGAAAGGATTATTTTGGAGGTTCAATCACTTGTGGACCTCACTTCTTGTGTCCCATTCCTATATTTTGTAGCATTGGAACTTGGTGGTCTCTAGTAAGGTTGAGATTTACCCCTGTGCTCATGGTTACTTCATTATTTATTTTAATTCTACTAAGGATTGGGATGATTTTCTTACCATGGGTGACTAGAAATGAGGGTCTCATGCTCTTTCCCTTCACCCCTGGTCACCCTTTTTAGCTGCTTTTTTGAATCTACTATTTTTTCCCTTATCTAGGTAAGGGTGCTTTACCTCCCCCTCTATTTCTAGTGCAAATCTATCTATGAAGCTATTTGTAACACGTTGGATCATTTTCTCAAGGTATCTCCTGATACTAGTTATTTCTCCCACACTTTGTATACCCATATTTTGGTTAATATGGACATTTCAAAGTCATTTCGTATTGAGATCTCCCTAAAGGTGGGTGATTTTTCTTAGCAATATATTTTTTACTATATGAAGGGATCCATTTCTAGTGCTGACACTACTTTTCTATGTGCAATTTAGATTTTTTATTGTCCATGTGGTTCTTCTCAACACTATTCTCCCACCTAATGGAAGGACAGTGATTGATACCATCTCAAAAAAATTTCCTGCTACTTCAAATATTGAGTTAGAGTGTTTGGTAGATTCAAAACTTTATTTTCATGCTCCATTGTTTATTTCAGCATCTCGGGCCCCTATTCCTACTTATGTGGCTATTATTGTGACTCATTTTGTGGGTCTCTAGAGATCTAGCCTCATCTTGTCCATGGTTCCTAACTCTCTAACCCTAAACTATTGGGTTCCTTCTTTGAATTTGGTGGCCTACCTGGGTGATTCATCTACTATCTTTGATAATTCCTCCAGTACTACTTCATTGAGTTATCCTTTAAATGATGCTTCTTCTTGGATGATTATTCACTATAAGAAAAAGAGCCAATCTCCTATTTTTATGAATGCCCAAATTATCCCGTTGGGGCCATAAATGGTTCCTAACTCAATTTTTTAATAAAGTCTAGATTTTCACTATTTTCTCCTACTTTTTGAAAATGTTTGGTTGGTTTTAGCTCTATTATTTATTGCTCAATTTGGAAGCATGTTGTTGAGGTATTTTAGCTTGTATTTAGTGCTTTTATTGGTCACATCTTGGGTAACTTTGTTGTTCTATCTTTGCAATAGCCTTTCATTTTGATGATTCTAATTTCTGATCTCTAATGTGCTGGGGGCTCTTCCTCCACTTATTTTAATAAAAAAACATCCAAAAGGTATTTTTATTATAACTAATGGTATCAACTATATCTTAGAAAATTTTTAGAAGAGAACAAATGATATTAGAGCTACCCAATCTAGTTTTCCTTCTCAAAATTATTTATAATGGACTCTCTATTGGATGTTGAACCCAAATAAAATGTTCTTACTTAGACAAATAGATAATCAAGTTTGGAAATATATTATGAGAATATATAGTTTTTTTTAAACCAACAATTGGCTCAATTATAGCTGCCAAATGGATTTAAAGACTCTATTAGTCTCTATTCTATACCATTATCCAATATGTCAAAATAAAAAAAAATACTTCACACACCATGGTATTCCTTTTAGATTTAAATTGACATGGATTAGGACCCTCACATCAAGGAGCCAATTAATTATTGATGTAATATGCATATTCCCCCTCAAAATTCTAAGATGTTTATTCTAGATTTAAAGATTAAAAATTCTCACAACCATCTTAAGTAATGTAATTAAAGTATATTTTATAATATCTAGAATTGAAGACAATATTGGATACATTCATAAGTTTGGAAAAATTACAAGTCTTTATAAGAAAACAATTAACCTAAAAAAATAATATGAAAAAAAAGGATATCCCTACAACTAAAAAAGTCTTTTGGCGTTAGAAATAAAAGGAAAAATATATAAAATATGGTAGATAGGTTTTTTAATTAGTCCACTCTGTTTTAAATAGAAACTCCTTCTTAGAGGAAGAGATTCATCATCCTATTTACGCTATGGAGGTGGATAAAGCCATAGGTACTAAAAATTCTATTATTTTAAATAGGGATATTTCATGTTTAGTTTCTCCCTTTATAATGTGAATAAGGTACATTATTTAAGTTGTTCATAGTTAGATATTTTCCACATATTTACATGTTAAGACTAAACAACCAAAAACTCTTAAATGAGTATCATTAGGCTTTTTCGCATACCAGGCTTTAGAAGGAGCCATCGGTGCATGTTCTGTAGTGGGACTGTGATTGATAATGTACATTTCTATAGAAACTACATCACACCAAAAAGAATTAATTGACCCTTTAACTTGTAACATACTTCTTGCCATTTCCACCATTGTATGATTTTTCATCTCGACTAATCCATTCTATTGAGGTGTGAAAACAATGGTAAGTTGTCATTTTACGCCATGCAAATCACATAAACTCTTAAAATCTCTTGAGTAGAATTCTCCTCCATGACCAATCCTTGAAACTTTATTTTTACAACCTTTTTCATTTTCCACAAGGGTATTGAACCTTTTAAATGTATCAAAGGCTTCATCTTTGGTCTTCAAAAAATTATTGTAACAATTTCAAGAGTAATCATTAATAAAAGTAATAAAATATGATGACTTACCCAACCTCTTTGTCTGCATAGAACCACAAATATTTGAATGAATCAATTACGTGGGTAATGGGCCCTCCATGCTTTGCCTTTATTACACCCTTCACAAGGTTCTTTATATTCCTTAACCTTAGGTAATCCATAAGCCAAAAAAATTGATGTAAAAAATTTCAAGCTATTAAAATTCAAATGTGTGTATCTAAGATACCACAACCATTTTTTGTCCTCATATGCAATATTGGTAAGATGCTTGCTATGTTCACTAAAATTAATTAGGAACATCCTATTCCTTCACATAGGCACTACTATAACCATACAATTGATTTGATTTTTATTATAAATTGTATATTTCTAGTTTTCAAACAACACCTTATAGTTAATTTGTATAAAATAATTCTTTTTCTCTTTTTTTCACTTTCGTTGGCATGAACTTCCATGGCTCTTACAACAACCTCCAATGTTTTATCACAACCGAGCATAATCTTGAATTTAAAATACTCATCAATATTTTAAAAAAGTTATTTATTACCAGACATGTGGTTAGAGTACCATAAATTTAAATACCAAACATCTTTGACATCATGAGATTACTGCTGCAGTAAGCTGAAGAGTGAAGAGTTCTTTTGGACAAATTCTAAATGCAAACTTAAACTGAAATAGAAACTGGAAGATGGCGCTCAGCACTAATAATTGTGCGTTGTCAACATTTATCCTCAAATATTATTTTCAAACACTCTTTATAATCAGATTAAAAAAAAATCGACAGTTTTACTATTGCTATTAAGGATTGCTCTTACGAGAGTTGTAGGGTGTTGTTCAAAGCTGCAGTATATGACTCCTCCTCCTGGAACTATAAGAAGCTGTTAGAAACTGTTGTGTATGACTACTCTTTCTGGATCACCAAACTATTTTTGTTTTCGGAATTCTTTGATCTTGCACTACACTCCCCTTTTTCTATCCTCTACTCTTATTGATAAACCCTACTGTTGCAATATTTGTTACAGCTAAGAGTTCTCTTGTCAATTTTCTTGTTGTTTTTCTCTTAACTTTTAAATTCACCGACCAGCATTAATTTTCCCCTTCAAAAATGAACTATTGTTAAGAATTCAATTTTTATCTAAGAAAAAAATACCTGTCAAAATTGATTTGCTAATTCAAGATTAAAGTATTTACAGCATTGCGATTTGCTAGTAACATGAATGTTGATGGTTTGGTGGACTACCTATATGCAGTTCATGTTTCAGTGTATTTTTTTTTGTAAATGGGTAAGCCATTTTACCTCGATTAATGTACCCAAAACCATCGAGGTTAACATACGACTTCACGCGTACAGAACGTAATATATTTAGTCAATCCTAACAAGTGGTGTCAAAATGGATGAGTTTTTCCAAAATCTTAAAAGAAAAACCAATTGCAATTACGTTAAACGAAATGTCTTCACCTCGATCGGTTTTTTTTTTGACAATAGACAAGATCAAAGACTGATTCAACATCATACAAAACATTCCAGATTCAACCTCCACAAGATACTGCAATCGCCAGCCGCGCCTATAGTCTACTAGGAAGAAACTTTGTATAGACGACTATGATTAACTTATCAGACAGCTATGAAAAAGAAAAAAAATTCGTCCAGTTGCTGCCCAAAGTTTGGGAGTCGGTCAAGCTGATATTACGCCTATGATTTGACCCAATATAGTATTAGTTAAAGGATGGTTGCATAACGAAACTTGAAAGTCAAAGTTGTAGATTGCTGTAGGTTTCGATGAGAAAAGTTTGACACACTATAAATTTAGTTTCAGTTTAGCAAAACATTGTCAAATTTGTAGGTTGATGTAGGTTTCAACGAGAAAAGTTTGACACACTATAAATTTGGTTTCAGGTTGGCAAAAGATTGTCAAATTTGAGGTTTGAAGCTATCGCAAGGAAGATGAGGTGGAGCGAGTGCAGGGCAGTCGTTGATTGCCACGGGCAGATGGTGGTGGCAATGTTTGCTATCATTTTGCTCTCAAATCTATGCTTTTCAATCGAAGCCGATAACAACGTTCATGTAGGGGCTATCGTGGACTTTGATTCTTTGGTGGGGAAGGTGGCCAAAACTGCTATTGATTTAGCCGTGGAGGACGTGAATAATGATCCAAAGCTTCTGAATGGCATGCGCCTCCTTCTGCATATGCGCGACGGGCAACGAGATTCACTCCGGGGTGCAAGAGCGGGTAATTTCGTTTGTCCTCGATTTCTTTTCTCATAATTTACAGGTTCCAGATACCTGAGTTTAAATTAATGTGATAGATTGTAATCATGCAGCTGTTAACCTGCTGAAAGGGGAAGCAGTAGCAATAATCGGGCCGCAAACGTCCCAAGTTGCAGAGTTCGTATCAGACGTGGGAGATGCGGCCAATGTGCCGATTGTGTCCTTCTCTGCTACAAGTCCCTTGCTTTCCAACTCCAGATTTCCTTACTTTGTTCGGATGGCTCACAGTGACGCGTTGCAGATGAAGGCCATTGCAGCTCTCGTAAGGCTTTATGGCTGGAGAAGAATCGTGGTTGTTTATCCTGACAATGATTTCGGTTTCGGCGCTGTAAACTCGTTGAACGATGCGCTTACGGACGTGGGCTCCGAAATAGAATACAGATCGTCAATTTCCCCAAAAGCGACCACGGAGGCCATCAGGGAGGAGCTCTACAAATTGAACAATATGCAGTCAAGAGTCTTCGTTGCTCACATGAATGCCGATCTCGGATTGAAGTTGTTCGCACAGGCCCATGAGATAGGAATGATGGGTTCCGGTTATGTCTGGATAACAACAGACGGATTTGCCAGTCTTTTGGGTACTCTGCTCAATGATTCCACCATGGCGTCCATGGAAGGCATTGTTGGAGTGAAGACGTACGTTCCCAATTCAAAAAAGCTCAAGGATTTCTCTAAACGGTGGAAAGAGAGATTTAGAGCAGAAAATCTGGACGAGGATTTCGCCCTGACAGAGCTCAATCAGTACGGTTTATTGGCTTATGACAGCGTGCAGATGGTAGCCAGGGCCGTTGTTAAATTGACATCCAGCAATACCCGCTTTAATTTCTTGGAGCCTTCTAGCCCTCCAGTAGCACTTGGAAATGCAACGGACTTGTCAACAATCAGGGTGTTTCAGCAGGGGCAGCAGCTGTTGCAAAATATACTTGCAACGAACCTTACTGGACTAAGCGGCGCTATCAGACTTAGCAATGGAGAACTATCAGGATCTACTTACCAAATAGTAAATGTAGTAGGAAAAAGTTACCGTGTCGTCGGTTACTGGACGGATGAAACTCAAGATCTGTCGAGAGCATTTCCGCTGCCTCCTTACAATAGCGTCGGCAGTCTTAAGGCTGTGGTTTGGCCAGGTGGAGACGCGCAGATTCCACGAGGATGGGAGATACCCACAATGGGCAAAAGGCTTCGAATTGGGGTGCCCGTGAAGAATGGCCTCCAGGAATTTGTTACGGTCACATTTGATAAAAGCCGTAACCAGAGCATTGTCACGGGATTCTGTAAGGATGTATTTGACGCGGTTCTCAGGCGGCTAGATTATGCGCTGCCATACGATCTCATCCCTTATGACACTGACAACTATGATAATCTTGTCTATCAAGTTTACCTCAATGTCTCTTTCTTATTCTCATCCTGCAATTTTAATTTATACGAATCTTTCAAACTATTTGAGATTCTAATGCAGGTCTTTTTGTTTTCCAGAAATTCGACGCCGTGTTGGGCGACACTACAATTTTAGCAAATCGAAGCAAGTTTGTTGATTTCACACATCCGTTTACAGAAACTGGCATGGTAATGATGGTGCCTATTACTACTGGTGGAGGCAATAATCCATGGGCATTTCTCCTCCCATTTACTCCTGACTTATGGTGTGCAACAGGAGCATTTTTCATCTTTACAGGAGTTGTGGTATGGCTCCTTGAGCGTAGAATAAATCCCGACTTTAGTGGAGATGCCATTACCCAAGTGATAACTAGTCTATGGTATACAATAATTTTCTCTGCTAGCATTTTCTATACATTTTTCTTCTGATATAAATACTTATATCTATCTAAATCTTTCACTTGGATTTTTTTCCAGGTTTTCTTTCTCGACCCTCTTTTTCTCTCACAGTAAGTACTGAAATGACAGAATTGAGATGAACGTGGCCTCAACCATATACGTCTATAACTTTTGCACGCTACCATCTAGTGTCTACTTAGAAAACTGTCGTCAGAGAATTCATACCTTTTCATTTCTTAACTATGTTTGCAGGGGAGAAGATCAAAAGGAATTCGAGTCGAATTGTCATTATAATCTGGCTTTTTGTAGTTCTGATATTAACGTCGAACTACACAGCCAATCTCACTTCAATCCTCACAGTTAAACAAATGACGCCAACGATTACAAGTGTGGTGTCTGTCCGAGACGAAGGAGTTAAAGTAGGCTATCAAAAAGGGTCTTTTGTGGAAGAGTATCTGGAACAGCTCTTCGGAATATCAAAAAAGAAAATGAAATTTTATTCAACGCCCGAAGAATATGGGGAAGCTTTAACAAAGGGTCAAAATAATGGTGGTGTTGCTGCTATTTTTGACGAGATCCCCTACGTCCGGCTCTTCTTGTCTCAGCAATGCGGATATACAATTGTGGGCCCTACTTACAGAACAGGCGGTCTAGGATTTGTGAGTTCCTCTCAATTCTATTTATAAATAATCTTTGAATGCATTTCTGTGAGACAATTCTTAGATATGCTTTTGTTACAGGTGTTTCCCAAAGGTTCTCCTCTTCTCTCAGACATTTCCAGGGCCGTTTTATCCGTGTCAGAGGACAAAGAAATGCAGAAAATTGAAAAAATGTATTTCAATGACACCCTCTGCGCTAGTCCTGGAGCAGTAGTAGATTCCAACAGGTTGAGCATTTATAGCTTTTGGGGGCTCTTTCTTATAACTGGAACCGGATCACTGATAGCCCTCGTGGAATTCTTCTGCCGTTCTGTCTGCGAAAATAGGTGGACACTTAAGTATTTCATAAATATTCTGGTATACAATATACTTAATTCCAGGAGTTCCTCCACTGCTCCAAGTGGAAATTCAGTTACCGTATCCCCGTCTGCTGTCCCTACCAATGGTGTTTCTCCATAACCACGATTTGTGATAATCAAAACAACTAAAATACGTTTTCATCCCTACAACGCTTTTTTATCGTTATTTCTGTTCTAAGTGGGGTGTACTTCATTAAATTTATTTTTACCTAATGTAATTGGAGAGTAAATCTATAAGGAATCATATTGACGGCGGATTCTGAGGGCCCAAATCATGTTCTTTTTTACCTGCTTGTCTATAAACTCCGTTTAAAATTTAAAATGTTTCGAGAAAGAGTTAAGTTGTTTGATAGAATAAATGTAAAAAACATGACAATGTGTTGATTTTAAAAACAAAAAAAATTAATATGAAGAAACATTTATGTTCGGTAATGGTATTGTGTCTTTTTTTTCAAAATGTTAATGATACATGTCAAATGAAGAAAGAGTTCTCTTACTCATTAGAATATCACATGGCTAAGATTACATTACAATCTTTAAGTCTAATCGTCCATGTTTCATAAACTCTCTTTTATGTTTTCCTTTTTCATTTTCTATCATCACATCTTCATGCAATATGGTTTCTTGATCCACATTCAATTCTTGCAAATAGGATATCATTTGTTTTCCATTTTTAGTTAACATAGAGGGCTCATATGCCAATAAATAATCACAACACATTGTTGATATGTTGTCATTGATGTCAACACATGATTGTTTGTTGTCATTAATGTTTACCCTTCCCTTGCACATGTATGTTGATGGTGTGCTATGTTGAAGTACAACAATATTGTATTAACATGAGGATTAGAAGTATTAAGATGAGGATTAGAAATATGATGATATGATGTTGATGATCAAGACCATGTTGTAAATTGTTCTTCTATTTCTCTTGTTTCTTTTAAGTAAAGAATTGATGCTACAAAGAATATTTGATTTTGACATATTGTTGAAAGAATGAGAATGTAGGAAGTTGTACTAGAGATTGTCTTGAAGAATCCTTTGCATTTCTCCAAAATTGAACATATGGACTTGTCGTTCAGATATTAGCTTGTATGTGTTGTGAACAATGTATCTTTCTCTTTTTAGGACATAGAAGTTGCCACAAATGTTTTTGATAATTATTGTTTGTAGATTGTTTGGTCATTTGTCAAGACCAATCAAGGAAATGCTCCACATTTATGTGTTTTCTCTTGTAGCTTGGTCGATGTGTTTATATTATTAGTGCAATACCTCGATTTAGGTTATAAATGCTTTGATGTTCTACATGTATCGTTCGTTAAAGTTCCAACTCAAGACTTTGTTTTTTAGCTTACTAGGAATGAAGTACTTTCTATTGGCCTACTTGTGCCTACTTAAGGTTGCATGAAAATATGAAAGGTTTGTATGGAATGTCTCTCAACATTAAAGAAACTTTTCTATGCAGTTAGCATACTGGATTCTGATATTTTATAGGGCCTATTGATAAAGATCCACAAGTTTCATTACATGTTACCTTGTTCCTGACTTGGACTGATTTGTGTTAATGCTTGAATAGATGAACCTACATGGGAATGTGTATCAAAGATGTTTTTCATCCTATTTATCTTTTGATCGGACCGTAGTGGGTTTCTTTGCTCCACAAAGGTTTCTTGGGCCGACTTCATACTTGTTTTCAGTTTTTCATCACAATTTGACTTGGAGAAGGATAGAGAGCATATATTTTGAAGATCTTTTTTTAGAGAGTAGTGAGTGAGCAAGAATTCAAAGTTATTTGTGGTAATTATGTGGTGATTGTGAAGTATGAACAAAAACGTGTTTAAGGATACAAAAAGTAGTGTGATGAAGGTATCTATATTTGGATAAGTCCCAAAATTTTCTAGAGGAGGTGAGTCAGAGGCAATGGATGGTGTAGAAGTATTGTGTTGGGAATTCATCATTCATTTATGATACTTTGAGGTTTCAACTTATTTATTATATGTTATAATTCTTAGGGAGTAGTGAACCTCCTTGGGTTGTATCCCTAAAACAAAGTAGCAAGGAGTTGTCACTTCTTAGATTATAGCCTTAAAAACAAAGTTATAATCCTATTTTATTATTGTGAGGCTAAATTTAGATAGTAGTTCCAACTAAATATTCTCACCATAGTTTTCATCCTATGATTTTTTTCACATATACCTAGTGTTCTCTTGTGCATTTGTGTTGACTGTTTTATCTTGCATTGGTGTTGATTAGTTTAAGGATTTGGCTCCATGTCCACCTACTATGAAAATTCAAACATTTAATACTTGGTTAGGTATAAAAGGAAGCCTAACCCCCCCACCCCTTCTCATTTGGTTTGGTAATATTAGAAAAAATAAGTGAGAAGCTAGGAGAAGAAGCTCAATCAAGATCTCAACTATAAAATTAATTCAAGTTTATAGCAAGCATTCAAGCATTCATCAAGCATTGAAAGAGAAGGTGAAGTCAAGATCAAGAATTCATATTCAAGAATCCATGATCAACCTTCTATGAAGAAATTCTACATCTTTGCATGAGGATTCAAGCAAACTTCAACAAGGTATCAAGTTCAATCATTTTCTGATTTTATCTAGCCTTTTCCTCAAAAGGAAAGCATTCTATTTTAGTTCTATTTCAATTTAGTTATCAATTCAATTGAAGGTTAATTCTTAAACTAGGGTTTGACCTAAGATAATCCCCCATCAACCCAACCTATTTCCTTATTTATGTGTGTAGGAATTGTTTCAGGAGTTGGGACTAAGGAATCCAACAATGTAGATGATGACAATCAGACTCAACTTTTGGAGGTGTGAAAAATAGAGAACTAGGACAACCACCCCCCTAGTCCCAATTTTTTTCGCCAACCTTGTCATAGTGGATTATGTGTGTCATGTTGAACAAAAAAATATACAATCTATCTAGCCCCAATATTTGGAGGACTAGGGCGACCTACTCGCCATGGTCTTTACAATTCATCCCAGATCTTCTATCATAGATTCTAACATATACTTTCCCTTCTCAAATCTACCTTTACATCTCTACATGACATCTAGAACATTCTATTACTACTATTTTATTTAAATTTCTCATTGTTTGTTCTAGATATAGAATTGAAAATCAACCCTAGTTCCAATTCAATTTCAACTCAAACAAGAGAACAATTAACCACAAGGGCTTCACTTAGTGAACTTGGGCTATATCACGTGCATTCATGGAATACTAAATAATACCTCTATTTAAAAAAAAATTGCCCTAAACTTCTTTTTTATCATCCCCTTCGAATACATAGCTCAGATTAGAAACCCCCTATTTTCACAAGATATTGTATTTTTTCATAACCCAAATTAAAAGCCCCCCTAGTTTCACCAGATAGGCAATATATTGTTGTTCATTTTTAGGATATTAAACCCCCCAATATGAATGCATGTGATATAATATTTCCTAGCTATTGAAGCCCCCGTGCAATTAACTTGATTTGATTTTTTTCCTTTTAGGATTAAATGAATAAAGTCCAATTACATTCCCTTAATATCCGGTCCATTGAAAATTAACAACTTTACCCATTAAGGTGGTGAAACCCTAATTTTCATCATATTATATTTTATTGAAGCCATCATATCTCATGCTTATTTATGACATTTCCTTGTACATGATTTTTGTTACCCTTACCCTTACATCCAATATTTTGGTGAGAAGAAGTTATATACTTAAGGCTTCACAAAGTTTAAATACCAAGGATATGGATCCTGAGTTAATTAAATTATTCCATGTGAGCGTTGGCACCTCCTTTAATCCAGCACATGACATACCTAATATTGTATATCCCCATTCACCTCACACTTTTCATAATGAAGATATCACCTCACCAACTAGGGTTACTAGTGTTCAGTTTGGGAAAATTGACATAGAATTTGACAACCTTCAACAATGGATGTGCCAATAATACCAAAATAGTGAGGAAATATCCTGGATTGAAGGGTTGATGACAATGGTTCAAAGTGATAAATTGGGTGTGGAAGTGTTACATGATATTCCTCATATTGTTGATACAAATATTATGCCTATCAAAATTTGTGCCAAAGTTTTTGGTTATTCTCATCCTACTAGTCAAGTTGAGAATTCCATTCCTATCATGACAACCTTGCCTAGTGTGCCTACATATACATCTTTTATTATGACTATCACTACGTAAAATGTTAATTGTACACATGTTAGTAGTCATGGGTGAAATCCTATTAATTCATACTCTTATAGACCTACTTCATTGAGTCTTCTATTTATTTTCCAATCATTTTCTATACCAACATATATCATAATGTTCCCCCTCCTTATTCTCAATCTCCACCAACTTAAAATAACATTACTCCTCCATCACAATCCAATATGTTGAATTCCAATCCACCCACTGAAGCCACTATACATAGCCTAGCTGAAATTGTTTTTATCTTTAGAGAAATGGTGGGCTTCTTTAACCCAATACAAGTTAAGTGTTCCCACTTATGATGTAGCGAGCCCACTATCCGATGAGATTGTTTGTGTGGTTTCTCCTAAGAATTTGAAAATCCTTTATTTAGATCTATACAATGGAAAAGGTGACCCCTTAACTCATTTGAAGACATTTCAAACTGCGTGTAGTGATTTATGTCATGATCAAAGACTCATGGCAAAACTATTTACTTGAACCTTTAGAGATAAAGCTTTGTAATGGTATTGTTGTTTGTCTCCTTATCGATTGAATATTTTTTCAACAATTTCAAAATAACATTGGTCCTAAAAAATTACTTTGACAGATTTGATTCATTGTAAGCAATGAGTTAAAGAAAAAGTGAGTAGATATAATCATTTGCATTCACAAATTGCTTGTCTTGTGTATGATCATGATGCTTAAATAATTTCATTACTAATTTATAAAAGTATATTAGAAATAAGCTTCTATTTTCTAAATTTACTTAGTTAAACCTAATTGTCTGATGTGCTTCGTAACTATCAACTTCAAGTGAGACAATTTGAATCATCTCCCTCAATGGCTTTGGTTGATATTAATGAGAGTGCTGAATAATCATTTCCAAAATTCAACAAACACAAAAAAGGTTTTATTAAGATAAATGATATCTCTTCCAACAAAATCAACACTCAAGTGGTAGCCACAACACTAGGTGTGGCCCATTTATCCAAATACTTTATAAATGAATTAACTCCTCTTTTTGATCCTTTTCATAGTATAATATTGAAGTTTATTTATGATAATATGTTGCAAATTTCTCCTATCAAGACTATAGATACCTCTAAGCCTACCTTCCTTTCATCACAAAGTCTTCTACCAATACCATTGCCAAGTAAGACATGATACTAAGAAGTGTTATAAGTTAAGGTATAAGATTCAAGACCTTATTGATAACATTTCTATATCTATAGATGGTGTGAATGATAAAGGAAACAAATCTATAGAACATCCTAACCAAAACCTCCAAATCTTCATCAATCCTTTGCCTTCTAGCTCTACCAATATTGTTGAGTTCAAATCACATGTATTATTTCTTGATGACTTAGGTGAGAGTCCAATAATATTGTGGACCTAATTGAAAAATGTAAACCTAAACTTGAATCATGGATCACCTTTGATCCTAGAGATATTATTGCTGCACCTGATGGACATTTATATATTATTATGAAGATTAAATGCAAACTCTCACAAGGGATGCTCATTAATCTAGTATGTATGGTGATTTTTTTTATTAGGATAAATGAGTTTTGAGGGGACCCAAAATCCCTTACAATAGGTTTTGAAGGGACCTGAAACCCAAAATAGATAGCTGCTAAAAATGCATCAGAGACAACCAACAACCTAAAACCAACTTATCAGCAAAGATTTAACAATGAAACCTAGATCAAAGAGGAAGAGTGATGCAGGAGCAACAGAGTAGTTCAAACCGGCACCTTGGATTTGTTCCCGGTATTGGCTCAGTATTGGTGTGCTTTTACTGGTTGGTTTTGTAGTGTGTGGAATAAAGAGTAATTGGGTTGCGGGTAGCTTCCATAACATGCAGATCATTGAGCGATGTTGTTTTGGGCCTTGTCTAAGGTTCTCGGAGGATTGCGTGAATTTTTATGTATTTGAAGATGTTCTTGGTGATTGGGGTTGACATGTTATCATTTGCACATTTCATCATGAACCGGTTGATCTTTGGCAGACTTGATCGAGTTGTTATTGCTTGCGGATGGTATTGTAGACACCTAAAATTTTCATGTCTAATGAAATAAATATTTTTATTTATTTAATTATTTTAGCCTAATTCTTCTATTGGTTAAATAAATCTTTATTTATTTAATTAATTCATTTATCCTCTTCTAGCCTTATTTCTCATTTAAATAAATACCTTTATTTATTTAAATTATCCTTTTCCTAAATTAAATAGATATCTTATTTATTTAATTATCCCACTTCCTCTATTAATTAAAAAAATCTTTATTTATTTAATTAATTCATTAACCTTTTCTACCCATGACACATGTCATTCATCTCTTAATTCATACACTACCTACCCATTTCATTATTTTCATATTTTCTCTACCTACCCTTTAATCATAGCCAACCATTTATCTTTTACACCTCTCAATCTTATCCCTCCACTTCTTATAGTGTCTTCTATATAAGGAGATGCTTCCTTCATTATCAACCCTATGCATTCAGCCCTGATGATTATTAAACTACACTACGCCTTTGAACATTCATATGCGATCCTACTTGCAACCACACTTCCGTTCTTTGTTGAGCTCTTGTGCAAATAAAATCTGAGAGCAAATATATCAAGCAAGATCAATGGAGATAGGAAGAATGGAGATTCAAACCCTATTGGACATGTGATGGTATAATCTTTGTGATTTCATTTGATTTGCATTGTCTTAGGTAATCTTCATATGTTATGGTGGATCTTTGTTGTTGTTAGGCTAGGATTTTGTGGTTGAATTCATTTAGTCTTTCAATATTGTTGTATCCATTTTCACCATATACATTTTGGCACGCCCGGTGGGACTCTTGTCCCTTTTGCATTTAACATCTTTGGTTGCAGATTTTGTGTTTTGATGTTGCAGATCTGACATTTCTAACAACATTTTGATATTTTTGTGTCTACGTACTTTCAGATCACATTTTTGGTTTTCTGCCACGTTTGTGACACCTAAAATCACGTTTGCGCCCTCGATAGTATTTTTTTTTTCAGATTCCAGGAAATGCGTCTGTGTTTCCTAGTCGCGTCTATGAAGTCTTCAGGTGCGTCTACGTCCAGAAGCCACGTCTGTGTTCTGGAACCGCATCTATGTCGCATCTAAACGTGTCTGCGAAATTGTATAGCGTTTTTGTTTCTGACAACCGCGTCTGTGTGCATTTTTTTCATTTTGGGTTTCTTTGATTTAGTTTTGCGTCTTTCGGATTTCAGATCTGGTTTATTTTGAGCTAATATCTTAATATCTAGCTAACGAAATTGGTGCAGCTTGTCTTGAAAGCAAAATCATTTTGTCGAAGGCCCCTATTTCACAAAGTCTTTTAGATTTAAAATTTACCTAACTTGTGTGCTTGCAGGAAGGGGTGATCATTTGAAACAATCCAAACTACTAATAGATATTTGTTGCAAGACCTTGGCAAGGGTTTTTGATATTTATTGTGTGCCTTATTTTCATAGACTAGCAAACACTTCAATTGGTGCACTAAAATTGAACCATTGCCTTTGGTGTCTTGAGCAATAGGCTCTTTTTGTTTAATCTTTAGAGGGCCTGTCTCCCCGTGTGGTCATTAGGACTACTAGTGAGGAGAGAACGACCCAAGTGGTAGCAAAAGAAAACCCATCTTCTTTCGAACCACTATAAACAACTGTACTCATGGTGAAAACTATGGATAACGTGTGCTGATTAGTTCATACCGACACTATGTCTCCCCATAAACCCGTTTGATCAAATTTATTTGATCAGTTGTAGGGTGTAACCTCTACCAGCTGGGAGCCTTCTGTATTTACAGAGCTAAAAGTGCCACATGTGTGGCCACACGAGCAGATGCCCTTACTAGCACCTTTTTGTTTTAGAAGCCAAAATCCTTCTAGTTGTTGGGGCAGGAAGTCGGACCTTTGGTAGTGGCCCACACACATATGGTTCTTAGTAGAGATACAAAGTTTTCCACGAGGATTTTTCATGGGGACTGATGCTTGACTGCCCCAAGAAGTGAGTGTTGAGGGTGGAGCTAGTAGGGTCAAGCATCTAAGTATCTGCTCTGAATAGCGTAGCCTCGGGGGAAACTCCATGTGGGACCAACAACTATTGTCTTGGCCAACCATAAGAATTGTGCTTGACTTATTTTGAACATTCAAATATTCAAGACCAAACATCAAAACATTGTGTCTTCAAGTGTATGCAAAACAATTTTACATCAAACAACACACTTTTTTGAGTTATTCTGAGTCTTAAACACTTGCAAACATTGAGTCTTCATCAACACTGTGTCCTCTTGTCATGAAAAACAGTGAAACATTCATGTTTGGTCACAACAAGCAACTTCACAGATTGGAAAAATTGCACAAAGTTTGTAGAAACGCGTTTGTGTCTGACAGAATAGCGTCTGTGTTGTCTAACCGCGTCTGTGAAGGGCAAAAATGCGTCTGTGTCTTTTGAGCAACTTCGCATTTCCAACATCTCAGAAATGCATCTGTGTCTAACAGAATAGCATCTATGTCATCTAATCGCGTCTGTGAAGGGCAAAAAAGTGTCTGTGTCATTTAAACGTGTCTGTGAAGTATACAGGCACGTCTGCGTCTAGGATTGAAAACTTTCACAATTTAGGAAACAAGAACAATCAATTTCAGACTTATTGAGCTTCCTAGGCTATCTCTCTAGGTTTTTCATCTAACATTCAACCTATCTTTAGTTCTCACAAAGTCCATCATTGCTGCACACCTTGCATTACATTCACATTTGTCTAAACTTGAGTCAAAAGGTCACTTGCTTGTCCTCATCATACTTTGTCAACACACTACATACAACAACATTTTGCTAAGTGGTCCCTCATCAAGGTCTATCACCTTTGGGTCTCATTTGGTCTTACTTAGAGTCAAGGTCAACTTACCTCATCAAGAGAAACTATCATCTCTTTGGAAGCCACAACTACTCTACTACATACATACTTGGTCTTACACTTTGGACATTGCAAGTACACTTCACATTCATTTACATTCCATCCAACTCTTGGTCTTTCATATCTTTCCATTTTCATCTAGTCTCACACATCTTGGTCAATACCTAGTTCATGGTTGAAACCCGTTCCCAAAAATCTAGAAGAGAAACTAAAGAGGCTCAAGAGTCCGCAAACATGAGTGTCTATGAGTATGACAATGATGTCTTTTTCAATTCTGATCATAACACATTACCTAACATGGATGCCTATAGAAACATTCCAAATGTTGAGAACATGGACACTACAAACAACAATGATACACACAATGACAATATGGACAACTTTTCCGTTCATTCAGTAGAAGTGGAAGACTCCATTATGGTTCCCCGTTTCAATTGATTGGTTGAGGAAATAATGAGGAGAGATAGACAATACTTCTTACAAATGATGGCACAAAGTGGAGCCAAGATACCTCAACATGGATCAAAGGAGGCCTAATAGTGAATGCAATAGAGGACCACATCTTGTGACTGAATTACCATCATCTTTGTTTCAGAAACCAGAGGTCCCATACACACATGGTCAAGCATATGATACTCACCTTCGCAGACCATTATGGAAATCTTATGCAGAAAAATATGCTCAATCACATACCAATGCTAAGGACCAACCACCAAAGCAATTGGATATTCAAAGGCATGCTCAAAATTTGGACACAAGGAAACCCCGCATCAAATTTGGGAGCAACACACTAGAACAAACTCATGACATGCCTATAGAGTATGGTATATATGGACAAAGAAGATATTACATTCCTCACCATGACTCTATACCAAGTGGTCCATATACGCAACATAAATATAGACCTCCTCCATATGAACATGTGTATGATCAATATCATCCGTATATGCAACATGCTCCTCCTCCACCCGGTGGTTCAGGCATGGGGTTGTTGAAATATGGCGACTGATCAGAAAAGTACTGTACACTCAGCACATATACTCGCCGGGGTCCGGGGCCGGGCTGGGCCCCAGGCAGGGGTTCGGGGGCGGCAGCCCCTGAGAAAAGCGGGGGCCGTCCCCAAGAAAAAAAAAATTTTGCCGTTTTTTGTTGATGAAAACCGACATTGTAATAAATCCCTAAAAAAGGCCGACTTTGTTTTGTTGCCCTAAAAACGCATGTTATAAGCGGCTGGGATGCTTAAGGCATTGTAAGGTTGATGTACTGTTTTTGCTGGATAATAAGAAAGATTAGACGACTGTGTATGGTGGACGTAACCCATTCTAGGTGAACCACGTTAAATCTCTGTGTTATCTATGTCCTATTTTATTTCTTTATCTTTTGTATTTAAATCTGCATATAATTGTTAGTTCATATTTGCTTCGGATCTGCTTGAAACCCTAACAATTGGTATCAGAGCGAGGTTTTCTGTAAATTGGCAGGACTTTCAGATTTGAGTGGGAGCAATGGAGGATTCCAAATTCAAGGTCGAAAATTTTAACGGCTAGAATTATCAGTTATGGAAAATGCAGATGGAGGATTACCTGTATCAAAAGGATTTGTGGCGGCCATTGGAAGGAAAGGCAAAGAAACCGACCACAATATTAGATGAAGAGTGGGACATTTTAGATAGAAAGGCACTGGGATCCATTCGATTGTGCCTTGCATCATCTGTAGCATTCAATATAACAGAAGCAAAAATGACTGTAGATTTGATGGCAACATTGGCTAAGTTGTATGAGAAACCCTCGGCTTCGAATAAGGTATTTCTTATGAAGTGTTTGTTTAATTTGAAAATGAGTGAGGGAGGATCTGTAGCGGAGCACTTAAATGAATTTAATACAATTACCAGTCAATTGTCTTCAGTAAAAATTACCTTTGCAGAAGAGGTTAGGGCTCTCTTGATTTTATGTTCTTTGCTAGAAAGCTGGAATAGCTTGGTTATGGCTGTAAGTGTAAAGCGGAAAATCGTTTGAACCCTAGTTGCTCTCCCGTCTTCCAACTCCAAGGAGAGAGAAGGGAGGTTGCTAGGGTTGATGGTTTTCACTTGGGAGACTTTACATTCAAAAGAGGGGTTGAAACCCACAAGATCCAATCCCACACAATGCAAGATTGGATGCTAAATGAGTTTCAAGGGTTAAGACAGCAAGGCTACCCTCTTTTGTAAAGAATGTGCATAGGAGAATTAAGCTAGGCATGCATATAAAGTGAGAAAGATTCGCTTATAAACTGAGATAGGGTATAGGATGAAGCTGCGGACCTGGAATTAGCAGTAAAATGTCGATACGGCGCTGTCCTACAAATTTGAGCAAAAGTTGACGGGACGATGGCACCCGGCGTGCACACGGTCCTCCGAAAAATCCGTGAAACAAAGGGGGATCAGTTCGTCTCTGCACAAGGATTCCAGATCTTCAATTTCAGTTGCGTACCTGCAACCTACACACAGAAAAGCGAAGACGATTGGGGGGTTAGGGATTAGGGGTTTGCCTTTAGGTCAAACCCCGGTTTTGGAATTAACCAAGAAATGAGAAATGCTGTAAATGTCTGTAATGTAAAACAAGTACTAATACCTTGTTGTAAGGATGTTTGTATCCTTATGTGCGAAGGTATAGATGTTGTTGTATGTTGTATGTTGTAGTAGTATGTAGTAAGTGATCTCCTCTTCAATGGTTGAATCCTTGTCTTGAATGCAACACTTAGCCTTGAATGGAGACTTAGAAGGAATGCTTGAATGCTTGAATGTTTGAATATCGTTTCCACCTTTTTCCATCTTCCAAATGAAAGAGGAAAACGTAGTTTATATACTTGTCAATTAGGGTTAGAAGACTGATTTTTCCGACCTTAGGCCGACCAGGAAAGATAATTTCTAATTTGCAAACAAAAAGACCCGAACTCCCATAGGAGACCGGGCCCAAAATAGGGCTAGGGACCAGGGCGCTGGGCGCTCTGGTCCCACCTCCCGGGACAGCAGGGTGCAAAGGAGGTTCAGGCCAGGGTGCTTGAAAATGCAGTTTTTGGTGTCATAAACAGGTTTCGGGGTCTCCATTCAGGTTTTGTGTTGCGTCGCCATCGTGAAGACCGAAATGCAGTCGAAATTGCAAGTGTCGCAATTTTAGGACGCTACAGTAAGTAACTCTGTCTCTGGTAAAAATACTTTGGTATTTGATGATATTGTTGGTGTTATCCTAAGCGAGGAAATGCGAAGGAAAAGCACAGGTGAGACTCCAACATCACCGGGTAGTGTTTTGAATGTGGAGAACAGAGGAAGATCAAAGGAAAGAGGAAAAAGCCCTGGGAATGAGAAGTCACGAGGGAAGTCAAAGAAAGGACGCTCTCAATCTAGAGGAAAGAAAGATTGCTGGTACTGCGGAAAGCCTAGTCATCTAAAGAAAGACTGTTGGTCTCAGAAAAACAAAGAAGGAGACAAAAATGAAAATGACAGTAAGGAAGCTAATATTGCAAGTAATACTTTACAAGATGCTTTAATCTTATGTTTGGATAATGTTAATGATTCCTGGGTAATAGATTCTGGGGCTTCATTTCATGCTACACCCCATAGAAAACATTTTCTAGATTATTTTCAAGGTGATTTTGGACAGGTATATTTGGGTGATGATGAGCCCTGTCAAATTATTGGAAAAGGAAAGATAAAGATCAAGTTGCAGAATGGTAATGACTGGTTTCTGCAAGAGGTAAGACATGTTCCTAATTTAAGAAGAAATTTAATTTCTACAGGGCAACTAGGTAGTGAAGGTTGCATAGTTACCTTCTCAAACAGTATGTGGAAGGTCACTAAAGGATCATTAGTAGTAGCTAAAGGTGCGAAGGTAGGCACATTATATCTGTGTATTGGTAACACTTACTCTACCTTAGCTGCTACAGATAAAGTTACTGCAGGGACAACAACAATAAATGTTGCAAGAACAGATTTGATAATGTGGCACCATAGGCTTGGGCACATGAGTGAGAAAGGGATGAAAATCCTTCACTCCAAAAATCTATTGCCAGGACTAAAGAAGATTGATTTAGAGTTCTGTGAAAACTGTGTTTATGGTAAACAAAAAAGAGTCAGATTTCTCAAGGTTGGGAAAGAGAAGAAGAGTGAGAAGTTAGAGCTTGTACATTCAGATGTATGGGGACCGGCTCAGGTATCTTCTCTTGGTGGCTCTTGTTATTATGTTATTTTTATTGATGACTCAACCAGAAAAACATGGGTATATTTCCTAAAACAAAAATTAGATGTTTTTGAAACTTTTAAGAAATGGAAAGCTTTGGTTGAGAATGAGACAGGAAAAAAGTTGAAGTGTCTCAGATCAGATAATGGAGGTGAGTATTGCAGCAAAGCATTTGAAGATTACTGTTCCTTAAATGGGATTCGAAAGCAGAAGACAGTTCCAGGAACTCCACAGGAAAATGGTGTGTCAGAGAGAATGAATATGACCATCATGGAACGTGCGAGGAGCATGAAATTGCATGCTGGATTGCCCTTACATTTTTGGGCAGATGTTGTACATACTGCTATCTATTTGATAAATAGAGGACCTTCAACCCCTTTGGATGGTGGTATTCCAAAGGAGGCATGGACTGGTAAAAAGGTAAATTATTCTTTTCTAAAAACTTTTGGTTGCGAAGCTTTTGTCCATGTTGATAAAGAAAATAGAACCAAGCTTGATGCTAAATCTCAGAAATGTACCTTCATTGGATATGGGATAGATGAATATGGCTATCGGTTATGGGATTTTGAAAATAAGAAAATAATTAGAAGTAGAGATGTTATATTCAATGAGAAGGTTGTGTATAAAGAACAAATGCAGGAAAAGAAGCATGAACAGGACAAACAAGAATATGTGGTGTTGGATGAGATTCCTGAAAATGAAATGCCACAGGTACCTGATGCTTAGCAACAACAGATTGTCCCACAAACTCCTGCAAGTGTTAGACGTTCTACGAGGACAAGTAGACCCCCTGAAAGATTTTTTCCTTCTTTGTATTCTATTTTATTAATGGATTCTGGTGAACCAGAAGAATATGAAGAAGCAATGCAGGTGGATGCCAAACAACAGTGGCAACTAGGCATGAAAGAGGAGATGGACTCCTTGATGAAAAATAAGACTTGGGACTTAGTCCCTTTACCTGCAGAAAAAGGAGCCTTTCCTAACAAATGGGTTTATCGGCTGAAGGAGGAGGAAGGAGGTCAGAAAAGATATAAGGCCAGACTTGTGGTAAAAGGTTTTGCATAGAAAAAGGGTATAGATTATGATGAAATATTTGTAGGATTTGAGAAATACAAATCCACAGAACCCAAAAGAAACCTGCATGCAAGAAACCTGTCACAGAGAAAGAGAGAGAACAAATACAAGGGTTTTGGCTCTGACAAAGAGAAAAGATATTATCAGAGAAAAATATGAATCAAGAATATGAATAATACAAGAGATCAATCCTTATAAAGGAGATCAACACCAAAAGGAAAACCTAACCCTAAGGTGTGAGCATTTAATAATTAAATATTAATTATTAAATGACTAATATGTGCATAAAGGGAAATCTTAAGAGGAGAGAAAAGTTAATTAATTACTTTACTCTAACACCCCCCCTTAAGATGAGCTACAATGCAACTACAAACAATGCAGACAGAAAGCAAAGGAACTACAATGCAAAAGAGGGTCCCGGCAACAAGGCCTGATGAGGTACCCGAATACAAGAAAATCTCTATAAAGTGGAGTAAAGGAGAAAACCCAGTGGGAAAAAACTCCTCTCCAAAAAGAGATAAAGAATCATGCTGAAAAGAAAACATGAAGGAAGGAAGGCCTCACTGAGACCCCCCAAGGACAACTTCCTTCACCCCAAGCATTGAGCGCAACTGAAGATAGCGCAGAGATGCCAAAGGTTTAGTGAAGATGTCAGCAACCTGCTCCTCTGTAGGAATATACTCCAAGATGAGAGAACCATCCTGAATCAACTGTCTGATGAAGTGCATGTGGATTTCAATGTGCTTTGTCTGCTGATGCTCCACTGGGTTGCGTGAAATGTGAATGGCACTCTGGTTGTCACACCAAAGAATAGTGGGACAATCTGGAGGAAACCCAAACTCTGTCATCGATTGCCAAAGCCATAAAACCTCCTGACTGGCTAACACTGCTGCACGGTACTCAGCCTCTGTAGATGATAATGCAATAGCAGATTGCTTCTTGCAAGACCATGTGATAGGACCAGAACCAAGGCAAAAAACGAAGCCAGAAGTAGACTTCCGATCATTGACATCACCAGCCCAATCGGAGTCAGTGAAGCCAATGATATGAGGGGATCCTGAAGAGTAGTGAATGCCATAATGTGTGGTGCCCCGAATATATCTCAAAATACGTTTGGCTGCTTGCCAATGGCTCTCATGAGGATCATGGGAGAACCGAGAGACAAGGCCAACCGCAAAGGAAAGATCAGGACGAGAATGTGTCAGGTACAACAGACTGCCAACCAACTGCCTGTATAAAGTGGGGTCTACTGAAGGAGTAGAGCAAGTGGAAGACAAAACAACACCTGACTGAAATGGAGTGGGGGCAGACTTGCAATCAAGCATGCCAAATCGCTGAAGCATATCAAGAGCATACTTCTCCTGAAAAATGGAAATCCCATCCGAAGACTGAATAACCTGTAGACCCAGAAAGAAGTGCAAGAGACCAAGATCGGTCATCTCAAACTGCTCCATCAAAGCTCTCTGAACACTCTGAATCATGGAGGATGAGCTACCTGTAATGATGAGATCATCTACATATAGCACTAGAATCAAAAGATCACCCTCTTGACGCTGAATATAGACTGTGTGATCGGAATGACAGCGTGTGAAGTGCGAGGAAAGCAAGAAGGAGTCCATCTTCTCATACCAAGCCCTGGGGGCTTGTTTGAGACCATACAATGAACGTCGAAGTCTGCAAACCAAAGAAGTGTCCTGCACAAAACCCTGAGGCTGCTCCATATAGATCTCCTCATGTAGGTCTCCATGCAAGAAGGCACTCTTCACATCCATCTGAAACACTGTCCATCCCTGTGAAGCTGCAAGTGAAAGTACCAGGCGTATAGAATTCATCTTGGCGACAGGAGCAAAGGTCTCAGAGTAGTCAATACCCTCTACCTGAGAAAACCCCTTCGCAACAAGACGGGCCTTATACTTATCAATAGAACCATCTACAGCATACTTGGTACGATACACCCACTTGCACCGAACCAACTTTCTTCCCTTAGGAAGAGAACAAAGATCCCAAGTATGATTCTTCATCAAAGAAGAATACTCCTCATCCATGGCCCTATCCCACTCTGGGTGTCCTGTCGCCTCTGAAAACTTTTGAGGATCATCTGAAAGGGTATGACTCAAAAGACTAGAACCAGATGTCTGAGCACGAGTGCGACGAGTATCTGAAGGATCACCTGCCAAAGAACCAGCTGCATCAATAGTATCACGGGCCCACTTCGGCAAAGACGGAGCAACTGGTGGTGGTGGAGATGGTGGATCATGATCTACATCATCCTCAAGAGATAAGTAATCCTCAAGAGATGAAGAGGAAGGAGTAGGCAATGAGGGAGAAGCTGGTGATGGAGAATCCATCTGAGGATAGCACTCATCAAACTGGACATCCCGCCGAAACAAGACCTCTCTGGAATCAGGATCAAACAACCTGTATGCCTTAACATCCTCACAGTAGCCAACAAATATGAGTGGTCGGCTCTTCCTCTCCATGGCTATCCGCTGAGCATCAGGAATAAATGCCCAAGCCTCACTACCGAAAACTCGGAATGTAGAAACATCAGGCTTGACATGGGTCCAAGCCTCCTCAGGAGTTATATGTCGTAATGCCTTATGGGGCATCCGGTTCTGAATATAATTGGCACAATTGACTGCCTCAGCCCAAAATGAAGAACTCATAGCTCGAGACTGTATCATACAATTTGCCATCTCCCGTAAGGTTCTATTCTTTCTCTCAGCAACACCATTCTGTTGAGGGGTATAAGGAACTGTAAACTGATGCTGTAAACCACGCTCGGTGCAAAAATCTCTGAAAGCCTGATTTACATACTCCCCCCCATTATCTGTGCGTATCCTCCTGATAGAAAGTCCAGATTGCTTCTCCACAAATGTCTTAAACTTCCTGAAAGAGTCAAAGACATCAGACTTGTACTTAAGAAAGTACACCCATGTACGTCTGGAGAAGTCATCAATAAAAGTGAGTACATAACGGGCCCCTGAAAAAGAAGGAGTCGGAAAGGACATAAGATCACTGTGTACCAACTCTAGGGCTGCCCTAGCACGAGAGGCTCGACCCTTAGGAAAAGGATCTCGATGATGTTTGCCAAGGACACAACCATGACATACACCATCTGTACAAGAAATCTATGGAAGCCCAATCACAAGTGCCTGTGTACTCATCTGCTATAGATATCTGTAATTGACATGACCAAAACGCTCATGCCAAAGCCTGCTCACTGAATCTGCATGTGCTATAAGAGAGGAACCAACAGTGTCTGAACTCTCAAAGCCATCAAAACTATATAAGTGAGATGCAGAATCCACACTCCCAGTAGCCACAACCAAGTCAGGATCATGAAGATCTCGAATAACCACATCATGTGGAGAGAACTCAACTGTCTTACCAGAGCCAGAGTGGCAAATCTGATAAACAGATAGAAGGTTTGTCGAAATGTCAGGAACCAAAAGCACATCCTGAAGACAACCACCATCCAATGAAACAGTACCAGAACCCTGAACGGAAAGTTGTGCTGAGTCACCAACTGCAATATGTCGAGTGCCTGTAGGAGCAAGAGCGGTGACCAAATCCTGTGTGTGTGTCATATGGTGAGAGGCACCAGAATCTAGAATCCAAGTGGACGCTGAGGACAATGCTCGTGCAGAAAGAGCATGACCTTTCCCTGTGGGCTGTGAAGGAGGTTGTGGTGCACTGATATTATGCTGCTGCATGGCTTCCTCCAAAGCCTCTAAACGTTTCCAACACCTGGAAACGGGATGTCCTTCCTTGCCACAAAAACTGCAAGGATCACCTGATTTCTTCTTAGTCTTGGAGGAAGACTCACCAGACTTTGAAGATTTGCCCTGTTTAGAATTGAATTGTGGTTTTGAATCAGACTTAGGTGGTGGCTTGGAGGGATTCTCACTAGCCTCTGAATCTTTCTTAGGCTTCGGTTTCTGCTTCTGTTTTCCTTTGGAGGACTGGGCTACCAATGCTTGGTTCTGTGAACCTGAAAGTGAATCCAACTGCTTAAGCTTAGCTTGCTCACGAGTCAGACGATCACAAAAGACCTCAAAAGAAGGCATGACATGTCGAGCACCCAAGGCATCCATGGTGGAATAGAAGGTCGAAGAGAAGATCTGAAATGGACCCCGAAGCTTAGAGAGAATCAGGAAAATGCACTCTGTATCAGTCTTAGTCTTACCACAACCTTGCAAGATAGATCTTTGTTGTTTGAACTTCATCAGAAAGTCCTCAATAGAAGGAAATGAATCAGGTACCAAGGAAGTTAACTCTACCTCAAGCTGCAAAGCTCTAAACTCTTTGACAGTACCAAAAAATCCCTCAAACTTGGTCCAAATGGCTCGAGGAGTGATACAACCCTCAAGATGAAACTGGAGACTGTCAGAAATGTGTAAAGCCATCAATCCCATAGCCTGATCCATATTGTTCCTGTGCTGCATAATCTCAAAAGGACGTGTCAACTGAGGCTGAACCTCATCCAAACAGGACCATAACCCTTTTGACTGGAGAAGAGTCATCATGCGACCCTTCCAAGTGTGGTAATTATGCAGTGTGAGAGATTCAATAGGTCTGTCTGCCATCCTGTGAACTGTGCCTCAACTGCTCTGAAATTTTAATTATTATTAAGTGGTCTTTCAGAACTAGACAGAAGATGCAGAAGGGGGTTTGATTTTTTTTTATATTGGTGTTTGTAAATTCTAGTTTTCTGATGTAAATAACAGAAAGCAAGAGAAAACACCCCCCCACAATGCAAAAAACTAATCCCCAGTACAAACTGAAAGCCAGAAAATGATAGAAAGCAATAACGGGTTGAGACAAAATTTGGAGCACCTAAATATTTTTCTGATGAAATAGACTGTAGATCTAGAAAGAGCACATAACCACCTTTCCGACGCCTATTTGCTTTCGAAAAACGGAGTCCGTATGCAAAAGATATGGCTCCTGGAGTGCAAAAAACTTATTCTGACTTCGACTTGCAAAAAACACTACAAAACGGAAAAATCAAAAAAAAAGATCTGCATCTTTTAGATCGGGCTCGGAACCAGCTTTCCAACGCCTATTTTCATTTGAAAATCCGAGCTAAAATGCCCGAGTTATACCCGATTTAGTAAAACTGCTCCAAAAGAGCCCAAATAGGCCCTTTAAGCCCTCAAGGGCTTAAAAAAAATAAGCCCCTGGTCCGCTGGGCGACCAGGGGCGGGCGCAGGAGGCGGCGGCGTGGGGGTGGCGCTGGGGCGGCGCAGCTAGAGGCGGGCGGTGCGCTGGCTGCGGGCGGGCGGCGCTCGGGCGGGGGTTCTCGGTGGGCGGCGCGGTGGGCGGCAGGCGGTGCAGCGGGGGCGCGGCGGGGGTTACCGCCGGCGGCGGTGGCCGCCGGGCTGCGCGTGCCTCCAAAAGAGGCTGCACCCGATTTAAACAAAAACTGCGATTTTTGTTTTATTTTTTTGAAATTTTTGCCTCGGTTGTCGTGCCCTAGGGCCGTACGACCTTGGGGCCAAAAAAAATTTGCCTCCTGGTGCAACTGTGTCCAAATCGGACGAATTTTATATGGAAATAGGGGTTTTTGGGTGCTACGAGATCAACGATGAGGTCTGTTTGGGCTCAAAGTGCACCGAAAAAAAAATACCCCCCTATTCCAAAATAAAAAACAGAAGACAAACACAGATCTGATGCAACCAAAACCTGGATCTCAAAATCTTTCAAAAGTCTGAACAAGCTGCAGCAGATCCAGCTCTGATACCATGTAGGATTTGAGAAATACAAATCCACAGAACCCAAAAGAAACCTGCATGCAAGAAACCTGTCACAGAGAAAGAGAGAGAACAAATACAAGGGTTTTGGCTCTGACAAAGAGAAAAGATATTATCAGAAAAAAATATGAATCAAGAATATGAATAATACAAGAGATCAATCCTTATAAAGGAGATCAACACCAAAAGGAAAACCTAACCCTAAGGTGTGAGCATTTAATAATTAAATATTAATTATTAAATGACTAATATGTGCATAAAGGGAAATCTTAAGAGGAGAGAAAAGTTAATTAATTACTTTACTCTAACAATATTTTCTCCAGTTGTAAAAATGACTTCAATTAGAACTGTACTTAATCTTGTGGCTGCAGATGATTTACATCTTGAACAATTAGATGTCAAAACAGCTTTTCTCCATGGAGATTTGGAGGAGGAAATTTACATGTTGCAACCACAGGGATATGAGGTCAAAGGTAAGGAGAACTTGGTGTGCAGGTTGAAGAAAAGTCTGTATGGCCTAAAGCAAGCACCCCGACAATGGTATTTAAAATTTGATAGTTTCATGGCTGAACACGGTTATCATAGATGTCATTCTGATCATTGTGTATATTTTAAGAGATTTGATAATGGCAGTTATATTATCCTGTTGCTTTATGTTGATGACATGCTTGTTGTTGGGTCTAACATGCAACATATAAATGATCTTAAACAGAAATTAGCCAGGTCATTTGCTATGAAGGATTTGGGTGTAGCTAAGCAAATTCTCGGTATGAGGATTACACGGGACAAGAAAAATAGAACCTTGAATTTGTCCCAAAGTGAGTATATAAAGAAGGTGTTGAAAAGATTTAACATGCAGGATGCAAAAGCAGTTAGTACACCTTTGGCTAGTCATTTCAAATTGACTAAAGAGATGTGCCCAAAGGCACAGGAAGAGGTTAATAAAATGTCTAACATCCTGTATTCATCAGTTGTTGGCAGTTTGATGTATGCAATGGTATGCACAAGGCCAGATATTGCACATGCAGTGGGAGTTGCGAGCAGGTTTATGAGTAATCCGGGTATGGAACATTGGAATGCTATGAAATGGATTCTTCGGTATTTGAAAGGAACTACTACGAAGGCATTATGTTTCAAAGGATCTACTGCTGCTCTAAGTGGATTTGTTGACTCTGATCTGGTAGGTGATATTGATTCACGGAGGAGTACTACAGGGTATGTTTTTACTATAGGGGGAACTGCAGTCAGTTGGATTTCTAGGTTGCAAAAGGTTGTTGCACTTTCAACCACTGAAGCTGAGTATGTTGCTGCTACAGAAGCCAGCAAAGGGATGATTTGGTTGCAATGTTTTCTGAAGGAATTAGGTCAAACACAAGAGGATAGCCCATTGTATACTGATAGCTAGAGTGCCATTCATCTTGCGAAGAACTCTACTTTTCATTCAAGGACAAAGCACATTCAGCTCAGGTACCACTTCATCCGGACTATTTTGGAGGAGGGTCAGTTACGGCTTGAGAAGATTCACACAAGTAAGAATCCTGCCGATATGTTCACAAAGGCAGTTCCACAGGAGAAGCTGATTTCTTCATCAGTTTCTATTGGTCTTCTTGATTGATAATTGTGGAATTTATACCAGTCAAGTCCTAGTGTTTTATCCAGCGGATGTTGCATGTACAGTGGTGTCGTGTAGTTTTAGTCTCCAAGTGGGAGATTGTTGAAATATGGTGACTGATCAGCAAAGTATTGTACACTCAGCACGTATCCTCGCTGGGGTTCGGGGCCAAGCCGAGCCCCAGGCAGGGGTTCGGGGGCGGTAGCCCCCGAGAAAAGCGGGGGCTGCCCCCAAGAAAAAAAAATTTTTGCCATTTTTTGTTGATGAAAACCGACATTGTAATAAAACCCTAAAAAAGGCCGACTTTGTTTTGTTGCCCTAAAAATGCATGTTATAAGCGGCTGGGATGTTTAAGGCATTGTAAGGTTGATGTACTATTTTTGCTGGATAATAAGAAAGATTGGACGACTGTGTATGGTGGATGTAACCCATTCTGGGTGAACCACGTTAAATCTCTATGTTATCTGTGTCCTATTTTATTTCTTTATCTTTTGTATTTAAATCTGCATATAATTGTTAGTTCATATTTTCTTCGGATCTGCTTGAAACCCTAACAGGGGTATGGTCCAAGAAGTCAGTCTCCACCTAAGAACAATTTGGAACAACAAATTAAGGACTTACAAAAGAAAATGGAGGACATAAATACACCGAAGCCAACTTACACAATTAGAGACATATGTCCCTATCCATTTGACAAAAGCATTCCAATGCCTCCATTTCCTACACACTTTGTGAAACCTAAGTTTGATAAGTATAGAGGCAAAGGGGATCCTAAGGCACATATAAGACAATTTTTCACAACTTGCATGAGGTAGCAGCAGAAGAGACATATTTGATGAGATTATTCCCACAAAGCTTAGGAGATCAAGCTATGGAATGGTTCTTCCAACTTCCACTTGGAGTTAAGTCATGGGGTGACTTAGCAAAGGCATTTATCCAACATTTCTCCTACAACATAGAGACAGACATATCAGTCACTACTTTGTGCAACACCAAGCAAAAAGATGGAGAGTCTTTTTCATCATTTTTACAAAGATGGAGGAATCTAGCCAGCAGATGCTCTTGTGAAATTCCACAAAAACAAATGGTAGAGATATTCACCCAAATTTTTAACAAGACATTGGTTATGACCTAAGAAAATATTATTTGTCCACCTTCAAGGACGTCATTGAGAAAGCCTTAGCAACAGAAAAGGTCCTAATTGAGCAAGGAATCATCAAAATATTCAAAGAAAACAAAGATGACTTTAAAGGAAAAGATAAGCCAAGATTTTGGAACAAAAACAAGAACACAGTCAATGATGGTGTTGTTGATGCCAATATGGTACGACCAAAAAAAAAAAATTCGGGATCAAGTTCTACAAACAATCAGGTGAATACTCAAACAACTTCCAGATCACGAAGGAAGTACACCCCATTGGGAGAACCACTTGAGTCAATTTTCAAAAAGCTAGTGGCAAAAAAAGTAATCACTATTCTAGATTTTCCTCCATATGAACCGAAGGTTAAACCAAATTGGTGGAATGATGATGAGTATTGTGAATTTCATAAGAGCAAAGGTCATAAAACAGGAAATTGTCATCGACCGAAGAACATCATACAAGATCTCATTGATAGAGGTGACATTGAAATTGAAGGACACTAATCCAACCAAGAACATGAAATGTTTAAGGAACCATTCCCAAAGCATGACAAGGGAAAGTCTAAAGCCACAGATGACCAAACCAACTATACTAGAGCATCCTATAACTATGATTCAACTATCAATAACATTTCGATGGACAATTATGTCTCTACCATTATCATCAAGGACAAAACGCCTAAGAATTCTAACCAAAGACCCAAGATAGTCGTAAAAGGCATTGGATCTTCTTCCGAACCTACCTCTAAATGTAATGTTACAACTCGTCGAGCTAAATTCACTTTACAAGGTGCTCTAGCCAAAAACACTGCTTCTTCGTCAACCAAACCTGAGTATGACCTTGTAGAATAGTTAGGGAAAACACCTGCGCTTATTTAAATCCTTGAGCTCTTACGCATATCCCCCGCACATAAAGCCATTCTTGATAAAATCTTGAGAGACACTGTTGTCCCCATTGATCTGAATGTGGACCAGTTTCAAGCCATGGTGGGATACCTTTCCATTCTACACTCTCTTACATTCATAGAAGCTGATGACGCCTCTGTAAGTCAGCCACATAATGCACCACTACACATTGAAGCCTTCATACACAAACATCGAATAAAACGAGTCCTAATAGATGGAGGAGCAGGTCTAAACATTTGTACATTGAGCACTATTAAACAATTGGGATATTTAGACAAAGTTGTGAATTCTACAAACAAAATTAACATCAAAGCATATGATGATGAAGAGTGTTCATCCAAAGGCATAGTAACCTTGCCTCTTAGAGTTGGACCAGCTACAAAGGATGTGGTTTGTCAAGTCCTAGACCTGGATCTCACATACAATATATTACTAGGACGTCCTTGGATTCAGGAAATGAGGGAAGTCCCATCTACATATCACCAATGCATTCAGTTTCCTCACAATGGAGTTGAAATAATAGTTAATGGTAATCCTAATCCATTTATATATTGCAATAACCTGCGACATAGATTAGAAATAAAAATCCCAGTCAATCGAGAAGCCATTCCTTCATCAGCATATGTTGATCCAAAATCCTTGAAAACTTCTACATAAAAACAAGTAGAGATCAAAGAAAAAATCAAGTTTAAAGACATGGGATGTGGTGAGTATATCTTTCATGTCAATCAACTCCCACTATCTCCTAAGGTATTCAGTCAATAGGAATAGTCTACAAGAAACTTCCAATACCAAGGAATTGGGTGTGAACCACCTAGTGTTGTGGCTACTAAGTCTAAATACAAATCTCCTCTAGTGGTGCAAGCAACTCTTGATATCAATAATCCTAAGATTGGTTCTAGCGAAGAATCTATTGAGTGTATCACCAACCCTCTTGAGAGCTCACATAGCCTTACCATATCATCTACTCATTCCATTTGCACTTCTCTCCTAGACTTGGATCAACAAGAATTACAAAAGCCCTTACTAATTGGGGATGAAAAATTAAGCCTTGAAAAGAAAAAACTAAAAGTCAAAAATAAAGAAAAGTCCTTTAGTCCAAATCAAAATCAAAAGCTATTGGACTCTGCAAAAATCAAGGTCAAGGATAAGAAAAAGAACAAGATTTGATCTCCCCTAATATCAAAATAACTGGGGGCAAAAGTTTTACAATTTCAAGTCAAAAAGCATACTTGTTGATCCTAAGTCTCCATCATGCTATCCTACTTTCACTTCTTTTCACAATCATAAGCCTTCATAACTCATCCACTTGTTCCACACATCCTTCCCCTTCTGGCAATACATCATGGACCTTTAATGGAGCTTCCTCAAAGGACTTTGCTATCAAGGATGCCCAAACTTCTTTAGGTGACACGCATATGGGCAAACGTAGTCCACACACTAGTAATTCTATCTCAGTTCCTTTATCAAGGAAGACAGACACTCAAGAAACACATCATTCAGTCAAGGAACAATGCAGCTACAATCACAAGGTAAAGCCTCGCACATTTGAGGTAGGGGACTTAATTCTCAGAGAAAATCCTAAAAATCAGCAAGACAGAGAGAAGAAGGGCAAGTTCGAACCAAATTGGCTTGGTCCTTACATCATCACAGCAACCTATGGATCTGGTGCATATCAGCTCTCAACCACAGAGGGTGAACCTTTTGAGGATCCTATCAACAACATGCACCTTCGCAGGTTTTACACAAAGCTCTTCCGAGTATCCTAATTCAAAATACAAAAAAATAAAAAGAAATTCAAAATACAAAAAAAAATATCGTTACTTGGTGAAAACCTGGCAAACAGGCGCCTTGTGACACAAAAAATTGAAAATTTTGAAAAACAGAAAAACATTTCATCCAACGGTGAAAACCACTTCGGTGGCGCCCTGGGCAAGTACCATGGTGAAAACTAGGTCACCAGCACCATGCGTAGAGACATTTCTCCTCCCTCCTTTAGGATTCCATTTCATCCTTTCACTTTGCACACACTCACAACCTAATCATTCATAATAAACCTACCCATTCCCATCATGGCTTGTTATTGATCTACCCAATATTGGTTCGCCATTCATAATAATTCCTCCCATTTCACCCCTTTCCATCCATAATAAATCGGCTCCTATCTATGGCTAAGGCTAATCCTACGTCTAGTGATGGGTGTGGAATTGAGAGAATCACATGTTCCGAGGAGTAAAGTGTCTTCCACTTGTATTCAGTCTATCCACGCACAATCCACAATAAAGTAGCACTTGCATCGCCAATCTGCAATAAAGTTTCATCTTCTCTGCAATAAAGTATCAGTTTCATGGATTCAGTCAGTTTCAGATGAGACACAACAACAACAATGGACTTTCAACAAATCAAATCTTTCAACAGACTTAGACAACATTATGGTTCAGTGCTATCTATCCTTTTTGTGAAAGTAAACATTGTGACCACAATCAAATAAGACTTATACAAGTGATAAGAGACACTAAACTTGAGGACTACAGTGGATGTTGGTGTTGAGTCTTGGTTTTCTTTTGATTTTATCTTTTTGGTGACATGTCTTTTAGCTTTTCCAAGATGTCTCTGACTAGAGATTTTTATCTCCAAGATGTCTTCGACTAGAAAGGCGAGGATGAGGTACCGTCACCTATTTTTTTTCTTTGCTGTCTGTGGATTGTCTCTTAGTAATGCTATGACTTGTCCAAGGATATGAGGACACTATGAGTCTAGTATGAACTGGGGCATTCTTTGTTTGTGACTATCTTATCTCCATGCAAATAGGTACAATGACTTTTTGGGTCAAACATATGCCTCGATTGTCATAACCTATTTCACCATAATAAAGCTCAATGATGATAACGTACAAGAAGCTCTTTCACTTTCATATATTCTATCTTTTATCCCCATTTCTTGATTGACTTCCATCGTCCTTCTTGAGTCCACGTAGCCTACTATCACATGACTGAGTATAATAACATGCCAAAAAAATTTGCATTTCATGTAGTTGCACCTGCATTACCACATATTAAGCATTTCATACATACATATAGATACCACACATGTTAGCACATCTTACATTTTCATCATGTAAATTGTTATTTGCATTATCATATTCATTTGCATTTCATACATTCACATTTGCATCATACATAACATATAAAACATAAAAGAACAAAAATATTGCATTTCATCATGTACATATTTGCATCACATAGAAACATACATCATGAAACATCTCATCACATAGGTACACATGCATATAGTTGTCGCAAGAATACATCTCATATATATATAATCGTAAGTGTCATGATACAATGATGTCAAAATACATATGGCTAGAATCACCCGAAGGTGTCTACATCATAATACAAAATGGTACAAAACACTGATACATAGGGAGCCCTCTACGGCTATGATGAACTCCCTCCCTTGGAGCCGCCTGGCCTCTACGGAGTCTGAGCCTTGGAAGGACCCACCCCAGGATCATCTCTCCTATCCCCTCTATCTGGTCATGGTGGAGGACCCATAACCCCACCATTGGACGCCTGTCTCCTCTGACTCCCTCTAGTAGTCATCGCTTTCTGTGATGGTCCGTGGAAGCTCCTAGCCTACTGCTCTAGTGGCACTACCCCGTAGTATAGGTCTCACCAATAACCTATCTCCTCCCTTGCCCCTAAAACATAGGCGTATCCAGCCCCTGTGTCCTCTGTCGCCTACCTCCCAGCCCTCAGTGCTGTCTTAGACTCAGTGTAATGTTGGATAGCCTGATCTCGCTCTTGCTCAGTGTCCCTGAGCTATCTCCTGAGTCAATCCCTCTCCCTCTCCAGCTCCTGGATCTCATCTGCCTGTCCTTGGCAGATCTCCCTCAGCTCTAACAGCTCATCCTCCTCCTCCTTGGCTCCTTATACCTATGGCTCTACATGCCCCTAAACTTGTACAGGTGGTTGTACCTGTGCCTATATCTATGGCTACTCATGTGGCTGCCTCTGCCCCCATCCTCATCTCTGTCCCTGTCCCTGCACCTATCTAGGACCCTATGCTACTGGTACCTGTAATGGCAACCCACCACGACCCCTCACCACCCGAGCCTGTCTCTCCTCTCCACCCTCTTTCTATGGATCCACTCTCCTCTCTCCTACTACACTCGGCCTCCTCCATCGGCCTCTTCCTCCACCATCTCCATCATCATCCTCATCCCCTCTACCATCTCCATCTATCTACTCACCTGGGTCTGTCATGCGTCAAAATGGATGCTCTGCCCAATATGTAGTAGACTCTGCATCCATCCCTGCATCCTCAATCTTAGGCCACATATCACATGGCAAGGGAACCATCTCAACTAGCTGCATCACTGCCTGATCATACGACAACAGTGGCCCAAAGTGTGCCTGGTCTCGTACTATCCATGCATATATACTGGAACCTTGTGGCATCTGCTGGATCCTGCCAAACTGCCTGCATACCCTATCTACCAACTGTCTCTCTAGTACATAGGGCATCCACCCAATCAGATATCTGCTCCTGAATGTATAGGGTAGCTCTGTTGTGTCATCCTCCCACTGCTCACACTCGCAGTATGGCCTCCATATCATTGTGTCAATCTCATCAAGGATTCGACACCAGTGCTACAACTTGCCAATCCGTGGCTGTGAGCTAATCATATCATATAGATGAACAAAGTTGCGTCCATGACCCCGACCTCTGAAATGTATTGGTCGTGTCATTGACAGATGCTCATATCCCCAAACCTGTAGCAATGTAACTCTACAGCCCAATCCTACAGATCCTTGGTAGACGAACTGATGAAGCTCATAGTATAAGTGTGCCAGCATGCACGGTCCCCAAGCATATATGGTATGTTGTGTAACCAGTGTCTCCAAGGTGCTCCCCCAACCCATAGCCAACCCTCATGTCGCCCTATCTAGACACAGGAACCCATTGATCACTCCTCCTAGCACTACTAGTAGCGCCAGTCCTGTTGCTATCATCGTGTCCCATGCCATGTGTCTAGCCCTCATCTCTACTCCTGGATCCTGAAATACTCGTCTCAGTGCCTCCCTATCTCCATCTCAATCATAGGGAATCAACGACCCATCGATCAGTATCCGTAGTATCTTGTATACATCCTCTAAGGTGACTGTCATCTCACCCATCGGCAAATGGAAAGTGCAAGTCTCAAAGTGCCATCCCTTAGCCAGCGTAGTCAGCAAACCCATGTTCACCCAAAACTTAGGCACATACAGAATGAATCTCAAGCCCATAACCTCAATGGTAGCTCAGTCCTCAAATGTCAACTCCGGTCATAACCTCTGAGTCAATGAGAATCTCTCTTGTGACTCCAGCATAGGTAGGTACTCCTACAGTCAAGCAAATTGATCATGTCAGTCAAAGTAGCATTCACTGTTCATCACAAAGTGCTACTTACATTTGCACTCACTGTTCATCACAAAGTGCTGCTTACATTTGCGCTCACTGTTCATCACAAAGTGCTACTCTTTTTAGTACTCCCTGTTCATCACAATGTACTCTATCTTGGTACTCCCTGTTCATCACAAAGTTCCTCGATCTATCCTATGCTAGGGCCTCTACTTGATTGTATCTTCTTGAGTAGTTTCCTGATTGGCAACGTATGTTCTATCACAAAATTGTCAATCCTAGCCCTATTTGCTATCCTCGTCTTCCCTAGAGGACCTGCTTGAGTGTATCCTCTCAGCAGCTTATCCAATCGACAACATATGTTCATCACAGAACTGTCGATTCAACCTTGAAGAAATAAACATGCCTTCATGACATAAACACGCTTACATACTGCATAAACGCGCCTGCTCTGCACAGAGGCACCTGAAATACATAGACGTGCTTCTGCTCTGCACAGACACGCCTATCCTGCACAAATGTGCCCACATAGCATAAATGCATCTGCACAATGCAGACACGCTTGCATTTGGCATAGACGCCTTTTCCGGCACAGACGCGCCTAGCACAAACGCAGACGCACCTAGCCAACATAGACGTGTTTGGCACCAACACAGACGCGCCTACACATTTTTGACATTTTTCTTGACATACCCAAACGTGCATTTATTGCACTACCTAGCATGCATTAATGACAACATTTATTACAACAAAGTACAATGAGGTTTTGAGGTACTTATCGGCTCTCCTGCCTCTACTGGCCTTTGAAATCGGCGAACACGATCGAATCTATGCACCAATGCCATCACTGTTGACTGTTGCTGCTCTATTTTTGCTCTGCACTCTGTTCTCTTGGATGTGTGGATGACAATGAGGATGTATTCCCCTTATGGTCTATTTTATAGACTGCCCTAGCCCTAGCCCTAGCCCTCATTTCCCGAGTTAGTCTTCATTATCCTGTGACTCTGTCACTCTATCCTATCCAGTCAATCCATTCTAGCCTTTCTTTCTTATCGAGAGATTGTCTAGGATCTTTCTAGACATTTTCATCTAATCTCTCAAGAGGGCATATCATTCCCATCTTGGGGAAACTTTGTATCAGTTCATATTATTTTCTTTGAAACAACGCGACAAGCTGCATTGTCTCAAAGAGGGGAAAAATGTAGACACCTAAAATTGTCATGTCTAATTAAATAAATATTTTTATTTATTTAATTATTTTAGCCTAATTCTTATATTAATTAAATAAATCTTTATTTATTTAATTAATTCATTTATCCTCTTCTAGCCTTATTTCTCATTTAATTAAATACCTTTATTTATTTAAATTATCCATTTCCTAAATTAAATAAATCTTTTTTATTTAATTATCCCACTTCCTCTATTAATTAAATAAATCTTTATTTATTTAATTAATTCATTAACATTTTCTACCCATGACACATGTCATTCATCTCTTAATTCATACACTACCTACCCATTTCATTATTTTCATATTTTCTCTACCTACCCTTTAATCATAGCCGGCCATTTATCTTTTACACCTCTCAATCTTATCCCTCCATTTCTTATAGTGTCTTCTATATAAGGAGATGCTTCCCTCATTATCAACCCTATGCATTCAGCCCCGATGATTACTCGACTACACTACACCTTTGAACTTTCATATGTGATCCTACTTGCAACCACACTTCCGTTCTTTGTTGAGCTCTTGTGCACATAAAATCTAAGAGCAAATATATCAAGCAAGATCAATTGAGATAGGAAGGATGGAGATTCAAACCCTATTGGACACGTGATGGTATAATCTTTGTGATTTCATTTAATTTGCATTGTCTTAGGTAATCTTCATATGTTATGGTGGATCTTTGTTATTGTTAGGCTAGGGTTTTGTGGTTGAATTCATTTAGTCTTTCAATATTGTTGTATCCATTTTCACCATATACAAGTATAAAAGGAAAGTTTAGAGATTCATTTGAGAGGACCAAGGTGAGAGAAATTAGAGATCGAGCGAAGATGTAGTTTTTGGAAAGATTCTAGTCCAACCGGACTGAAGTCTAGATCAATGCAGAACAGTGCAGACTATTACTGAAGGCCTATTTGTTGAGTAGAAGATTTGCGGATCTTAGATTTGTGTTGCATGGATTGTTTTGTGATCCTGGGCTATGGTCCAGCATGTGTAGCCACTGAAGGCTTATGTAATTCTTTAAATGACTGTAATTATGGATTTATTTGTTAGCGGTTGTAACGTCATAAATTGTACGCACTTGCTAAAGTAGTACAATTTTACACCTAGTTTAGCACCCGCCTTGGCGCATTTTGCATGTGCATTGCATTTCCCCTTTAGCACTTAATTAATCAAATTAATTAGGTCTAAGGTTCTATTTCATCATCTTCCACATCATAAAGTTGGGCCCTTTCGTTAAAGTGTGCCCTTTTCATTTTATTCCTCCAATACATCATTCAATCAAAAACCCTAATCAAGTCCTATTTCGAACTTGGGGGCTTGATTTCGGGGTCAAAACATCTCAAAATCACCTGTAACTTCGAGATTCTCTCTAAAATCATCATATCCGACGGCCCTGAAAATTTGGTGAAAAGTTGTCGGGACCGTGGCGCCCGGAGTGCACATGGTCCCGGACATTTTTCCCAAAATTTTAGGAGCGCGATCCAATCATAAAATAAATCTTAACCCCAAGAAATTGGCTGGATATTCAATCTCTAGGTCGACCAAAAGACGAAATTATGACCTAGAGTTTCATACACAAGAGCTCTCTTTCTTCATTTGAAAGGATCAGAATTTTGTTTTCTGGAACCTTCTATGCAGCGAAAGAGTAGATCTTTGAAGACTTCAACAACATTCAACATCCATCTATCAAGCATCCATCAATTTCATTTCATCCACTTAGGGCTTTGAAGGCATTGAAGAGCAATAAGGGATCACCGACTGAAGATTGGCTTGTACCCCTCCCTTGGGGTTGGGTATGATTTCATGTTGTTTTCATGTCCTTGCATAAGCTTCATTACATCATTTATATTCATGCTTTAGATCACTCTACATCTTGATTTGGAGCATTTACATTGTCATTTACAAGCAATTAGGGTTTACTTTCTAGGTTGCTCTAGTTTGCTTACTTGCATTTTAGATCTTGCATACACACAAGGTCTGCACACACACTACTTTTACAATACAACTTGGCTATTCATGGAGGTGGAAATCACCGAAGCGGGGGTTTGACTAAGGCAAAACCCTATATAGCTGCCCACCATACCTTTTAGATATAAGTGCAGGTTTCGGGATTCGGACGACACCGAAAGTTACATATCCGACGGAAGCGGACCGAGACAGAACCTTACTCCAAAATTCAGAGCAAAAGACCAGGACAGGGGCGTGGGGTGCCTTGGTCCTACCAAGACAGGGGCGCTAGGCGCCCTGGTCCCTGGGACAGGGATGCTGGGCGCCTTGGTCCCTCTGACAGACAGCATTTCTGGTTGTTTTCCAGGTTGTAGACAACAGTTTCAGGTGCAGTTTCAGGTGCAGAATCAGGACAGTGGCTCCCGTACCCCCGTCCTGAACATTTTCACTCAGATTTTAACTCCGGGTACGCATCTGCATTCTTTTCTTGTCCTTGTATTTTTAGCTTTCCATTGTTTAAGTTCAATTCTGCAATCTTATTATTAGTTCATACTTGCATTTTGGGGTTAAGAATTGAACTTGCATACTTTTACCTTTCAATTACAACAAAGGAATAGAAATCCTAATAGGTAGCCCGTGGCTCTCTCTTTTACCAAAAAGAAGTAGCCAATTGTGTGATACCTCTAGGCTCTTTCGTATTCCCTAATGTGTGTCAAAAGGTAGGATTAGGGCATGTTAACCTAGTCTCGCTTTTTCCCCCACACATTTTGGTGAACCCGACGTGAATCTTATTATTGCTTCCTCTTGCATTGCATTTGCTAGATCTAGATCTAGGTTTAGTGTGTTTCATTTTCATTTTCATAAAGAAGAAAAAAAAAGGAAGAAAGAAGAAAAAATAAAAAGAAAGGAGAGTGTGTTTCTTTGTTTCTTTGCATTGTGTGTTTAAGTTCTTATGCAACTTTTATTTCAAAATGTCGGATTTTTATTTGCAAGATGTTCATATTTATGATGATGTATGCAATTATGCCGATTATGAGTATAGCCAAGATGAATTAGATGAAGCTTTAGATGAGTTTTTGAATCCTAAAAATGCCAAACCTTCATTTTACCAAAAACTCATAAACCTTGTTACTATGCCATTTCGTTGTGATGAGAAAGATAAGTCGAATGATTCCTCTCAAGGATACATTCCTATCAACTCTTCCACTAAATCTAGTAACATGGTTGTTTTCAATAATCCCCTCTATGAGGAGATGTCTCCTTTTGAATCAAAAGATAAACCTTTTAATGGATATGATCATGCTTTGTTTGATGATGCTCTTGATGATTTTGTGGCTTTATCGAAACCTTTAAACAAGAACACAACTTCCAAATTAGTTAACATGATAAACCTAAAAGAGCATAATAAGCCTCTCCTTACTGTCCAAGGAGGGTATGGTCATGATTCCTTTCTTACTCCGAATAAACCTATCATCACCATGCAAGGAGGAAAACCTATGAGTCCTTATAGTTATGCCAAGCAATTAACCAGAGAGAGTTATCATGCGGTTGCCCATACTTATCATACCAAAAATAATAGGCAGCCTAATCCTCCTCCTGTTATTCCGGTTTCTCTTCCTAATCCTCAACCAATTCTTCCACAAGCTCCGCGTATTTCACAAATGCTTAGTAAGGAGTATGATCTCATAGAACAACTTAAGGCTACCCCTGCTAAGATATCCCTTTGGGATTTGATTCAAACTTCTTCTGCTCATCACGGAATGTTACAAGATGCTTTGAAAGATTTGAATGTTCCTCCACCGAATACATCTAGTAATATAGTGTCTTTGGTTAACTCTGTGATGAATCCTAAGGCTCATATTATGTTTACTCAAGATGAGTTGCCTACTAGTGAAATTCAACATCAATATGATCCCTTGATGATTGTGGTTATCATAAATGACACCGCTATAAGACGAACATTAGTAGATAATGGCTCTGGCCTTAATGTGTGTAGCATTAATCTGTTGCATAAGATGAATGTGGATACATCCCTTATTGAGCCTGACTCTCATCCTATTCGAGGCTTTGATAATGTGGCTAAGTCTTCACTAGGTACTATCACCTTACCCATCACAGTGGGGCCTGTTACTTTGCCTACTCCTATCCATGTTATGTCGGGAAATCTAACGTACAACTTGTTATTAGGGAGACCTTGGATTCATAGTATGCAAGCTGTCCCCTCTACATTGCATAGACAAGTTAAATTCATTTATAACAATAAGACATATACCTTGATAGGCGATACTAATTTCCAAGCCTGTTTGCAAACATCTACTTCCAAAGGGAGTTCTTCTAAGCCTTCCTCTTCTAGTGATGACTCTTTAAACAAGATACCTATGGATGAATCCCCACTTTCTGATGATCAAAATTCTTTGGATGAGTCTAAAGCTCTTGAAGAAGATCCTTCTCGACTTGAATCTACACATGAGAAGGCCCTTGATCCTGAGAAGATTCTCGCAGAAGATGATTGGGGATCTCTGGATTTCAATCCCACCTTTGTAGGTGAATATAAGGTTCCTTCTAGAGAGCTTAAAGTTGAAAAGAAGGAAGAAGCTAAAAATCAGTCAATCTTACCTGAGCCTATGAGTAATAACTTTGTGGCCGCTTCTCAAACTTCTTCTCCTCGCATCTCTAATTCTGAAGAGTTTGATTCTTTGTCTTATGAAAAACCACCTTCTCTTTCTGAAATGGCTGATCGTTATGGTCGTGGTTTTTGCATTTTTGCTAAGCATGGGTATCATGGAAATGGTTGTGGTGCTCACGAACAAGGGATAAAGGTTCCTCTAGAGAATAATTTTCACAATTATGCCTTTGGACTTGGCTATAATCCCTGCAAACGCACTAAAGCTTCTAAAAGACCATGCATTAGTGTTAATGCTATTTCTACATCTCTATCAATGCAACACCTCGAGTATATTGATGGGGATCCTTTGTGTGCCTATGCTTTAGATGTCTTCCCTACCGATGATGCTTTAGCTAAGTTCTTGGGAGCCTATGACACTCTTCCTCGTTATCATCACAATAGGGGACTCCCTTATTGTTTGAACACTGAAGCCTATTTTGGAAAAGAGATTGATAATGATGAGATTGTGAAAGAATTCCCTCAGTTAAAGGATACTCCTCAACAAAGTAATCTTCTTATAAGTGACACCATTGATGTTAAGATGGATCCTTGCAAAGAGGAAAGAGTTATTAAAATTGGAAAGTGCTTGGATGAAGAAGAACAAAAACAATATGAATATTTATTGCATGAATTCCCTGAGATCTTTGCTTGGACATATTCTGACATGCCTGGTATAGATCCTAAGATTGTCACCCATAATATTGTCTTAGTTCCCAATGCTAAGCCCCGGAAACAAAAGATTCAAAAAATGAATCCTAAGGTAGCCTTGCTTGTTAAGGCTGAGATTGAAAAATTATTGGAGGCTGGATTTATCCGCCCTATTGATTATTCCCCATGGATTTCAAATATTGTCGCTGTGGCTAAACCAGATAATAAAATAAGAATGTGTACCGATTTTCGAGATTTAAATAAAGCTTCTTTAAAAGATGATTTCCCTCTTCCAAACATTGACATGATAGTTGATTCTATGGCAGGACATGCCTTGTTATCCTTCATGGATGGTTTTTCAGGATACAATCAAATTTTCATTAACCCTCAAGATCAATTCAAAACCACTTTCACCACTCCTTGGGGTACGTTTTGTTGGATAATGATGCCTTTTGGACTTAAAAATGCCAGTGCAACTTATCAACGAGCAATGACCCTTATCTTTCATGATTATATGCATAAGATTTTAGAAGATTATGTTGATATTTTGGCCAAATCCATTCTTCACATAGATCATAATAAAATCCTTCGTCAAATCTTTGAAAGAATTCGTAAATATCACATGCGCTTGAATCCCCGAAAATGTGTTTTTGGTGTGGATAGTGGAAAACTATTAGGATTCATAGTTTCGCATCATGGGATTGAGGTGGACACTAAGAAAATAGATGCTATTGTCAACATGCCACTTCCTAAAAATGTGTCTCAACTCAAAAGCTTACAAGGAAAGATTCAAGCTATTCGTAGGTTTGTATCTCAACTTGCGGATCGTACTTTTCCTTTTACTCAACTTCTCAAAAAGAATATCACTTTTCAATGGAACGAAGATTGTCAGCAAGCATTTGAAGATTTAAAAGTATATTTGGCTAGTCCTCCTATCCTTCAACCTGCCGAACCTTCTAAACCCTTTCTTCTTTATACAGCTGCTTCCTCTCATGCTCTCGCAGCATTATTGGCACAACATGATAAAGATGGTAAGGAGTGTCTAGTTTATTATATAAGTCATACCTTACTCGATTATGAGACCCGATATTCTGTGATAGAAAGACAATGCTTGGCCTTAGTGTTTGCAACTCAGAAATTGAGACATTATCTCTTAAATTCAGAAGTCCACGTCATGGTAAAGTTTGATCCTTTGAAGCATCTGTTCTCTAAAACTGATTTATCAGGATGCCTAGCTAAGTGGGTTATGATGTTAACTGAATTTGACCTTAAATTTGTTTCACAAAGAGCAATTAAAGGGCAAGCATTGACCGACCACTTAGTTGAGGCCCCTTCACCTTTCTCTTTCCCTAACCCCGAGTCTTTTCTCGATGATTTCATTCTTTGTACAGAAAAAGATGAAACTTGGGAACTGTACTTTGATGGCTCTAAGTGTCGTACGGGATCGGGGGCAGGTGTTGTTCTGATTTCTCCTACAAAGAAATCCATTCCCTTATCCTATCGGCTAAATTTCCTGTGTACCAATAACATTGCTGAGTATGAGGCTCTTATAGCAGGAATAAAAGCAGCCTTAGCTCTGAATATAAAGCACATACATATTTATGGAGATTCTCAATTGATTATAAGACAAGTAACAGGACTGTATCAAGCAAAACAAGACAAATTATCACAATATAAAGATCTTGCTATCTCTTTATTACAAAAATTCGATTCTTATACCATGGAACCTGTTCCTCGAAAAGATAATCGACATGTGGATGCAATGGCATGTGTGGCTTCTCTTGTATCTTTAGAGGACCCTGTGGTTGATCTTAAATTTGTTATTCACAACCTTATTTCTCTAGCTATTGTAGACGATTCCAGCTTGGTAACATGTTGTGACTTTATAGACTCAGATGAATGGTATTCGCATATCGGAAGACATTTGACCGATGGTACCTTTCCTGATTCTGCTAATAGGAACACTAGGGCTAGAATCCGCAAGCTATCTGCTAGATATATCATTCTTTCTAATATCCTTTACCGAAGGGGTTATGACGGTCTTCTCCTTCGCTATCTTAATAAATCAGAAATCCCCGTTGCTCTTGAAGAGGCACATTCAGGTGCCTATGGGGGGCATTTTGGAGGCAAATCCTTGGTGCAAAGATTGCTTCGTATGGGATATTATTGGCAAACTATGCAGAAGGATTCTTTTTCATTTGTTAAGAAATGTCATCAATGTCAACAACACAATAATCTGATTCATGCTCCTGCTCAAGAACTTCATTCTCAAGTAGCTTCTTGGCCTTTCTCCGCATGGGGTTTGGATCTCATTGGTAAAATCTCTCCTCCTTCATCTCAAGGACACACCTTCATTATAACTGCAACAGATTACTTTACGAAGTGGGTAGAAGCTATTCCCCTTCGCTCTACTACTGCTGAAGTGATTTGTCAATTTCTTCTAGAAAACATCATTTCTCGATTCGGGATACCTTCCACTATAATCTCAGATAATGGGACATCATTTAAGAACAAGGACGTGAAGAAATTCCTCAAGAAGTATCATATCAAACATCGATTTTCTACACCATACTATCCTCAATCAAATGGTCAAGCCGAATCATCCAATAAGATAATTGAACAGATTCTTCACAAAACCGTGAATAAGCATGGTAAGGATTGGACAGCAATTCCAAAGTTAAAAATGCATCACTTGACTTCAATTTGACCAAAACTATAAATCATATCTTACTACATTAGAGTCACTCCCCCTACGAAGTAGCTCACATCTTCATCAATCCTTAATGAAAAATAAACATGATATAGATAGGATTGATGCAACTCCATCATTTTAGTTCTTTTGGTGTAGGGGTCTAAGCCCTAATTTACTTATGAGAAACTCAAAAGTAGTCTTTGGCAATGGTTTAGTAAAGATATCAGCTAACTGATCTTTACTCTTCACATACTTCATCTTTACCTGCTTTACCTGAACTCTTTCTCTTAAGAAATGATAGTTCAACTATATATGGCACTTGGTTCTTGCATGAAGTATAGGATTATTGGAAATATTTATTGCACTTGTATTGTCACAATAGATAGTCAATGGTTAAGAAATGTCTATCTTGAATCCTTCTACCACATGTCTCATCCATATGGCCTATGTGCAATTCATGGATGCAACAACATACTTAGCTTCAGTTGTAGATCGAGAAACACAAGTTTGTTTCTTGCTTGTCCATGCTACAAGTCTTCCTCCAAGTAGAAAATCTCCACTAGTTGTGCTTTTCCTATCATCCACATTGCCTACCCAATCTACATCTGTAAAAACATCTAAAGTAAAATTTCCTTTGTAGGGATACCACAATCCATGGTCTAATATTCCTTTAAGATATTAGAAAATCCTCTTAATAGCCACCATGTGACCTTCTTTGGGCTCTTTTTGGAACCTTGCAACTAACCCAAAAGCATGAGCAATGTCCGGTCTTGTATGTACAACATAATGTAGTTTACCAATCATAGACCTGTATTCTTTTTCACTAACATCGGGTGAATTATCTTGCTTTGTCAACTTGCAGCCTGCTACCATTGGTGTACCTACCGGTTTACAGTCTTTCATGCCAAAAGTCTTCAACACCTCTTTAATATACTTGCTTTGATAGATAAAAATACCACAATCCAGTTGTTTGATCTATAATCCAATAAAGAACTTTATTTCACCGTATAGAGACATCTCAAATTCATTTTTCATCTCATTAGTAAAGTCCATACTCATAATATCATCTCCACCAAAAATTATGTCATCTACAAAGACTTCAACTATTAGCATCTTGTCTCCATTAGTTTTTAGATAAATATTATTGTCCTCACTGGCACGTTGGAATCCAATCTTGATCAAATGTGCATGTAATCTCTCATACCATGCTCTCAGTGCCTGCTTTAGACCATACAAGGCTTTATGCAATTTATGTACCATGTCCTTATCATTGGTCAAGGAAAAACCATCTGGTTGTTCAATGTATACTTCTTCATCAAGAATTCCATTAAAAAAGGCTCACTTGACATCCATTTGGTAGACTTTGAATCCCTTCCTTATGCACAACAAATTCCAGCAACATTCTTACTCCTTCCAATCTTGCAACCGGTGCAAAAGTTTCACTATAGTCTTCACCTTCTTCCTATGAATATCTTTTGTAGACTAACCTTCCCTTATTTCTTACCACTTTTCCATCTTCATTCAACTTATTCCTGAAGACCCATTTGGTTCCAATCACATTCTTGTCCTCCAGTCTAGGAACAAGTGACCATGTCTGAGTTTTCTCTATTTTATCTAATTCCTCATTCATTGATTTCACCCAATCATCATCTTTGAGTGCTTCCTTAACTGTCTTGGGTTCCATTGTAGAGATCAAACAATAATTTTCTCTAGTCTTCCTCCTGTTCTGCACACCTGCATTCTTATCACCAATTATTTGGTCTTGAGAGTGATTTAATATCACATATATAGGTATAGTTTGTGTCAGTTTTGCATCTTCCTCATCTAATTCACTAGTCGATTCACTACTTTATTCTTCACTATCCTTGCTTATCAGCACTGCATTTGCCAGTTGATCATTATTCTATGCTTCTAGTTCAAAGATCACTAGTCTTTCTTCATTATCGTCTTTTTCAGGTTCAGACCTGCTTGATCCTTCATATTTATTTGACAATTCATCCACCTTCACATTAACACTTTCAACTATTTTCTTATTTCTCTTATTATAGCATTTATATGCTTTTCTTTTGTAAGAATAACGAAGAAATATTCCTTCATTAGATTATGCATCAAACTTTCCAGTCTAGTTATCCTTTTTAATAAAACATTGACTTGCATACATTTTGAAATAACTAACACAAGGATTTTTACCATACCATAGCTCATAAGATGTCTTATTGTTGTCTTTCTTTACAAGTATCTGGTTTACTGTGTAGATTGCAGTACTACCGCTTCTCTCCAAAACATCTTAGGCATATTACTTTGTAATAACATTGTTCTAGCAATATCAACAATTGTTTTGTTCATCCTTTCTGCTACACCATTGTGTTGCGGTGTCCTTGGAGTAGACATCTATCTTTTGATACCTTGTTCATCACAATACTTGACAAAATCATTAGATGTGAATTCTCCTCCTCGATCAGATCTTAAGCATTTCAAGTTTTATCGATCTCATTCTCAACTAGATATTTAACTACTTTAAATTTACTAAAGGCTTCAGATTTCTCCTTTAGGAATGTAACCCATATCATCTTAGAATAGTCATCAGTAAAAAGCATGAAATATATATCACCAAAATAACTTTTTGTTCTCATAGGACCATAGAGATCAGTTGAACCAAATCCAAAATATTTTCAGATGTACACTTCTTTCTTTTAATTGAAATAGAGGTCATCTTACCAATTTGACAGTCTTTACAAATCACATTATCCGGTTTAATAATTTGTGGTAATCCTCTCATAACACTAGACTTGCTTACCTTCACCAAGTTATCAAAATTCATATAAAAACATCTCTTGTGCCATAACCAGCTATCTTCCATCTTTGTAACTAGACAACTATTGACGTTGGCATTTAAATGAAATAAGTTACCTCTTGTCTAATTTCCGGTAGCAATCAGTTCACCATTTCCTCCAAGAATTCTACATATTCCACCATTAAACTCAAGCAAATAACCTTTATCATTGAGTTGTCCAACACTTACCAGATTATGTTTCAGACCATCAACCCAAAATACATCATCAGTATTATTCTTCCCATTCAAAGAAATACAACCTTTACCTTTCACCATGCAGGGAGAGTCATCTCCAAATCTAACAACACCTCCATCAAATTCATTAAGAGTTAAGAACTTAATCTTATCTCTGGTCATATGGTGTGAACAACCACTATCTATAATCCATTCATTATTGTTTTCTACATGAGAAACCAGTGCCTTCTCATCAGAAAATTTGTCCTTTACAACTACAAATGCAATCTCTTTATTGTCATCTTCATCTTCAGATTCTTCATCAGTCACACATTCATCCACTGCAACATATCAGTGTTTTATTCCTTTCCATTTGAATCTCTTGATCATATCTTTCTGATCGGTGTTAGAGTAGTTAGCAGCAATATGACCAATCTTACTACAAGAGAAACACTTTAAAGGTAGCTTTCCTTTATACTTACTAGTGCCTCTTGGAAATCTCTTGGCTAGCAGTGCTTCAAGTTCCATTACTCGATCTTTCCCAGTTACCTTCATGACTAGATCTGCACTCATGACTTTTACATACATTCTTTCCTTTTCTAGCAGATGAACTGATAACAGAATATTTAAAAAAAGATTCAGTAAATTTTGCCACACTATTGTCAAAACTGTTTAACTCAAAGGCTATAAGCTTACCAATCAAAGAGTCAACAATTACCTTATCCTTTGAAATGGATCTCAGTTCTTGGATTGCCGATACTCTAATATCATACTGAGTTTGAAGAGTTTTGAGCATTTTACTTACCACCACATCATCATCAATTTTACCACCAGCACATTTTATACTGCCAACAACTTCTTTAATTCTTTGACCATATTGTGCAATGTTTTCTCCTTCTTGCGTTTTCATATCATCAAATTTTCCTCTCAAGCTTTCCTCTTTTTCTCTTTGGACATGCTGATCTCCTCCATGAATTGTTTCTAATTTTTCCCAAACCTCATGTGCATTTTCTAATTCTTGAACATCAATATATTTAAAATCAAATAAAGTACTTACAATAGCTTCAAGGGCTTGCATGTTCTCTTGTTGATCTTTAAGTTCATCTGATGTCAAGGGAGTAGTAGTAGGAGCCACATATGTTGTTTCAACATGTTTCCAGTATTCAGTACCAAGACCTTTGAGATATATCTCCATTCTGTCTTTCCAGACCTTATAGTTATCCTTGTTGAATTTTGGACCATCTTTTTTCATCATCTTGTCTTCCTCAAAAATATTTCCTCAAGCGGTTAATCTTTTCTGCACATAGAGGACCACAACTCTGATACCAATTGTTAATCCTGTGACGATCCAATTAATACTGAGAGGGGGGTGAATCATTATTAACACAATTTATAACTTCAAATCAAAATACCATTTACAATAGATCTAAAATCAATGAATCTATCCCTTTAACATATCTCATACACTTGTTACCCACTTATGCAATCTTATTAATTAGAATATTCACCAACTAGATATCTGATTAACACATACTCATACTAACTTATTATAAGATCAGAATATGTCATCTATCAATGCATTAACATTACTAATAACCATTTTCAGATCTCTCGTAAATAGTAGTAAACTTATCATAACTGGTAATCATAAATAATGCATGAAAACATAAACACTATGAAAAGACATTCCACACATCAACACCAAGATTTTTGACGTGGAAACCCAAATGGGAAAAACCATGGTGGGGATTGGTACCCAGAATAATTTGTTCTCTTTTGGAGTACGCCCTATTAGGATCTTAGCTCGGTTAGGATCTTACAATATGCCCAGTTAGGAGAAGACCCTGTTAGGAGTCACCTGGTTAGGGGATTTTCCTATCACTCCAGCTAGGATCTTAATGATATGTTAGGATCAACCTAATTAGAGGATTTAAACACTCTTTTGTGATTTGCCCTATTAGGGGACTTAGATGGCAAAGGCATGTTAGGACCTACGTGGTTAAGTGATTTATGTTGTTGTGATTGTTAGAGAACAATAGTGAAAAATGATCTATTACTTTGTACTTTCAGCTTGCTAAAGTAGATCTAGTTATGCTTCACAGTCTCCAACACTCAAGAAGATATATATCTTCTCTAGGATGGCTTAACTTATTCTCCTAATGTCACCGACACATGAAACATCAATTGTGTCACCCTAAATAGCTATCTCAACTAGGTTGGCCACAAAACCTAATTACATCTTGAATTTACATACAAATCATATCATATCAATATCTAGATCATTACTATAATAGACAATGCAATATCAACCATTGGGTGATCATAAACCATCACGAAAATCCAATTTGTATCCTCAAAATATTCTACTAAGCATTTCACTGATTCTCGAGAAATTCGTTCTCCAAACGCGCCAAAACATCTTTCAAACTCATCAAGCGGTTTGTGTCTTGTTATCATAAACATGTGAACTTGATGAAGATCACCACCAAAATAGAAATCATTACCGGTTGAGTGAATTCATCACCGGTCCTAAAACCCTACTAAAACCCTAGCACAACTCCATAAAAAATTCAAAACATTCCTTTCGTTAATCAACATAGGTTGTGGTTCTGGGCACATACACAAATCCATCATAAAAGCTTATGTCTAAAACTACAAGTCTCCAACCATCACAATTTACTGATTCGATCAAAATCTTTTCTTTTACTGGTTGAAGTCCTAATTCTCAGTCCTACCAGTAAACCCTGTCGTACTTACAAATTCTAAATCCGGTAGACCAAATTACTTATCCAATAATTCAGATACCAAATTTCATATGTAACCATCACCAAAATTAATTGACATAGGTTGCCATCAATGACAACACAAATAATTGATCATGTCATCAATTCATTTGCATCAGTTATGCCAATCATGACAATATGAACACCATCTCTCCCTTTGACATTAATGATTCCAAACCAAACATCTGACTATTCCCCCTAAGCAAGAACATCATCTCATCAACCCGGATCAGAAAGTATGTCTGATAGGCTCACCAAATTGATGCATTTCTGAATCACTAAGTCTCTTCCAGAAGGGTTGTGACCCCCAATTGATCTCTGAGATATTCAAAAGTTTTTTTAGGAAATGGCTTGTTAGAATATATGCAATTTGTTCCCTAGTAGACACATAAACCAATCTGACTTCCTTTGCTTCAACCCTTTCTTTTAATAAATTATACCTTATAGAAATGTGTTTTGATTTGGAATGAAATACCAGATTCTTTGACATATCAATAGAAGTAGTATTATCATAGTGAATAAATGATTCCCGTTCAATTTGAGAAATTAAATATATCTCTTCAGCAACTAACCTTCTTATCATCACACCTTTCCTTTTATGTCCAATAATCTGATCTTCAGAATGATTTAGCCTCACATACTAGGGAGTTTTTGGATTATCTTGACTTTCTAATTCTCTTTGTCCTTCATCACTCACAGTGGAATTCTCTGATGTTACCGAAGCAATTAGATCTATGCTCTGAACTGATTCTTGCACTGTTGGTTCTAATCTGACAAATTCATCTTCCGGTCCATCATCATATGATTTGATCTAATTATTACCTTGCTCATCACCTTGACATTTATGCTTTCCATCATCCTATTCAATATTTTGTTATAACATCTATATGCTTTGCTTTTAGTGGAATAACCCAAATATATACCTTCATCACTTCTAGGATCAAATTTTCCTAATGTATCATCTCTTCTAATATAACATTTACTTTAAAAAATTCTGGAATATCTGATAGTAGAAGTATGACCAAAATATAATTCATAAGGAGTCTTACCGGTATCACCTTTTATGTGTACTCTTTTGAAAGTGTATACCACGGTATTAATAACTTCTCTCCAATAGATATTAGGCAAATTGGCTTCCATCATCATTGTTCTTGCAGCATCCAAGATGGTTTTGTTCTTCCTTTCCACTATTCCATTCTGCTTGGGGATTCTAGGTGCAGAAAGTTGTCTTATGGTTCCATTCTTCTCACAAAAGTTGTTGAACTCACCAGATGTAAATTCATCACCTTGATCTAATCTTAAGAATTTTATCTTCAATCATGTTTCTGCCTCAACCATAGCTTTAAAGATTTTGAATTTCTCAAGAGCTTTAGATTTTCCTTTCAAAAATGCAACCCACATCATTCTAGAATAGTCATCAATAAGAAACATAAAGTATTTATCACCTTGAAAACTTTTAGTCCATGCCAGTCCACACAGATCAGTATGAATAAGACCAAGATTTTCATTAGATTTATCATTTATGCTTCTGAAAGAAGTTCTAACTCTCTTACCCATTTGGAATTCTCTACATACTGGATTATGAGGTTTAACAATCTTCGGCAAATCTCTGATAGAATGTGTTGAACTGATCTTCACAATGCAATCAAAGTTTACATGACACATCCTCTTATGCCATAACCATATTTCATCAATCTGAGCAATCAAGCAAGCTTTCTCACCGGAGTTTAAATGAAAGATGTTTCCTTTCATCTGAGTTTCAGATGCAATTTCCAATCCAGATCTATTGATAATCTTGCATTTTTCACCTTTAAATTGCAAATGAAATCCTCTATCCATCTTCTGACCTACACTTAAAAGATTATGCTTCAATCCTTCAACATAATAAGCATTGTCAGTATTAGTCTTACCATCCAATGATATTGTTCATTTGTCTTTGATCCTGCATACCTTGTTGTCTCCAAATATGACTAGTCCGCCATCAAATTCTTGTAAAGTTAGGAATTTTCTCTTCTCACCAGTCATGTGATGTGAGCAACCACTGTCGATAACCCATTCATCTTTTTCTTCAATTTTAGTAGCTAGAGTCTTCTCCTTAGTGTGATTTGCTTCAACGATAGGTTTTGGACAATCATCCTTAATAGCAATAAAGACCCAATCTTTACCAAGCTTCCATTACCAGATCCACTCATAGGTTCATCATCATCATCATCATCATCATCATCATCATCATCATCATCATCAGTAATACCAAAATCATCAGCAACAACAAAGTAACGTTATTTATCCTTATTCCTTCTAAATCTAGGTCTTCTCTGATATTTTGGATTAGGCTTATAACTCTTCATAAATATTTCTTGATTCCTATCAACTCTTTCGAGGTATCTAGAGGCAAAATGACCAATCTTATTGTATGAAAAATATTTGAAAGGTACTTTACCTTCATTTTTACTTCTAGCCAGTCCTTTAGGGATTCTTCTCGAAATAAGGCTTCCAACTATTCAAGTTCTTTGTCTTCTCTCTCAATGTCTTCCAAATCTTTACAATATAACTCTCTCCAATCAATCTTCTATTTACCAGAGGAAGATGCCTTAAATGCAGTTTCTGTTTTAGTAGCACTCTGGTCTCCAAGTTCCTCAGGCTCAAAATTAGTCAATTTCTCAAGTAATGTATCTCTGGTAATAGGGGTACTTGACATTGTTTGGATTTCATTAATTGCAGTAGCCTTCATCTTGTAAGCCAGAAGTAGAACTCTCAGAATCTTTGACACAACCTTATCCTCACTAACTGATCCACAAAAACATTTGATTCCCATGACAATCTCATTCACTCTATCCATGGAAGAACTTCTCTTCTCATCTTCTTCCATCTTCAAATTTTCATATCTCACCCGGAAACCTTCAAGTTTTGTAATCTTTACTACTTGGTTGCCTTCATAAAGAGTTTCAAGATTTAGCTAGATCTACTTAGCATTCTCCAACTCTATGACATTTAATAACTTCTCATTAGATAAGGCACTTAACAATGCTTCTTTCACTCTGACATCATTTTCAGCTCTCTTCTGTTCATCAGCAAGTGTCGGTGTTCCAGAATTAGGATCATGAGGTACATACCCTTTCTCCACTATCTTTCAAACTTCATCTCCAAGAAATATCAGATGAATCTTCATTCACTCCTTCCATATCTTGTAATTTGTACCATCAAATCTGGGACTCTCCTTTCGGTGGGGGTTGAATGTAGAAGTAGATACTTATGTCATCAGATCTCCTCAATCGGTTAAGCTTCTACAGAGAGGACCTCGCTCTGATACAAATTGTTAGACACTTTTGATATTGGGATAAAACTGAGAGGGGGGGTGAATCAGTTTTCTACCAAGTATAATAGCTAATGCAAATTATAATATTTGTACCCGAGCACAAAGAAACCAACACAATGAAAGACATAGCATGAAAGAACAGTACACATAATACAAAATTTTTGACGTGCAAAACCCGATAAAGGGAAAAACCACGATGGGAAACGCTACCCACAATCAGATAATACTTTTGTAGCAATATGTGAAATAGTTATAATGGGGATTACAATTGCAATCAGGCTCACTGGTTATAGTGCACTGCTCATCACAAAAGGGAAGTCTCACTGACTTACAAAAGCATTAGACTACAATCCAGGGAAAATGAACTATTAAAGTAGCATCTCCTAATGCTTGATAAAGTTTCGGTTAAGCACAGATGTCTTCCCTGTAATACTAAAAACTTTCCGCTGAATGATCTAGCTTTGTTCGCACATTAACTTTCTCTGATAATGCAGAAATAACCATCGATCCATAAATTACATGAATAAATCACCTATAAATACAAATCATCAACCTTAATGATAAGGTCGGATAAACCCTAAACTCATAAACCCATAATTACATAATTTACATCACCCAATATCACCGAACCAATATTATGATTTACATTACATAGCATGGACCTAATTCAAATTCCCAAACAATTAAATCTGTCGGAAATCATGCTAAGATCAATATCCAACACGTTTCACTAACTGGTAGAAACCCTCAGTGCAATAACACAGAATATCTAACTAGATCCAAATAGGACCACAATAACAACACGCCATCCAATGTGAAGCCACCAAACAATTGGGACACAATCAAGGAGCACCTTCAGCTTGTTAGAAACCATCTCCATAAGTCGGACCAAAATCAGTGAACCAAAATATCACTAACCGGTACCTGGAAATACCAATTGGGAACATAAACGATAGCTTTTGGAGCACCAAATCATGAACCAACAGAATAGGACAAGCATATGACCATCCAGAATAACCACCCAAAACCGAATCTAGGGATCTAATCATACCATATTAGAATCACAACCAAAACCAAGACTAACAACAAGTCTAACCGGGATAGGTCCAACTAGGATAGTAGAACCATATCCAACCAGGATACAGTGTTGACATCAATGAGAACACTTAACCAAATCTAGCATATTGCCAACAATTTGTAGGCAAATAGAGTCACATAATCAAGGAAGATGGTGATGTGGGAAAATAAAAAAATATAGAAAAAGAGAAAGAGACGGTTAGGGATACGTCGACTGATTATAAGGAAAACCCTAAGATATATGTGGGTAGTGGAATCAAGAATATGAGAATTTGTATTACACCCAAAAATCTTAAGGATTTCCCTTATTTGAAGAAAAATAGGGAGTAGATTTTGGATGTCTTAGGTTTGGCTAGGGAGGTCATTACTTGTCAATTTAAGTCAACTAAATGGTTCTTTTTAGAAATAAATAGGGTCAATGTCAATATTACAATTGTGCAGGAAAGGATGGGTAATTGGAGAGACTTGAATGATAAGATGGATAAGGAAATCCCTCGTGGTTGATAGGATATTTCTAAAATGGAAGAGATGGATAAAGATTTTCTCAACCAAAAAAAATGATTATGATAAAAGGGTTATAGATCTAAATAAGAATCTTCATGAAATTAATTAGATATTGGAGAGTAATTAATACTAGCCATTATACCATAAAAAAATATTGCAAAAGGCATTCAAAATTTAAAATAGAAGCTAAAGGAGCTAAGGGAGAAAAATGTCTTTGATTATGACACTACTAAGAAAAGAAATGAGGATCGAGGAAATAAAGATAAGGGTAGACATATGAAGCAAACTGATCAAAAGGTGCCAAGCTCATGAACCCATGGCAATAATAAGAAAATGTTCAAGAGAAGAATGACCTATTGGGCATTGTGAAAATGTATAAGGACCTTTACAAGAAAGACTTATAAGTTGTGGACACTCTTAAGAAGTTGCAATAATGCTTGTTACTTTTTCTTTTCTTCTTGTTTGTTAGTTTTATTTTTTTGTTGGTTGTTGTTTGGCTACTAGTTGGTTGGGTTTTTTCTTTGGGTAGCATTTTTGTAATAGGATTTTGAGCCCACTTCAAAATGTGTTAATAAAAAAAATTATAAGTAAGTCAAATAAATAATGAAATTAAAAAATAATGATTTGTGATATTTATCATTTCTTTCTAACATTTGGCTCACATTATATAGGTTTGGAAAGGACTAGGTAGAATCCATCCATTCTATGAAGTGAGAGAGTTATATCAAATATAAGATTTGGTCTATTCAAAATTTTCCAATAAAATTCCTTTCTTACTAGCACTTGGTAGGAGTTCAACTTAATCCATGCTAATAGCACACATAATCACAAGAATTTTCATAGAAACAACTATTCAAATGTTTTCCAAACATTACCCATATGTTGCAACCAAGACAATATGCATGACCACAATCATCTACCATCAATCACTCCTCCTTCTTGAAGTGAGTGATTAAGCTAGGAGAACAATTAATCTACATGCAAATATCCACATTGAAACTTGTAGGAATCTCCTTCCTCATTGAGAGGGTGGTCCTTTTGACATTGCCTCAATCCACTTGCTTCTATCACAAAGGTAGGGGTTATCTATCCATGTATATGTTGCACAAGTGTAACATGTGTGCTATGCCAAGTTCAACTCATGCATAGTAGTTGTGTATAGATCTAGAGCAACACATATCTACCAACTCATGCATGAATATTCAAAATTTTACAGTATGGTCTTGTATAGAATGAAAGATCTCTAGTCCATTTAGATAATACGATAGTTTGAACACTTGTGCATCATTACATTATCATCATAAAATTAAAAGTATTTAAATATATAGTTTTAAGGATAGATCAAGGCAATTGCATTTAGCTTAGCTAGGCATGTGTTCATACTTACCAAAATTGTTAAATCAATTAACTTTCTTGACTAAGGTACAAGTTGAGAAGTTGACTTCTCCTACATAGTATAAGAAGCCCTAATGAGGCCTTTAAGCACAACCATTTTAGATATATATAGACATTTATGAACTAAAGACTCAAAGTACACATGTGAAGGCTCTAAAAGAAGTTCAAAGCCATAAAATAAGAACGACAAACTATTCTATCAACACTACATTATTACAAGTTTAATATTGAAAACATAGAAACATTAATCAAATACATTCTACATCAAAAAAATTAATTTTTACATAGAAAACTAAGCATAACTACCCCTCTTTCTCAATTTCAATACATTTATTTCAGTGATTGTGAAATTGATTGTAATTATAATTATATTATTACATTATCCAACCTACTACCACATATATATGACTCGGATACATAATTTCGAGTACAATATGTCTTACAAAGATTCGAACAAGATATCATTGTATCACACCATTATTGTGGTAGGGACCCTAAATATGCTTTTTAAATCCGATCTCGTCGAAGTGAAAAAGGAGAATAAATATAGTATGAGAGGGGTATGCATTTTGTCAATTCTGCGGGGGCCATCTTTGTCGCTATTTCCATGGAATTCACCACAACTTTTAATGGTTGCTATCTCATTCCACATTTGCTCTCCTTGATATTTTTCTTTTACTAATCCAAAATTTTATTTTCTACTTTTTATAACTAAACCTGATCATTATAGCTATAATAAGAGCAAGTCAAGAAGTTCCTTGACAAAGCTAGGCGCGTTGAGTTTCATTCTGGTTTCATAAAGTTTCAGCGTTTGTAAGAAAATGGAAAGAAAGATGTGCAGAGGACTCGAATGCATGGCTCTTCTTCTTCTTATTTTGGCTCCATTTCACACTCTCCCTGCAAAGGTTAGAATAGTTTGTATTCTCTACGTATTTCAAGAACTTCACTTAGTTTGTATTCCTTTTTTTGGCTCCATCTAAAACTCTCCAATGGCTTGCTTCTTTTGGTATTGCAATATCTGTTTTCTAAAGTATCTTGCTAGATCTGTAATGGGTTTTAAAGTTAAATGGGCTTCAAAGAAAACTAAGGCAGTTCTGAAGTGTTTATTTTGTTGAGCCATTTTTCTCCTATGATTTCATGAAAGAAGTCACTGCTTGAGGAAAATAAACATTTTTGTTTGGTTTTAGAGAATAGTCATGAAAATGAAAGTGTATGAACATGATGTGTCTTGGATAATTTGGCTCTGTGGGTCTTAATAAAATAGCTCTCACTAATTTCTTTTTACAGGGAGAAGAGTGCTCCTATCTATTAGAGGTGCAAACCTCATATAATTTTTTCGGTTCAGAGACAGATGACCCTGTCCATGTGAGGTTTGGGGACAAAGGTTTTTATGAGGAAAAGAAAGTTGAGGTGGTAGAACGACATCTTAGCCAATCCATGAACGAAGGCAACAAGAAGCCCTTCAGATGGGGCAGCACTGATAAGTTCAACTTAACTGGGCCTTGTGTGAAGGACAATTTGTTCTATGTATATTTTAAGGTAGAGGGCATAGATGGATGGCGCGTTAATGATGCCATAATTCATCATAACTACGGTACAGATACATTCCACTTCAATAAGAAGCTTCCAGAGAATACTTGGTACGGACCTGAATACTGCAATGGGAATTCAGAGATGATTGCCTCTTTGGCAGCTACGGAGGATGCAGTTGAGCAAGTAGATAAGAATGGTAAACGAAAAAGCAGAAAGATAAAGGTACATTAAATTGCCTTTGGTGATGTAACTAGAACTTCTGTTAATAGATGGAAGAGTAACAAATAATCTTATGAACTAATAGAGGGGAGAAAGGATTAACAGATGGAAGAGTAGCAAATGACCCATAAGGACATTGTATGGTGTACTAAGGGGTCATATTGTGTGCTAAGGGGTCAAAGGACACCATATGACCCCTTAGCACTCCATACGACCTCTAACGACACCATATGGTGTCCTAAGGGATCATAAGGTGTCCTAAGGGGTCATATAACACCATATGACCCCTTAGGATACCATACGACACATAATGACACCATATGGTCTCCTAAGGGGTCATATGGTGTCCTAAGGGATCATATGATGTCTTAAGGGGTCATAGGATACTATATGACCTCTTAGGAGACCATACAACCCATAAGAACATAATATGATGTCCTAGAGGGTCATAGAACACCATATGACCCCTTAGAACACCATACGACCCATAACGACACCATGTGGTGTCCTAAAGGGTTATAAGACACAATATGACCCCTTAGGACATAATATGACCCCTAACGATGTTATATATTGTCCTAAGGGGTCATACAAAACCATATGACCCCATAGAACAACATATGACCTCTTAGAATGCCATAAGGCCCTTTACGACAACATATGGTGTCCTAAGGCATCATATGGTATCCTAAGGGGTCATATAAAACCATGTGACCCCTTAGAACACCATATGACCCCTTAGAACACAAGAAGACCCATAACGACATAATATGGTGTCCTAAGGGGTCATATGGTGTCATGAGACACCATATGACCCCTTAGGACACAATATGACTCCTAACGATATCTAAGGGGTCATATGGTGTCCTGAGAGGTTATATGATGTCCTAGGAATCTTTAGGACACAATATGACCTCTTAGCACACCATACAATCCCAAACAACACCATATGGTGTCCTAAGCGGACATAGGACACTATATGACCCGTTAGGACACAATATGACCCCTAACAACACCTAAGGGGTCATATTGTATCCTAAGGGGTCATAGGACATCATATGACCCCTAACGACATAAAATGACGCCTAACGATACCTAAGGGGTCATATGGTGTTATAAAGGATCATAGGACACCATATGACCCCTTACCACACCATACGACCCTTAATGACACCATATGGTGTCCTAAGGGGTCATAGAACACCATATGAACCCTTAGGAAACCATACGACACATATTGAAACCATATGGTGTCCTCAGGGGTCATCAGACACCATATGACCCCTTAGGAGACCATACAACCCATAACAACATAAAAATGGTGTCCTAAGGGGTCAGAGAACACCATATGACCCCTTAGAACACCATACAACCCACAGCGATGCCATGTGGTGTCCTAAGGGGTCATAAGACACAATATGACCCCTTAGGACATAATATGACCCCTAACAACGTCATATAGTGTCCTAAGGGGTCATAGGACACCGTATGACCCCTTAGGACACAATACGACCCCTTAGGACATAAAATAAACCTCAATGACACCTAAGGGATCATAGGACACCATACGACACATAAAAACACCAAATGGTATCCTAAGGGGCATATGGTGTCATAGGACACCATACGACCCATAGCACCATATAGTCTCCCAAGCATATGGTGTCCTAAGGGGTCATACGACACCATATGACCCATTAGGACACAATAAGACCTCTGATGAGACCTAATGGGTCATATAGTGTCCTAAGGGTTCATAGGACACCATATGACCCCTTAGGACACCATACGACTCCTTGCGACATCATATGGTGTCCCAAGGTATTGTATGGTATCCTAAGGGGTCATATAATGTCCTAAGGGGTCATATGGTGTCCTAAGGGGTTATAGAACACCATATGACCCCTTAGGACACCATAAGACCCATAACCACACCATATGATGTCCTAAGGGGTCATATGGTGTCCTAAAGGGTCATGGGACACCATATGACCTCTTAGGACATAGTATGAGCCCTAACAAAACCTAATGGATCATATGGTGTCTAAGGGGTCATACGATGTCTTGTGACCCCTTAGGACACAATATGACCCCTTAGCACACCATACAACCCCCAATGACACCATATGACCTATTCGGACACAATATGACCCCTAAAAATACCTAAGGGGTCATATGGTGTCCTAAGGGGTCATAGGATACCATATGACCCCTTAACACACCATAGACCCCTAATGATACCATATGGTGTCCTAAAGGCTCATAGAACACCATAAGAAATAACAACATCATATGGTGTCCTAAGGTGTCATATGGTGTCCTAAAGGTTCATGAGACACCATATGACCTTTTAGGACACCATATTCTCTCTCACATTATTTCTTTTCCTCAATTACCCTCAATCACCTCTCTCCTCCTCTAGGTTTATAGATACTTCCCTCTCCTCCTCTACCCACCCCCTAATTACTCCCTATGTCTCTCTTCACCTGTGTCCCCATCTCTCTTCTCTCTATGTTGATACTTTCCCCTCTCCCCCTCTCCTCATACCCCTTAAAAATATCAAACTCTCCCTCTCATTCTCTTTTCACCCCAATCACCCCCTCCCTCTCTCTCTTCTCCTTCCACCTAATTACCTATAGCTCACTCTCTCACACTTTCTCTTTCCCCCAATTAATCTCTCCTTCTCACCTCTCTCCCCCTCTCCTTTTTTGATACTTCCCTATGCCTCTCCTTGTCTCCTCTGAATTTTATTGGTAGAGATGAGAAGGAAATGCAAAGAGACTAGTCTAGATCTTAGGGAAGAGAGAGTGACATAGAGGAGGAAATTATGAAGAGGTAGAAATATAAGCACCTTGTAGAGCTTGAGAGATTTAATGAGGTATTCATTGATAGTTAGAGATATAGGTCTAGAGAGAGATGTATAAATATGGACAAAAGAGAGGGAGGAAGAAACAAATAGGTGGAGTGATAGGTTTAGGAGAGAGAGGTGGAGAAAGGAACAAACATAGATAACATGGTTTATCAAAATTTATCGAACTCAATAAAATTCATAAATTTTCTATTATTAATTAATTACTTATTTAGTTTATTTTGAGATGATTGTTACAAAAATTCATGCAATAGGGAAATCATATGAAAAGGTGATGAGTTTTTTATGTTTTAAAAATGAAGGATGAATATAAATGAATTATAATTATTTTTTTAAAAAAATAATTGAAAATATACCTATTGCATATCATAGATCTTTTAATTACCTTTCCAATGCCTATAAAAAATCAAAATTTTGATATAAAACGCAAAAGTTATGCCCAAATTACTAAAATATATGTTTTTATTTTTTCAAAAATCGGATATCCGATTTTACAACATAAATTTTTCCCTCCACATTTTGGTTCGGGTTTTCTTTGGGATTTGGCTTGGAAGTGACAAGCCTGGAAAGTTAACTGAAAAAACGTGTTTTTTAGTATTCCTTGATTTTCTAGACTTTACACTGGTGGCTGACAATTTTTTTATAGCCAAAATTGATAAAACAAAAAGTGTTTTTTAAGGACGTTCTTAGCTTTCCAACAATACAAGGCTTGTCTTATTTTGACTTTAATAAATAATTATTATTTATTTTCTAATTGAATTCGGACAAAAGTCCTGATTGATAGACTGATTGAAAAATACTCATAACTTTCAAACCGCATTACATTTTTTGAATCTGAAACATGCGTCACATCTTATGCTTCGTCTACTATATGGAAAAATTAAAAATAAATAAATTTTATAAGGTTTTGACCAAGTTAAGGTGGTCAGACGTAGGAGTTTCTGAATTTCTGAAAAGTTGTAGTAAAAGAATCATAAATAATTATTTACTTTATAAAAAATTATAAAAAAAATATGTGTCACATCCGGACATGAGTCTAATACTTATATTATAAATCTTATAAAAAAATATTATGATTTGATTATGATTAGGGTGGTCAAACATACACCTACCTGATTATGATGAAATTTTTGTACCACTGCATTGAAATTTGAAATTTTCATCAAATAGGATTTTTTTTCAAAAACCAACTAGTAGCTTAGAAACTACATTCAATTTTTTATAGATTCTCTTCTTACATATTTTTAAAATAATGTTCATAACTTATTCAATTTTTTATGTCAAGTTGCATAACTCTGATTTTTTGAAATTTTTTTGCCTCTTAAGGGCTTGTTTTGGCACACCATGATCCTGCACATACACTTATAGAAATGTGTTTTGATTTGAAATGAAATACCAGATTCTTTGACATATCAATATCAATAGTATTATCATAGTGAATAACAATAGGCTCATCATAACTTACCCTTATATCTTTTAACATCTGTTTCATCCATAAGATCGAAGTACAATTAGTTGCAGCAGCTACATATTCCGCTTCAGCAGTAGATAATGAAGTTCATGATTATTTCTTGCTAAGCCATGAAACCGATTTATCCCCAAGAAAGAATGCACCACTTGTAGTGCTCTTCCAGCCATCCACATCTCCTACCCAATCAAAATATGTATAGGCACATATTCTGAAATCATCATCCTTTGGATACCATAACCCATAGCTTGTTGTACCTGCCAAATATCTGAATATCCTTTTAACAACAATATCATGAGTTTCTCTATGATCTGCCTAAAATCTAGAAGCAATACAAACAACATTCATTATATCAGGTCTATTTCAAGTTAAGTACAACAATCCACTAATCACTCATTTGTATCTGCTTGGATTCACTTTAGGAGATTCATCATCCTTTGATAATTTGCAACCGGTTATCATAGGAGTACTAACAGGTTTGGAATTCTCAAGTCCAAACTACTTAATCAATTATTTTACATACTTAGTGTAGACACCTAAAATTGTCCAGTCTAATTAAATAAATATCTTATTTATTTAATTGATCTCACTTCTTCTATTAATTAAATAAATTTTTATTTATTTAATTAATTCATTAGCCTTTTCTACCTATGACACATGCCATTCATCTCTTAATTCATACACTACCTACCCTCTCACTATTTTCTTATTTTCTTTACCTACCCTCTAATCATAGCTGACCATTTATCTTTTACACCTCTCAATCTTATCTCTCCATTTCTTATAGTGTCTTCTATATAAGGAGATGCTTCCTTCATTATCAACCCTATGCATTTTTATTCAAGCAACCTAGCATTCGATCTTTCATATGCAATCCTACTTGCAACCACATTTCCGTTCTTTGTTGAGCTCTTGTGCACATATAAAATCTGAGAGCAAATATATCAAGCAAGATCAATGGAGATAGGAAGAACAAAGATCCAAACCCTATTGGACATGTGATAGTATAATCTTTGTGATTTCATTTGATTTGTATGTCTTAGGTAATCTTCATATGTTATGGTGGATCTTTGTTGTTGTTAGGCTAGGGTTTTGTGGTTGAATTCATTTAGTCTTTCAACATTCTTGTTATCCATTTTCACCGTATACATTTTGGCACGCTCGGTGGGACCCTTGTCCCTTTTTTGCATTTAACATCTTTTGTTGCAGATTTTGTGTTTTTGAAGTTGCAAATCTGACATTCCCGACAACATTTTGATATTTTTGCATCTGCGTACTTTCGGATCACGTTTTTGATTTTCCGTCACATCTGCGCCTTGGACAGTATTTTTTTTTTTTTGCAGATTTGAGGAAACACGTCTGTGTTTAGGAACCGCGTGTGTGTCAGATTTAATCGCTTTTGTGTTCAGGAACTGCTTCTATGTCAGATCTAATCATGTCTGTGTTCAGGAACCACGTCTGTGTCAGATCTAATTGTGCTTGTGTTTCTGGGAATCACATCTGTGTGCAGTTGTTGCATTTTGATTTCTTTGTTCTAGTTTTTTGTCATTTGGATTCCAAATCTAGTTTATATTGGGCTAACATCATCATATCTAGCTAACAAAATTAGTGCAGTTTGTCTTGAAAGCAAAATCATTTTGTTGAAGGCCCCTATTTCACAAAGTCTTTTTGGTTCTAAAATATACCTAACTTGTGTGCTTGTAGGAAGAGGTGATCATTTCAAACAATCCAAACTACTAACAAATCTTTGTTGCAGGATCTTGGCAAGGGTTTTTTATCTTTATTGTGTGCCTTGTTTTCATAGATTAGGAAACACTTCAATTGGTGCACTAAAATTGAATCAGTGTCTTTTGTGTCTTGGGCAATAGGCTCTTTTTGTTTAATCTTTAGAGGGCCTGTCTCCCCGTGTGGTCATTAAGACTACTAGTGAGGAGAGAACGACCCAAGTGGTAGTGAGGAAAACCCACCTCTTCCGAACCACTATAAACAACTGTATTCATGGTGAAAATTATGGATAACGTGTGCTCATTAGTTCATACTAACACTATGTCTCTCCATAAACCCATTTGATCAAATTTATTTGATCAGTTGTAGGGCATAACCCCTACTGCCTAGGAGCCTTCTGTATTTACAAAGCTGAAAGTGCTGCATGTATGGCCACACGAGCGGATGCCCTTACTAGCACCTTTTTGTTTTAGAAGCCAGAATCCTTCTAGTTGTTGGGGCAGGAGGTCGGACCTCTGGAGCGGCCCACACACATACGATTCTTAGTAGAGATACAAAGTTCGCCATTAGGAGTTTTTGTGGAGACTAATGCTTGGCTGCCCCAAGAAGTGAGTGCCAAGGGTGGAGCCAGTGGGGTCAAGCATCTAAGGATCTGCTCTAAATAGCGTAGCCTCGTGTGGGAATCAACAACTATTGTCCTGGCCAGCCATAAGAATTGTGTTTGACTTATTTTAAACAATCAAACATTTAAGACCAAACATCAAAACATTGTGTCTTTTGTGTCTTCAAGTGTATGCAAAACATTTTTACATCAAACAACACACTTTTCTTTGAGTCATTTTGAGTCTAAACACTTGTAAACATTGAGTCCTCATCAACATTGTGTCCTCTTGTCACGAAAAATAGTCAAACATTCAAATTTGGTCACAACAAGTCACTTCACAAATTGGAAAAATTGCACAAAGTTTTTAGAAACACGTCTGTGTGTGACAGAACCACGTTTGTGTCATGTAAACGCGTCTGTGAAGGGTAGAAACGTGTCTATGTCTCTTGAGCAACATTGCACTTACAACATCTCAGAAACACGTCTATGTCTGACAAAACCACGTCTGTGTCATTTAAGCATGTCTGTGTCTAATAGAACCACGTCTATGTCATTTAAGTGCATCTGTGTCTAACAGAATAACGTCTGTGTCATTTGAGCGTGTCTGTGAAGTATATGGGCACATCTATGTTTAGAATTGAAAACTTTCATAATCCAACAAACAAGGAACATTCAGTTTCAGACTTATTGAGCTTCCTAGGTATCTCTCCAGGTTTTCATCTATAATTCAACTTGTCTTTGGGTCTCACAAAGTCCATCATTGCTTTACACCTTACATTACATTCACATTTGTCTAAACTTGAGTCAAAAGGTCACTTTCTTGTCCTCATCATACTTTGTCAACACATTACATACAACAACATTTTGCTAAGTGGTCCCTCATCAAGGTCTATCACCTTTAGGTCTCATTTGGTCCTACTTAGAGTCAAGGTCAACTTACCTCATCAAGAGAAATTATCATCTTTTTGGAAGTCACACCTACTCTACTACATACATACTTGGTCTTACATTTTGGACACTGCAAGTACACCTTAGATTCATTTACATTTCATCCAACACTTGGTCTTTCATATCTTTGCATTTTCATCTAGTCTCACACATCTTGGTCAAGACCTAGTTCATGGTTGAAACCCATTCCCAAAAATCTAGGAGAGAAACTAACGAGGCTCAAAAGTCCGCAAACATGAGTTCCTATGAGTTTGACAATGATATCTTTTTCAATTCTGATCATACTACATTACCTGACATGGATGCTTATAGAAACATTCCAAATATTGAGAACATGGACAATACAAACAACAATGATACACACAATGACAATATGGACAACTTTTCTCTACATTCAATAGAAGTGGAAGACACCATTATGGATCCCCATTTCAATCGATTGGTTGAGGAAATAATGAGGAGAGATAGACAATATTTCTTACAAGTGATGGCGCAAAGTGGAGCCAAGATCCCTCATGATTTTGACATGTCTCAAATAATGGAAAATCAACCTTTGCAACAACCTCACCTCAACATGGATCAAAGGAGGCCTAATAGTGGAGGCATTAGAGCACCACATCTTGTGCCTGAATCACCATCATCTTTGTTTCAAAAACCAGAGGTCTCATACACACATGGTCAAGCATATGATACTCACCTTCGCAGACCATTATGGAAGTCTTATGCAGAAAAATATGCTCAATCACATGCCAATTCTAAGGACCAACCACCAAAGCAATTGGATATCTAAAGACATGCTCAAAATTTGGAGACAAGGAAACCCCACATCAAATTTGGGGGCAACACACTAGAACAAACTCATGACATTCCTATAGAGTATGGTATACATGGACAAAGCAGATATTTCATTCCTCAACATGACTCTATACTAAGTGGTCCATATACGCAGCATCATTATAGACCTCCTCCATATGAACATGTGTATGATCAATATCATCCATATATGCAACATGCTCCTCCTCCACCCGGTGGTTTAGGCATGGGGTATGGTCCAAGAAGTCGATCTCCACCTAAGAACAATTTGGAACAGCAAATCAAGGACTTACAAAAGAAAATGGATGACATAAATACATCGAATCCAACTTACACAATGAGAGACATATGTCCTTATCCATTTGACAAAAGCATTCCAATGCCTCCATTTCCTACACACTTTGTGACACCTAAGTTTGATAAGTATAGAGGAAAAGGGGATCCTAAGGCACATATAAGACAATTTTTCATAGCTTGCATTGAGGTAGCAGTAGAAGAGACATATTTGATGAGATTATTCCCACAAAGCTTAGGTGATCAAGCTATGGAATGGTTCTCCTAGCTTCCACCTGGAATTAAGTCATGGGGTGACTTAGCAGAGGCATTTATCCAACATTTCTCATACAACATAGAGACAAATATATCAATCACTACCTTGTGCAACACCAAACAAAAGGATGGAGAATCTTTTTCATCATTTTTACAAAGATGGAGGAATCTAGCCAGCAGATGTTCTTGTGAAATTCCACAAAAACAAATGGTAGAAATGTTCACCCAGAATGTTAACAAAGATATTGGTTATGATGTAAGAAAAGCTTGTTTGTCCACCTTCAAGGACGTCATTGAAAAAGGCTTAGCAACAGAGAAGGTCCTAATTGAACAAGGAGTCATTAAGATATTCAAAGAAAACAAAGAGGACTTTAAAGGAAAAGATAAGCCAAGATTTTGGAATAAAAACAAGAACACAGTCATGATGGTGTTGTGGATGCCAATACAGTATGACCCAAAATCATTTTTTCTGAATCAAGTTCTACAAACAATCAAGTGAATACTCAAACAACTTCAAAGTCACGAAGGAAGTACACTCCATTGGAGAACCACTTGAGTCTGTTTTCATAAAGCTAGTGGCAAACAAGATAATCACTGTAGACAACTAAAATTGTCATGTCTAATTAAATAAATATTTTATTTATTTAATTACTTTAGCCTAATTCTTCTATTAATTAAATAAATCTTTATTTGTTTAATTAATTCATTTATCCTCTTCTAGCCTTATTTCTCATTTAAATAAATACATTTATTTATTTAAATTTTCCTTTTTCTAAATTAAATAAATATCTTATTTATTTAATTATCCCACTTCTTCTATTAATTAAATAAATTTTTATTTATTTAATTAATTCATTAACATTTTCTACCCATGACACATGTCATTCATCTCTTAATTCATACACTACCTACCCCTTTCATTATTTTATTATTTCTTTTACCTACCCTCTAATCATAGTCGACCTCCTCTTACACCTCTCAATCTCATCCCTCCATTTCATATAGTGTCTTCTATATAAGGAGATACTTCCTTCATTATCAAACCCTAACTAACTACCCAATTACTTGACTACACTACATTTTTCATATGCGATCCTACTTGCAACCACATTTTGTTCTTTGTTGAGCTCTTGTGCACATAAAATCTGAGAGCAAATATATCAAGCAAGATCAATGGAGATAGGAAGAATGGAGATCAAAACCCTATTGGACATGTGATGGTATAATCTTTGTGATTTCATTTGATTTGCATTGTCTTAGGTAATCTTCATATGTTATGGTGGATCTTTGTGGTTGTTAGGCTAAGGTTTTGTAGTTGAATACATTTAGTCTTTCAATATCGTTATTATTGTATCCATTTTCACCATATACATTTTGGCACGCCCGGTGGGACTCTTGTCCCTTTTGCATTTAACATTTTTGTTGTAGATTTTGTGTTTGAAATTGCAGATCTGTCATTTTCGACAACATTTCGATATTTTTGTGTCTGCACACTTTCGGGTTGCGTTTTTGATTTTTTGTCATGTCTGTGACATCTGGAACTGCATCTGCATCCTTGACAGTATTTTATTCTATATTTTTTTTGCAAATTCTGAAAACCGCATCTATGTTCCTCAGTCACATCTGTGGTGTTTTTAGACGCGTTTGTGTCCAAAAGTCGCGTTTGGGTTCTGGAACCGCATCTGTGTCTCACAGAATCACGTCTGTGTTTGGGGTAACCGCATCTGTGTGCGTTGATTTCTTTTTTTTGGAGTTTTATTGATTCAGTTTTTGGTCATTTAATATTTTAGATCCGGTTTATTTTGAGCTAACATCTTCAGATCTAGCTAACGAAATTGGTGCAGCTTGTCTTGAAAGCAAAATCGTTTGGTTGAAGGCCCTTATTTTCACAAAGTCTTTTGGATTTAAAATTTATGTAACTTGTGTGCTTGCAGGAACGGGTGATTATTCCAAACAATCCAAACTACTAATAAATCTTTGTTGCAGGTCCTTGGTAAGGGTTTTTAATTTTTTTTTATTGTGTGCTTTGTTTTCAATAGACTAGCAAACACTTCAATTGGTGCACTAAAATTGAACCATTATCTTTTGTGTCTTGAGCAATAGGCTCTTTTTGTTTAATCTTTAGAGGGCCTGTCTTCCCGTGTGGTCATTAGGACTAGTAGTGAGAAGAGAACGACCCAAGTGTTAGCAAAAGAAAAGCCATCTTCTTCCAAACCACTATAAATAACTGTATTCATGGTGAAAACTATGAATAACTTGTGCTGATTAGTTCATACCGACACTATGTCTCCCCATAAACCCGTTTGATCAAATTTATTTGATCATTTGTAGGGCGTAACCCCTACCGACTGGGAGCCTTCTGTATTTACAGAGCTGAAAGTGTCGCATGTATGGCCACATGAGCGGATGCCCTTACTAGCACCTTTTTGTTTTAGAAGCCAAAATCCTTCTAATTGCTGGGGTAGGAGGTCGGACCTTTGGTAGCTGCCCACACACATATGGTTCTTAGTAGAGATACAAAGTTTGCCACGGGGAGTTTTCGTAGGGACTGATGCTTGGTTGACCCAAGAAGTGAGTCCCGAGGGTGGAGCCAGTGAGGTCAAGCATCTAAGTATCCACTCTGAATAACGTAGCCTCGAGAGTAAAACCCCATGTGGGATCAACAACTATTGTCTTGGCCAGCCATAAAAATTGTGCTTGACTTATTTTGAACAATAAAACATTCAAGACCAAATAGCAAAACATTGTGTCTTTTGTGTCTTCAAGTGTATGCAAAACATTTTTACATCAAACATCACACTTTCTTTGAGTCATTTTTTTTTTTTTGGAGTCTAGACACTTGCAAACATTGACTCTTCATCGACACTGTTTCCTCTTGTCATGAAAAAAAGTCAAATAGTTAGATTTGGTCACAACAAAACAACTTCACAGATTGGAAAAAAATGCACAAATTTTGCAGAAACGTGTCTGTGTTTGACATAATAGTGTCTGTGTTGTATAACCACATCTGTGAAGGGCAAAAACGCATCTGTGTTTCCAGAATCAACATTGCAATCTACAAAAAATTTCATAAACATGTCTGTGTTAAATAGAACCACATCTGTGTCAGGAAATCGCGTCTGTGCAGTATTCAGGCACGTCTGTGTTCAGAATTGAAAAACTTTTACAGTCCAGCAAACAAACACAGTCAGTTTCAGAATTCTTGAGCTTCCTAGGTTATTTCTCTAGGTTTTCATCTAGCATTCAACCTGTCTTTGGGTCTCACACAATCCATCATTGCTTTGCACCTTGCATTACATTCACATTTATCTAAACTTGAGTCAAAAGGTCACTTGCTTGTCCTCATCATACTTTGACAACACACTACAGACAACAACATTTTGCTAAGTGGTCCCTCATTAAGGTCTATCACCTTTGGGTCTCATTTGGTCTTACTTAGAGTCAAGGTCAACTTACCTCATCAAGAGAAACTACCTCTCTTTGGAAGTCACACCTACTCTAGTACATACATACTTGGTCTTACACTTTGGACATTGCAAGTACACCTCAGATTCATTTACATTCCATCCAACACTTGGTCTTTCATATCTTTCCATTTTCATCTAGTCTCACACATCTCGGTCAATACCTAGTTCATGGTTGAAACCCGTCTTCAAAAATCTAGGAGAGAAACTAAAGAGGCTCAAGAGTCCACAAACATGAGTTCTTATGAGTATGACAATGATATCTTTTTCAATTCTGATCATACTACATTACCTGACATGGATGCCTATAGAAACATTCCAAATGTTGAGAACATGGACACTACAAACAACAATAATATACACAATGAGGATATGGACAAATTTTCAGTACATTCAACAGATGTGGAAGAATCCATTATGGATCCCTATTTCAATCGATTGGTTGAGGAAATAATGAGGAGGGATAGACAATACTTCTTACAAATGATGGCACAAAGTGGAGCCAAGATACCTCATGATTTTGACATGTCTCAAATAATGGAAAATTGACCTTTGCAACAACCTCACTCCAACATGGATCAAAGGAGGCCTAATAGTGGAGGCAACAGAGGACCACATCTTGTGCCTGAATCACCATCATCTTTGTTTCAAAAACTAGAGGTCCCATACACACATGGTCAAGCATATGATACTCACCTTTGCAAACCATTATGGAAGTCTTACGCAGAAAAATATACTCAATCACATATCAATGCTAAGGATCAACCACCAAAGCAATTGGATATTCAAAGGCATGCTCAAAATTTGGACACAAGGAAACCCCGTGTCAAATTTAGGGGCAACACATTAGAACATGACATGCTTGTAGAGTATGGTATACATGGACAAAATAGATATTTTGTTCCTCAACATGAATCTATACCAAGTGGTCCATATATGTAGCATCACTATAGACCTCCTCCATATGAACTTGTGTATGATCAATATCATCCATATATGCAACATGTTCCTTCTCCAATTGGTGCCTCAAGCATAGGGTATGGTCCAAGAAGTCGATCTCCACCTAAGAGCAATTTGGGGTAACAAATCAAGGACTTACAAAAGAAAAGGGAGGACATAAATACACCGAAGCCAACATACACAATGAGAGACATATGTCCTTATCCATTTGACAAGAGCATTCCAATGCCTCCATTTCTTACACACTTTGTGACACCTAAGTTTGATAATTACATAGGCAAAGGGGATCCTAAGGCACATATAAGATAGTTTTTCATAGCCTGCATTGAGGTAGCAGCAGAAGAGACATATTTGATGAGATTATTCCCACAAAGCTTAGGTGATCAAGCTATGGAATGGTTCTCCCAACTTCCACTTGGTATTAAATCATGGGGTGACTTAGCAGAGGCATTTATTCAACATTTCTCCTACAACATAGAGACAGACATATCAGTCACTACTTTGTGCAACACTAAGAAAAAGTATGGAGAGTCTTTTGCATCATTTTTACAAAGATGGAGAAATCTAGCTAGCAGATGCTCTTGCGAAATTCCACAAAAACAAATGGTAGAAATGTTCACCCAAAATGTTAACAAAGACATTGGTTATGACTTAAGGAAAGCTTGTTTTTCCACCTTCAAGGACATCATTGAAAAAGGCTTAGCAACAAAGAAGGTCCTAATTGAACAAGGAGTCATTAAGATATTCAAGGAAAACAAAGATGACTTTAAAGGAAAAGATAAGCCAAGATTTTGGAATAAAAACAAGAACACAGTCAATGATGGTGTTGTTGATACCAATACAGTGTGACCCAAGTTCATTTTTTCTGGATCCAATCAGGTGAATACTCAAACAACTTCTAAATCATGAAGGAAGTACACTCCATTGGGAGAACCACTTGAGTCAGTTTTCAAAAAGCTAGTGGCAAACAAGGTAATCACTATTCCAGATTTTCCTCCATATGAACCAAAGGTTAAACCAAATTGGTGGAATGATGATGAGTATTGTGAATTTCATAAGAGCAAGGGTCATAAGACAGGAAATTGTCATCAACTGAAGAACATCATACAAGATCTCATTGATAGAGGTGACATTGAGATTGAAGGACACTCATCCAATCAAGAACATGAAATATTTAAAGAACCATTCCCAAAACATGACAAGGGAAAAGCTAAAGCCACAAATGACCAAACCAACTATACCAGAGCAACCTATAACTATGTTTCAACTATCAATCACATTTCGATGGACAATTACGTCTCTACCATTATCATCAAGGACAAAAACACTAAGAATTCTACCCAGAGACCCAAGATTTTTTGAAAAGGTGTTGGATCTTCTTACAAACCTACCTCTGAATGTCATGTCATAACTCGTCGAGGTAAAATAACTTTGCAAGGTGCTCCAACTAAAAACACCGCTTCTTAATCAACCAAACTTGAGTACAACCTTGTAGAATAGTTAGGGAAGACACCCACGCTCATCTCCATCCTTGAGCTCTTATGCATATCCCCCGCACATAAAGCTATTCTTGACAAAATCTTGAGAGACGCTGTCATTCCTACTGATCTAAACGTGGACCAATTTCAAGCCATGGTGGGATACCTTTCCATTCCACACTCTCTTACATTCATAGAAGTCGATGACGCCTTCGTGAGCCAACCACATAATGCACCACTACACATTGAAGCCTTCATACACAAACATAGAATCAAACAAGTCCTGATAGATGGAGGAGCAGGTCTAAAAGTTTGTACATTGAGCATAATTAAACAATTGGGATATTCTGATAAAGCTGTGAATTCTACAAACAAAATCACCATCAAGGCATATGATGATGAAGAGCGTTCATCCAAGGGCATAGTCACCTTACTTCTTAGAGTTGGGCCAGTTACGAAGGATGTGGTTTGTCAAGTCCTAGACCTAGATCTCACTTACAACATATTGCTAGGGCATCCTTGGATTCATGAAATGAGGGCAGTCCCATCTACATATCACCAATGCATTAAGTTTCCTCACAATGGAGTTGAGGTAACAGTTAACGGTGATCCTAATCTGTTCATATACTGCAATAACTTGAGATCAAAAACTGAGACCATCATTCCCAGTAATCGTGAAGTTGTTCCTTCTTCGACATACATTGATCCTGAGTCATTAAAACCTTTGACATCGAAACAAGGTGAGCTTAAAGGCAAATTTCAGGACAAGGGCATGGGGGAATACACTTTAAATCAGACCATGTACTTACAACAAGTCATGAGTTCACCAAAAGAATATGGAAGACCATATCCTAACAAGTAAGTATCCATCATTATACTCAAATGGGACCCTACTACCTTTCAAAGATGGGGTGAACTGGAAGAGGAAGACTTATACAAAATGCTTTACAAAGACCTTGAAGATGATACACAAGATCACATCAGTCTACCATGTGAGAAATATGGCAAAGGTTTCAAGATCCCACAAAAATTCAGGTATGATGGAAAAATCCCTCTTGGGTTACGAAAGGAAGGCATCATTGAACCTTTACGACCTGAATTGACATTCAAAAAGGAACGCTTGAAGGGACTTGGTTTCCTGACTTCTAAGGTCCACACTCAAAGGATAGAAGAAGTCTTACAAATCAAAGCTACCAAAATTCAACAAGAGGATCGCTATTCCACAGACTCCAACGAATGGGAATGGGGTTCAGACAAATCCTCCAGTGACTACGAGCTCACCAAGACATTCAGAGAGCCAAATGAACCCACGGAAGAAGAGGAATTTTATAAAAGATTCAAATTTGGTCAAGAAACAACCCATGAGGATTCCACATAGTCCTTGTCTCAAGGTCCTAGGTTGAAATCACATAGGATGAGAACACCTGTCCCAGAATGCGCTACTAGTGATGATAATTTGGATTCGTTCGTGATCGAGATTGATGAGGAGAGTGCCATCGATGACCTCGATAATTACCTTGACATACCTAAATATAACTGCATCTTCACTCTTAGCCCCGCTTACTTTGAAGACATTAAAGGCCTTCCCCTTGTTCACCACCAACTCATTGACTAGGATCATGAAGGACCTGCACAGTTTGACACATTCCAAAATGATAAAGCTTTTATTGACTATCTTGGCATATGAGATGATCTTCCCCCTGGGGACCATAAAGTGGGATACACTATAGAACTCAATAGTGTGGCATATTTTGGTGAGGGCGTCGGACCTTCTAGTCGCAAAAATGTGAAAATAAGAACAAACCAAGGGTCTTATGGTGAAAACCACACTGTGGCATTGTTTGACCCCAAAAAGGTAAAAAGAAAGGACGTATCTGAGGGTGAAAAACTCTCTAAGGCACCCGAAGATGGAAGGCTCGACATTCTCCCAGCATCATATGAGGAAAAGTCATCCATGTTGGTAGAGGAGACTATCAAAATATACATTGGTATAAAAGAAGTTCCACACAACATATTCTTGGCTCAATCGTTGACGGAGTCAGAAAGGTCAAAATTCATAAGTTTCTTCAAAGAACGACAAATCAACTTTGCATGGTCATACGCTAATATGCCTAGATTAGATCCGGATTTGGTAATGCATCATTTGATAGTTAAGCTGGGGGCAAAACCAATGAAACAGAAATTAAGAAAGATGCATCCACAAGTGGCATTACTAGTCAAAGCAGAACTTGAGAAATTATTGGATGTCGGATTCATACGCCCAATTGATTATCCTGAATGGATCTCCAACTTAGTGCCTGTTAGTAAACTAGATCACAACATCAGAATATGTACAGATTTCAGAGACATCAACAAAGCTTGTCCTAAGGATGACTTCCTATTACCAAACATAGATTTGATTGTAGATCTCACAGCAGGTCATGAAATGTTATCGTTGATGGATGGATTCTTTGGTTATAATCAAATAAAGATCGTGTCTAAGGATCAACACAAAACATAATTCACTTATCCTTGGGGAACTTTTTGTTGGAATGTCATGCCCTTTGGGCTAAAAAATGCAGGCGCTACATATCAAAGAGCCATGACTACTATCTTTCACGATCTCATGCACGTAACTATGGAAGATTACGTTGATGACCTCTTGGGCAAATCAATAGATAGAAATACACATTTGGACATACTTTCAGTCGTCTTTGATTGGTTGGAAAAATACAAAGTAAGATTAAACCCCAAGAAATGTGTCTTTGGAGTAACCTCCGAGAAGCTCCTAGGATTCATTATGTCAAAAAGAGGAATCGAAGCTGATCCAGCAAAAGTCAAGGCCATCCTAGAGATACAACCACCAAGAAATATCAATCAACTTTAGTCTTTACAAGGGAGACTCCAGTCCATATGAAGATTCATAGCGCAACTTGCAGATAAGTGTAATCCTTTTCAGCACTTGCTACATAAAAACATCAAATTCAAATGGGATGATAACTGTCAACAGGATTTCTAGATACTCAAAGATTATCTTCTAAATCCGCCAGTTTTGATGCCACCAGTTCCAAATCAGCCTCTGTTACTATACATATCACCTTCTCCAATAGCACTGGGGGCACTCTTAATACAACAAATTGCTGAGGGCAAAGAAAAAGCAGTATACTATATCAGTCGCACATTGGTGGGATATGAGCTAAACTACACACCAATTGAGTGTGCATGTCTTGTCGTGGTCTTCACTTTGCAGAAATTATGACATTACATGCTAACTCATAAGACTAAGTTGGTTGTGAGGATCGATCCATTGAAAAACCTTCTCAATAAAGCAACACTTACTGGGCGACTAGCCAAATGGGTAATGATCTTGAGTGAATTCAAAATCGAGTATGTGGATAGAAAAGTAATAAAAGGACAAGCTATCATAGATCAATTAGAAGATGCTCCCATGATCAACGATGTTCCTCTAAGTTCAAAATTTTCAGATGAACCCATTTTAACAATGTCACATGCAAAGCCATGGCAACTGTACTTCGACGGCTCATACACACGGCATGGGGCAAGAGCTGGCGTCCTCTTTATAACTCCTCAAGGGGATTCTATACCAAAATCATGCCTCTTATCATTTCCTTGCACTAATAATATAGCAGAATATGATGCATTAACAACTGGATTATGGATTGCAGTTCAGTGGAAGATCCAGGAACTTCATGTTTTTGGGGACTCTCAACTTGTAATCCATCAAGCAACTGATGATTACCAAACAAAGGATGAAAATTAAATGCCTTACAAAAAAATTGTGGATGACCTGAAACAACATTTCACAAAGATAGACTTTGAGCAGATACCAAGAGAGCAAAATCGAGCCGCAGATGCCATGGCTACAATTGCTTCACTAATCGATCTACCTCTGAATGAGACCCGCTATGAGTTCTTGGTGGATAACCTTTTGGTTCCTTCATATGAAATCACTCCTACTGAGATGATATGTGTCGTCAGTCCTGAGTCCCATCTATACGGTTCCATTTTCACATACCTTCGTGACAATACCCTACCTCCTAATCTATCCAATAACCAACGTCGCACTTTCATTCACCAATCTTCTCGATACATCATTTTAGTTGATATACTATACCGGCGAGGTATAGATGGAACTCTTATTAGATGTTTAGAAAGTGACGAAGCTCAAATTGCATTACGTGAAGTACATGAAGGGATATGTGGTCCACATGCTAGTGGTCCTACCTTAGCCAAGAAACTCATCAGGACTAGATATTACTGGCCCAATATGGAAAAAGACTCATATCAGTTTGTCAAGAAATGTAAGCAATTTCAAATTCATGGAGACCTCATCCATGCGCCAGCACAAGAACTTCAACCAATTGCGTCTCCTTGGCCGTTTTGTCAGTGGGGACTCGATCTCATAGGCAAGATTCACCCTCCTTCTTCCAATGGTCATAAATTAATTATCACTGCCACAGAGTATTTTACAAAATGGATTGAAGCCGTGCCTCTTACACAAGTCACTGGAAAATAGATTGCTATGTTCATCCTCAACTATATCATTTGTCGATACGGTATTCCTGTTTCCATTATCACTGATAACGGGCGTCCCTTCAAAAATTAGGATGTTCATGAACTCTGTGACTACTTCCATATTTCCCATCATTTCTCCACGCCATATTACCCCCAAGGTAATGGTCAAGCTAAGGCATCTAATAAGACAATCCTTAAAATCCTAAAAAAAGATAGTCGATGACGCTGGCCGTAATTGGCATATCCAACTTAATCCTGCACTTTGGGCATACCGCACAAGTGTCTGCGCACCTACAGGAGCTACACCCTATTCACTTGTCTACGGCATTGAAGCCATCTTGCCTATTGAGGTCGAGCTACATGAGTCTCTTTGCAAAACATTATTAGTGATGAAGACTATAGGGTCTCTCGCTTACAAGAACTTGAACTATTGGATGAATGAAGACAAACTGCTTTTAATCATCTCAAGGCTTATCAACAATGAATGAGTCGCAGCTACAATCACAAGGTCAAGCCTCACACATTTGAGGTAGGTGATTTGGTTCTCAGAGAAAACCCCAAAAATCAACAAGACCAAGAGAATAAGGGCAAGTTCGAATTGGTCCTTACATCATTACAGTAGCATATAGATCTGGTGCATATCAGCTCTCAACTATAGAAGGTGAACCTTTGGAGGATCCTATCAATAGCATGCACCTTCGCAAGTTTTACACATAGCTCTTCAGAGTATCCTAATTCAAAAAATACAAAAAAAATCAAAAAATTCAAAAATACAAAAAAAAAATTATAAAACAAAAAAATCATTACTTGGTGAAAACCTGGCAAACAGGCTCCTTGTGACACAAAAAACATTGAAAAATCAAAAAAAGTAAAGAGAAATAATTTCATCCAATAGTGAAAACCACTTCAGTGGCACCCTAGGAAAGTACCATGGTGAAAACTGGGTCACCGGCGCCATGCGTAGAGACATTGCTCCTCCCTCCTTCAGGATTCACTTTCATCCTTTCACTTTGCACACACTCACAACCTATTCATTCATAATAAACTTACCCATTCCCATCATGGCTTGTTATTGATCTACCCAAGATTGGTTCACCATTCATAATAAACCTCCCTTTTCACCTCCCTTTCCATCCATAATAAATTAGATCCTATCTGTGGCTAAGGCAAATCCTACGTCTAGCAATGAGTGTGGAACTGAGAACATCACATGTTTTAAGGAGTACAGTTTCTTCTAGCTTTCTTTAGTCTATCCACGCACAATCCGTAATAAAGAAACATTTGCATCACAGATCTGCAATAAAGTTTCATCTTCTTTGCAATAAAGTATCAATTTCATGGATTCAGACAGTTTCAGATGAGACATAGCAGCAACAATGGGCTTCAACAAATCAAATCTTTCAACAGACTCAGACAACATACGGTTCAATATTATCTATCCTTTTTGTGAAAGTAAATATTGTGACCACAATCAAATAAGACTTATACAAGTGACAAGAGACACTAAACTTGAGAACTACAATGGATGTTGGTGTCAAGTCTTGGTTTTCTTTTGATTTTATCTTTTGGTGACATATCTTTTAGCTTTTTCAGGATGTCTCTGACTAGAGATTCTATCTCCAGGATGTCTTTGACTAGAAAGGCGAGGTGATAGAAAGGCGAGGATGGAGTATCATCACCTATTTGTATTTGCTATCTGTGGATTGTCTCTTAGTAATGCTATGACTTGTCCAAGGATATGAGGACACTGTGAGTCTAGTGTGAACTGGGGCATTCCTTGTTTGTGACTGTCTTATCTCCATGCAAATAGGTACAGTGACTTTCTGGGTCAAACATATGCCTCGATTGTCATAACCTACTTGCTATAATAAAGCTCAATGATGATAACGCACAAGAAGCTCTTTCACTTCCATATCTTCTATCTTCCATCCCCCTTTCTTGATTGACTTCCATCATCCTTCTCGAGTCCGCATAGCCTGCTATCACATGACTGAGTATAATGACATGCCAAAAATATTTGCATTTCATGTAGTTTCCACCTGGATTACCACATATGAGCATTTTATACATACATATAGATATCACAATTGCATCACATCTTGCACACAACACATGTTAGCACAATTTACATCTACATTATCATATTCATCTGCATTTCATACATTCACATTTGCATATGCATAACATATAAAACATAAAAGAACAAAAATATGGCATTTCATCATGTACATATTTGCATCCATATCATAACCATCACATAGAAACATACACCATGAAACATATCATCACATAGGTACACATGCATATAGCTAACGCAAAGATGAATCATCTCATATATATAAATCAAAAGTTTCATGATACAATGATGTCAAAATCATATGGCTACAATCACCGGCAGGTGTCTACATCATAATACAAAATGGTACAATACTGATACATAGGGAGCCCTCTACGGCTATGATAAACTCCCTCCCTCGAAGCCGCTTGGCCTTGACGGAATTTGAGCCCTGGAAGGACCCACCTCAGGATCATCTCTCCTATCCCCTCTATCTGGTGGTGGTGGAGGACCCATAACCCCACCGCTGGACACCTGTCTCCTTTGGCTCCCTCCCATAGCTATCGCTATCCATGATGGTCTACAGAAGCTCCTCGCCCGCTAATCTGGTGGCACTGCACCATAATATAGATCCCGCCAGTAGCCTATCTCCTCTCCTACCCACAGGACATAGGCATATCTAGCTCTTGTGTCCTCTATCGCCTGCCTCCTAGCCCTCAGTGTTGTCTCAGCCTCTGTGTAGCGCTGAATAGCCTAGTCTAGCTCCCACTCAGTATCTCTGAGCCGTCTCCTGAGTCTATCCCTCTCCCTCTCCAGGTCCTGAATCTCATCTGTCTGTCCTTGGTAGATCTCCCTCAGCTCAATCAGCTCATCCTCCTCTGCCTCGGCCCTCTGTACCTCTTCCTATGGCTCCCCCTGTACGGGTGCCTGTCCCTGTGCCTGTACCTATACCTATACCTGTCTCTATCCCTAGCCCTGCATCTGTCTGGGACCCTATGCTGCTAGCACCTATAGCGGTAATCCACCATGACCCCTCACAATCCAAACCTGTCTGTCCTCTCCACCCTCCCTCCGCGATGCTACCCTCCTCTCTCCAACTATCACCTACCTGCCCACCCTGTCAACCAGCTGCCTCTCCAGTACGTAGGGCATCTGCCCAATCAGATACCTGCTCTGGAAGGTGTAGGGTAGCTCTACTACATCATCCTCCCACTGCTCGCATCCCAGGTACGACCTCCATATAACCATATCAATCTCATCTATAGCTCACCGCCAGTACTCCAACCTGCCAATCCGTGGCTGCGAGGTAATCATATCGTACAAATGCACAAAACTGCGTCCATGACCTTTGCCCCTAAAATGTATAGGTCATGTCACCGGTAGATGCTCATAGGCCCACACCTATACCAATGTAACCCCACAACCCAATCCCACTGATCCATGGTACACAAACTGATGAAGCTCATAATATAGGTGTGATAGCACGCACGGTCCCCAGGCATATCTGGTGTGTTGTGTCACTAGTGTCTCAAATGTGCTCCCCCAGCCCACAGCCAACCCTCATGTCGCTCTATCTGGACACAAGAACCCACTTATCGCTCCTCCTACCACTGCTGGTAGTGCCAATCCTGTCTGTGTCATGGTATCCCATGCCACATGCCCTGCCCTCATCTCTAGTCCTGGATCCCAGAACACTCATCTCAAGGCATCCTTGTCTCTATCTCAATCATAGGGTATCAGCTCCCCATCGATCGGTATCCTCAAAATCCGGTATACATTCTCCAAGGTGACTGTCATCTCCCCCATCGGCAAATGAAAAGTGCAAGTCTCAGAGTGCCACCTCTCTGCCAGTGCAGTCAGCAATCCCATGTTCACTCGAAACTCAGGCACATACAGAATATGTCTCAATCCCATAGCCTCAATGGTAGCTCGATCCTCAAATGTCAGCTCAAGTTGCAACCTTTGAGTCGATGGGAATCTCTCTCGTGACTCCAGCATAGGCAAATACTCCTATAGTCAAGCAAATCAATCATGTCAATCATAGTGGCATTCACTGTTCATCACAAAATGCTACTTTTTTATCTAAGTGCATATCATACTCTATCCTAGTGACACTCACTGTTCATCACAAAGTGTTGCTTCTATCCTAGTGGTACTCCATGTTCATCACAAAGTACTACGTGTTTTGCACTCATTGTTCATCACAAAGTGCTGCTCACATTTGCACTCACTGTTCATCACAAAGTGCTACTCATATTTTAGTACTCCCTGTTCATCACAAAGTACTATATCTTGGTACTCACTGTTCATCACAAAGTGCCTTGATCTATCTTATCCCTAGAGGACTTGCTTGAGTGTATCCTCTCAGCAGCTTATCCAATTGACAGCATATGTTCATCACAGAACTGTCGATTTGACCTAGAAGACACAAATTCATATTTTTGGACACAAACATGTTTTCCTGACATAAACGCGCATTTATTACATTACCTAGCATGCATTAATGACAACAATAAATGCATCAAAGTACAAGGAGGTTTTGTGGTACTTACTGGCTCTCCTACCTCTGTTGGCCTCTAGAATCGGCGAACGCGATCAAATCTGTGAACTAAAGCCATTGTTGCTGACTACTGCTGCTCTTTTTCTACACTCTAATCTCTTGGAGGTGTAGATGACAATGAGGATGTATTTCCCTTGTCATCTATCTTATAGACTGCCCTAGCCCTCGTTTCCCGAGTCAGTCTTCATTATCCTGTGACCCTGTCACTTTATCTGGTCAGTCCATTCTATCTCGTCTTTCTTATCGAGAGATTGTCTATGGTCATTTCACACATTTTCATCCAATCTCTTGAGGGGGCATATCATTTCCATCTTGGGGCAACTTTGTATCAGTTCATATTATCTTCTTTGAAACAACACAACAAGCTGCATTGTCTCAAAGAGAGGCAAAATGTAGACACCTAAAATTGTCATGTCTAATTAAATAAATATTTTATTTATTTAATTACTTTAACCTAATTCTTCTATTAATTAAATAAATCTTTATTTATTTAATTAATTCATTTATCCTCTTCTAGCCTTATTTCTCATTTAAATAAATACATTTATTTATTTAAATTTTCCTTTTTCTAAATTAAATAAATATCTTATTTATTTCATTATCCCACTTCTTCTATTAATTAAATAAATCTTTAATTAATTCATTCATTCATTAACCTTTTCTACCCATGACACATGTCATTCGTCTCTTAATTCATACACTACCTGCCCCTTTCATTATTTTATTATTTCTTTTACCTACCCTCTAATCATAGTCGACCTCCTTTTACACCTCTCAATCTTATCCCTCCATTTCATATAGTTTCTTCTATATAAGGAGATACTTCCTTCATTATCAAACCCTAACTAACTACCCAATTACTTGACTACACTACGCTTTTCATATGCGATCCTACTTGCAACCACATTCCGTTCTTTGTTGAGCTCTTGTGCACATAAAATCTGAGAGCAAATATATCAAGCAAGATCAATGCAGATCAAAACCCTATTGGACATGTGATGGTATAATCTTTGTGATTTCATTTGATTTGCATTGTCTTAGGTAATCTTCATATGTTATGGTGGATCTTTGTTATTGTTAGGCTAGGGTTTTGTGGTTGAATCCATTTAGTCTTTCAATATCGTTATTATTGTATCCATTTTCACCATATACAATCACAATTCTAGATTTTCCTCCATATGAGCCAAAGGTCAAACCAAACTGGTGGAATCATGATGAATATTGTGAATTTCATAAGAGAAAAGGTCATAAAATAGGTAATTGTCAACGACTGAAGAACATCATACAAGATCTCATTGATAGAGGTGACATTGAGATTGAAGGACACTCATCCAATCAAGAACATGAGATGTTTAAGGAACCATTCCCAAAACATGACAAGGGAAAAGCTACAGCCACAGATGACCAAACCAACTATACCAGAGCATCCTACAACAACGATTCAACTATCAATCACATTTCAATGGTTAATTATGTCTCTACCATTATCATCAAGGACAAAATGCCTGAGAATTCTACCCAAAGACCCAAAATCATCCTAAAAGGAATTAGATCTTCTTCTGAACCTACCTTTGAATGTCATGTTACAACTCATCGAGGTAAATTTACTTTGCAAGGTGCTCCAGCTAAAAACACTGCTTCTTCATCAACCAAACCTGAGTATGACCTTGTAGAACAATTGGGGAAGACACCCGCACTCATCTCAATCCTTGAGCTCTTACGCATATCCCCTGCACATAAAGCTATTCTTGACAAAATCTTGAGAGACACTTCTGTCCCTACTAATCTGAATGTGGACCAGTTTCAAGCCATGGTGGGATACCTTTCTATTCCACACTCCCTTACATTCACAGAAGCTGATGACGCCTTTGTAAGTCAACCACATAATGCACCATTAAACATTGAAGCCTTCATACACAAACATTGAATAAAATGAGTCTTGATAGATGGAGGAGTAGGTCTAAACATTTGTACACTGAGTACTATTAATCAATTGGGGTATTCTGATAAAGCTGTGAATTCTACAAACAAAATTACCATCAAGGTATATGATGATGAAGAGCATTCATCCAAAGGCACAGTCACCTTACTTCTCAGAGTTGGGCCAGTTACAAAGGATGTGGTTTGTCAAGTCCTAGACCTGGATCTCACATACAATATATTACTAGGACATCCTTGGATTCATGAAATGAGGGCAGTCCCATCTACATATCACCAATGCATTAAGTTTCCTCACAACGGAGTTGAAATAACAGTTAATGGTGATCCTAATCCATTCATATACTACAATAACTTGAGACCAAAAAGTGAGATGATCATTCCAAGTAATAGGGAAGCTATCCCTTCTTCTACATACATTGATCCTGAATCATTAAAACCTTCGACATCAAAACAAGGTGAGCTTAAAGGGAAATTTCAAGACAAGGGCATGGGTGAATACACTTTGAATCAAACCATGTGCTTACAACAAGTTATGAGTTCACCAAAATAATATGGAAGACCACATCCTAATAAGTAGGTATCTATCATTATACTCAAATGGGACCCTACTATCTTTCAAAGATGGGGTGAACTGGAAGAAGAAGACTTATACAAAATGCTTTACAAAGACCCTGAAAATGATACACAAGATCACATCAGCCTACCATGTGAAAAATATGGCAAAGGATTCAAGATCCTACAAAAATTTGGGTATGATGGCAAAAGTCCTCTTGGCTTAAGAAAGGAAGGCATCATTGAACCTTTACGACCTGAATTGACATTCAAAAAGGAATGCTCTAAAGGACTTGGTTTCATGACTTCCAAGGTAAACACTCAAAAGACAGGAGAAGCATTACAAATTAAAGCTCCCAGAAAGCAACAAGAGAATTGTTATTCCACAGACTCCAATGGATGGGAATGGGATTCAGACAAACCCTCTAGTGACTATGAACTCACTGAGACATTCAGAGAACCAAATGAATCTACAGAAGAAGAGGAATTTTATAAAAAAATCAAGATTGGTCAAGAAATAACCCCTAAGGATCCCACACGGTCCTTGCTTCTAGGTTCTAGGTTGAAATCACATAGAATGAGAACACCTATCCCAGAATGCGCTACTAGTACAATGCTAATTTGGATTCATTCATGATCGAGATAGATGAGGAGAGTGCCAACGATGACCTTGATGATTACCTTGACATACCTGAATATAACTGCATTTTCACTCTTAGCCTCGCTAACTTTGAAGACATCAAAGGCCTTCCCCTTGTTCACCTCCAACTTATTGACTGGGACCATGAAGGACCTGCACAGTTTGACACATTCCCAAATGATGAAGCCTTTATTGATTATCTAGGCATACGAGATGATCTTCCCCCGAGGGACCATAAAGTAGGATACACTATAGAACTCAACAACGTGGCATATTTTGGTGAGGGTGTCAGACCTTCCAGTCACAAAAACATAAAAATAAAAATAAATCAAGGGTCTTATGGTGAAAACCACGTTGTGGCGTTGTCTGACTCCAAAAAAGTAAAAAGAAAGGACATATCTGAGGGCAAAAACCTCTCTGAGGCACCCAAGGATGGAAGGCTCGACATTCTCCCAGCATCCTATGAAGAAAAATTATCTATGTTGGTAGATGAAACCATCAAAACAAACATTGGTACAGAAGAAAGTCCACATAAGATATTCCTGGCTCAATCTCTGACAAAGATAGAAAGATCCAAATTCATAAGTTTCTTCACAGAGCGACAAATCAATTTTGCATGGTCATATGCTGATATGCCTGGATTGGATCCAGATTTGGTAATGCATCATTTGATAGTTAAACTGGGGGCAAAACCAATGAAACAAAAATTGAGAAAGATTCATCCACAAGTGGCATTATTAGTCAAGGCAGAGCTTGAAAAATTATTGGATGTCAGATTCATATGCCCAATTGATTATCCTGAATGGATCTCCAACTTAGTGCCCATCAGTAAACCAGATTGTAGCATCAGAATATGTACAGACTTCAGAGACATTAACAAATCTTGTCCTAAGGATGAATTCCCATTACCAAACATAGATTTGATTGTAGATCTCATAGCAGGTCATGCGATGTTATCTTTGATGGATGGATTCTCTGGGTATAATCAAATAAAAATCGCATCTAAGGATCAACACAAAACAGCATTAACCTATCCTTGGGGAACTTTATGTTGGAATGTCATGCCCTTTGGGCTAAAAAATGCAGGCGCTACATATCAAAGAGCCATGGCTACTATATTTCATGATCTCATGCATGTTACTGTGGAAGATTATGTTGATGACCTCTTGAGAAAATCAATAGACAGAGATACACATTTGGACATACTTTCAGTTGTCTTTGATCGGTTGGAAAAATACAAAGTAAGATTAAACCTCAAGAAATATGTCTTTGGAGTAACCTCCGGGAAGCTCCTGGGATTCATTGTATCAAAAAGAGGAATCGAAGCTAATCCAACAAAAGTCAAGGCCATCTTGGAGATGCAACCACCATGAAACATCAGTCAACTTTGATCTTTGCAAGGGAGACTCCAGTCCATACGAATATTCATAGCACAACTTGCGGATAAATGTAATCCTTTTCAGCACTTGCTACATAAAAACATCAAATTCAAATGGGATGATAACTGTCAATAGGATTTTTAGATACTCAAAGATTATCTTCTAAATCCACCAGTATTGATGCCATCAGTTCCAGATCAACCTCTATTACTATACATATCAGCTACTTCAACAACATTGGGGGCACTCTTAGCACAACAAGTCACTAAGGGCAAAGAAAAGGCAGTCTACTACATCAGTCGCACATTGGTGGGATATGAGCTAAACTACAAACCAATCGAGTGTGCGTGTCTCGCTGTGGTCTTTGCTTCACAGAAATTACAACATTACATGCTAACTCATAAAACTAAGTTGGTCACAAGGATTGATCCATTGAAATACCTTCTCAATAAGGCAATACTTACTGGTCGACTAGCCAAATGGGTGATGCTCCTGAGTGAATTCAACATTGAGTATTTGGACAGAAAAGAAATAAAAGGACAAGCTATAGTAGATCAGTTAGCAGATGCTCCCATGATAGATGATGTTCCTCTAACTTCAAAATTTCCAGATGAATCCATCTTGACAGTATCACACACAAAGCCTTGGCAGCTATACTTTGATGGCTCATACATAGCATGGGGCAAGAGATGGTATCCTCTTCATAACTCCTCAAGGGGATTCCATACCAAAATCATATCGATTATCATTTCCCTGTACTAATTACATGGTGGAATACGAAGCATTAACAACCGGATTATGGATTGTAGTTCAGTGGAAGATCCAGAAAGTTCATGTTTTTGGGGACTCTCAACTTGTAATTCGTCAAGCGACTGATGCCTACCAAACAAAGGATGAGAAATTAATGTCTTACAAAATAATGGTGGATGACCTGAAACAACATTTCATGAAGTTAGACTTTGAGCAGATACCAAGAGAGCAGAATCGAGCTCCATATGCTATGGCTACAATTAATTCACTAATCGATCTACCATAGAATGAGACTCGCTATCAGTTCTTGGTGGATAACCTTTTGGTTCCCTCATATGAGATCACTCCTACTAAGAAGATATGTGTCATTGGTCCTGAGTCCCAGTTATATGGTCCCATTTTCACATACCTTCGTGACAATACCCTTCCTCTTGACCTATCTAATAACCAACGTCGCACTTTCATTCCCCAATCTTCTCGATATGTCATTTTAGCCGATATCCTATACCGTCGAGGTCTAGATGGCACTCTTCTTAGACGTTTAGAAGGGGACAAAGCTCAGATTGCATTACATGAAGTTCATGAAGGGATATGTGGTCCACATTCTAGTGGTCCTACCTTAGCCAAGAAATTCATCAGGACTGGATATTACTGGCCCAATGTGGAAAAAGACTCATATCAGTTTGTCAAGAAATGTAAGAAGTGTCAAATTCATGGAGACCTCATTCGTGAGCCAGCATAAGAACTTCAACCAATTGCGACTCCTTGGCCCTTTTGTCAGTGGGGACTTGATCTCATAGGCAAGGTTCACCCTCCTTCCTCCAATGGTCATAAATTCATCATCACTACCACAAAGTATTTCACAAAATGGATCAAAGTCGTGCCTCTTACACAAGTCACTGGAAAACAAATTGCTACATTCATTCTCAACTATATCATTTGTCGATACGGTATTCCTATTTCCATCATCACCGATAACGGGCATCCCTTCAAAAATTAGGATGTTTGTGAACTCTGTGACCGCTTCCATATTACCCATCATTTTTCCACACCTTATTACCCCCAAGGTAATGGTCAAGCTAAGGCATCTAATAAAACAATCCTTAAAATCCTAAAAAAGACAGTCAACAACGCTGGCCGCAATTGGCATATCCAACTTAATCCCACACTTTGGGCTTACCGCACAAGCGTCCGCACACCTACAGGAGCTACACCCTATTCACTTGTTTATGACACTGAATCTATCTTTCCTTTTGAAGTTGAGTTACCCTCTTTACGAGTCTCTTTGCAAAACATTATTAGTGATGAAGACTATAGGGTCTCTCGCTTACAAGAACTTGAACTATTGGATGAACGAAGACAAATTGCTTTTAATCACCTCAAGGCTTATCAACAATGAATGAGTTGTAGCTACAATCATAAAGTAAAGCCTCACACATTTGAGGTAGGTGACTTGGTTCTCAAAGGAAATCCTAAAAATCAGCAAGACAGAGAGAAGAAGGGAAAATTCGAACCAAACTGGCTTGGTCCTTACATCATCACAACAGCATATGGATCTGGTGCATATCAGCTCTCAACCACAGAGAGTGAACCTTCGAAGGATCCTATCAATAGCATTCACCTTCATAAGTTTTACACATATCTCTTCAGACTATCCTAATTTAAAAATGCAAAAAAAAGAAAAATTCAAAAATTCAAAAAGACAAAAAAAATCATAAAAATAAAAAATTGTTACTTAGTGAAAACCTGGCAAATAGGTGCCTTGTGACACAAAAAAATTGAAAAATAAAAAAACATTTCGTCCAACGGTGAAAACCACTTCGGTGACGCCCTGGGAAAGTACCATGGTGAAAACTAGGTCACCAGCGCCATGCGTAGAGACATTGCTCCTCCCTCCTTCAGGATTCCATTGCATCCTTTCACTTTGCACACACTCACAGCCTATTCATTCATAATAAACTTACCCATTCCCATCATGGCTTGTTATTAATCTACCCAAGATTGGTTCGCCACCCATAATAAAAATATTCCTTTTCACCCCTTTCCATCCATAATAAATCAGCTCCCATCTATGGCTAAAGCAAATCCTACGTCTAGTGATGGGTGTGGAACTGAGAGCATCACATGTTTCAAGGAGTATAGTTTCTTCCACTTTTCTTCAATCTATCCATGCACAATCCACAATAAAGAAACACTTGCATCACAATCCGCAATAAAGTTTTGCTTTCTCCGCAATAAAGTATCAGTTTCATGGATTCAGTCAATTTCAAATGAGACATAGCAGCAACAATGGGCTTCAACAAATCAAATCTTTCAATAGACTCAAACAACATATGTTCCAGTGCTATCTATCCTTTTTGTGAAAGTAAACATTGTGACCACAATCAAATAGACTTATGCAAGTGACAAGAGACACTAAACTTGAGGACTTCAGTTGATGTTGGTGTCAAGTCTTGGTTTTATTTTGATTTTATTTTTTGGTGACATGTCTTTTAGCTTTTCTAGGATGTCTTTGACTAGAGATTTTATCTCCAGGATGTCTTTGACTAGAAAGGCGAGGATGGGGTATCATCACCTATTTTTCTTTGTTGTTTGTGAATTGTCTCTTAGTAATGCTATGACTTGTCCAAGGATATGAGGAGTTGTGAGTCTAGTGTGAACTAGGGCATTCCTTGTTTATGACTATCTGATCTCCATGCAAATAGGTACAATGACTTTCTAGGTTGAACATTTACCTCAATTGTCATAACCTATTTTGCCATAATAAAGCTCAATGATGATAATGCACAAGAAGCTCTCTCACTTTCATATCTTCTATCTTCCATCCCCCTTTCTTGATTGACTTCCATTGTCCTTCTTGAGTCCATGTAGCCTGCTATCACATGACTAAGTATAATGACATGCCAAAAACATTTGCATCTCATGTAGTTGCACCTGCATTACCACATATTATGCATTTCATACATAAATATAGCTATCACGATTGCATCAGATTCTGCGCACAATACATGTTAACACATTCTACACTCTCATCATATTTATCTGCATTTCATACATTCACATTTGCATTGGCATAATACATTAAAAACATAAAAGAACAAAAATATTGCATTTCCTCGTACATATTTGCATCCATATCATAAGCATCACATAGAAACATACATCACATAGGTACACATGCATATAGCTTTCGCAAAGATGAATCATCTCATATATATATCAAAATCATAAGTGTCATGATACAATGATGTCAAAATCATATGGCTACAATCACCCGAAGGTGTCTACATCATCATACAAAAATGGTACAAAATTGATACATAGGGAGCCCCTCTAAGGCTATGATGAACTCCCACCCTCGGAGCCACATAGCCTTGATGGAGTCTGAGCCCTGAAAGGACTTGCCCCATGATCATCTCTCCTATCCCCTCTATCTGGTGGTGGTGGAGGACCCATAACCCCACCGCTGGACGCTTGTCTCCGATGGTCTACGGAAGCTCCTAGCCCGCTGCTCTAGTGGCACAGCTCCATAGTATAGGTCTCTCTAGTAGCCTAGACTCGCATAACATAATCATAACCAACTCCCATGTCCTCTACTACCTACCTCCCTACCCTCAGTGCTATCTCAACCTCTGTATAACACTAGATAGCTTGATCCCTCTCCTGCTCAGTATCCCCCAGCTATCTCCTGAGTCTAGCTGTATCCTGCTTTAGATCTTGTATCTCATCTGCTTGTCCCTGGAAGATCTCCCTCAACTCCAATAGCTCATCCTCCTCTCCCTCATGTACCTGTGGCTCTACCTATGCCTGTACCTATGGCTGGTCCTGTGGTTGTCCCTACCCCTATCCTTGTTCTTGTCCCTATCTCTATACCTATCTAGGACCCTATGTTGCTGCCATCTATAATGGTAAACCACCTCGGCCTCTCACCACCCGAGCCTATATCTCCTCTCCAACCTCTCTCTGTGGAGCCACTCTCCTCTCTCCTATCACCCCCCACCTCCTCCACCATCTCCATCATCATCCTCATCCCCCCCACGATCTCCATCTATGTGCTCCCCTGGATCTGTCAGTCGAGGAAATGGATGCTCGGCCCAATATGCAGTATACTCTGCATCCATCCTGACATCCTCTATCTCTGGCCACATATCCCAGGGCATGGGCACCATCTCTACTAGCTGCAGCACTACCTGATCATATGATAACAATGGCCCGAAGTGTGCCTGATCTCTCATTGTCCAAGCATACATCCCGGAACCTTGTGGCATCCACTGAATCCTGCCAAACTACCTGCATACTCTGTCCACCAACTGCCTCTCCAGTACATAAGGCATCCACCCAATTAGATACCTACTCTTGAAGGTGTATGTTAGCTCCACTGCGTCATCCTTCCACTCCTCGCACTCTTAGTATGGCATCCATACCATAGTGTCAATCTCATCAATGACCCTACGCTAGTGCTCCAATCTCCCGATCCGCGACTGAGATGTAATCATGTCATATAAATGAACAAAATTGTGTCCATGGCCACTGCCTCTAAAATGTATCGGTTGGGTAACTGACATAATGCTCATAAGCCCATACCTGCAATAATGTCACTCTGCAGCCCAATCCTACCGATCCATGGTATACAAACTGATGGAGCTCATAATACAAATGCGCTTGCACACATGGTCCCTAGGCATATCTGGTATGTTACCTCACCAGTATCTCCAATGTGCTCCCCCAGCCCACAGCCAACCCTCGTGTCGCCCTATCTAGACACAGGAACCCACTGATCACTCCTTCGAGTACCGCTAGTAGCGCCAATCTGATTTGTGTCATGGTATCCCACACCACATGTCCAACCCTCATCTCTAGTCCTAGATTCTGAAACACTCATCTCAAAGCATCCCTATCTCCATCTCGATCATAGGGTATCAACTCCCCATCGATCAGTATCCTCATAATCCTGTACACATCCTCCAAGGTGACTGTCATCCCACCCATCGGCAAATGGAACGTGCATGTCTTAGAGTGCCATCTCTCAGCAAGTGCAGTCAACAATCCCATATTCGCCCAAAACTCAGGCACATACAGAATGAATCGCAAACCCATAACCTCAATCGCGGCTCTGGTCGTAACCTCTGAGTCAATGGGAATCTCTCCCATGACTCTAGCATAGGTAGATATTCCTACAGTCAAGCAAATCAACTGTGTCAGTTAAAGTAGCATTCACTGTTCATCACAAAATGCTACTTATTATCCTAGTGCTTATATCTATCATATGATACTTTATCCTAGTGACACTCACTGTTCATCACAAAGTGTTGCTTCTATCCTAGTGACACTCATTGTTCATCACAAAGTGTTGCTTCTATCCTAGTGACACTCACTGTTCATCACAAAGTGTTGCTTCTATCCTAGTGGTACTCCCTATTCATCATAAAGTACTACGTGTTTTTGCACTCCCTGTTCATCACAAAGTGCTGCTCATATTAGTACTCCCTCTTCTTCACAAAGTACTATGTCTTGGTACTCCCTGTTCATCACAAAGTGCCTCGATCTATCCTAGTCTTCCCTAGAGGACTTGCTTGAGTGTATCCTCTCAGCAGCTTATCCAATCGACAGCATATGTTCATCACAGAACTGTCGATTTTCCCTAGAAGACATAAATGCACATTTTTGACACAAACGCACCTTCATGACATAAACACGCTTACATATTGCATAAATGCGCCTGCTCTGCACAGACGCGTTTGAAATACACAGACGCACCTGCTCTGCATAGACGTGCCCACATTGCACAAACGCGCCTGCACAACACAGACGCATTCGCATTGGACATAGATGCCTTTTCTGCATAGACGCACTTGGCACAAACACAGACACGCCTAGCTAACCTAGACACACCTGGCACCAACACAGACGTGCCTCGACATTTTTTGACCTTGTTTGACATATTCTAAAATGCATTTATTCCGCTACCTAGCATGCATTAATGACAACATTTATTGTGACAAATTACAAGGAGGTTTTGCGGTACTTACCGGCTCTCTTGCATCTACTGGCCTCTGAAATCGACGAACGCGATCAAACCTGTGAACCAATGCCATCGTTGCTGACTGTTGTTGCTCTATTCTCTCTCTGCACTCTAATCTCTTGGATGTGTGGATGACAATGGGGATGTTTTCCCCTCGTGGTCTATCTTATAGACTACCCGAGCCCTAGCCCTAGCCCTTGTTTCCCGAGTCAGTCTTCTTAATCCCATGACTCTGTCACTTTATCCTATCCAATCAGTCCTTTCTAGCCTTTCTTTCTTATCGACAGATTGTCTGTGATCTTTTCAGACATTTTCATCCAATCTCTCGAGGGGACATATCATTCCCATCTTGGGGAAACTTTGTATCAGTTCATATTATCTTCTTTGAAACAACGCAACAAGCTGCATTGTCTCAAAGAGGGGCGAAATGTACACCTAAAATTGTCCAGTCTAATTAAATAAATATCTTTATTTATTTAATTACTTTAGCCTAATTCTTCTATTAAATAAATCCTTATTTATTTAATTAATTCATTTATCCTCTTCTAGCCTTATTTCTCATTTAAATAAATACCTTTATTTATTTAAATTATCATTTTCATAAATTAAATAAATATCTTATTTATTTAATTGATCCCACTTCTTCTATTAATTAAATAAATCTTTATTTATTTAATTAATTCATTAGCCTTTTCTACCTATGACACATTTCATTCATCTCTTAATTCATACACTACCTACCCTCTCATTATTTTCTTATTTTCTTTACCTACCCTCTAATCATAGCCGACCATTTACCTTTTACACCTCTCAATCTTATCCCTCCATTTCTTATAGCGTCTTTTATATAAGGAGATGCTTCCTTCATTATCAACCCTATGCATTTTTATTCAAGCAACCTAGCATTCGATCTTTCATATGCAATCCCACTTGCAACCACATTTCCATTCTTTGTTGAGCTCTTGTGCACATATAAAATCTGAGAGCAAATATATCAAGCAAGATCAATGGAGATAAGAAGAATGGAGATCCAAACCCTATTGGACATGTGATGGTATAATCTTTGTGATTCATTTGATTTGCATTGTCTTGGGTAATCTTCATATGTTATGGTGGATCCTTGTTGTTGTTAGGCTAGGGTTTTGTGGTTGAATTCATTTAGTCCTTCAACATTCTTGTTATCCATTTTCACCATATACACTTAGATTGACAGATGAAAGTACCTTTATCAATCTAATTAATCTGCAAACCTAAGAAAAAATTCATTTCTCCAATAATATTGTCAATATTGTTATCCATTTTCACCATAAACATTTTGGCACACCCTGTGGGACATGTATTTTTGTTAGATCTATGTTTTTTTGCAGAATTTTCTAACCCTATATTGTTGTTTTGTAAAACAATTTGGAGAATAATCTTGTGCAGCTAGGGTTTTGGACACAAAATCAAGATCTTGGAGAGATTTGATAATATCTCACAAACGGCTTAAAAATTTTGCACCAAATGTTTTTTGCAAGTTGAAAAGAGTATCAGGAGCTCTAAATCCAAAATTTAGAATTTTTGGAGCACATTTTCATTTTCTATGAATTTTTTATGATTTTTCATAAAAAATTATTTTGAGAGAAAATGAGAGACTTTTTTGGATTTTCTTACATTTTTGGAAATATCTCATAATTATACACAGGATCAGTTCTTTGTAATTTTAATTTTGATGCAAAATATTTCTCTAAAAATTGGATCTTTAAAAACTAGGGTTTTTCCTTATTTTGATCAGATCTCACAAACGGCTTTGAATTTTGATATAAAATTTTTTGTGCATGTCTAAAAAAATATTAGAAGGATTTATTAAAACTTTTAGATTTTGTGGATCACTTGTTCAATTTATATGAATTTTTTATGATTTTTCATAAAAAATTAATTTTGAGAGAAAATTAGCGAATTTTTTGGATTTTCTTACATTTTTGGAAATCTATAAGAATTATACATAGGATCTGTTCTTTGTGATTTTAAATTTGATGCAAAATTGTTCCTCAAAAATTAGATCTTTGAAAATTAGGTTTTTGCATTATTTTACTCATATCTCACAAACTGCTTGGAATTGTTGTAGACATTTTTTTATGCAAGTTTGGAAAACCGTCAAAACTCTCTAGTAAAAATTTCAAATTTTTTGGATCGATTTTTCATTTTATATGAATTTTTTATGATTTTTCATAAAAAATTAATTTTTGGAGCAAATTAACAAATTTTTTGGATTTTCTTATATTTCTAGAAATCTCTTGAAATTTTACAAGTGGTCTTTTTTTATGATGAATCAGACTTTTGAATTGGTCAACAAAATGCATTGTTGAAGGCCCCTATTTCACAAAGTCTTTTGGATCTAAAATTTACCTAACTTGTGTGATTGCAGGAAGGGGTGATTATTCCAAACAATCCAAACTACTAATAAATCTTTGTTGCAGGTCCTTGGCAAGGGTTTTTCGATTTTTATTGTGTGCCTTATTTTCATAAACTAGCAAACACTTCAATTGGTGCACTAAAATTGAATCATTGTCTTTTGTGTCTTGAGCAATAAGCTCTTTTTGTTTAATATTTAGAGGGCATGTCTTCCCGTGTGGTCATTAGCACTACTAGTGAGAAGAGAATGACCCAAGTGGTAGTGAAGAAAACCCACCTCTTTCAAACCACTATAAACAACTGTATTCATGGTGAAAACTATGGATAACGTGTGCTGATTAGTTCATACCGACACTATGTCTCCCCATAAACCCATTTGATCAAATTTATTTGATCAGTTGTAGGGTGTAACCCCTACCGGCTGGGAGCCTTCTGTATTTACAGAGCTGAAAGTGCCACATGTATGGCCACACGAGCGGATGCCCTTACTAGCACCTTTTTGTTTTAGAAGCCAAAATCCTTCTAGTTGTTGAGGTAGGAGGTCGGACCTCTGGTAGCGGCCCACACACATACGGTTCTTAGTAGAGATACAAAGTTCACCACGGGGAGTTTTCATGGGGACTAATGCTTGGCTAACCTGAGAAGTGAGTGTCAAAGGTGGAGCCAGTGACGTCAAGCATCTAAGTATCCACTCTGAATAGCGCAGCCTCGGGGGTAAAACCTCATGTGGGATCAACAACTATTGTCTTGGCCAGCCATAAGAATTGTTCTTGACTTATTTTAAACATTCAAAACATTCAAGACCAAACAGCAAAACATTGTGTCTTTTGTGTCTTCAAGTGTATGCAAAACATTTTTACATCAAACAACACACTTTTCTTGGAGTCATTTTGAGTCTAAACACTTGCAAACATTGAGTCCTCATCAACATTGTGTCCTCTTGTCATGAAAAACAGTCAAACATTCAGATTTGGTCACAACCAACAACTTCACAAATTGGAAAAATTTTACAGTCCAGCAAACAAGAACAATCAGTTTCAGAATTCTTGACCTTCCTAGGTTGTTTCTCCAGGTTTTCATCTAGCATTCAACTTGTCTTTGGGTCTCACAAAGTCCATCACTGCTTTACATCTTGCATTAAATTTACATTTGTCTAAACTCGAGTCAAAAGGTCACTTGCTTGTCCTCATCATACTTTGTCAACACATTACATACAACAACATTTTGCTAAGTGGTCCCTCATCAAAGTCTATCACCTTTGGGTCTCATTTGGTCTTAATTAGAGTCAAGGTCAACTTACCTCATCAAGAGAAACTATCCTCTCTTTGGAAGTCACACCTACTCTACTACATACATATTTGGTCTTACACTTTGAACATTGCAAGTACACCTCAGATTCATTTACATTCCATCCAACTCTTGGTCTTCCATACTTTTTCCATTTTCATCTAGTCTCACACATCTCGGTCAATACCTAGTTCATGGTTGAAACCCGTCTTCAAAAATCTAGGAGAGAAACTAAAGAGGCTCAAGAGTCCACAAACATGAGTTCTTACAAGTATGACAATGCTATCTTTTTCAATTCTGATCATACTACATTACCTAACATGGATTCCTATAGAAACATTCCAAACGTTGAGAACATGGACACTACAAACAACAATGATACACACAATGATGATATGGACAAATTTTTAGTACATTCAGCAGATGTGGAAGAATCCATTATGGATCCCCATTTCAATCGATTGGTTGAGGAAATAATGAGGAGGGATAGACAATACTTCTTACAAATGATGGCACAAAGTGGAGCCAAGATACCTCATGATTTTGACATGTCTCAAATAATGGAAAATCAACCTTTGCAACAACCTCACTCCAACATGGATCAAAGGAGGCCTAATAGTGGAGGCAATAGAAGACCACATCTTGTGCCTGAATTACCATCATCTTTGTTTCAAAAACCAGAGGTCCCACATACACATGGCTAAACATATGATACTGACCTTCGTAGACCATTATGGAAGTCTTATGCAGAAAAATATGCTCAATCACATACCAATGCTAAGGATCAACCAGCAAAGCAATTGGATATTCAAAGGCATGCTCAAAATTTGGACACAAGGAAACCCCGTGTGAAATTTGGGGACAACACACTAGAACAAACTCATGACATGCCTGTAGAGTATGGTATACATGGACAAAACAGATATTTCATTCCTCAACATGAATCTATACCAAGTGGTCCATATACACAACATCATTATAGACCTCCTCCATATGAACATGTGTCTGATCAATATCATCCATATATGCAACATGCTCCTCCTCCAATTGGTGCCCCAAGCATGGGGTATGATCCAAGAAGTCGATCTCCACCTAAGAACAATTTGGAACAACAAATGAGGGACTTACAAAAGAAAATGGAGGACATAAATACACCGAAGCCAACATACACAATGAGAGACATATGTCCTTATCCATTTGACAAGAGCATTCCAATGCCTCCTTTTCCTACACACTTTGTGACACCTAAGTTCTATAAATATAGAGGAAAAGGGGATCCTAAGGCACACATATGACAGTTTTTCACAGCTTGCATTGAGGTAGCTTCAGAAGAGACATATTTGATGAAATTATTCCCACAAAGCCTAGGTGATCAAGCTATGGAATGGTTCTCCTAACTTCCACATGTTATTAAGTCATGGGGTGACCTAGCAGAGGCATTTATCCAACATTTCTCATACAACATAGAGACAGACATATCAGTCACTACTTTGTGCAACACCAAGCAAAAAGATGGAGAGTCTTTTTCATCATTTTTACAAAGATGGAGGAATCTAGCTAGTAGATGCTCTTGTGAAATTCCACAAAAACAAATGGTAGAAATGTTCACCCAAAATGTTAACAAAGAGATTGGTTATGACTTAAGGAAAGCTTGTTTGTCCACCTTCAAGGACGTCATTGAAAAAGGCTTAGCAACAAAGAAGGTCCTAATTGAACAAGGAGTCATTAAGATATTCAAGGAAAACAAAGATGACTTTAAAGGAAAAGACAAGCCAAGATTTTGGAATAAAAACAAGAACACAGTCAATGATGGTGTTGTTGATGCCAATACAGTGCGACCCAAATTCATTTTTTTTGGATCAAATGAAGTAAATACTCAAACAACTTCTAAATCATGAAGGAAGTACACTAGATTGGGAGAACCACTTGAGTCAGTTTTCAAAAAGCTAGTGGTAAACAAAGTAATCACTATTCCAGATTTTCCTCCATATGAACCAAGGTTAAACCAAAGTGGTGGAATGATGATGAATATTGTGAATTTCATAAGAGCAAGGGTCATAAGATAGGAAATTGTCATTGACTGAAGAACATCATACAAGATCTCATTGTTAGAGGTGACATTGAGATTGAAGGACACTCATCCAATCAAGAACATGAGATGTTTAAGGAACCATTCCCAAAGCATGACAAGGGAAAAGTTGCAGCCACAGATGACCAAACCAACTATACTAGAGCATCTTATAACTATGATTCAACTATCAATCACATCTCGATGGACAATTATGTCTCTACCATTATCATCAAGGACAAAATGCCTAAGAATTCTACCCAAAGACCCAAAATTGTCCTAAAAGGCATTGGATCTTCTTCTGAACCTACCTCTGAATGTCATGTTACAACCCGTCGAGGTAAATTCACTTTGCAAGGTGCTCCAGCTAAAAATACTACTTCTTCATCAACCAAGCCTGAATATGACCTTGTAGAACAGTTAGGGAAAACACCCACACTCATCTCCATCCTTGAGCTCTTAAGCATATCCCTCGCACATAAAGCTATTCTTGACAAAATCTTGAGAGACACTGCCGTTCCTACTGATCTGAACGTGGACCAGTTTCAAGCCATGGTGGGATACCTTTCTGTTCCACACTCCCTTACATTCACATAAGCTGATGACACCTCTGTAAGTCAGCCACATAATGCACCTTTACACATTGAAGCCTTCATACACAAACATCGAATAAAACAAGTCATGATAGATGGAGAAGCGGGTCTAAACATTTGTACATTGAGCACTATTAAACAATTGGGATATTTAGTTAAAGTTGTGAATTCTACAAACAAAATTACAATCAAAGCATATGATGATGAAGAGCGTTCATCCAAGGGTACAGTCACATTACCTCTCAGAGTAGGGCCAGTTACAAAAGATGCGGTTTGTCAAGTCCTTGATCTAGATCTCACATACAACATACTCTTGGGATGTCCATGGATTCATGAGATGAGCGCAGTCCCATCTACATATCATCGATGTATCAAGTTCCCACACAATGGAGTTGAAGTGACCATCAAAGCTGATCCTAACCCATTCATATATTGCAGTAATCGTGACCTAAATCAAAAATAACAATTCCATCTAATTGAGAGGCTATTCCTTCATCAGCATATGTGGATCCAGAATCATTGAAAGCTTCTACATCAAAACAAGCAGAGATCAAAGAAAATTTCAAGATTAAAGACATGGGATGTGGTGAGTATATCTTTCATGTTGATCAAATCCCATTATCTCCTAAGGTATTCAATCGATAGGAACAATCTATAAACAATTTGCAAGGAATTGGGTGTGAACCACCTAGTGTTGTGGCTACTAAGTCTGAATGCAAATCTCCTTTAGTGGTGCAAGCAACTCTTGATATCAATAGTCCTAAGAGTGGTTCCAACAAAGAATCTATTGAGCATATCACCAGTCTTTTTGAGAGCTCACATAGCCTTATCATTTCATCCACTCCTTCCATTTCCACTCCACTTCCAGACTTGGATCAACAAGAATTACAAAAGCCCTTATTCATTGGTGATCAAAAATAGAGCTTTGAAAAGAAAAATCTAAAAGTAAATAATAAAGAGAAGTTCTTTAGTCCAAACCAAATTCAAAAGCTATTGGACTCTGAAAAAATTAAAGTCAAAGATAAAAATCCTATGAAAGAAAAAGAGCAAGAGATGATCTCCCCTAATATCAAAATAACTGGGGGCAAAAGTTCTACATTTTCAAGTCAAAATGCATACTTGTTGATCCTAAGTCTCCATCATGCTATCCTACTTTCACTTCTTTTCGCAATCATAAGCCTTTATCACTGATCCACTTGTTCCATACATCTATTCCCTTCTGGCGATACATCATGGACCTTTAATGGAGCTTCCTCAAGGGACTTTGTTATTAGGGATGCCCAAACTTATTTAGGTGACACGCATATGGGCCTACATAGTCTACACACTAGTAATTCTATCTTAGTTCCTTTATTAAGGAAGACAACCACTCGAGAAACATATCATTTAGTCAAGGAACATTGCAGTTAATCATAAGGTTAAGCCTCACACATTTGAGGTGGGTGCCTTGGTTCTCAAAAAAAATCCTAAAAATCAGCAAGACAGAGAGAAGAAGGGCAAGTTTGAACCAAATTGGCTTGGTCCTTACATCATTACAACAGCATATGGATCTGGGGCATATCATCTCTCAACTACAGAAGGTGAACCTTTAGAGGATCCTATCAATAGCATGCACCTTCGCAGGTTCTACACATAGCTCTTTGGAATATCCTAATTGAAAAAATACAAAAAAAAAAAAAAATCAAAAATACAAAAAAATCAAAATTTTCAAAAATACAAAAAAAATCAAAAAATTCAAAAATACAAAAAAAATTATAAAACGAAAAAATCGTTACTTGGTGAAAACCTGACAAACAGGTGCCTTGTGACACAAAAAAAAAAAACATTGAAAAATCAAAAAAAGTAAAGAGAAATAATTTCGTCCAATGGTGAAAACCACTTCGGTGGTGCCCTAGGCAAGTACCATGGTGAAAACTAGGTCACTAGTGCCATGTGTAGAGACATTGCTCCTCCCTCCTTCAGGATTCTCTTTCATCACTTCACTTTGCACACACTCACGACCAATTCATCCATAATAAACTTACACATTCCCATCATGGCTTGTTATTGATCTACCCAAGATTGGTTCGCCATTCATAATAAACCTCCCTTTTCACTCCTTTCCTTCCATAATAAATTAGCTCCTATCTATGGCTAAGGAAAATCCTACGTCTAGTGATGGGTGTGGAATTGAGAGCATCACATGTTTCAAGGAGTACAGTTTCTTCCAGCTTTCTTCAGTCTATCCACGCCCAATTCGCAATAAAGCAACATCTGCATCGCCAATCTGCAATAAAGTTCCGTCTTCTTCGCAATAAAGTATCGGTTTCATGGATTCAGTTAGTTTCAGATGAGACAACAGCAACAATGGGCTTCAACAAAATCAAATATTTCAACAGACTCAGACAACATATGGTTCTGTGTTATCTATTCTTTTTGTGAAAGTAAACATTGTGACCACAATCAAATAAGACTTATACAAGCGACAAGAGACACTAAACTTGAGGACTACAGTGGATGTTGGTGTCGAATCTTGGTTTTGTTTTGATTTTATCTTTTGGTGACATGTCTTTTAGCTTTTTCAGGATGTCTCTGACTAGAGATTCTATCTCCAGGATGTCTTTGACTAGAAAGGCGAGAATGGGGTATCATCACTTATTTTTCTTTTGTTGTCTATGGATTGTCTCTTAGTAATACTATGACTTGTCCAAGGATATGAGGACACTATGAGTCTAGTATGAACTGGGGCATTCCTTGTTTGCAACTGTCTTATCTCCATGCAAACAGGTACAATGACTTTCTGGGTCAAACATATGCCTCGATTGTCATAACCTACTTGCCATAATAAAGCTCAATGATGATAACACACAAGAAGCTCTTTCACTTTCATATCTTCTGTCTTCCATCCCCCTTTCTTGATTGACTTTCATCGTCCTTCTCGAGTCCGCGTAGCCTGCTATCACATGACTGAGTATAATGACACACCAAAAACATTTGCATTTCATGTAGTTGCACCTGCATTACCACATATAAGCATTTCATACATACATATAGATATCACAACTACATCACATCTTACACAGAACACCTATTAGCACAATTTACATTTGCATGATCATATTCATCTGCATTACATACATTCACATTTGCATCATGCATACACATATAAAACATAAAAGAACAAAAAAAATTATATTGCATTGCATCATATACATATTTGCATCCATATCATAAGCATCACATAAGAATATCTCATCACATAGGTACACATGCATATAGCTGCCGCAAATATGAATCATCTCATATATATATATATAAAGTGTCATGATACAATGATGTCAAAATCATATGGCTACAATCACCCGTAGGTGTCTACATCATCATACAAAAATGGTACAATATTGATACATAGGGAGCCCTCTACGGCTATGATGAATTGCCTCCCTCAGAGCCAGCTGGCCTCAACAGAGTCTGAGCCCTAGAAGGACCTACCCCAAGATCATCTCTCCTGGCCCCTATGTCCTCTGCTGCCACCCCTCGTGTCGCCCTATCCGGACAGAGTAACCCACTAATAACTCCTGCCAACACTGTTGGTAGTGCTAATCCTGTCCATGTCATGGTATCTCATGCCACATGTCCCACCCTCATCTCTAGTCCCGGATCCTAAAACACTCATCTAAGGGCATCCCTATCTCCATCTCGATCGTACAGAATCAGCTCCCCATCGATTGGTATCCGCAAAATCATGTATACATCCTCCAAGGTGACTGTCATCTCCCCCATCGGTAAATGAAAAGTGTAAGTCTCAGAGTGCCACCTCTCTGCCAGTGCAGTCAGTAATCCCATGTTCACCCAAAACTCTGGCACATACAGAATATGTCTCAATCCCATAGCCTCAATCGTAGCTTGGTCCTCGGCTGTCAACTCAGGTCGCAACCTCTGAGTCGATGGGAATCTCTCCCATGACTCCAGCATAGGCAAATACTCCTGCAGTCACACAAATCAATCATCTCAGTCCTAGTGACACTCACTGTTCATCACAAAGTGTTTCTTCTATCCTAGTGGTACTCCCTGTTCATCACAAAGTACTATGTGTTTGGCACTCCCTATTCATCACAAAGTGTTGCTCACATTTGCACTCATTGTTCATCACAAAGTGCTACTCATATTTTAGTACTCCCTGTTCATCACAAAGTACTATATCTTGGTACTCACTATTCATCACAAAGTGCCTTGATCTATCCTATCCTAGGGCCTCTGCTTGAGTGAATCCTCTTGAGTAGTTTCCTAATTGGCAACATATGTTCTATCACAGAATTGTCAATCCTAGCCCTATTTGCTATCCTAGTTTTCCCTAGAGGACCTGCTTGAGTGTATCCTCTCAGCAGCTTATCCAATCAACAGCATATGTTCATCACAAAACTGTCGATTTGACCTAGAAGACACAAATTCACATTTTTGGACACAAACATGCTTTCATGACATAAATGCTCTTTTATACCGCATAAACGCACCTGGCACCAATGCAGACACGCCTACACATTTTTTACTTTTTGGACCCTATTCTAAGCGCATTTATTACTCTACCTAGTATGCATTAATGAAAACAATAAATGCATCAAAGTACAAGGAGGTTTTGTGGTACTTACTGGCTCTCCTGCCTCTGCTGGCCTCTGAAATCAGTGAACGCGATCGAATCTATGAGCCATTGCCATTGCTGCTGATTGTTGCTACTCTATTCTCTCTCTGCACTCTGATCTCTTGAATGTGTGGATGACAATGAGGATGTTTTCCCCTCGTGGTCTATCTTATAGACTACCCTAGCCCTAGCCCTAGCCCTCATCTCCCGAGTCAATCTTCTTTATCCCATGACTCTCTCACTCTATCCGGTCAGTCCATTCTAGCCTTTCTTTCTTATTGAGAGATTGTCTGTGGTCTTTTCATACATTTTCATCCAATCTCTCAAGGGGGCATATCATTCCCATCTTGGGGCAACTCTGTATCAGTTCAGCTTATCTTCTTTGAAACAACGCGACAAGCCGCATTGTCTCAAAGAGGGGCAAAATGTAGACACCCAAAATTGTCCAGTCTAATTAAATAAATATTTTATTTATTTAATTAATTCATTTATCCTCTTCTAGCCTTATTTCTCATTTAAATAAATACATTTATTTATTTAAATTATCCTTTTCCTGAATTAAATAAATATCTTATTTATTTAATTGATCCCACTTCTTCTATTAATTAAATAAATCTTTATTTATTTAATTAATTCATTAACCTTTTCTACCCATGACACATATCATTCATCTCTTAATTCATACACTACCTACCCCTTTCATTATTTTATTATTTCTTTTACCTACCCTCTAATCATAGCCGACCTCCTTTTACACCTCTCAATCTTATCCCTCCATTTCATATAGTGTCTTCTATATAAGGAGATGCTTCCTTCATTATCAAACCCTCACTATGCATTCAAACCCCCTGTTGACTACTTGACTACACTACGCTTTTGAACATAGGTGATCCTACTTGCAACCACATTTCTGTTCTTTTTTGAGCTCTTGTGCACAAATAAAATCTGAGAGCAAATATATCAAGCAAGATCAATGGAGATAGGAAGAATAGAGATCCAAACCCTATTGGACATGTGATGGTATAATCTTTGTGATTTCATTTGATTTGCATTGTCTTAGGTAATCTTCATATGTTATGGTGGATCTTTGTTGTTGTTAGGCTAGGGTTTTGTGGTTGAATTCATTTAGTCTTTCAATATTATTGTTTCCACTTTCACCATATATAGTTAGGCTAGGGTTTTGTGGTTGAATTCATTTAGTCTTTCAACACTCTTGTTATCCATTTTCACCGTATACACTTAGATTAACAGATGAAAGTACCTTTATCAGTCTAAGTAATCTGCAAACCTAAGAAAAAATTCATTTCTCCAATCATAGACATTTCAAATTCATTCTTCATATCATCTGCAAATCTCATGCACAAGCTTTCTTCTCCTCCAAAAATGATATCATCCACAAAGACTTCAATGATTAATATTTCATCATCATCAATCTTATAATATAAGTTACTATCAATATTACCTTTGCTAAAACCAATCTTTGAAAGATATTTATCTAATCTAGCATATCGTGCTCTAGGGGCTCGTTTCAATACATATAAAAAAAAATTCAATCTGCAAACTATGTCCTTGTCCTCTGATAAAGAAAATCCATTATGCTTCTCAATGTAGACTTCCTCTTCAAGGTCTCCATTCAGAAATGCACATTTGACATCCATCTGATATACTTTGTAGTTCTTGTGTGCATCATAGGCAAGAAATAGTCTTACCGCTTCAATTCTTGCAACATGAGCATAAGTCTCATCATAATCAACTCCTTCTTCTTATGAATACCCTTTGCAAACCAATCTAGCCTTATTTCTTACAACCTGACCTTCTTCATTTAATTTGTTTCTAAGAACCCATTTAGTTACAATAATATTATTATCTTTAGATCTAGGGACCAGTTCCCAAGTCTTGTTCTTTTCTATCTGATCTAGTTCCTCTTCCATTGCTTTCATCTAATTCTCATCTTACTTGCTTCAATAAATGATTCCGGGTCAATTTGAGAAATTAAACATACCTCTTCAGCAACTAACTATCTTGTCATTACACCTTTCCTTTTATTTCCAATGATCTGATTTGCAGAATGATTTAGCCTCACATACCAGGGAGTTTTCGGATTGTCTTGACTTTTTGATTCTCCCTGTCCTTCACTAGTCATAGTGGAATTATCTAATGTTATCAAAGAAATTGGATCTATGCTTTGAACTGATTCTTGTACTGTCGGTTGTGATCCGACAAATTCATCTTCCGGTCCATAATCATATGATTTGGTCTGATTATTATGTTGCTCATCCACCTTGACATTTATGCTTTCCATTATCCTATTCAATCTTTTGTTATAACATCTATATGCTTTGCTCTTAGTGGAATAACCCAAAAATATACCTTCATCACTTCTAGGATCAAATTTTCCTAATGCATCATCTCTTCTAATATAACATTTACTTCCAAAAATTTTGAAATATCTGGCAGTAGGAGTATGACCAAACCATAATTCATAAGGAGTCTTACCGGTATCACCTCTATGTGTACTATTTTGAAAGTGTATACCACGGTATTAACAACTTCTCTCCAATAGATATTAGGGAAATTGGCTTCCATCATCATTGTTCTTGTAGCATCCAAGATGGTTTTGTTCTTCCTTTCCACTATTCCGTTCTGATGTGGGATTCTAGGTGCAGAAAGTTGTCTTATGGTTCCATTCTTCTCACAAAAGTTGTTGAACTCATCGGATGTAAATTCATCGCCTTGATCTGATCTTAATCATTTTATCTTTAATCATGTTTCTACCTCAACCATAGCTTTAAATATTTTGAATTTCTCCAGAGCTTCAGATTTTTCTTTGAGAAATGAACCCCACATCATTCTAGAATGGTCATCAATAAGCAACATAAAGTATCTATCACCTTGAAAACTTTTAGTCCTTGCCAATCCACACAGATCAATATGAATAAGATTAATAATTTCATTAAATTTATCATTTATGCTTCTGAAAGAAGTTCTAACTTGCTTACCCATTTGGCATTCTCTACATACTGGATTAGGAGGTTTAACAATCTTCAGCAAATCTCTGATAGCATGTGTTGAACCGATCTTCATAATGTAATTAAAGTTTATATGACACATCCTCTTATGTCATAACCAGCTTTCATCAATCTGAGCAATCAAGCAAGCTTTCTCACCGGAGTTTAAATGAAAGATGTTTCCTTTGGTCTAAGTTCCGGATGCAATTTCCAATCTAGATCTATTGATAATCTTGCATTTTCCATCTTTAAATTGCAAATGAAATCATCTATCCACCATTTGACCTACACTTAAAATATTACACTTCAATCCTTCAATATAATAAACATTGTTAGTACTAGACTTACCATCTAATGATATTGTTCCTTTGCCTTTGATCTTGCATACCTTGTTGTCTCCAAATCTGACTAGTCTGCCATCAAATTCTTGCAAAGTTGGGAATTTTCTCTTGTCACTGGTCATGTGATGTGAGAAACCACTATCTATAACCCATTCATCCTTTTCTTCAATCTTAGCAGCTAGAGCCTTCTCCTTAGTGTGAGTTGCTTCAATGATAGGTTCTGGAGAATCATCCTTGATAGCAATAAAGACCCAATCTTTACCGGAGCAGACTCAGAAGTTCATCATTATCATCATCATCATCATCATCATCATCATCATCATCATCAGTAATACCAAAATCATCATCAACAACATAGTAACGTGATTTATCCTTATTCCTTCTAAATCTAAGTCTGCTCTAATATTTTGGATTAGGCTTATAACTCTTCATAAATCTTTCTTGATTCCTAGCAGCTCTTTCAGGGTCTCTAGAGGCAAAATGACAAATCTTTTTGTATGAAAAATATTTGAAAGGTACTTTACCTTCATATTTACTTCCAACCAGTCCTTTAGGGATTCTTCTAGAAATCAAGGCTTCCAACTATTCAAGTTCTTTGTCTTCTCTCTCAATGTCTTCCAAATCTTTAGCATATAACTCTCTCCAATCGATCTTCTTCTTACCAGCGGTAGATGCCTTAGCTACAGTTTATATTTTAGTAGCACTCTGATCTCCAAGTTCCTCAAGCTCAAAAGTAGTCAATTTATCAAGTAATGTATCTCTAGTAACACGGGTACTTAACATTGTCCAGATTTCATTAATTGCAATAGCCTTCATCTTATAAGCCGGAGGTAGAACTCTTAGAATATTTGACACAACCTCATCCTCACTAACTGATCCATCATAGCATTTGATTCCCATGACAATCTCATTCACTCTATCCATGAAAGAACTTATCTTCTCATCTTCTTCCATCTTCAAAGTTTCATATCTCACCCATAAACCTTCAAGTTTTGCAATCTTTACTGCTTGGTCGCCTTCATAAAGAGTTTCAAGCTTTAGCTAGATCTTCTTACCATTCTCCAACTCTATAACATTTAATAACTTCTCATCAGATAGGACACTTAATAATTCTTCTTTCACTCTCACATCATTTTCATCTCTCTTCTGTTCATCAGCAAGTGTCGGTGTTCCAGAATTAGGATCATGAGGTATATACCCTTTTTCCACTATCTCCCAAACTTCAACTCCAAGACATCTCAGATAAATCTTTATTTGCCCCTTCCATATCTTGTAATTTGTGCCATCAAATATGAGACTCTCCTTCCAGTAGGGGTTGAATGTAGAAGTAGATGTTAATGCCATCGGATCCCCTCAAGTGGTTAAGCTTTTGCAGAGAGGACCTCACTCTGATACCAATTGTTAGACACTTCTGATACCAGGAGAAATCTGAGAGGGTGGGGGGGGTGAATCAGTTTTCTACCAAGTATAATAGTTAATGCAAATTATAATGTTTGTACCAGAGCACAAAGAAACCAACACAAATAAAGATATAGCATTAAAGAACAGTAAGCACAACACCAAAATTTTGATGTGGAAAACCCAGTAAAGGGCAAAACCACAGTGGGAAACCCTACCCACAATTAGATAGTACTTATACAACAATATGTGAAATAATTACAATGGGCATTGCACTTGCAATAAGGCTCACTTCCTAGAGCGCACTGCTCATCACAAAAGGGAAGTCTCACTGACTTACAAAAGCATCAGACTACAATCCAAGGAAAATGAACTGTGAAAGTAGCATCTCCTAATGCTTGATACAGTTCCCGTTAAGGACAAATGTCTACCCTACAACACTAAAAACCATCTGCTAAATGATCTAGCTTTATTCACACATAAACTTTCTCTGATAATGCATACATAACCATCGATACCATGTCATACCATCGATCCACAAATTACATGAATAAGTCACCTATAAATACAGATCATCAACCTTATTGATAAGGTCGGCTAAACCCTAAACCCATAAACCCATAATTACAAAAATTACATCACCCAATATCACCAGACCAATATTATTATTTACATTACATAGTATGGACCTAATTCAAATTCGCAAACAATTAAATCCATCGAAAATCATGCTAAGACCAATATCCAACACATTTTACCACCCGGTAGAAACCCTTAGTGCAATAACACAGAATATCTAGCCGGATCCAAATAGGACCACAGTAACAGCACACTAGCCAATGCGAAGCCACCAAACAATTGGGACACAATCAAGAAGCACCTTTAGCATGTTAGAAACCATCTCCATAAGTCAGACCAAAATCACTGAACCAAATCATCAAATATCACTAACTAGTAAAGCTAACCTGTATTAGGAAATACCAATCGAGAACATAAACGATGGCTTCTAGAGCACCAAATCATGAACCAACAGAATATGAAAAGAATATGACCATCCAAAATAACCATCCAAAACTGAATTCATGGATCTGATCATACTGGGTTAGAATCACAGCCAAAACCAAGACTAACACCAAGTCTAACTGGGATAGGTCCAACTGGGATAGTAGAACCATATCCAACCAGGATACATTGTTGACATCAATGAGAACACTTAACCAAATCTAGCATATTGCCAACAATTTGTAGGAAAATAGAGTCACATAATCAAGGAAGATGGTGATGTGGGAAAATAAAAAGATATAGGAAAAGAGAAATAAATGGTTAAGGATACCTCGATTGATAATAAGGAAACCCCTAAGATATATGTGGGTAGTGGAATGGAGAATCTAAGAATTTGTATTACACCCAAAAAGCTTAAGGATTTCCCTTATTTGAACAAAAATATGGAGGAGATTTTGGATGTCTTAGGTTTGGCTAGGGAGGTCATTAGTTGTCAATTTAAGTCAACTAAATGGTTCTTTTTAGAAATAAATAGGATCAATTTCAATATTACAATTGTGCAGGAAAGGATGGGCAATAGGAGAGACTTGAATGATGAGATGGATAAGGAAATCCCCCATGGTTGGTAGGATATTCCCAAAATGGAAGAGATGGATAAAGATCTTCTCAACCTAAAAAATGATTATGATAAAAGGGTTATAGATATAAATAAGAATCTTCATGAAATTAATTAGATATTGGAGAGTAATTAATACTGGCCATTATACCATAAAAAATTTTGCAAAAGGCATTCAAAATTTAAAATAGAAGCTAAAGGAGCTAAGGGAGGAAAATGTCTTCGATTATGACACTACAGGGAAAAGAAATGAGGATCAGAGAAATAAAGATAAGGGTAGACATATGAAGCAAACTGATCAAAAGGTGCCAAGCCCATGAACCCATGGCAATAATAAGAAAATGTTCAAGAGAAGAATGACCTATTGGGCATTGTGAAAATGTATAAGGACCTCTACAAGAAAGACTTGGACGTTGTGGTAACTCTTAAGAAGCTACAATAATGCTTGTTACTTTTTATTTTCTTCTAGTTTGTTAGTTGTTGTTTCTTTGTTGGTTGTTGTTTGGCTACTAGTTGGTTGGTTTTTTTCTTTGGGTAGCATTTTGTAATAGGATTTTGAGCCCACTTCAAAATGTGTTAATAAAAAAATTATAACTAAGTCAAATAAATAATGGAATTAAAAAATAATGATTTGTGATATTTATCATTTCTCTCTAACCTTTGGCTCACGTTATATAGGTTTGGAGAGGACTAGGTAGAATCCATCCATTATTTGGAGGGAGAGAGTTATATCAAATCTAAGATTTGATCTATTCAAAATATTCCAATAAAATTCCTTTGTTACTAGCACTTGGTAGGAGTTCAACTTAATCCATGCTAATAGCACACATAATCACACTAATACATTTGGCCTAAAATTCTGATGGAGGAGGTATATTGTGACCAAATTTGAATTTTTTTTTGAAAAATTGCTCACATTCGTCGAAATTACGACGATAATTCAACATCTGGTTTCGATGGAGAAGGAACTGGCAATGAAATTTGTGTTTTTTTAAGAAAAAGTGACTGTGTTCTTCAAAATTCCGATGACCACAGGCATTAGTTAAAAAAAAAAAAGACCAAGACATTTGATAAACATTATTCCCGCCTCTTCGTCCCGTCGAACTCTACGATCACAAAAAAATTGGGGCAAATTGATAGAAAATAGAACTCAACCATTCTCACGTTGCCGCCCCCGATAGTGTAATAATGGGTGGGTTTGGCTTAAACATACAATCCCATCCGTTCTGTTCAAATTAACAGTCATTAACATCCGAATTTGAATTATTCCCACCCAGAAGTCTTACCATATGGAACAAATAGGTTTCCATCCATATTGGTGTTTATTTCCAGCATACTCCCTGCTTGTGCCAATATGGGAGCTTTTGGGTAGGTACACATCCATCAAACCATAACAGAAGGGATTATTATCATCGAACATGCTTTGGGAAATTTTATTACAGTAAAAAATTCTCTAATAAACATTTATGGAAAAATGTGGAACCATCGATGAGGCACGTGAACTATTTGTCTGAATGCTTCAAGCAATGTCGGCTCATGGAATTCTATGATTGCAGGATATGCACAAAATGAGTTTACTGAAAAGTGTCCAGATGCTTTCAACCAAATGCAATTAGCAGGTGTAAAGCTTTGTCAACATCCCCTAGCCTATGCGAAAATGGGAGCTTTGGAATAGGGTGTGGACGTCCATCAAAAGATAAATAGTAGAGGAATTTTATTACTTGGTGTAGCTGCAATTGCCCTGGCAGTCATGTATGCAAAATGTGTGAGATGAGATAAGGTATGCCAACGGTTTGACATAATGCCTCAGAGAAATTTCTCCCACAGAACACCCGATTACAAGATATGAACATAATGGGTTTGTGGGAAAGGCTTTAGAGACTTTCAATTAAATGTGATTGTCAAGTATAAAGCTTTGCTAGTATCCTCCCAGCCTGTGCTAAATTGGAAGTTTTGGAACAAGGTATGAACATCTATCATAGGATAAATAATAGAGGCATTTTGTCACATGTTGTAGCTGCAATTTCCAAGGTACATATTTTAAAGATGTTTTATATCATAGATAATTGTAGTTAAAATTCACTATGCCAACTATTGAAGAATATATGAGATTAAGAAGGTTTATCATAAATGCTTAGGTTGAAATTGATGAAATTTTTATTTTGTCAATGTTTATTATGAGTGAGATTTGTCATGTTATTAAATTGTAATCATCTATGTTCAAGCTAAAGTTATCATTCTAAGGTTATCATTTTATTCATTTAAGTATGTTTATAATGATTTCTTATATCATTTCTCTTGTCATCATATGACAAATCTTCATTTTTAGTGTGATTTTTCCTTCCACTACCATTTCATTCTATTCCCTCTTATTTCTTACCCTCTTTAGACATCCTTTATTCTTCCCATGTTTCTCATACCACATCCAAATCATCAATACACTAATGAAGTAGTTTGACCAGCTTAAGAAAAGAATGGATACTATGCTTGTAGCTCTAATTCTATTATATTAAATATGTGTTTCTTATGGACATAGAGATTGAATTTAATAATTAAATCAAAATAATATATGGAAAAGTACCAATAAAAAATTAATAAACAAATAAAATAAGGAGCAAATGAAACCCTCTTCATTGCCTCTTGATGCTCTTTAGCGCAAAAATCCAACGTCTAACTATTGTTATCTACCAATAATGTAAGAGAAATAGGATTTTCCCTCCATATATATTAAATCAAGGAAGCTTTCATCTTTATGCACCAAAAATGAATAAGAGAGCAACTTTCAAGAATCCTAATTCCATCATATTTCAAGACGGTACTTTCACATGGGTTGCAAAGAAAACTCAAAATATTTTTTAGTTGAGGTATTAGAAATAGTTAATTAATCTTGGTCTAGTAAAATAGTATTGTAATAATCTATTACATATTAAAGCATCTTTCTACATTTATGTAGTATGCATGGAACATTGTTGAATTCACATAATGTGGTGGTTTTTAACTATTTTTATTATTGGTAATAATTAGTGATGTGGTATTTTGGTGCAATTTATATTTTCATTCTTTGGGTGGTATATAGTGTAATAATCACCATGAAAATCAAGCATCATTATTAGAAGGGATCTCTTAAGAACAAATCAACTCACGGATACAAGATTGATTTAAACCTTCACTTCTAATGAAATAGTTGCCTCAAGGTTCCTTAAGTTAGTTTTGGGTAATGGTAATTTGTTAATCATGTCCCCTATATTAGAAGGCTTGCATATGGGAGGATTTCATATTGATTGGCAGTATTTATCCCCAGTGTATCTTAGAGAGTAGAGATTATATGTTTTCTATATCCTACACATTTAAAGATATGAATATATTGAAGTTTAAGGAAGAAGGGGTGATAAATATGGAAGAAAATTATTAGTGACATCTAATGTTAAGAGCCATTCAAATCCTTTACAATTTTTAACTATAAACAATGAATAATTGAAACTGGTGCATTGTAAGTTTCTATTTCTTCATAATTTTTATGTAATAGTATGGTAGGTGTTGACTATTTTCATGGTGATTCATAATAAGTGGTAAGTAGATGTCTCTAGCATCTCCACAATTCTATTACTTTTTAGATATAAGATCGATAGAGCTTGGCATAGGAAGGATTTATTTCATGAAATAGGTTCCATTACTTGATCCCATAGTTGGTAGTGTCTTGACAAATGTAATGTATAACCCTAATGCAATAGAGGTTGAATACCTAGTGGATTGTAATGTGGTATAGTGAATTCAAGATTTTGGAATTATTGAGTTTTTATTTATCCCTTGCTATTTATGATTTTTTTGGTTATGGTTGTGGTTTTTGTAGGGAGACATTTACAAATTTATATCTATTTTCACTATTTTATGGTTTATGGGTTTGTAATGGTAATTTAGTGTTCTTTCATATTTTTGTATAGATACTTTATAATAGCCTATTATGGTGATTTGTTCTATTATGGATTTAATCTTTATATTATATTCATTTCATGGGAAATGTTCCTAATAGAATCCCTAATTAACTAATCTAGAGAAAGATAACACTAAAGAAAGAAATCTAATGATCGCCTTTATTTCTAGTTAAAAAAATTGAGACAAAATACCAATTAGGGAGAATTAAGACATAATATTCTATCATGCAATGTAGGATAAATTAATGATAGCAAATAAAAACTAAATTAGTTAGAGATCTTGAATAAACATTCTAATTAGAAGGCCCTTATATTCAAACCCATCACTATATGAAGAAACTAATAAAGGATTTATGATCAAGTAAAATTCTATTTTCTATCACACTTTATGATAGGTTTTAAAAAAAATATAAAATAATTCATCATTGTAACATATTGATTATGTGACTTAACTAGTTTCAATTCAAAAAGGTCACACTAGAATGTTTGGAATTATTCTAAAGACTAGGTAATTGGGAGAGGGTCCAAACCCTTATATAACAACCAACTATGCAAAAAGAGGATCTCACAAGTAATGAGAAAAGAAAAACTAAAAAAGAGAAAACCCTTTTTTGAAAGAGATGCTTTTGATTGGACCATCAAACTGGTAGGAAAAAGGGTCCTAACCCTACATTAGATTAAAAAAATTTAGATCAAAGGGGTTTAGGCAAGAACCCCAAACCAAATTCCAAAAAAAGAAACCTAAGCCAAGACAAAAGTAGCTAAGGGAATAAACAACAAGCAACGGGTTTTGAAAGGCTCTCTAAAACCTTTTCCCTATAAGAATACCTTGAACAAATAATCTCTCATATAAGGAGAGGGATCACCAAGATTTAAAAATAAATTAGGTTTAATAGGCACCTAGAATCCATGAAACAATACAATCACCTAGCCATTCCCAAAAACAATTGATCACAATGGAAAGTGTAGTGAAGGAATGAATTAGAACATGAATTACCAATGGATTTTGAAAGGAGCCCCTAAACCTATTAGTAGCATAAACCCCTACAAACACAACAATTGGGTACATAGGAGCAAGGAAAACCCCACAACCCACCTCAATAGGACCAAGATCACCATAATTGGCAAATGCCATCATAATAGTATTTGCAAAACTAGCCTCTAATAGGATAATTGTAGCTACACCAACTGAAAAAATTTGTCTACTATTTATCTTGTGATGGATGTCTACAACCTATTCCAAAGCTCCCATTTTCACACAGGCTGGAGGAGAATTTAGTTGAAAGCATCTGAACCTTTCCATTAAAATCATTTTGTGCATACCCTACAATCATGACATTTCTTGGAGGCATTCAGTCAAACAATTCACGTACCTCATTGATGCTTCCACATTTTGCATAAATGTCTATCAGAGCATTTTCATTCGATAAAAACTCCCAGAGCATTTGTGATTCTAAGATTACACTCAATAAGAACCCTCCCTTTACCTTGGAACACATTCTCATTCCTTCTCTTCCAAAGAAACCAATGAATTTCAATAGACAATAAAATCAAAAAATAGTTAGACTTTTTACTCAGATTTCAGACATACCTGACAATAATTTCAAACCATGAGAAATTATCAACAATATTCCCACCTAAAATGTTATAACGATTGACAATCATGAATTTTCTCCTGATTAATATCTTCCATGGTTCATTCCCTTCTAAAGCCTTGACAATCCATTTGATTTCTAAGGCAATACCTTGTTGACTGAGGTCTTTGATCCCCAATCCACCTAAGTCCTTACTCAAGCAGCACCATTTTCATCTAACAACATGCATCCTTTTCTTACCTCTTCCATCTAACCACAAAATTGCACCGACAATAATGTTGTGGGTCCAATGGTTTTGTTGTAGGTGCATGAAAGCATTGCATGAGTTCTACTTTTAAAAATTAGATAAAATATTTTTAATTTATTTGATTGAGTCTTATTTAAAATAAATATTATCAATGATGTTTCCTTTCTCCAAGAATTGGATCTAGGATCTTTTCATCAGATAATATGTAACATCTAATGACTAAATATTTTCTTTACAAATGATTATTTTATTTAATCATGTGAGCCTGAATTATAATTTATATTTGTGCAGAAGTAGAAGATACAAGATGAAGAGTCATGTGCAAGTAAATTTCATAAAAGAAAGCAAGTAGGTATTATCTTGAATGACATGAAAACAAGCTCATCAGCTGCCCAGAAGAGAGCAATTGGAGAAAAAAAGAGGAAAGTGTTAAAGGGTGATGAATACATAGAGAGTATGCAATACAAACAAATAATGTCTAGAGTGTATGATGTGACATCTCTAATTTATGTCCGAAGGGACTAACTGGTTTTGCAGTTCCTGGGAAACCTATTGGGCCACGCTTGGAGGAAATAAATGTGTTCATGCAAGGGCCACCTTTTTTCTATTATGAGAATGATGCTTTTACATCGAAGGATATTTGGAAGACAATATCAAAAAATTTCTATAGTGTGGAACCAGAGTTGGTGGACTCGAAGTACTTTTCAACTTCCAAAAGACCAAGAGGCTATGTACACAATCTCCTAATAGAAGGGCGATTTCAAGCATTACCTCTCCCCGCCATGACTATTTAGGAAGCACTTCCTCAAACAAAGGAATATTGGCCTCCATGGGATCAAAGAAAAAATTTGAATTGCATGGACTCTAGACGATGTGGTGGTGTCCTTTGTGAAGAACTTTGTACTATAATTGAAAATTCATGAGGGAAATTTGAAGATAGTGAACAAAAATACATTCTTGAAAAGTGTGAAGAATGGAACTTGGTTTGGGTGGGGCCAGGTCAGGTGGCTCCTCTAGAGGTTGACGAGATAGAAATTATATTAGGATTTGAAAAAGATCACACTTGTGGAGCTTCTTGTGTGACTGATCGATTGCACTGTTTGGGTAATGCATTCCAAATAGATATAGTTGCATACCATTTATCTGTCTTGAAAGCATTTTATCCTAATGGTATTAAAGTTCTTTCTCTATTTTCTGGTATTGATGGAGAAGGGGTTGAACTCACTCTGAGTGATGTTTATTTGAAGTTCTGAAACAGAAACCTGTTGTAGAACATAATGGTTAACCCTATGTTAGTGATCTAGGGCTCAGGTGTGCCCAGAGAAAAAACACAAAAATGAATACAAATGTATTAGAGAGCACATATCAGTGTCACACAACAAGAGAGATTCAAGAATGAAAAGACACTATGCTAAAACTATAGGTTGCAAGATTGTTTATGCAAAAGTATCTGCCAGGTTTCTATCTTTTGTAGTCTTATATTCTTCTATCTAGGAACTACTATATTACATTATTATACAAGAGTAAAGATAAGTATCATGGAAGTTACGAGATTCTATCCATTCATGTACCATGTCTTTTTGTTTTCTTGAAAAATTGTAAATGAAAATAGCATTGTCATTGTCAAAGTTGTGAGATTAAAATGAAATGGAGTTAAGAGTGCTGCAATGTGAACACATGTTTTAGGCAATGTGCTAAAGGTAGTGGTGAAGAAATATTTGTAATGAAGTACTACCATTTCATTCAAATCCATTAAAGTGTCAGATCCTCCTAGATCATTTGCCTCTCCTTGAGAAGCAACAATGGCAAGTTGCAAAAAATGTGGAGAGTTGCTTGCAACCTGAGCTTTGGTAAACCATTTTCCTTAGGAAGGAATTTGACATGCATTAAAAATCGAGTAAAGAAAAATCTCTTCAATTTTGGAGCATTTTACCCTACCTTCAATGATTTGATCACTTCTACTGGTATGCCACAACCAAGATTGATATTCGTTGGCTATAGTTCTTTTGAAAAGTGTCGAACAAGGATAGAAAGTAATAGAAAAAGAGTTTTGCAATAAAAAAAATGATGTAAACCGTTACACGATTACTGAAATTTCAAAAAATAATATGTCAAATTCAATTAGGACCAACCTAATATTGCCTAAAATTATGGCCAACTAGTTTTGTCTTCAATAATATGAATGATTGTATATTTATATCACTTGCACTTGTCCTGCTTCTCTCATTCAGTCTGTGGCAGTCTTCCAGTCAGCAACACTAAAGAGAAGATAATGGCATTAAGGGATTGAGATTGGTATCCTCTACAATGGAGTAAGAAGGTAAATCACGTAAGGAAAAGTTTGAAGTGTTAAAAGAGTTCAAATGCAGCAATGGCAACTCTAGTTCAAGACAACTTGAAAAACTAATTAAAAACACCAGTACTTTTGTATTCAAATCTTGGATATCTCTCCTCTGAATCAACCTACCTGTCTGTTGGGTTTTTGTCCACCAACTATTAAGGGCAAGCCTATTCTTTTCACATATTTCCGCCCATACAACACAACTTAAATGTATCCTAAGTCAAAGCAAAGCAACCTCTTCTCCACCAATACCAGAAAATAGAGAAAGAACTTGAATGCCATCAGGATAAAATGCTTTCAAGACAAATAAATGATATGAAACTGTATCTATTTGGAATGCATTACCTAAATAGTGCAATCGATCAGTCGCACAAGAAGTTCCACGAGTGTGATCTTTTTCAAATCCTAATATAATTTCTATCTCATCAACCTTTAGAGGAGCCACCTGACCTAGCCCCACCCAAACCAAGTTCCATTCTTCGCACTTTTCAAGAATGTATTTATGTTCACTATCTTGCAATTTCCCTCATGAATTTTCAATTATAGTACGAAGTTCTTCACGAAGGACACCACCACATCGTCTAGAGTCTATGCAATTCAATTTTTTTCTTTGATCCCATGGAAGCCAATAGTCCTTTGTCTGAGGAAGTGCTTCATGAATAGTCATGGAGGGGAAAGGTAATGCTTGAAATTTCCCTTCTATTGGGAGATTGTGTACATAACCTCTTGGTATTCTGGAAGCTGAAAAGTACTTCGAGTCCACCAACTCTGGTTCCACACTATAGAAATTTTTGGATATTTTCTTCCAAATATCCTTTGTTGCAAAAGCATCATTCTCATAATAGAAAATAGGTGGCCCTTTCATGAACACATTGATTTCCTCCAAGCATGGCCCAATAGGTTTCCCAGGAACTCCAAAACCAGTTAGTCCCTCCAGACATAAATTAGAGACGTCACATCACACACTCCAGACATTGTTTGTTTGTATTGCATACTCTCTATGTATTTATCACCCTTTAACACTTTCCTCTACTTTTCTCCAATTGCTCTCTTCTGGGCAGCTAATGATCTTGTTTCCATGTCATTCAAGATAATGCTTCCTTGCTTTCTTTTACAAAATTTACTTGCACATGACTCTTCATCTTGTATCTTCTGCTTCTGCACAAATATAAATTATAATTCAGGCTCAGATGATTAAATAAAATAAGCATTTGTAAAGAAAATATTTAGTGATTAGATGTTACATATTATCTGATGGAAAGATCCTATATCCAATTCTTGGAGAAAAGAAACATCATTGATAATCTTTTTTTCAAATAAGACTCAATCAAATAAATTAAAAATGTTTTATGTAATTTTTAAGAGTAGAACTCATTCAATGCTTTCATGCACCGACAACCAAACCGTCAGAGCCACAACATCTGATGCCGTCGGAATTCCGATGACAACTAAAGAAACATCCGACAAGGATGCTGTATGCCCGACGTCACTTCCTTGTCGGATGGTCATCGATGCATGGTATTGGGGGAGCGTAAGATTTCCAACCGTAATCTGACGATATTTTTGGCCAAAGGAGCAAACATAGCAGCCGTTGGAAGAGTTCATGGTGTCATCGGAATTTCAACATTCATGGCATCATCGGGAAACCTAACGATGAGTTTTCGATGGCTACATTTGTCAGCAATCCGACAAAAAGTAGTCCAACTTCCGACGATGGCCCATCGAAAATTAGCCCCGAATATACTAGTGTCACAAGAATTTTCATAGAAACAACTATTCAAATGTTTTCCAAACATTACCCATATGTTGCAACCAAGACAGTACACATCACCACAATCATCTACCATCAATCACTCCTCCTTCTTGAAGTGAGCGATTAAAGTAGTATACCAATTAATCTACATGCAAAAATCCACATTGAAACTTTTAGGACTCTCCTTCCTCATTGAGAGGGTGGTCCTTTTGACATTGCCTCAATCCACTTTCTTCTATCACAAAGGCAAGCGTTATCTATCCATGTGTATGTCGCACAAGTGTAACATGTGTGCTATGCCAAGTTCAACTCATGCATAGTAGTTGTGTATAAATCTAGAGCAACACATATTTACCAACTCAAGCATGAATATTCAAAATTTCATAGTAAGGTCTTGTATAGAATGAAAGATCTCTAGTCCATTTAGATAATATGATAGTTTGAACACTTGTGCATCATTACATTATCATCATAAAAGTAAAATTATTTAAATATATAGTTTTAAGGATAGATCAAGGCAATTGCATTTAGCTTAGCTAGGCATGTGTTCATGCTTACCAAAATTGTTAAATCAATTAACTTTCTTGACTAAGGTACAAGTTGAGAAGTTGACTTCTCCTACATAGTATAAGAAGCCCTAATGAGGCCTTTAAGCACAACCATTTTAGATATATATAGACATTTATGAACTAAAGACTCAAGTACACATGTGAAGGCTCTAACAGAAGTTCAAAGCCATAAAATAAGAACCACAAACTATTCTATCAACACTTCATTATTACAAGTTTAATATTTAAAACATAAAAACATTAATCAAATACATTCTACATCAAAAAAAATTAATTTTTACATAGAAAACTAAGCATAACTACCCCTCTTTCTCAATTTCAATACATTTATTTCAGTGATTGTGAAATTGATTGTAATTATAATTATATTATTACATTATCCAACCTACTACCACATATATATGACTTGGATACATAATTTCGAGTACAATATGCCTTACAAAGATTCGAACAAGATATCATTGTATCACACCATTATTGTGGTAGGGACCCTAAATATGCTTTTTAAATCCGATCTCGTCGAAGTGAAAAAGGAGAATAAATATAGTATGAGAGGGGTATGCATTTTGTCAATTCTGCGGGGGCCATCTTTGTCGCTATTTCCATGGAATTCACCACAACTTTTAATGGTTGCTATCTCATTCCACATTTGCTCTCCTTGATATTTTTCTTTTACTAATCCAAAATTTTATTTTCTACTTTTTATAACTAAACCTGATCATTATAGCTATGATAAGAGCAAGTCAAGAAGTTCCTTGACAAAGCTAGGCGTGTTGAGTTTCATTCTGGTTTCATAAAGTTTCAGCATTTATAAGAAAATGGAAAGAAAGATGTGCAGAGGACTCGAATGCATGGCTCTTCTTCTTCTTATTTTGGCTCCATTTCACACTCTCCCTGCAAAGGTTAGAATAGTTTGTATTCTCTACGTATTTCAAGAACTTAACTTAGTTTGTATTCCTTTTTTTGGCTCCATCTAAAACTCTCCAATGGCTTGCTTGTTTTGGTATTGCAATACCTGTTTTCTAAAGTATCTTGCTAGATCTGTAATGGGTTTTAAAGTTAAATGGGCTTCAAAGAAAACTAAGGCAGTTCTGAAGTGTTTACTCTGTTGAGCCATTTTTCTCCTATGATTTCATGAAAGAAGTCACTGCTTGAGGAAAATAAACATTTTTGTTTGGTTTTAGAGAATAGTCATGAAAATGAAAGTGTATGAACATGATGTGTCTTGGATAATTTGGCTCTCTGGGTTTTAATAAAATAGCTCTCACTAATTTCTTTTTACAGGGAGAAGAGTGCTCCTATCTATTAGAGGTGCAAACCTCATATAGTTTTCTCGGTTCAGAGACAGATGACCCTGTCCGTGTGAGGTTTGGGGACAAAGGTTTTTATGAGGAAAACAAAGTTGAGGTGCTAGAACGGCATCTTAGCCAGTCCATGAACGAAGGCAACAAGAAACCCTTCAGATGGGGCAGCACTGATAAGTTCAACTTAACTGGGCCTTGTGTGAAGGACAATTTGTGCTATGTATATTTTAAGGTAGAGGGCACAGATGGATGGCGCGTTAATGATGCCATAGTTCATCATAACTACGGTAAAGATACATTCCACTTCAATAAGAAGCTTCCAGAGAATACTTGGGATGGACCTGAATACTGCAATGCGAATTCAGAGATGATTGCCTCTTTGGCGGCTACGGAGGATGCAGTTGAGCAAGTAGATAAGAACGGTAAACGAAAAAGCAGAAAGATAAAGGTACATTAAATTGCCTTTGGTGATGTAACTAGAACTTCTGTTAACAGATGGAAGAGTAACAAATAATCTTATGAACTAATAGAGGGGAGAAAGGGTATTAGTCTTCTAGTATATAGGTAACTAGTGTGTTTAATCCTCTTGTATTGGCAATGCTTGTGTATTAACAACCTCTTTCATGTGATAAGATGAAAGAGAAATTAAGACTCTAAGCTTTGTACTTTTGAGATAAGTGATGTATTGGTGTTGATTGAATAATTTTAAGTATGTTATTATTTAAAGGAAATACTGTATGTATAATCTGATTTAAATTATAGAATTAACAGAAAGTAAAAGTCAATAAATGATTTTTTTATTTAGCATAGTTTTATTGTTAAAATATGCATAGTAAAATTATGTAAATTATAGAATTAAGAGAAAGTAAAAGTCAATGAATGATTTTTTTATTTAGCATAGTTTTATTGTTAAAATATGCATAGTAAAATTATGTATGATTAATAGATCATAAAAGGAATCCAGGGTTTGGTGGTGACAAGGGTATAGTGTAATGTGAAGTAGAAAGTAGAAAGGTTAGGGTCACCAATCATTAATATATAATTTCAATTGTTCACCAATATCATATGAAAAGTTATTACATCATCTTTAATCATGTGGAGTTATTAATAGGTATATTTAAAGCAATTCTTTTATGGATTATGTAAGAGATAAATATGAGTCGAGATATAAATAGAGCTAATCTAATCTAGCAAGCATTATTTTCCCTTTAAAATAGCACATGCCTTTCCAGAAGTAGAAAATTGATCACTAATAGCTAACCTCATCACAATCATTTAAAATAGAAAGCATGCAATGCTCATATGACACTTCATGTAAGGTAAAATAACAGGTGCCTAATATTGATCTAAGCTAATCCAATTAGATGCGTAAAAGTTGACATTAAGTAATCCATTGAAATCAAGAACACTTTTGGATGTGACTATGTGCAAGTTTTTCAAATAAATATTTAGATTAGATTATATGACCCATCATTAAGATTAAGAGAACAAATAGTTTTTTACAACTAATTAGGCTTCCTAAATAAAGTGCATAAAGAGACGGTAGAATAGGGTATACAAGGATCAAAAAGAGAAGACAAAAGTATAGATAAATCAATAATAGTTCATTTTTAGTATTAATTATAGATACAAATTTAAATTCTAACATTGTTAGGTTTTATGTTCATATAAAACATTATAGATTTTATCATTCGAATATATGATCTCTCTCTCTCTCCCCTCTCCATCTCTTAGGAAGTGTGTTTCCCCTATCATGGAGGGTGAAAATATTGTGGCTATAGATCAATGCACTCTTATGGTATATGTAATGTAGAAGAGATTAAAACATGGATTTATCCTCCCACCTCTAAGTATAAGGAGCAAAGCAATATATCTCTTGTTATTGCATGATGCATATTGTGTGGTACTATTATTGATCTTTTACCCCATAAAAATCTTTTAGAGGTTGTTGGACCTATTTATTATACATTGGATGTCCATGCTTGCTCCCTAAGGGATAAAGATAGGTCAATGACATTGATTATTTTGGGTTTTGAGATTTATTTTATTTTATTGATAGGGGATGGTTTTGGTGATATTTTTTAGAGCTTCTTGTTATTGATGACATGGGTAGTTCTAAAAATATACCAAAGAAGTCTTTATAGTTAGATGTGGTCATTATTAGGTAGGTTTTGTCTACTTTTAGCTTTATAACTAAATGTTTTGTGAATATTCAATAGTATGGTTTTGTTTATTTAGTGGACAGGACATCCTCTAGGCTAATTTTCTCTCTCATCAAGAATTTTTTTGGTCATGAAGTGATATTTAATCTTTAGAGATCAGGCCAAGAGAAAGGGGAAATTATTTGACCATTCCAAAATAATTTACATGAGGAGTGATGTTTTTCTCAAGCTATAATAATTATTCTTAAATACTCTATTAAGGTTCAAAATTTCCATTATGATAAATTCCATTCTTGAAAAATGGGAACCTACTTTTAATATTAAGAATGAATCCATCAATTATAATCATATATGGTTGAGTCTTTAGATCTCATTTTAATATTTAGAATGAATGCATCAATTGTAATCTCATATGGATGAGACTTTAGAGCTTATTGATGGATTAAAATGAGAAAAAGATGACAAAAAGTGTTTCAAACACTTGTGGTTAGCTCATTGGTATTAAGGGGATGACTAAATCTCAAAAGTTAATGTTGTATGCTACATTCTATGTAAATGATTAACTTTTATTTGGTGATCTCATCCTTTATAATTTTCTATTCAAAATTTAGAATTTTGAGGCAAGATATTTCCTAGAATAATTCTTAAATCATGTGCCAAAATTATCACAACCTTGGTCACTCTAATGTTGGTTGCTCAAAATTTAAGAGGGTAGTATTATTTAGAAAAAAAAATGTGGATCCTCTTGCTAAACCTTCAAGGTTGTACTTGGGTGAGTGATGTCATAGATGGCAAACATTCTTCAAATGGATTTTTTTGAAGGGGTACTAATTTGGCTAGTCAAGTGTATATTTTCGTAAATGTGAAAATGGTTGGTAGCTTGTTAGTTTCACTTTCCAAATTATAGGAAATAGCACGCAACCTTTGGATGAGATATATCTTGATTTACAAGTGACTATAAAAAGGTAAATTTTGTTAAGGAAAATTCAAACATTTATGATTCTAGTTAGGTCTAGTGAACACATTCAAATCTCTTTAGAGTATTTGGCTTCAAGCCACCTTGATTTGATGATATTTATATTTTTATTTGACCTTTAGTTGAATCATTTTTCTTGTTGGATAGTTCTTTAGTTGTTGATCTATAGGTATTAGTTTGAAAATCAATAACAACAAGTTAAATTATGTCAATCTATACATAAATTCACACCAAAATGAGTTTGTATATCTATGCATTAATCTAATTTATAAATATATAAGATGGGACTAAGCCACACATTATTTTTTTATTTTTAAGTACCGCACATGATATTGAAAATAAAAAATGAGAAGAATGCATTGAGGGTTGAGATAATAGATAGTAATAAAGACATGGGATTGAGAAAATGGAAAACTTTAGAGAGGCTCTACATTTGGATTGAAAACAAGTCAGACAATTTACATAATCCCACGAAATGGAGGTTGGCTTGCATGTTGGAAATAAATGTGATAATTTTTAACCAAAAATATGAGTTCTCTAAAGTGAAAAAGTAGCCTACAGCAAATGACTACTTTTAAAACTCAAGTATTAAAAAATGTGGTCTAAAATTCTTATAGATTTAAAATGGAATGAGTTTTTGAATAGATATAGTAGTGGTGTTACATTTCAAATAATATCCAAATTTAAGACAATAGAAAAATAATTTTAGTCCTCAAATCTGAATATAAAATATTACAATAAGGGTGTTGTATAAACTTAAATTACAATTTGTTTATCAAATAAAATGTTAAGATAAGGTTGCATATTAAGAGTAAACTCGCACAATAGATCATCATATAAAAATAATTATCATATATAATAATAAAAAATATATAAAAATTAATAATAATAAAACTCAAACATTAAAAATAAAATATAATTGCATATTTTAGATATAATGAACCATAAATAAATTTGGATTAAGAATTTATTAGGATCATCAAAACAAATAGAAAGTGGTAGAGTCGTATTATTAGTCATAATTTATCGATTTTTCTTTTCAAGGTAAAAGATCAAAAACAAACTTTAAATGAATTTAGAACCCATAAACTATAATAACAATCTCCTAAAATAAGTTTGCAATGGGTAGGAGAGTTGGCTTTGCTCCCCATTGGTCGTGAGTTTGACTCTTCAAACTCGGTGTTTATAGGGTGTATGTAATATATGAGTCCTTACCCAATGGATGTTAGGTTGGTTTGCAGGGATACCCTCAACACCAAAAAACACAATCTTCTAAAATAATTCTATATATAAGAATCTAAAAACCAACTTGGACGAAAATTAATACAACCTTTTGGGAGGCACATGGGCTACAATGGAGGTAGCTCAAATACAAATAATGTTAGTCTACATGGTAGAATTTGACATTCATTTTTATTTATTTATTCTATTCATTTAAATGTCTCATTTTTTTCATTTTGAGAAAAATAGAAATCATCAAAATAATGTTTAATTTAATTGTTTTCTATATTTATTTATATTAAAATATTTTTATCATTTTTCATAACAAAATAAAGAAAATAAACCAAAAGAATATTGATAAATATAATTTTTGGTGTGGTCTCTCCTTTTATGATCATCGCAAAATCGCAACTTTCAAATATATTAGACTAAAATATAAAATCAAGAAAATGATATATTTTCCTTGTTAATCTAATAGTTATATATCTACCCCAATTACCACATTATCATGCTCACCAATAAAACTCCGTGATAATTCTTTAAGAAATCACACACAATCTCTCTCTCTCTCACACACATACACACACTCTCTCTCTCAAACACACACATACACACACATATACATATACATATACATATATATATATAGAATTATTAGTTATAAATGATTAAAAAAAAACTTATTATTACAATTAAATAAATTTCTGAAATTTTATTTTTAAATATTAAAATAATCTTCTTAACATTAATCTAAAAAACAGAAATAATTATATTCTATTTTGAAAATAAATAATTTTAAAATTATAGTTTTAAATATTATATTATATTTATTTATAATAAATTGTATTATATGTAATTATGTCATTTAATAAATGCTAATGTTATTATATACACTATAAAATTGAAAAACCATGAACATAAACATTCGAAATAGAAGCATGATAGCGTACATGCCATTTCTACAGATCAAATATGACAAGAAAGTGAGAATTAGAATGCTCTAGTGAGTAAATACGCATGCAAAAAGAATAGTATAGATCTATTCGCCCGCCCTTCATACTTTTAAATCAGATTAGTAATTTTATTTCCCAGATCTTTACCTACCTTAATAGAAGCCTGCAAGCTACTTGGAAAATCTTATTTCATGCTTCTACTGAAAACAATATTGGTAGAAGTAAATTCAAAATGATTTAAACTATAAAGAATTGTCAAAAAGAAAACTGAAGATTTAGTTTAATTCATTTTAATAAAAGATGTAGAATGGATTTGTCAGATTAATGGAAAGTTAACAAATAAGATTTCAACATAATATGGGTGAAATTAATATTAATTAATTCATGGAAAAATAATCTATAAGGAGAAAAATGGATGTCATAAATCAATTCATTTTAAGAAAATGTGTAAAGTAGATTCTTATAATTAGAATTAAGTACTAATTCAATTTTAGTATGAGAAAAGGACAACTAAACTTTTAATAGAATATTGATCAAAATAAATATAAATTATTTGTGGAAAAATGTCTTTATAGAGGAATTGGAAGTCCAATTCATTTTAACAAAGGTGCATAATGGTCCCCTCAATCTTTGAGTAAACTGCTAAACCAATTTCAATAGTAAATATTTATCAAATAAGCTTTCAATTAGAATATTGATTTAAAAAAACACAAAATGACTTAAGAAAGAAAAATTCACACATAAAAAATTTGGAAATCTTACTCAGATTCATTCTAACAAAAAGGTGTCAACGTGGTCCATTAAAACTAGAGAAAGAGACTGAATTATTTTTTATAATGAAAATTTGATAAATAATATCTAAATTAAATATTAATAAAAGTAAATATAAGATGATTTAAAGAAAAAAAATCTGTAAAGAAGAAAAAGAAAGTCTTAATTCAATTTATTTTAACAAAAGATGTAGAATGATCTCTTAAAACTCAACAAAGTGCTGAACCATTTTTATAATAAAAAACTGATAAATAGAATAACAGAATATTAGTAAAAATATATAAAAATAAAAAAAAGAAGAACCCAATTCATTTTGACAAAAAATTTAAAAATAAATAAATCAATAAGATTAAATTATAATATTAAAAAATATTATTTATAAATCATTTTTTCATCAGAAATCTAGAAATCCAAAATGGAAAGTAAATATAAATAATTTATTAATTCATCTATAACATAGAAAAAGGAAATCCGTCAAATTTATTTTAACAAAAGTTGCAGAGTCGTTAGAATAAAGTGCTAAAATTCATTGTTAATTAACCATTCGGATAATGAAATATCGGCAAGTTGTGAGTGTCACCATCATTGCTGTCATTTTGTTGACAGGTCCAGCCTGCAACTTCTTTTAGTCTTAAAATTTTACCAACTAAAGCTTGCAACACAGCTGGCTTGCAACACAATATTTCCGAGTACTTTCCAAGTGGGGCTTACACAATTTGGCTCACAGATACTAGATAGTATTATTGAATTCCTCCAAACTTAAAAAAAGCTTTAAATGATAACAACAATTATTTGAAGCTCTTCATATGACCCAGAGGATCACATCTCAGAAGCTTACCAAGATCAGCATAACCCTCAAGTCATATCCATTTATTACACATTTAACTACGAGTAGAGATAAGTAATTATGTATACATTATGTATCTATACCGTCTCTCTCTCTCTTTTATATATATATACACACTTATTTTCACATGTTATTCTTTGCATTTATATTCTATTTTAGGTTTTTCTATGTTTTTAATTTTATTAAGCAAGCATGTTGGCCACACCTACATATGACACAGAACTAGTTTTGATTGGTATCTCATATGTTAAGGAGTCAACACAAAAGTTTAAATGTGCTATGAAAATTATGACAATTTGATGAAGCTTCTCCTTATCCATCACATACATACCTCAAAACCTTTACCTCCTTCCTTTAACTCAAAAGTCTTTTGTCAATATCTTTGTCAATCTGGACATGACATAGAGATATGTAAGCATCTGAAAAAAAAGAAATTCAAGACCTCATCAACTCTGATTTTATTGTAGTGGATGGTGTGAATGATAATTTATCAATCCTTTACCTTCCCATTCCGCAAATGGTGTTGAGCTTAAGAATGATAGTCATATAACCACTGATGACTTATTTGACCAAAAAAGCATTGTGAATTTGATAGACCAAGAGAAATCTAAGCCTAAACATGAACCTAATATCACCTTTACCTCAAATGATAACATAAATGCACCCGATAGTCCATTAAAAAATATTATGAAAATCAAAGATAAAATCTCACATGGAGTGCTTATTGAGTCAATATGTCTGGTGAATGTGATTATAGAAGTAAACCTTTACACACATGAATTATACCAAGACACAAATGATAAATCCAACATCTTGATCCAGGGTGCATGATGGTTTCACTTGTCATACCGTAGCTTCCATCAACCTTTTCGTTGAAGTTGGTTCTAATTTCTTAAATGTTCATTTTAACATTATCCCTACCTTTGACCAATTTCATATGAATTTGTGTCATCCTTGGCCACATCTATGAAATAAATACCTTACATATAATGCATAAGTGTTTGAAATTTCCCTACAAAGGACAAGTTATAAAATACAACATAATCTTTTCTAGTGCTTAGCTAATCATGAAAACTTTACCCTTCATTAATTTTGACCTCAAAAACCTCAACCACTTAAACATTATCAAGATATCCTATTCATTTCCTATCAAAATTTTAAATCCAATATGATAGTTGACTTATCCTCAAGTAATTATTCAAGATCCACTTTGACTACTACCCTTCAGGATCATTCATCATATACAGATATAGAATGAGCTCTTCCTAGTCCATAGGTAATTAGTAAACAACATCCTAGACTAGGAATCCACCCTACTCCTAATATTCATCATATATGTTGTGATTTCACCTCCACAATCCTACAAAGGACAAAGAGGGAAATGCCTAACACCTTCTATCTCTCAACCTTTAGTTGTTCCTTATACTTCCTCTATTTCTAGAGCAAAGGAAGAAAGGAATCAATTTTGAGTGATCCCCAACCTTCTTCTAATAATATTTTTATTCATAAATGATGAAATCGCATTGTGATATAACTCTAATGAAGACATTGTTGTAATTCTCATGAGCTTTCTTCCAAAAGCGATTCTTCTCCTAAGTAGTCAAATGTTGATTTGATCTCACCTCCTCAACCTTCCTTGTCATCTTCCACACTTGGAGAGGAGCCTTATCTTAGCTAGTCTCGCAAAAATTTGAAGATGTTGATTCCAAATGATTCTTCTTCTCCTCCTCAACCTATGAAATCTCCTATTGCAATCTATTCAGATGGAAATTTCCATGATATAGTTTGAAATTGTTGAAAATGGTAATGATGATCTGTCTTTAATTTTTCCAAAAGCATTAACTCTAGCTCCTAGTGACACACATTTTGATCCATCAATAGAGAATGGTCCATGTTAAGCTCTGCATAAAGCTCAATCTACAATACTATCCATAGCTCCTTTTCAATTTTGTCCACCATCACTAAAAGGTGATGAGAAAGATTGGGAGGTGGATAATTTGCTAGACTAGCTCATTCATGCAAAAGATTCCTTATTTTTTGTGTTGATTGGATGCAGTGTTGTTTCTTGTATGGTGTTGTTTGATGTTTCTTTGTATTTTGTAAGATCTCTTTCAATGAACCTTGGTTTCTTTGTTGGCACAAGGATATAAAAGAGATTGAGCTTGTCATAAAATTCCTTTATTTGCATCTCACCTTTTCAATATATTGTATACATGTGATATTGTAAGCATGCTCTTCTAGTAAATGTTCTTTTGTGATGTCTACTTAGGGATGATCCAAAACATTTATATATTTTTGGTATCTTCCATCTTTACCTAAAAAAACTTTTTGTTCATCTTATGTGCTCTTATTCCATTGTGCTTATAGTTCCACAACATTTGGTAGATGAGGTCAATTAAAATAAAGCATACTTGATATTCATGATTTACATAATGCATATATTGACCCTATATAGTGGATCCCATATGTTCTCTTTAATGTCTTATGACTATTGCCTTAAATTTTCCATTATATTTGAGTAGTGAGCTCTAGGCAGTGTGCCTGAATGCATGTGCATTCCCCATTGTAATATTTTCACATACTACTATAGAGTATCATCTTACTGTGGATAGGTTCCCACTATGGTTTTTCCCTTAACCGGGTTTTCCACATCAAAATATTGGTGTTGTGTGTTGTGTGTTGTGCCTTCAATTTTCTTATCTGTCTTATTACTGTAGTTTATTAGATCTATTTTTGTGGTTAAATTTGCTGATCCGGTGAAGATTGATTCACCCCCTCTCTTAGTCTTCCTTCTCTGTATCGCAACATTCTTGTCTTTTGGATGTATGTAAGCTAAATTAAATTAATTACTCCTAGTAAGGCATCCATATTCACTTTAATATGGGAGAATTAAATTTTTTATGTGTTACACATTGTGCACACACAATGAGGTTGATTTGTCACACACCACGATTTCCTTGGTGCATACTGTAGCACCCATTTTGCAATTGTCTTTGAAAATTATCTAACAAACATTTTTTTTTTTTGTAACCTTCCTTAGCATGAGTAAACTAGCATAAAACACCTTGTTAGACCTATATGACTCTCCCATTTTTAACATAGCTTCTAGCAAGAATCCCTTACTAGTCCTAGATGCCATGCTTATTCTCTTATGGCTCTTAGTAAGTTTCTTATGGATCATTACTAGACCTGTGATGTTGTATCATTTTTCAGTCTTACATGGTACATGTGTATGTGTACATAACCTATGTTGATCATGTTTCTCCCTTTATCTTGATATTTTTTACTAATAAGATCCTAATTCCTGGGGTCTAATGTTGCCTTGTCTCTTATATATCTTGGTGAAACTATTTCTATGCTATCCTATACTTTACTAAGAGTATGAGCATAAGTTCATACTCCCGACAAGGTGGGGGCTAAGTGTAGTATTATAAATCGTCATCCCTTTACAATTCCACATTCATTTTGGGTTCACTTTGGTGGTTGTGCCTCATGCCCCTCATTCATGTCTGATTGTGCTTAGTCAATGGTGATTTATAGAAGCCTAACATAATCCTATACTCACTAACATTGATTTTATCTCAAATATCATGTACTATGGTACCTAGCACCTCAGACCTCTCAGACTATGTCACCTAGCATCATGGTCTATTCAATTTAGGTATAAATTTAAAATCATAATGGTTCAGAATTTAAGAAGCAAAAATTTCTCCCTGATGTCAATCTTCTTCAAAATTTTAACCCAAAAAGTTGTAAGTTATGTATAAATACAAGTCCCTCTCTCATTTGAACATCTCTCTCTTGCATCTTTCAAGTTCATATTTCCTATCATTCCAATTTAGCATTCAATCATGTATTATCAAGGCAATTGAGGAGATATCTAAAGTTAAGAATTCAAGTGTTCAACTTCAACAATCATGATCAATTTGTGTCCTCCTCAATGAATGAAGGAATGCATTAATGTTTATCAAGCAACATCAAGCTTTGTGTGAGGCTTCAAGGAAATGATTTTTATATCAAGGTATCATTTGTTAATTCAATAATTTCATTAAGGTTTCCAGCCTCTACCAAGGGTGTGCTATCTTTAATACATCATTATTTTTATGGAAGTGGTTCAAGATTTACCTTGGTTTTTAGTTAGACAAGCTGCTATTCAACCCAACATTTTCTCTCTAGGTTATAGATTTGGCTACTAAAAGTGAGATAGTTGTGAAAAGTAGACTGAGACACATAATTTCGTATTTTAAATAGGTGAAAATTCTAGGAACACTTTGGTTACCTTCACATTCCAATCCTTTTTGGCTTAATTTTAGAGAGAGTGGTCTACATAACCTCTTTATCCGTAATTCAAAGCATCAGTTGATAAGGAAACCTATAGGATTAAGGAAACTAGCTTCATAGTTTATCATTTACAATCTTAGATTTCAACTATAGGTTTCTCTCTACATCTCATTTATAGATTTATATTTTTGGGTTTTGATTTTTATTTTTGAGTTGACTTCAAGTTATATATCTATTTGTTTATTTTGATTATTGTCTATTTTGCATTTTTTCTCATTACAATCGCATCAAATCAAACAATTGAAAAATTGATCATAGTTCTCACCTCTCCTAGGGGATTTAAGTTGAGCCTAATTAATTTTTCTTGGTGAAATAATATATCGTAAGTAGAAATGGTTCCTAGTTTGTATTTTTAGGGTAAACCCCCATTTCCCTTCCATTTTAGCAAGGAATAAATAGTAGAATACATGCATGAATTTGAAGAAGATATATTTATAAATATCATTGATGTGACTAAATGATATAAAATAGTTCAAATGTTTATGTGAATATTTACTCTTTATTTGTTATGGCCTTCTTCTCCATGCAACCATAATCTTCTATGAAGAATCCAAATATTTCATGTTCTAAAATCCAATTGAGAACTCCTACTTCTTTAATAAAAACATTCAATTTCTAAGAAAGTGGGTTTCTAAATCCATTAGATGCCTCCCCATAGCTTCATGGCTTATATATTTTTAGAGAGACAAGCGTGCCACCATATATTTTTCTTTGTGGCAAAACTTCACAAGAAAATTATTATTAATCTTTCACTGATAGGAATATGTGAGGCACAATGTTTGCTAGTATAGTTGATGAAATAAAATACTCATTTATAAAAATGAGAAATATAATTACAATACATGCCAAATTACATAACCATCAGTAGTAAACTACATAATGATTGAAATTAAGTGGTTGTTAAAACAATGTAAATGTAAATCTATGCTAACATTTGCTAACAAAATTTTTGAAACTTCTAAATAAATTCTCAAACTTCTATGTATTTTAGCATCATCCTTAGTTCTTAGATATGGTCTTCATTAATGTGTTAATTATCTAATAATCTAGGTATACTTCTAGGAATTCATGGATGAAATATTTGGGTGTGTTTGAAATTATCATATTAAGTAGTCTTAATGCATCCTTTAGTCTAGAAGACATTGTATATACATGAAAATTTGCCTTTTATTACAAATGTAGTTTAGATTAATCTTCTTGAGCAATGCATGTCAATTAGGAGAAGTATCTTATGTCATAGATATTCTTTTACGTTTATGGCTATAATATCTCTCCAAGGATCAAAAACCATATGATTATGATTAGAAAGATTCATTAAACATTACTACACCACCTCCTTTGTTGGGTATAGTGATCCATTACATGATCTCACATCATTCCATTTTATCAGCTTGGAGCATGGTTATAGTGTTTCAATCAACAACCTTACACCTCCATTTCTAGTTGTAATATTTTGTTCCAAGATCCTCCTCCATTCTCTCATGTAATCCATATTTTTATTAAATTCTACTCTCAGAACTTTGGATCTCATTACATGGAGCATGAATTGTCCATATCTATTTTGTTTGTACATATTAAATTACTTTACTTGAATGTTGGTTTCTTGTTTCCTTTGACATGCTTGATTCATTGCAATTTTTTTCATTGGTAATTGATTCCTTGTATTAATATAGTATAAATTTGCATTGTCTATTTCTTGCAAGATTAAACAAAATAGTATACTCACATCCTACCCTTAAACCCTAATCCTTCTAATGCCAACCACCAGAAGCTATGTTGGCAACAACAATTAAGGAAAACTAAGGGAGGGGGGGTGTGAACCAGTTTTCACCGAATTAAGCAATTTAAGCACAAATACAAATTTGATCAACTACAGAAAGAATAAAGATAAGCACAATCACAACACACATAACACCAAGATTTTTGACGTGGAAAACCAGGTTAAGGGAAAAACCACAATGGGAACCTACCCACAATAAGATGATACTCTGTAGTAGTGTGTGTAAATATTACAATGGGAATGCACATACATTCAAGCACACTACCTAGAGCTCACTAGTCAAAATATAATGACCCGGAAGGCTACAACCCTCAGGGAATGTTCACTACCTTACAATAACATTTGGACTACAATACGGTTTAGATGAATTGAAAGAATAGCATCTCCAAATGCCTGATGACTATTCCAGTTTAGATGAATTGAAAGAATCGCATCTCCAAATGCCTAATGACAGTTCTGGTTAAGCTCATTTTTCTGTCTTGCAATAATCTCTACTCAATAATTCACACGAAAAGATGAATTCTCTTGTTCGCACATAGACCACTCTTTGATAATGTAGAAACAACTCCCATCAACTTTCGATCTACAAATTTCATGAATATGACAAATATTTATATAAATCATCAACCTTGACTACAAGGACTACCCAACCCTTAAGACCTGATTACAAAATTACATCACACGATACATAAATCAACCAATAGACCAATACAATATCATAGATGAAATAGCACGAACCCAAATCAAATCCTTGAACATGCAACACCATCAGATATCTCACCAAGATCATCTGCAACATGCTACACCACCAAAAATACCGCATAACACAAAGAACATCACCGGACCCATAAGATCTTCAATAACATGAACAATGATCAATGTGGACCACCAAAATAAATAGGACATTATTAGGAAACACCAACAAGAATGTTAGAACCATCCATAATAGCTGCACCAACACCACTTAATCAAATCTCCATTGATCAACACACTGATACTCAAGAACACCTAACAGCAGCAACTGGGATTGGAAAGATTACTTGTGGAGCACCAAATCATGAACCATCTGAATTGAATATACACACTAACATCCCAAACACTCTCCCAAATCCACAACCAAGAATATAATCATACCAGAGCACAACAGATCAAATACAAACTTAACTCTCTCCAATCACCTAAACACCAAAGCATAGGAATATGTTGACATCAATGGTAACAACATTTCCTAGCAGCAGTAATATCCAACAATCTCCCCCTTTGGCATTGATGGAAATATATAAATGTGAAAAACAATCAATGCAAAGAATGAAATGAACACTAGCGATCTCCAATAGTCTCCCACTAAGATCATGCACACGAAGCTTCAAAGATAATGCAATTTTTCACATTCTTCTCTCCCCCTTTGACAACAATGCCAAAGAAAAAATAAAAATCATTATTCTCCCCCCCTTAGGATAAACTATCAAATCTAAACATCTGAATGATACACTGACTACTCTGACTGAGCAGCAATACCAACTAATCAATCTGGATAAGAAGATAAGACCAGGAGGGGCAGAGACCCCTAACTTGTCTCTCAGAAATACAAATGTATCTACAGGAAAAGGCTTAGTAAAGATATTTGCAATCTGATCCTTTGTAGATACATATTCCAATTTGACTTCTTCCTCACTCACTTTCTCCCTCAAGAAATGATACTCAAGTGATATATGATTTGTTTTAGAGTGCAGTACCAGATTCTTGGAAATACTAATGGCACTTGAATTGTCACAGAATATAATAGTAGGCTCATCATACACAACTCTAATGTCCTTTGATATCTGCTTCATCCAAACTACATGACTATAATTGCTAGCAGCAGCAATGTATTCAACTTATGTAGTAGATAGAGATATAGCATCTTGCCTCTTACTGGACCATGAAAACAACTTCTTGCCCAAAAAGAATGCTCCATCGGTAGTTCTCTTTCGTTCATCAATATCACTTGCCAAAATCAACATCAATATAATAACATAACATGAAATCATCATTATTCATATACCATAAACCATAATCAATTGTTCGCTTCAAGTATTTGAAAATCCTCTTCACAACAGTAACATGACTTTCTTTAGGATCAACTTAAAATGTTGCACAAAGACAAACAACATGCATGATATCTGGTCTATGATAGGTGAGATGAAATTATTATTAGAATTGCAGAATCCCAACTTTATCAAATACATGTCCAATCATAGGTATTTGATAAAGTTGGGATTATGTAAAGGTACCTGTCCAATCTAGCGTACCAGGCTCTAGGGGCTTGCTTCAGTCTATACAATGCCTTCTTCAATTTGCATACCATGTCTCCTTCATCTGATAATGAAATCCATATGATTTCTCAATGTAGACTTCCTCTTCCAAATCACCATTTAAAAAAGTTGAGTTAACATCCATCTAATATCCCTTGAAATTCTTATAAGTAGCATATGCAAAAGTAATCTAATAGCTCCAATTCTAGCTACCAGAGAAAAATTCTCCTCATAAGAAATTCCTTCCATTTGAGAACATCGAGATTACATACCAATCTTGATTTGTTTCTAACCACTTCATTGACTTCTTTCAATTTATTTTGGAACACCCATTTTGTACCAATCACATCCTTGTCTTTAGGTCTTGGAAAAAGTTACCATGCATTATTTTTCTCAATCTGATTCAACTCTTCTTCCATATATTTTAGTTTCTCATCTTTACATGCTTTTGCAACATCTTTAGGTTCAATCTTGGAAATCAAAAATATCTCTTCAGCAACAATCCTTCTCCTAGTCATCACTCCTTTATTTTTATCACAACTAATCTGATTTTTTAAATGATTCAATTTTACATGCCTCGGAGTCTTCTGATTATTTTGGTTATCAGCTTCTTGAACTTCTTCACCGGCAGCAATAATATCCTGATTAATTGTCTCTACCGGAGCACTCTTCTTTAAGATCTTAGGCTACATAGGCTTTGAAATAACATCCTGATCATAAAACTCACATCGGCATGCTCTGATCTGCTTTCCATGGCGTTCATCAACCTTCACATTTGCACTCTCCACAATATTCTTCAACCTCTTATTGTAACATTGGTAGGCCTTTCTCTTAGTAGAATAACCCAAGAATATTCCTTCATCACATCTTGCATCAAACTTTCCTATATCCTCATCTCTTTTAATATAACATTTTCTTCCAAAAATTCTAAAATATCAAATTGTAGGAACATGACCAAACCATAACTCATAAGGAGTCTTACTGGAATCACCTTTTATATGCACCTAGTTGAATGTGTATACAACAGTGCTAATAAATTCCCTCTAAAAGGTTTGTGCAATATTTCCTTCAATCATCATAGTCCTAGCAACATCTAAAATAGTTATATTCTTCCTTTCAACAATTTCATTCCATTGAGAAGTCCTAGGAGAAGATAATTGTTTTCTAATTCCATTCTTCTCACAAAATGAATCAAACTCACTGGATGTGAATTCTCCTCTTATGTTAGATCTTAGACACTTCAGCTTCAACCCTATCTTTGTCTCCACCTTAGCTTTGAATATCTTGAATTTCTCCAGTGCTTCTGATTTCTCCCTTAGAAAAGTAACCCACATCATTCTAGAATAGTCATCAATCAACAACATGAAATATATGTCACCCTACATGCTTCTCACTCTTGTAGGACCACACAAGTTAGTATGCACAAGATCCAATAAACCTTTAGATGTATACAAATTACTTTTGAATGAAATTCTTGTTTGATTTACCAACTGACATTCTTTACATACATGATTAGAAGGTTTTACAATTTTAGGCAGATCTCTAACAACTTGAGTAGAACTTATCTTAATCATGTTGTCAAAATTAATATGACACATCATTCTATGCAACAACCAACTTTCATCTATTTGAGCAATCAAACAAATTTTCTCACCAGAATTCAAGTGAAAGATATTACCTTTATTCTTATTCCGTGATGCAATCTCTATATCAGAGGCATTTAGAATCTTGCATTTATCATTCTTGAATTGCAAATCATATCCCTTGTCAACCATCTCTCTAACACTCAAAAGATTGTGCTTTAAACCTTCAACATATAAGATATCATTAGTATTATGATTACCATCAAAGGAAATAGAACCTCTACCACGAAATACACAAGCTTTATCATCTCCAAATCCCACTATACCACCATCATACCTCTCCATATTCACAAATTTTCTTTTATCACCTATCATATGATGTGAACAACCGTTGTCAATTACACATTCATCTTTCATTTCAATCTTAGCCAAAAAAGCTTTCTCCTCAACAATTTATCTTGTAGAATGCACTCGTACTGGATCATCTTCCTTGATAGCAATAAAGACTTTTGAATTCCCATTCTCAGACTCTTCATCTATCACACCTTCATCAACAAAATAATAACATCTCTTCTGATATATGTACTTTAGGTTAGGCTTATAGGGCTTATCATACTTATCATGCTTCTCGTATCTATCATACTTATCAGATCTATCATTCCTTTCAAATTTATCATGCTTATCATACCTTTTCATTCTTTCAGGACACCTAGAAGAAAAATCCCCTATCTTATTACAAGAGAAACATTTTAAAGGCATTTTCCCATGATAATTACTGAATCCCTTAGGCAATCTCCGAGTAATAAGTGCTTCAAGCTCATCCAACTCTCTTTCTTATTCTTCCATCTCTCTCATTTCTCGTTCATATCTGGAAACCGGGTATGTGTAGGATCATGGTGTGCCAAAATAGGCCCTTAAGTGGCAATGAAATTTTAGAAAATCAGAGTTATGCAACTTGACATGAAAATTTGAATAAGCTATGACCATTATTTTTAAAATATGTAAGAACAGAATCTATAGAAAATTGAATTTAGTTTCTAAGCTACTAGTTGTTATTTGGAAAAAAAAATCCTATTTGATGAAAATTTCAAATTTCAATGCAGTGGTACTTAAATTTCAGGAAAAAGATAAGAAGTAGACGTATGTCTGACCACCCTAATCACAATAAAATCATAATATTTTTTTATAATATTTATAAAGTAAGTATTAGACTCATGTCCAGATGTGACACATATTTTTTTCTATTTTTTATAAAGTAAATAATTATTTATGATTTTTTTACTACATCTTTTCAGAAATTCAGAAACTCCTAATTCTGACCACTTTAACTTGGTCAAAACCTTATGAAATTTTTATTTTTTTTAATTTTTACCTATAGTAGAAGAAGCATAGGATGTGATGCATATTTTGGATTCAAAAAATGTTATACCGTTTGAAAGTTATGAGTGTTTTTCAATCAATCTATCAATCAGGACTATTGTCAGAATTCAATTAGAAAATAAATAATAATGATTTATTAAAGTCAAAATAAGACAAGCCTTATATTGTTGGAAACCTGAGAACGTCCTCAAAAAACCCTTTTTGTTTTATCAATTTTGGCTACAAAAAAAGTCGTCAGCCACCAGTGTAAATTTTGGAAAATCAAGGAATACTAAAAAACACGTTTTTTTAGTTGACTTTCCAAGCTTGTCACTTCCAAGCCAAATCCCAAAGCATTCCCGAGCCAAAATTTGAAATTTGAAAAATTTTACAACAAAAATCGGATATCTGATTTTAATAAGTAAATTCACTAACTAAATTTGCACATAATAAATCTAATGTTTATTAATATATAATATTTTAATATATTAATATATAAATAAATTAGTATATGATATTAGGGGGAGAGAGAGAGAGAGAGAGGGGGGGGGAGGGGAAGGGAAAGAGAGAGGGGGGAAGGGAGAGAGAGAGATAAAGAGATTAGCGAAGAGAGAGAGGGAGGGAGGGAGAGGAGGAAAAGGGAAGGGAGAGAGAGAGAGAGAGAGAGAGAGAGAGAGAGAGAGAGAGAGAGAGGCATTAGGGGAGAGGGGAAGAGAGAGTGATTAAGATACCAAATTATGTAATTATGGGTCATATGGTGTCCTAAGGGGTTGTAGGATACAATATGACCCCTTAGGACACCATATGACCCATAACGACCCAATATGGTGTCATAAGGGGTCATATTGTGTCCTAAGGGGCCATATGATGTCTTAAAGGGGTCATATGACACAATATGACCCATAATGATATAATTTGGTGTCTTAAGGGGTCATATGGTGTCATAAGGGGTTACATGTTTTCCTTAGGGGTCATATGGTGTCCTATGACCCCTTAAGACACCATATGACCCCTAACGACATAATTTGGTGTCTTAAGGGATCATATGGTGTCCTAAGGGGTTGTGGGACACAATATGACCCCTATAGACATCATAGGACCCATAACAACCCAATATGGTGTCATAAGGGGTCATATGTTGTCCTTAGGGGTCATATTTTGTCCTACGACCCCTAACGACACAATTTGGTATCTTAAGGGGTCATATGGTCTCCTAAGGGGTCGTAGGACACAATATGACCCCTATTGACACCATAGCACACATAACAACCCAATATGGTGTCATAAGAGGTTGTATGTTATCCTTAGGGGTCATATGGTGTCCTACGACCCCTTAGGACACCATATGACCCCTCAATGAAACAATTTGGTGTGTTAAGGGATCATATGGTTTCCTAAGAGGTTGTAGGACACAATATGACCCCTATGGACATCATAGGACCCATAACGACCCAATATGGTGTCATAAGAGGTCATATGTTGTCCTTAGGGGTCATATTGTGTCCTACAACCCCTTACGACACCATATGACCCCTTAAGACACCCAATTGTGTCGTTATGGGTCATATTGTATCCTAATGGGTTATATTGTGTCATATGACCCCTTTAAGACATCATATGACCCCTTAGAATACAATATGACCCCTTATGCCATCATATTGGGTCGCTATAGGTCCTATGGTGTTCTAAGGGGTCATATTGTGTCCTACGACCCCTTAGGACACCATATGACCCATAGCAACACAATTGGGTGTCTTGAGGGGTCATATGGTGTCCTAAGGGGTCATATTGAGTCTTACAACCCCTTAGGACACCATATGACCCCTTAAAATATAAAATTGTGTCGTTAGGGGTCATATGGTGACCTAAGGGGTCGTAGGACATAATATGACCCCTTAGGTTACCATAGGACCTATAATGACGCAATATGGTGTCATAAGAGGTCATATGTGGTCACCATAAGAGGACAACATATGACCCCTTATGACACCATATGGTGTCGTTAGGGGTCATATGGTGTCCTAAGGGGTCATATTGTGTCCTACGACCCCTTAGGACACCATATGACCCCTTATGACACCATATTGGGTCGTTATGGGTCCTATGGTGTCGTAAGGGGTCATATTGTGTCCTATGTTAGGATTAATGATAGTCCCAAAGATACTAAGAGGGGGGGATGAATCGGTATCTAACCGGTTAACAAAATATTTGACCTTATTAAGTATTTTGTATTCCAAAACAGTGTACCAGTAAATAAGAATTAATGCAATAAATAGGAACAATAAAGACAACATAAGAAACACACCATAACACAAGATGTTTAACAAGGAAACCTGGTGTGGGAAAAACCTCGGTGGGATTTGTGACCCACAATATTCACTCACTGGCCAATGAATGGATATTACTTACAATATGGTGCCTCCACGTGCAAGAAGGCCAACTGCCAAGAGCTTACTACTCAATGTACAAAATGGAAGTCTCACTGACTTACAAAATGGATTATGAGAATCCAATACAAAGTACTACTATAATTCAACATCTACTATGCCAGGTTTAGTACCGGTTTAAGTTCACACTATAGCCATTAACCTTATACAAAAAATTTCCTATGCATTCGCATATATATCATCTTCTATTCCATCCACTATCCTTATTAAAAAATAATTTACAAGATCTCATACATATATGAGTCTATTACAATATGTCATGTCGTCTTTACAAAAAGATATTTAAAATTTAATACAATAAATAAAAGTTTATTCCTGTCGGCTGGAGTGTCGGTATGCATTGTTCTCGATGGAGTGTTTGCTGATGTTGGTGCCTGTCGGTGGTTTACCAGATGAATGCCACAAGGTTTCCTCAAGGTTTCCACAAGGTTTCCATCAATGACAATACCTTCAATTCTTATTAGATTTTATAATGCCAACAATCTCCCCCTTTGGCATTGATGGCAACACTCATGAGAAAAATCCAAAAATAAAGTCCAAAAATTTTACCAAAAATATGTGCTCCCCCTAAGCAGATGATCTCCTTTAATTAGCCATTTTTCTCTATCCCACTACTCCCCCTTTGATATCAATGACAAAGGTTGTCAAAAATTGTCAAACGAGTGCAAAATTTCACCTTAAGGTTTGTAACCGATTGGTTACAATCTGAAAAATATTAGCCAAAACCAAGTTTAAACTTTGCATGAATCTGTTGTTGTCCTTCATGGTTGCCTTAGTTCTTTGGATTGTACCGGTGAGATGATGCATATGCTCCTCGAATGACCTTTCCCCTTGAATTAATTCCTTAGAGATCTCATTCCTCAGAGAGATAAGGTTATCTAGTTTAGAACTTATTTTATACTTCAGCTCTCTGGCATTTGCCTTGATCCTTTCTTTTACTTTCTCCAATTTCTCCAACTTGTCCTCAAATCCTACTATCTCTTGCTCAATAACTGATATAGGTTCGGATGAACCAATGATATTATCTGCTATATCATCAATTTCCTTTTGTACTCTACTTATTTCTTTTCCAATGTCCTAGGTCAATAGATGTGGCTTGCATGTTTCTTTGTAGAGTTCCTTATACTCCAAAATTGTTGTATTCAGTGTCGGTAAAAGTGTGTTAATGTGTTCTGTGCACTTCTTTATTGTTTCCTCAAAGAATTTTTCTTTTTCTTTTTCTATCTTCTCTTTGAGTATTTCCTCATTTATTTGATCACCTGTTATTACATTTCCAGTAATGAATTTAAATAATGTGTCTAGCTGACTTAATGAATCCTTTACATTATCTACATTGAATTTTGGTGCAATCATCTTAAGAATAGGTATGGTATCATCAACTACCTTGTAGGCCAAAGCATTACAATCAGTTATCTTTTTGATTGAGTCCAAAAGTACTTCAGTCACATTTGTAGGTCTGAATTCACTTAGTGAAGTACTTGATGTCTGACCAACTGCTATTGGTATCTTAGTGCTTGCAGTCTTAGTAACCAATTTTCTTGTATCAACCTTCGGTGGATCAGTCTGAGTTTGCATTTCTACTAGCAATGGTTTGGGTTTCTCAGAGATTACCGATTTTACTATCTCAACATGTACATGTGCCTCTGTCAGTTTCTCTGTTGGTTTCTCTGTGTTATCTAATATCGGTATCTCTATCTCTATCGGTTTCTCTATGCCAACATCTACACTACCATTATTTATTCCACTGCCCAAAGGTTGCTTTGTATGCACTATTTGCTCTGTTTGCTCTGTTTGTATTCCAACCTCAATATTTTCTGTCGATTGCTCAACAATGTTTCTGGTATTATCATTCTTCACCTTTGTGCTATCCTTATCCACAACAATGTTCACTTCTTGAGTATCAATATTCATTGTGAATAGAATTTCTGATTCAGGGTTAGTGTCCTCATGTTTTGTGTCAACATTTTCAGTAGACGGTATGTCATCAGTGTTTACCAGTGTAGTAGCCAAGGGTGGTGGTAGGTTGTCAGTTATTTTTATGTTTCGTATTCCACCAACTTTACCTTTTCCTTTGTGTCTATCCTTCTAATATACCTTGAAATTTTTCTTGGGTCTGTTCAATTCTTCCTTTTTTTCTTCTTCAACAAAAAAGATATCCCATTTATCTGTTGTTTCCTCTACAATTTCATTGACTCTTCCAGCCATTAGGCTCACATGTCGGTGACCGATTGCAAAAACTGATCTATTAGCTTCACTAATTAGTTAATCAATCTCTTCTTTAGAGTTAACTGGATGAACAGCCAAAAGTTTTTCAATCTTAAGTTTCTTATCTAACTCCATAACTGCAATCCTCTTTGAATCTAACCTTCTATACAATTCATTTGGCAAAGCATCTACAACTTCTATTAACACTTTCTTGTAAATGTCCTGATGTAGAATTATGTTGTTCTCAATACTTTCCTTCTCAGAATCAATGAATGTATTATACAGTTTGCTCACATTTGCCATGTTGCCATCATCAGTGATTTCGCTCAATAAGTTATCCAAAGGTGGTATAACCTGTTTTTGTTTCTTCTTGGGTGTCAACTTCTTTTCCAGTTGTCTTACCACCTATTGCTTCTTTCTTATTTTCTTTGGTGAAGGAGAGGGTACCGGTGAGGGTTTTCTCTTCCTATCAACTCTCTTGAACTCAATAGGTATTTCACTTATAGATGATGTACCAACCGGTGAGATATGTGCCTCCGGTTGTAATCCTTCAAGTTCACTTTCCTTTATTCTAGTAATGTCCATGATGTTTTCTTTGATTTCCTTTACTTGTTTTGTTGCACTCCTTATATACTTTTCTCTTTTCTTTCTTTGTTTCAATGTCTGTACACCGCTTTCAATTGTTTCTACATTACCAAAAACTTCTTGTGTTGGTTCTCTAGATGCTTCTAACAGGTCTTTATCATAAGTCTTAATAATATTTACATCACCCTTATACCCCATTTCAGTTACCCATACAGTTCTAGAAAGAACTGCTTCCATCCATATTTCATCCTTTTTAATCACAAAGCAGATTTCTTTATCATATTTGTCTACTATACTTTGTGGTAGTCTCTCTCTTGTTTTCATTTTGGCTTGGAAGGTTTTGAAATACTTAGTTATATTGTTTTCCTTATCAGTACCCATGTCGATGAAGGCTTCTTGAAACTATTTGCCTACTGGTATGTCATATCCAAAATCTTTCTTTCCAATATCGGGAACTTCTTTTGAGAAATACAACATAAGACACACCAGAAGATTACCAAAAAAAAATGTTCCTTTCTTATCACCTTTTATCTTTTTCAGGTTGTCTATTAATTCATCCTTTAGCCACTCACACACATCTATTTTTGCATCATTATTTACCATATCATAAGCACTTTTAATGCAAAGACTAGAAACTGAATTGATATTGTTTGCATGTGTGGTTTTGTAACCTAAGATCATACTTATGAATCTAACATTTATATCCTTGATGTCATTTACTCTCAGGGATCTACTATCAGATGTTGCTCCTGTTAAGGTCATGACTGTGTTGTTAGGTACCTTCTTTGTCTTGTCTGGCCTGCTACCGGTGGAGGGTAAACCTACCACTGCCCTAATTGCTTCCTTGGTGAGTTTGCAAACTGAATCTAGCCAAAGAAATTCTCCATGTACCCTGCTAAGGACAATTCTCATTACCTCCTTAGGAAATTCAAGGATGTCCAAGATTTCCCTAAAACCTAAGGTCTTAATAATTTTGTGCTCAGGTTTGACAATGCCATTTTCATCACAGATAATGGTTCTAAACATCTTCACTATTTCCTGAGAACCTAATTCCTCAATATTGCAGTGCATGTAAATTCTAGGGTCTTTAGCATAAGCTACACCTTTAGGAATTTTTGAAAATGCGCCTATGGAATCATCTTGCTTAGCTATTTCGGGAATGATTTTGAAAACACACCTAGGGCATTTTACAACTTCCACAACAGTAGGGTTTTCAATAAATTCCGGAGCATAAGAGGAATCCATTTGAAAAATACCTTAAGTTGCCTGATAAAGGTTGAGTGCTTGAAAGAAATCGCTTCACTTATACGCCTTGAATGCCTTCGCTTAGATTTCATGCTCTCTAAAAGTTTGAATGCTCAGTGAATCGAAAAAGAGGGAAAACCGATGATTTATAATGTCTTTTCTTTCAACAACCACATTAAATGCTCGCTGGTTAAGTGAAACTTAACATATCTGCCGATAGAGAAGAAATTCATCTTCACACCATCAATCGAGGGTAAATTGTATGATATTCAACTTGTTGTTGTTGGCATTGCACACTCAAATGGTAGTTAAAGGTGATTGAAGGTGTTGTCATTAATGGCAACCTTCCAATCTTATGGCACTGGCACCAGCAGACTCTACACTAGTAGATAGTTCACCGGCAGGGACAATAATACCGGCACCCTAGCCGACAGGATTTTGATTATTGTATTTTGTAAGCCGACATGGCATATTGTAATAAGACTCATATATAAGTATGAGATCTTGTAGATTATTTAGGAACATACATATGATAGAGGATAGACATGATGGATATGTAGAGCAAATAGCAAGGTAGATTTTGTATAAGGGTTTATGGTTATTGTATAAGCTTAAACCAGTACTAAACCTGGCATAGCAGATGCTTTTGTAGCAGTGCATTATATTGGATTCTCATAATCCATTTTGTAAGTCAGTGAGACTTCCTTTTGTATTTGAGCAGTGAGCTCTAGGCAATTGGCCTTCCTGCATGTGCAGGCACATTATTGTAAGTAATATCCATTCATTGGCTAGTGAGTGAATATTGTGGGTCACAAATCCCACCGAGGTTTTCCCCAAACTGGGTTTCCTCGCCAAAAATCTTGTGTTATGGTTTTCTTTCTATGTTGTATTTATTGTTCATATTTATTGCATTAATTCTTGTTTATCGGTACATTGTTTTGGAATGTAAAATACTTAATAAGATCAGAAAATATGTTAACTAGTTAGATACTGATTCACCCCCCCCCCCCTCTTAGTATCTTTGGGACTATCATAAATCCTAACAATTGGTATCAAAGCTTGGTCCTCTATTTTCAAAAGCCTAACAGCTTGAGGGAGATTCTAACACCGGTATAGATGGAAATTTTGAGAAAGCAATTGGAAGCAGCTCTTGTAGACTTTGATGCAGAAAAGTTGAAGAATATCAAACTTGAAGATGATCTAAGGACTGCATAGGAATTCATTCAAGGACTTCAAGAAAATCTCACTATTGCTAGAAACAAAAAAATAGAACTTTATGAAAAGATGCAGAGTGATGATGATGAAAAGGAAACTCTTACTGATCTTGTGAACAAGTTGAGGCAAGAAAACAGTGCTATGAGGAATGAAATGCAAGATATGACTATGAGATTTTTTGAAGACATTGAAGACAGAAAGAAGAATGAAGATGACTTGACTAGGAGACTCAATGATGCTAGAAATGAAAATGTAAGACTCTGTCATGAAAATGATATGTTAAAGACATATTTAATGCACATACAAAATGATAAAACTGAACTTATGAGACAGAAGGGAATCCTGGAAAATGAGTTGGCTATTGCAAATCAACACAAAGAGAAATTCAAGAAAAGTTCAAAAGAACTTGATAATATGCTGAAAAATCATAAACCTAATGGAGACACTAATGGACTTGGATTTGAAGTTGGTGAAAGCTCCGGTACTGCAAACAATCATGATCATAGTAAATCGATAAGACAACCTAATGCTTAAAAATTTTATGGGAAATGCTTTAATTGTAACAAGTATGGTCATAGAGAAAATTAGTGTAGATCTAGAAACAATTAAAACACTAATGCTCCCACCGGTCAATGTTCCAAATGCAACAAAATTGGTCATAATTCAGAAAACTGCAGAATGAATGTAGGATGTTATTTTTTTGGAAGATTTGGACACTTATCTAATCAATGCAGAACACATACCGACATAGGATATGGAAAGGCTATTCAAAAGAACAATGTGACTTGTTATGCTTGTAACAAGATTGGACATATTACAAAATTTTATAGAAGTAAGGCATCACTGGAAAATAATAAAGGACCCAGTTTGAAAGGCAAAGAGAAGGTAGATGAAGTAAAGCAATACTTTTCAAAACAATGGATTAGAAAAAGAGATCAGGATGTTGATGAGACTATTCTTTCACCGGTAGAACAAAGTATTACTCCACCGGCAAAAGATTCCTCATCCAACTGAACTAAAACCTTTTGGGGCTATGACAACAAGTTGAAAATCATGCAAGTTTACCCTCGCTTGATGGTAAGAAGATGAACTTCTTCTTTACCGGCAGATGTGTTTAGTTTCACTTAACCAACAGACATTTATTGTGGTTGTTGAAGGAAAAGACATTATAAATCAGTGTTTTTCCCTCTTTTTCATTCACCGAGCATTCAAATTTCCTAAGAGCGCGAAAAACCCAAGCAAAGGAATCCTTAGTGAGAAGTGAAGCAAGATCTTTCAAGAATCCAAACCTATTAGGCAGATTAAGGTATTTATCAATGGCTTCCTCCTCTATTCCAGAATTCATTGCAAACCCTATTGTTATAGAAGTGGTTAAACGCCCTAGGCTAGTTTTCAAAATTATCCCCAAGGTAGCGAAACAAGATGATACCCTAGGAGCATTCTCAAAAATCCCTAAAGGAGTTGCATATGCAGAAGACCCTAGAATTTACATACATTGCCACATTGAGGAATTAGGTTCTGAGGAAATCATGAAAATTTACAAAAATGTTATCTATGATGATAGTTGAGTTGTGAAACCCGAACATAAGTTTATTGAGACCCTAGGTTTTATGGAAATCCTTGACGAAGTTGTAAGGATTGTGCTTAGTAGAGTTCATGGTGAATTATTTTGGCTTGACTCCATTCATAAAATCACTAAGGAAGCAGTTATGGCAGTGACTGGCTTACCATCCACCGATAGCAGGCCAGATAAAACTAAGAAAGTTTCAAATAACACAGTGATGACTTTAACAGGTGATGACTTTAACAAAGTGCATATGATATGGTTGACAATGAAGCTAAGATAGATGTATGTGAATGGTTGAAAGATGAGTTGATTGACAATCTAAAGAAAATAAAAGGAGATAAGAAAGGTACTTTTCATTTTGGTAATCTTCTTGTATGCTTAATGCTATATCTTACAAAAGAGGTTCCCGGTATAGGCAAGAAAGACTTTGGTTATGACATACTGGTAGGGAAACAACCATTAGATATATTCACCGATATGGGGACAGACAAGGACAACAAAATAACAGAGTATTTCCAAGCCTTTAAGGCAAAAATGAAAACAAGGGAGAGATTACCACAAAGCATTGTAGACAAGTATCAGAAAGAAATTTATTTTGTAATCAAGAAAGATGAGATCTGGATGGATGTAGTTCTTCCTAGAATTGTTTTGTTAACAGAAATGGGATATGAGGCTGATGTGTACATAATTGAAACATATGCCAAAGCAGTACTTGAAGACCCTAGAGAACCAGAAGAAAACGATTTTGGTAATGCTGAGACTATAGAGAGTTATGTACAAACACTGAAACAAAGGAAGAAAAGAGAGAAATACATCAAAAGTGAAACCAAGCAGGTCAAAGAGATAAAGGAAAACATAATGAATATCACTGGTATCAAGGAGAGTGATTTAGAAGGGTTACAATCGGAAGCTCATCTCTCACTAGTCGGAACTTCATCAGACAGTGAAATCCCTGTAGAGTTTAAAAGAGTAGATAGGAAGAGAAAACGTTCACCGGTACCCTCTCCTACACCTAAGAAGGCAAGAAAGAAACAAAAGGCAGTGAGGCCACCAGCTAAGAAGATCACACCTAGAAAGAAAAAGGAAAAACAGGTCATTTCTCCACTTGACAACCTACTAAATGAGATAACAGATGATGAAAAATTATCTAATATAAGCAAATTGTATGATACATTTATCAATGAGGAGAAAGAAAGTGTTGAAAATAGCATCGTCTTACACCTTGATATTTATAAGAAAGTTTTAATAGAGGTTGTAGATGATTTTCCTAGTGATTTGTATAGGCGATTAGATGCTAAAAGGCTAGCTATTATGGAACTTGACAAGAAAATAAAAATTGAGAAACTAATTGTTGTACATCCTATGAAACCAGTTGAAGAAATTGATGAATTGATTAGTGAAGCTAACAGAACAGTCTTTGCTAGCGGACACCGGCATGTAAGCCTAATGGCCGATGGGGTTAATGAAATCTCAGAAGAAACAACAGATAAATGGGACATATTCTTTGTTGAGAAAGAGAAACAAGAAGAATTAAAAGGACCTAAACCATTCAAGGTATACCAAAAGGATAAAGACAAGGGAAAAGGAAAGGTAGATGGACTACCTAATATAAAAGTGATAGATAATCTACCACCACCTTCTGTTACTCCACCGATACAGACTGACAATACATTGACTTCTGAAAATGTGGAAAGACCACATGAGGACACAAACCCTGAGTCTGAAATTTTGTATACTATGAACATAGATACTCAGGAGGTAAATATTGTATTTGAAAAAGAAAGCACTGAGGAAAAGAAAAATGATGTTGCTACTGAGCAACTGACTGATAATATTGAGGTTGAGACACAAGTTAAACCTACTGAGAATACACAAAAACCAATTGAGATATCAGTAGTGGACAATGCAGAGGTACAGATAGAGAAACCGACAGTGGATACGACTGAAAAACATTAGAAAAATGGGTTAGTGCAGGATCAAGGGGGGCCAAAAAGTGGCGATGTGAAAAAAATAGCCTTCCTCACTCGCCTAAAAACGTGAAAATTCATGTTGACTTTTTGCTTGGCCTAAGTGTCAGTACACCTTGGCCTGGTAATCACCTATACAAATCGGATATCCGATAAAATCGGATATCGGATTTTATCCGATTTTTATTTGTAATTTTAATTTAAAAAATATATTATATGTTACATGCACATAGCGAGTACACTCAATATAATTGGAAGGGATGTATTTTTGCAAGATGACTTATTATCATGTTTTGATGAGCTTTACAATTTTTGTTATTACACAACACTATTTGACAATTTTTTATGATATAATTATCACAAAACCTTTATGCTCATGCAAGTCTTTTTTGATGATATACAACAATGTCACATTATGATTTTTGCATCAACATAGTGGGTTCTATTGATATAATTCAAAGGGACGTATTTTTATGGTATATAATCCCACCTTTTCATTTATTATCATACTCAGTAGAAGTGATTATCATAAAGCCCTTATGTTCATCCATGCATTTTATGTGTAGACTAACAATTCTTAAAAATGCAAGTTCATGCTAGATCATTCGTCGTTGACAAGACCCTCTCTTGGTGATGGTACATATTCCTTTGTGCATTAATGAGATTAAATTTTGTGCATAAACACTAAGTCAAGTGAATATATTTCTATTTAGAAATGACCATATCTACCATCATCTTCAACCATGAAGAGAAATGCAGTGAGAAGGGCTTTAATCAACATGCATCTTTTTTCAAAGTTATGCTTGTATACTTTGTAGAGAAACTGGTAAGTTTCGTAATTATACAATCTTGTACGTCTTAAAATTGTTACAAATGATCTATAATTTATAATTTGACAAAATAATTTGTATTAAGTGTTATAATTTGTTTCTTGTAGCACATTCATTATGCATAAAAAGGTTACTTATTTTGGGTTTCATTTATATGCAGGCATTGATGTACGTAAGCTTTTCTCTTAGGACATGAGGATGTCTGATGTAGATGAAGTGGGATGTTGTATTTGTATATGGATGTGAATTGATGTAACTTTGTTATGATGATATAAAGTGTCCATTAGCAAATTGGTTTAGTTATATTGATGACATACAATGTATCTGTACATGAGTACATTGGTGTAGTTGTATTGATAATGAAAAAAATCATGTTTGCATATCCATTCATGGATCTCACATGCAAGTGTAATGGTAATTATGTGTATAAAATACATGGAAATATTGATGATCATTATGTGTCTACAATGTAATGCTTGTTTATCTATATTTTTCATTGAATGAGACTGACGATTTTTTTGCCAACTTTGCAAAAAATCTTGCCCTTATAAAACATAAGGGAAACTTGAAAAACCAAGATAGAATTTTGTAGGGACCCCTCTCATGGACCCGTAGGTTCAAATGGATCACTCGCAGGTGCCACAGATTTTGAGTTAGGGCCAGTCAAAGTTTGACAATTTTTAGCACTTAAGGTGCTCAAGGGATGACGCCGGTAGGGTATGACCCCGAGCGTTCAACCGAGTGGGGGTCCAAAATAGGAGCATGCATAGGGTAATAATGCCTAATTGGACATGTCAGAGCTGATGGTTCGTTATCACGATGAGAAGAATGAGAAATTGGCCACGCGACAACATTAGATTGAATGTGATGATTTTTTTGCCAACTATGCAAAAAATTCTGCCATAATAAAACCTAATGGAAAATTGAAAAACTGAGATAGGATTTTGTAGGGACCCCTCTCATGGACCCGTAGGTTCAAACGGATCATTCATAGGTGTTGGAAAATGCACACTCCAATGAGAAATTGTAGGTGATTGAAGGTATTGTCATTGATGGCAACCTTGCAATCCTATGACACCGACAGGCACCGGCACCGGCAGACTCTACACCGACAAATAGTTCACTGGCAGCAACAAAGATGATTACCGACACCCTGGCCAACAATATTTTGTTTATTGTTTAATTTATTTAATTGTAATATCTTGTTGTAAGCCGACATGGCGAATTGTAATAAGACTCATATATAAGTATGAGATCTTGTAGGAACATTTTGTAAGTAAGGATATGATAGATGGATATGATGAGCGAATATTGAAGTAAGGTTTATGATTATTGCAAGAGCTTAAACCAGTACTGAACCTGGCATGGAAGATGTTGAACCGAAGCAGTACATGATATTGGATTTACATAATCCATTTTGTAAGTCAGTTTGACTTCCTTTTTGTAATTAAGCAGTGAGCTTTAGGCAGTTGGCCTTCCTGCATGTGCAGGCCCCTATTGTAAGTAATATTCATTTATTGGCCAGTGAGTAAATATTTTGGGTTACAAATCCCATCGATTTTTTTCCCACATCGGGTTTCCTCACCAAAAATAATGTGTTATGGTGTGCTTTCTATGTTGTGTTTACTGTTCTTATTTACTGCATTAATTCTGGTTTACCGGTACACTATTCTGGAATGCAATTTACTTAATATGTTCAGAAAATCCATTAACCGGTTAGATACTGATTCACCCCCCCTCTCAGTATCTTTGGGAATCATAACAGCAGGTGCCACGGATTCCGAGTTAGGGCCCGTCAAAGTTTGACAATTTTTAGCACCTAGGTTGCTCAAGGGACGACGTCGGTAGGGTATGACCCTGAGCGTTCAACCAAATTGGGGGGGGGGGGGGAATAGGAGTATGAATAGGGTAATAATGTCTAACTAGACATGTCAGAGCCGACAATTCATTATCACAACGAGCAGAACGAGAAATTGGCCACACGACAACATTCAATTGAATAAGAATGATGAGTTTTTTGCCAACCGAAAAAATGTTGCCCTAATAAAACCATAGAGAAAATTGAAAAACCAAGATAGACTTTTGTAGGGACCCCTCTCATGGACTTGTAGGTTCAAATGGATCATTCATAGGTACCATGGATTCCGAGTTAGGGCCCTTCAAAGTTTGATAATTTTTAGCACTTAGGGTGCTCAAGGGACGACGTCGGTAGGGTATGACCCTGAGTGTTCGACCAAGTGGGGGGGGAAAATAGGAGCATGCATAGGGTAATAATGCCTAACTAGACATCTCAGAGCTGATGGTTCGTTATCACAATGAGCAGAATGATAAATTGGCCACGCGATGACATTCGATTAAATGAGACTCATGATTTTTTTTGCAAACAAAAAAAATGCTTCCCTAATAAAACCATAGGGAAAATTGAAAAACCAAGATAGGTTTTTGTAGGGATCATTTGCAGGTGCCATGAATTTTGAGTTAGGGACCGTCAAAGTTTGATAATTTTTAACACTTAGGGTGCTCAAGGGACGACGTCGGTAGGGTATGACCCCGAGCGTTCGACCAAGTGGGGAGGAAAAATAGGAGCATGCATAGGATAATAATGCCTAACTGGACATGTCAAAGCTAAGGGTTTGTTATCACAATGAGAAGAACAAGAAATTGGCCACGCGACAACATTCGATCGAATGAGACTGGCGATTTTTTCACCAACTGAAAAAATGCTGCCCTAATAAAACCGTAGGGAAACTTGAAAAACCAAGATAGGATTTTGTAGGGACCCCTCTCATGGACCCGTAGATTCAAATGAACCATTTGTAGGTCGCATGAGTTCTAAGTTAGGTCCTGTCAAAGTTTGACAATTTTTAGCACTTAGGATGCTCAAGGGACGACACTGGTAGAGTATGACCCCGAGCGTTCGATCAAGTGGGGGTGGAAATAGGAGCATGTATAGGGTAATAATGCCTAACTAGACATGTCAGAGCCGATGGCTCATTATCACGAAGAGAAGAACGATAAATTGGTCACGCGACATCATTCGATTGAATGAGACTGACGATTTTTTTGCCAACCTAAAAAATGTTGCCCTAATAAAACCATAGGGAATTTTGAAAAACTGAGATAGGCTTTTGTAGGGACCCTTCTCGTGTACCCGTAGGTTCAAATAGATCATTCACAAGTGCCATGAATTTCGAGTTAGGTCTCGTCAAAGTTTGATAATTTTTAGCACTTAGGGTGCTCAAGGGACCATTCGCAGGTGCCGGTAGGGTATGACCCCGAGGGTTCGACTGAGTGAGGGGCCAAAATAGGAGCATGAATAGGGTAATAATGAATTGTATCAATTATTATTCATTAAATGAATTGTATTGTTCATTATACAAACAACACTTACGATGAAATGAAATGAATTGTATTGTTCATTAAATAACCATTATTAACCATTGTTAATTATTGGAATGAAGATTAAATATTTACATGATAACACCATGCACAAATGAGCAACAATTTATATGATCAAATATCAACTTCTGTATATATGAAAATGTCAAAATGATTACAAATGTATGTCCATACACAAATATGGCATAAACGCCAACTCAAACAAAATGTATGTCTATATACGTGAATGTATGTTCATATACAAAATATACATGCCAAATAGACATGTAAGCATCCCAAAACTATCTATAACATCCTAAGTTGTTGATGGATCATCAAAATCGATCCTCTTCGGAGTACTGCTCAGCTTTGAAGGATCCTACACAAGAAAAAACAAACCACGATTAATATTAGTTATATTATATAACTTACATTCAAAAAGTTAACATAAAAATGAACTATATTTGAACTACTCTTGTTTACCTCATCTCCAAGTTTTCTCTTCATCTTTGCGGGGTTCTTGATGTATGTCTTCCGTAGAGGAGGTATGTTTTAAATATTTTCATACACAACCTACATATGTTCACAAACATGACATTGTGTAGTCAACAAGGATGTGAAGCCAAGAATTCTCTGTACATATACACAACAAGTATATGAAACTATCAATCTATGTCTAGATGTGTATAATCACTATAAGTTATTTAAACTATTCATTCAATCATATTTGCATTCAATTACCTTTCCCTTGTCTCCAATTGCACTACCAAATCCTAAAGCACACTACCCTGCACTCGTGCTGCTTGTTCCCTACAATAGTAAAATAAGATATACATTCAAGTTACTACATAATCTAATTAATACCAATATAAATGATGAGCATGTACGTACAATAAAATACAAACAACTAGGTCCAATAATATATGTACCATCAAGCTATCAAGGACAAATGAAATGGTCATCAAGGTGCCCTCCTGAATCTGTGTCAACTCCTCCTCGATCATCAACTGTTAAATAGATCATGTAAATAAAAATTAGTACTTAATATTAAATCTAGATAATAAATATTCATTTAAAATATAGGATGAGCTGTGAAAATACAAATCTTATTACTACATCATCAATGGATGATGACGGTTCATCCTCACCTCTATCATGCGAGGACTCCTCAGGGTATCCTCCAGTCTGTGTCATAACATTTGGTGCATCGTGCATCTCATGCACCTCATAATCTACATTGTCTGTAGGAGGATCAACAGGTTGTCCAATTGGACCCAAGCATACGTGCCCACACATGACACAACTATGGGGCATGCAAATGTGTGGAGTTGAGGATGAAGTTTCAGCACCACCGGGTGCACTGCTACCATCAAAAGTAGGCTAAACTACTGACCTAGCCTGAGAAACCAAAAGGCTACTCAAAGAGTGAATAATCGATAGGGTCTATGATGTCGCCTCACAAATGATATCTGGATGTTTCATTGGAGGTGGGGGATCAATAGGAGGAGGGGGTACATATGGGCCCTGGACTACTCTGACTACCCCAAGTCTATTTTTGGGCATACCTAAACCCACACCTTGGAAAGGTTGGATGTCAAAGTAGTTCACATGTTTTCCTAAAATAAACTCAGCATACAATTTTTTTATGAAGTAGAAGGGGACATCAAGATTGTTGTTGGGTTGTTTGTCGAAAACCATCCACTAGTGATCCCAAAAGTTTTTCACAATACCATCATTTGTGCATCATTTAATAGAAAGTTTTGTTTTTGGGGGATCTACGGGTTGACCAGTGTGGGGATTCCCAAACAATGAGTCGATATCGGCTTTGGATGTCTCGAGATCCTTGATCTCCTTATAGGACAAGCCATTTGCATATTGTTCCCTCATAATCTCACCACAAAAGGGCGCCATTGTGCTCCTCAGTCATGGTTTCCATACTCTTTATGATCAATGTGAGAGGATCAAACATTGGGTTTAGGTGAGGGATCCTACGATATACATCTGCAATCCCCCTCGATTCTTTCAATTTTTGTGCAATAAAATACTAAATTGTGGGAGGGTTTGGCAAAGGAGGGTTTGGTTGTTGCGGTTGTGGTTGATCAATGTTTTCACTGTTATCCCCCATTTTTAACCTAATTGAATGTAAACAATTGAATTTAGTTAACAAATTTAAACAATTTTGTATTTGATTTAAAAAAACCTAGTTTTCATGAAAACAACTATATTTCAATGAAAAAAAAAAACATTAAAAAAAATACAAAAATTAAATGAAAATGATTTAAAACAATAAAAATATTACCTTTCAATGTATTTTTTAGCAATTTTTGGGCGAAAATCCGAATATCAGATTCTCAAAAATCACGCAACCCGTGGGTTAAAAATAACTCACGGGTTGTCACAGTCCAAATATATTATCTCAGAAAATCGAATATCCTATTTTTATACTAAAATTATTTTTAAGTAATATTATATTATATAATATAATATAATATAATAATATATTATATAATACGTATTATATAATTTATAATAATATATTATATAATATATAATATAATATAATATAATAATATATTATATAATTTATTTTTTAATTTAAAATTACAAATAAAAAATAGATATTTGATTTGCTTAGGTGTTTACCATGCCAAGGTGTACTGACACCTAGGCCAAGAAAAAAGTCAACACGGATTTTCGCATTTTTAGCCAAGTGGAGAAGGCTATTTTTTTCACATTGCCACTTTTTGGCCCCCCATGATCCTGCACTAACCCATGCAGCATGCTTACAAACAAGCATGTCTCTTGGCTACAGTAGTCACAATCTGGACCTCATCAATAGCAATAACTTTAGATTTGTAAGCAGGAGGCAAATATCTCAACACTTTAGCAACAATCTCATCTTCTTCAAGAGCTTCACCGGCACATCTGACGTCTATGACATGTTCATTCACCTTAGCCATAAAATATGTTATGTTCTCATCTTCTCCCATCTTCAACATCTCATACTTTCCTTTCAAACTCTGCAACTTAGCAACTTTGACATATTTATCTCCTTCATACAAGGTCTCTACCTTTTCCAAGATCTCATGTATAGTCTGCAAACCCATCACATTAGTCATCTCTGAATCGGTCAAGGCACTCAGCAATGCTTCTTTAGCTCTTATGTTATGTCCAACATCCTTGATCATTGTTGCAGTAACCGGACCATTTTGAGGAACATTGTAGGTATTCTTTGTAATCTTCCAATAATCATCTCTAGGACACTTCAAATGACACTCCATCCAATCCATCCATATAGTGTAATTGCTTCCATCAAATGTTGGAATCTCTTTCTTAAAAATATAGGTTGTCATCCTGAATCTCCTCAAGTGGTCAAGCTTCTTCCAGAGGATCTAGCTCTGATACCAATTGTTGGCAACAACAATGAAGGAAAACTGAGAGGGGGGTGGTGAATCAATTTTCACCGGATTTTACAATTTAAGCACAAATATAAATTTGATCAACTGTAGCAAGAATAAATATAAGTATAGTAACAACAACACACATAACACCAAGATTTTTGAAGGTGGAAAACCTAGTTAAGGGAAAAACCATGGTGAGAACCTACCCAAAATAAGTTGATACTATGTAGTAGTATGTGTAAATATTACAATGCAGAATGCACATGGATTCAGGCACACTGTCTAGAGCTCACTGCTCAAAATATAATAATCGGAAAGGCTACAACCATCAAGGAAGGTTCACAACCTTACAATTGTTGACAATATGGAGGAATTGATTATGTGTTGCATTGATGTTTTGTCATTGATGTCAACACTAGTTGTTTTTGTTGGTTACTAGTAGATAGGTTTTGGTTACCGGTAGAAGATCTTGTGTTACCAGTAAGGGTTTAAGGTTCTACCGGTAGAGCTTTTACTGAGAATTTTTGATAGTATGCACAAGTGGTGTTGGTGCGGCTTCTAGATGGAAGTCAGGATGTAGAAGGTGATCCTTGTTCATTCCTCAACTGATTGGAGACATCGCTTTGGCGTGGTGGATCTAGATTAGGTCTGGTACCTATCTAGGTCATGGACTGGTATCATGTTAACGTGTTCTCTACACGTTACTGGGATGATTTATGGATTGGTTAATGTTGTTTTGGTCTAAAGCCGACATGGCATATCATTGTAATATCTTTTAGGTGGCTGACCTAATTGGTTTAGGCCTTAGGGTTTATATAAATTGAATTTAGATCTCATTGTAGATCTGTGTGAAAAATATGGTCCTAGTCGTGAAGTGAAAAGACTAAATGAGGTTGTCATGAGAATTCAATATTGTGGAGGATCTCTGAGTGAAGATGAAATAGTTTCTAAAGTCTTGAGAGCCCTTCCATCAGCTTACAAGATGAAGGTGACTGCAATTAATGAACTGAGAACAATGGCAAACACTTCAGTTAACAGAGACATTCTGATTGGGAAATTATCTACTTTTGAGCTTGAAGAATTTGGACCCTCTGGAGTTGAAAAATCTAAACCTAATTTTCATGCATCATCATCTACCAACAAAAGTGATGGGAAAGCCTTATATGCAAAAGAATTAGAAGACATGAGGAAAGAGGATGAAGAATTTGAGAAACTTGAAGCCGTATTTGCTAGAAGAGAACCTAAAGGACCGAAAGGAAGTAAGTATGAAGGAAAATCACCTTTTAAATGTTTTGCATGTAATAAGATTGGTCATTTTGCATCTAGATGTCCTGAAAGGAATGCAAGATTTGAAGAAAGAGTTAAGAAATCATTTAAGCCTAATCAAAACAGATATAGATTCAAGAAAAACAAACAATGCTACATAGAAAATGAGGAAGGAGTAAGTGATGACTCTAAGGATGAACCGACAGCAGACTCTGCTAGTGGATTCGATAATGGAAAGGAATGGGTGTTCTATGATTTAAAGGAAGATGAACCAGAACTGGCTATCAAGAATGAAGAAAAGGCCCTGGCAGCAAAATTTGAAGATAAGGATGAAAGGGTAATTGATAGTGGATGCTCACATCATATGATTGGAGATTAAAGAAATTTTTTTGTCCCTGCAAGAATACAATGGCGGTCAAGTCAGATTTGGAGATGACAAAGCATGTATGATCAAAAGTAGAGGTATTATTTCTCTGGACGGCAAGCATAATACTGATAATGTCTATAATGTCTATTGTTGGTCAATTGGTGGACAAGGGATTCCAACTTCAGTTTAAATATAGAAAATGCAAAATCATTAATAAAACTGGTTTGGAGATTGTAACTGGTACTCAGACTAGAGGTAATATCTTTCACTTAAACACTAGTAATAAGACATCTCTGATTGCTCATATTGATGAGAGTTGGCTATGGCATAAGAGGTTGTGTAATGTTAATTTTGATTGTATTGTTAAGATCAGCTCAACAAAGGTAGTTAGAGATATACCTAAGATTATAAAGCCTCATAATCTGGTATGTAAGGAATGCCAATTGGGAAAGAAAGTTAGAACTTATTTTAAGAGCATACATGATAAATCTAATGATGTTCTTGATTTGATTCATACTCACTTATGTGGCAAAAGCTTTCAAGGTGATAGGTATTCCATGCTAATAATTGATGACTATTCTAGAATTATGTGGGTGACTTTTCTTAGGGAGAAGTCTGAAGCCTTTGAGAAATTCAAGATCTTTAAAGAAAAGGTGGAAACAAAAAATGGATTGAAAATCAAATGTATGACATCAAATCAAGGTGGTGAGTTCACTTCTCATGAATTTAACAGTTATTGTGAGACAAATGGAATTACGAGAAAGTTATCTGCACCCCGAACTCCTCAGCAGAATGGAGTAGTGGAAAGAAAGAATAGAACCATTTTGGATGTAGCAAGAACCATGATGATGGAAGCCAAATTGTCTCACATCTACTAGAGAGAAGCAGTGAGTACAACATTCTACACATTCAACAGAGTTCATATCAAAGGTGAAACCGGTAAGACCCCTTATGAATTATGGTTTGGACATACACCTACTGTTAAATATTTCTGAATTTTTGGAAGTAAATGTTATATAAAAGGGGATGATTCAATTGGTAAGTTTGATCCTAGATGTGATGAATGGATATTTCTTGGATATTCAATTCAAAGAAAATCATATAGATGTTAAAACAAAAGATTGCAAAAAATTGTTGAGAGTGAAAATGTGAAAGTGGATGAGCAATACAAAAATCAATCTATATCATATGATAGGTAACCGACAGTGGAAATGATCATAACTAAACTGACAATGCCTCAACTGGTATAAGAAACTGAGATAGTTACATCGGTACAATCAGAAAATTCAACTATGACTGATGATCAGAATAGTGAACCTGAAGTTCAGAAGACACCAAGGTATGTAAGATTAAATCATTTTGAAGATCAAATTATTGGAGATAGGAACAAGGAAGTTATGACAAGAAGAAGACTGGAAAATGAAGAGGTATGTCTTATTTCTCAAATTGAACTAGCATCTGTTATTGAAGCTTGTAAAGATAAACATTGGTTAAAGGCTATGGAAGATGTATTAGATCACATAGAGAAGAATAACACTTGGACTTTAGTTCCCTAGCCTAAAAATAAGAATGTTATTGAAACTAAATGGGTTTTTTAAAATAAATTAAATGAGGATGGTCAAGCTGTAAGAAACAAGACTAGATTGGTTTGTAAAGGATTTTCTCAAATGGAAGGTATTGATTAAGGTGAGACATTTGTACCCATAGCTAGAATTGAAGTTGTTAGACTATTTCTTGCCTATGCAGCTTATATGAACTATAAGGTCTATCAAATGGATGTTAAATGTGCATTTTTGAATGGTGAACTTGAGGAACAAGTATACATTGAGTACGCGGATAGATTTTCACTGATAGAATATAAAGATATGGTTTGCAGGTTAAGGAAAGCATTATATGTATTGAAACAAGCTCCTAGAGCTTGGTATAAAAGGTTGGATAAATATCTTTTGAAGCTTGGTTTTACTAAAGATAGTGCTAATAGTAATTTATATTACAAGATCACTAATAATGATATTCTGATTATTGAAGTATTTTTTGATGATATCATTTTTGGAGGTGAAGACAAATTGTGCATGGAATTCTCTAATAATATGAAGAATGAATTTGAAATGTCCATGATTGGTGAGATGATATTTTTCTTAGGTTTGCAGATTAGTCAAACTGACAAAGGCATATTTATCTATCAAACTAAGTATTGAAGGGAATTGTTGAAGAAGTTTGGTATGGATAATTCCAAACCGGTAAGTACTCCTGTGGTGACAAGTGAAAATTATCTATTAAAGACACATCTGTACTAGTAAATTTGATAAGGTATAAGTCTATGATTGGTGGCTTGTTATATCTAACTCAGACTAGACTGGATATTATGAATGTGGTAAGTATTGTTTCAAGATATCAAAGTAATCCTAAAGAAAATAATGAATGTGCAATAAAGAGGATATTCCAATACTTGCAAGGAACAACAAAATATGGCTTCCGGTATTCTAGAGATGAAAAGTTCACTTTATGTGCATATACAGATTCAGATTGGGTAGGAGATATTGATGAGAGGAAGAGCACTTCTGGTGGAGCTTTATTTCTTGAAAAGAAATTGGTTTATTGGATCAACAAAAAATAGTCATGCATTTCTTTATCTACTATAGAAGCTGAATATCTTGTAGTAGCAACTAATTGCACTCAAGTCTTGTGGATGAAGCAAATGTTGAAGGATATCAAGGTAAATTGTAGTGAATCGGTAGTTATCTATTGTGATAACTCTACAAATATTGACATGTCTAATAATCTGATATTCACTCGAAGACTAAGAACATATCAATAAAATATAACTCTCTGAAGGACAAGGTGGAAGAAAAGGAAGTCAAATTCATTTATGTGAACACTAAAGAGTAGATTGCAGATATATTCACTAAATCATTGTCTAAGGAATCATTTAAGTATTTGAGAGATAGGTTAGGGGTATCTACCCCTCCGACAAAAACTTAATTCATGGAGTAGACCATCAGTCTAGTATGCATCATCAACTTTATCCTTTTCTCTGGGTTGTAGTGGAGCTACTACTCAGGGGGAGTAGTCAACGTTGAGATTCATAGAATTTTTGATATCTATGTCATATCTTTGGCATTGATGTCAAAGGAGGAGAGTTATATGTGAAAAATAATGTTTATGATATTCAGATCAGTTTCAGATTGGACTGCACTCCTCAGGGGGAGTTGCTGGTATTTTTTCAGTTTTTCATTGTTATATCTTCTATGAGAAATGTTTGGCACTTCTTGCCACTTAGATGTTTTCTTTTTCACATCTAGTGTTGCCATCAATGCCAAAGGGGGATATTGTTGGCAATATGGAGTAATTGATTATGTGTTGCATTGATTTTTTGTCATTGATGTCAACACTATTTATTTTGGTTGGTTACCAGCAAACAGGTTTTGGTTACCGATAGAAGATCTTGTGTTATCGGTAAGGGTTTAAGGTTCTACCAGCAAAGATTTTACTAAGAATTTTTGACAGGATGCACAAGTGGTGTTGGTGCGGCTTCTAGATGGAGTTCAGGATGCAGAAGGTGAGCCTTGTTTGTACCTCAACTGATTGGAGACATCGCTTTGGTGTACTGGACCCAAATTAGGTTCGACACCTATCTAGGTTATGGACCAGCATCATGTTAACGTGTTATCTACACGTTACCAGGATCATTTATGGATTGGTTAATATTGTTTTTGTCTAAAGCTAACATGGAATAGCATTATAATATGGATGTATGTAATGATCTTATTATAATATCTTTTAGGTGGTCGACCTAATTGGTTTAAAGGTCTTAGGGTTTATATAAATTGATGTTAAATCGCATTGTAGATCGGTGTGAAAAAATATGGTCGTGGTTGTGAAATGAAATATCATATGCGAAGGAAACTTGGTCGATCATACGTGATCGAATTGGGTTTAAGGAAGAGGTCAAAGGCCTCTGGTATTGAGCTTAACCGGGACTGTAATCAGGCATGCTAGATGTTATCTTTGGAAGTTCATTCTTTTGGATTGTTGTCTAGTTATCTTGAGGTGGTTATAACCTCTCTGTAGTTAGTGAGACTCCTTTGTAATGAGCAGTATGCTCTAGGCAGTGTGCCTTCATGCATGTGTAGGTCCCTCATTGTATCACATACTTTCTGCAAAAGTATCAGCTAATTGTGGGTAGGCTTCCCATCGTGGTTTTTCCCTTTACCTAGTTTTCCACGTAATCATGGTGTTATGTGGTATGGTTGCATTGTGTTAATTCTCTATTTCATTCTTAAGTTTTATTGCTTACCGATATATGTTTCTGCTATTCCAATATTTAATGTTTATGTGCTTCGGTTAAAGGTTATAAAGTGGTTTGATTAATATAATCTGTTGACAGCTGATTCACCTCCCCTTCTCAGTTGTCCACCGGTTATTGTAACAACAATAAAATTTGGACTACAATCCGGTTTAGATGAACTAAAAGAATAGCATCTCCAAATGCCTAATGATAGCTCTGGTTAAGCTCATTTATCTGCCCTGCAATACTCTCTACTCAATACTTCACACCAAAAGATGAATTCACTTGTTCACGCATACACCACTCTCTAATAATATAGACACATCTCCCATCAACCACCGATCTACAAATTTCATGAATATGACACCTATTTATACAAATCATCAACCTTGACTAGAAGGGCGACTCAACCCTTAAAACCTGATTACAAGGGCGAATCAACCCTTAAGACCTGACTACAAGGGCGAATCAACCAACAAACCAATATAATATTATAGATGACATAGCATGAACCCAAACCAAATCCTCGAACACGCACCACCACCATAAATCTCGCCAAGATCATCTGCAACACGCTACACCACTGAAAATATTGCATAACCCAAAGAACATCACCAGACCCATAACATATTCAATAATGTACAAAATGATTAATGTGGACCACCTAAATAAATAGGACGTGATTAGGGAACACCAACAAGAATGTTAGAACCATCCATAATAGTTGCACCAAGACCACTTAATCAAATCTCCATCGATCAACACACCAATACTCAAGAACACCTAACAGCAGCAACTGGGACTGGAAAGATAACTTGCAGAGCACCAAATCATGAACCATCGGAATTGAAGATACACATGAACATCCCAAACACTCTCCCAAGTTTGCAACCAAGAATATAATCATACCAGAGCACAATGGGTCAAATACCAACTTAATTCTATGCAATCACTAGAACACCAAAACACAGAAATATGTTGACATGAATGACAACAACATATCCTAGCAACAACAATATCCGACAAGCTATATAACATTCATTAAAAAATGGGCATGAAACCCCTTTACAAAATACACTATCAAAATTATAAAGACTACTTATCAATATTTTAAGTGCTTAGCGCCTGCACTACAATTCCTTTCCCATGGGCCTCTTTCACCTCTACTCCCACCTTCCTCCCAGGTTCTATGGTTAAACTTTCCATGCTCAAGGAAGCTTCTCTCTTCAAAAGTCACATATCCTTTGTACTATATGAGCCCACAAATATGTTGTGTTTCCTTTTAGGAGGAAACACATCCTTTGCTTGTTCCTCATCCTCTTCCCTTGACAACCAGTTTGCCACCTCCTCATGCACCATACGTGCAACCCTAGACTTAAGGAAGTCCTTGATTCCTTGTAGCCCAATTTTAGCAGAAGCTTGTAGAACCTTCTTGTTTCCATTTACACTCCAAATGTGGAAAGGCCTCAATGATGGTATGAATTCACCAACATGCATTCAATCCCCAATAGGACACATGAAAACTTCACCTTGATGAGCGATGCCAATTAGATTTACTAACCCTCAACACCAATCATCCTTCACACAATTATGCATGATCTAGCAAACAATATCGCTCATCTCAATCTCTATACACCATGCCATGAAGAGGGAGGCAATATCGATATTAGTTCGATACATGTTTTGATCATTGAAGTATTCATCTCCCAACATAATTTGTACCCTATTTTAGAATGTTTGGTGTACAATCTTGAAGACATGGGTCAAGCGCTCCTCCAAAATACTTCCTCAAAAAGCCACCATAGGTTTGGTGGTCTGCAAGGAGAAATTGGTCTACATAGGGCCACCTTCCTTCACTAATAGGTACACTATTCCTTCTTCACGTAGATGATTATCAATCTATCTTGGCACCCTATCTCATAGTGATAATTCTTCATCCATCTACATCAATTTAAAAGCTTCACCAACCTATCTACTACTAAGCAATAAGTTTGTCTTCAAAGCGCATTAACAACCCCTTCGATTTGTAAATACGAACAATCCATTGTGATTAAAAACTTGCAATTTTGTTGCAGAAACTTCACATCCCCTTCCCACAAATAATTTGAATTCCTTGGTTGAGATTACATCTTACCTCCACCTCATCCAATCTGTGCCAAATACGATATTCATCCTGGCTTCAATCTCCCCCCTTGTCCTGTCACATGAGGTAAGAGTGATATTTGCCTTCTAAGTGCCAATTAGGCCACCCAAACATTACTAACTATCTTGATTCATTGTAATTTTTCTAAAAGTCAAAGTGTAGATAAAATGTAGGCATAAATTGCACAATTATCAATTTTTGCCACTCATTTTTTTACTTACTTTGATCTAAGTTATCCCTAATGCAACAAAATAATATCCAAATGATATATTTACATGCAAGGTTTGATAACCGAATTCTATGTAATTATAATCTATGCTCTTGTTCCCTAGAATTTTGGACCTAAGCCTTAAATCTATTATTTTTCATTCTTAGGATTCTACTAGTAGTTTTTACCACTAATTTATAAGAGCATGGGCTCAAGTTGACCTTATCCAGCCTAATTGTTATCTACCAACTAAAAAATGCAATATTGAAACATGTATGTATGGTGTTGTATATAAGGACACAACTCTAGTTTATTTAGAAAATGTTATAGTTTTAATGTTCATGCATCATTCCATTATCACCATATAGAGAATTACATTAACATCTATAATTATAAGGACAAATCCAAACATTTTCATTCAACTACACATATCTTCATACTTAACAAATTTGTTAACTTGATTAAGTCTCTTGACAAATGTGTAAGGTGAGAAGTTAACTTTCCTTGCCTGGAATAAATAAATTCCTAATTTTACTTTTAGGACAATCACTTTTAGATACACAAGCACACATGGATAAAAAAAATCTGAAGTACACACTTGAAGGTTGCACAAAAAGACAAGGCCATAAATTCCCAAATAAATGACACGTGCATCTACCATTTTTTAGCTTATTGAAACTACATAATCACAAATTTGATAATTAAAACATAAATTATCAAAGTGTACAAGTTGCATCAAAATAATCATCTTTCTTACATACAAAACTAAACAATATTACACTACATTCTCAAATTTAACATCTTAATTTCAATCCATTTATTGACTCAACACATATATAAAAGTGTACTATTATCAATAAATAAATAAATAAAAACCACCAAAACCTAACGAACCTAGCATAGGTTCTCGAGGTTTTCTTTTTGCCTATTCATCATGCCTCTATGTATGTGACTTGGATACGATGTTATATAATTTCCAATACACTATCTAAACAAGTGATTTTTATTTCGTTTACAGATTTAAATACAAATGTCGTGCACAAAGGCACACAAAGAGAATTGTATGGAAACCAACCAAAAGTACTCCATAGAATTTCATATCAGTTTATTGCACAATTATTGTGATAGAGATATGAAATGTGCTTTTAAAATCCTATTCCCTCAGAGAAAAAGAGAGAATAATATTGCAGTGTATAGGACTGGCCACCTTACCTCTTTCCATAGATAAATGACTACTTTAAAGGTCTGTCTGTCAGACTCGCACTCATTTCACTTTTGCTCTCATTAATAGTTTTCTTTTGCCATGCTCACATTTTCTTATAGCTAAAGTGAATCATGATAACTATAATAAGAAGAAATCCAACGGGTTGCTTGACAAAGCCAGGTGTAATTAGTTTCATTCTGGCTTCATAAATTTTCACTGTTTGTACAAAACAGGCAAGAAAAATGTGCAGAAGAGTTGGATGTATGGCTTTCCTCCTCCTCACTTTCGCTCAACTTCATCTTCTCCAGGCAAAGGTTAGAATAGTTTGTGTATTCTCTATGTATGTCAACAATTTTATTTCTAAGGACCTTCCCAAGCTTGCTTGTTTTGTTTTCGCAATATCAGTTTTTCAACTATTTTTTTCTTTTCGATAGAGACAAAACAATCAGATGCAGTTTAGAGTTAATGGGTTTTAATGTATACGAAGGAACTTATCAAATGTTTAGAATTTTCAGGTAATAATAGGTCTACGCATTTTAAGTTTTTCTTCTTGGGGAGAGAATTTTTCTCGTCATTATAATCTTTATTGTTTGATGAGTAAATATTTTTGAAAGTTGTTTATAGGAGCTGGTAAAAAATGTTGTATATAATGCAAAATTTGATTGAAGATGGTATTCATTCAAGATTTAAGAAGTTTCAACTGCAAAATTTGATTGAAGATGGTATTCATTCAAGATATAAGAAGTTTGTTGAAAGTACAAAGTATACTAGGAAAGGGGAGTCTGCTAGGTAATACTCCCATAGAAATTCGAAGTATCAGGCATATAAACAAAGCCATTCAGAACCAGATTGTGCCAAAACCATAATTGACAAAAGGCAAACGAAAACATTGAACAAGTTTACTATAGACAATGAAAACAAAGATTTTCCCTGCCTCAACCCACATAGATGTATCATAAGGTTATGAAATGTGTCATAATATTATAATTTAGATAAAAAGTTGAGAGTACTCTATGTGTACCCTAAATAAATTGAAGTATGAATTGCATCTAAATGATGAATCAAAAAGATTAAAAAATCTTGTTCACATCAAAGATGTTCCATGTGAATTGTTTATCCCTGCAAGTTGTCTGGAGAAAAGAAAAACTTGTGCGAATAATTATTTGTCTAGGTTGCCAGGCAGAATCCCTGCTGTTTCGAGCCTCAAAATGACCTAGAGCATTTTTTTCTCTTGATCTTCAAGTAGCTGATATGGCATTCCTCTCTTGTAATATTCAAAGCCTTGCTAATACTTTAAAATGAAAGACGAAGCCACTGCTTGTACATCACTGTTGGAAAATAGTGATGAAAGTATCTGAATAGGTTTTGTGGGCCTTAATAAAAGCATTCTCTCATACTTCTGTGTACAGGAAGAAGAGTGCTCGTATACATTAGAGGTGAAGACATCATGCAATATACTCGATTCAGGGACACGTGATCGGGTCCTCGTGAGGTTTGGGGACAAAAGCTTTTATGACGCTAACAAAACTGAGGTGCTGGAACGGCATCTGAGTCAGTCCATGAATGAAGGCAATGCGAAGCCCTTCAGGAGGTGCAAAACCGATAAGTTCAACTTAAGTGGGCCTTGTGTAAAGAAACAATTGTGTTATGTATATTTTAAAGTCGAGGGCACAGATAATTGGCGCGTCAATGATGCCGTAATTCATCATGAATACGGCAATGATATATTCCACTTGAATAAAAGGCTTCCAGAGAATGCCTGGTATGGTCTTGAATACTGCAACGAGAATTTACAGATGATTGCCTCTTTCGCGGATAAGAAGGATGCACATAAGCACGTGAGTCCCAAGGTTAAACCCAGAAGGAAAAAAGCTAGGGCATAAATGACCATTGCTTACTAGAAGATTTGGTAACAGCTTGAACATCACAAATCTTCTCTAATAAACGGTTATCCACTGGTATTGAGGGTAGACAGGGTGTTTGATCTTCTTTGTATTGGGGATGTTTGTGTAGTAGTAATCTCTTTCCTGTGGTAAGATGAAAGAGACATTAAGTTTTGTATGTTTGAAATCGTTAGAAGATATTGGTTTTGATTATTAAGCTTTGTATTGTATTAAAACTCAATCATACATCGATATGATAAGGCTATTATATTTCATCTGTAATCATCTATGGTTATTAATAGTCAGATAGATTTTATTTGAGAACTAAATGTAACACAATAATTTTTTTCTAATGTTAATTTAAGTTAATCCAACAAAATCCATACAGATTGATAAAAAATTATATAAAGAAATCAAGGATGATCTAGCATATAATTGTGTGAATTTTTTACATAAATATTTGACATTATATTCAAACTTCTATCTTCAAGACATAAAAGAACAAATGGTAGATTATAAACCAATTCAGCTTCTAAATGATGAGGGTTGAACAAAACACAAGGATTAGAAAGAAAGAAAAAAAAATTATATAAATGAATGATAGTTCAATTTTAGTAATAACTATAAATACAAAAATGTTAACAATGGTAATGGTAATGTTGAAAACTCACCCCACGAAGCTCACCTTGTTACATAACATGGTTTAGATGTTAGGATGAGAGGCATAGCAATGACGTAGATGAAGTCTCTTCCTACTTCGGCTTTTTCCCTTCCGATGGCTATTCCTTGCAATGTCACTCGCTTTGGTGTCTCCATATAAATTCAAATAATTCAAATTGAAAAGTGACATTTATCTTTAGTGAATGATCATTTGAAGAATGTGAAAGCTTGTATATGTGAATGGAAGTGACATATGATATGTGATGTAAAATTTGAATTTTGGATTAAAAAGGAAAATAAATGGAAATTTAATTGATTATTTTATGATTATTTAATTAAATAGTTTTAATAATAATACAATGCTAAGATTAAATTAGTCAAATTAATTAAATACAATTTAATTAGTTATGAGAGAAAGGCAAAATTCAAGAAATAATTAATTAAATGTAAAATTTATTTATTTATAAATGAAAGAAAAAATAATTAATTAATTAAATATTTCATTTAATTAATTACAAACAATTTTAGATGTTACACCTAGAAAAACCTTCCAAATTATTTACTTTTAAATTTCTCCAAAAACTAATCTCATTTAATCATTTATCTAAACCTCCATCTAATCCTAATCCTATCTTATTGAAATCATTCACATCTTAATTCTTTCGAGAACAAAACCTAAATTCTAAAGTTTTCAACTTAATACCTACTTTAAAAAACGGTAAATTTATTAAAAACTTAATAAATACCAAACTACGTAAGATCTCTATTTATAAGCTCAACTTAGCATATAGACCAAACCAAAGTGCCTTCAGATTTTAATTTCATATCAGTGCCTCGCACAATTATTGTGATAGAGATCTCAAATGTGTTTTTAAAATCCTATGTTGTCAGAGAAAAAGATATAATTATGTTATAGAATAACTTTATACATATTAGTGCAATCTACAGGGGCCAGCTACCATTATCGTATTTTCCACAGAATCCATGACTACTTTAAAGGTCTGACAATCCTATTTTCCACAGAATCCATGACTACTTTAAAGGTAATCCATGACTACTTTAAAGGTCTGACAATCCTATTTTCCACAGAATCCATGACTACTTTAAAGGTCTGTATGTCAGACTCGCAATTCTTTCACGTTTGCTCTCATCGATAGTTTTATTTTGCCATGTTTACATTATTTTATACAATAAAGTGAATTATGATTAGTATAATAAGGAGAAAGCCAAGGAGTTCCTCGTCAAAGCAAAGTATGGTAGAATCAATGTGGCTTCCTAGGTTTTCAATATTTCTACAAAATTAGAGAGAAAGTAGTGTTGAAGAGTTGAATAATGGCTTTCCTTCTCATTTTCGCTCTTCACCTTCTTCCAGTAAATGTTAGAATATTTTGTGTATTCTATGTTTCTGTCAATATTTTTATTTTTAATAACCTTTTCAGATTTGTTTATTTTGATTTAAAAATATATAAATATTCAGAGTTGACTGATATTTTGTAAACATAATACGTTGCTTAATGTATGTGGTCACACTAAGTATACACTTCTAGACTTAAAAGTGTTAAATACTAAGAATTGGCTAACATTCATTAGATAGCAATATCATAGTTTGACTTGCTGTGGAAAATACCTCCTACTTATCAATTGATGAGCTAAAGGAGCTCTATAATGAGTGGTTCATAAGGCACAACACTTACTGAAGGTTTTGCAAATGGGGTTTCAAGCTAAGTGGGTTCTATAATGAGCTGGAGTAGTACTGGGATGGGTGACCTCAAGGGAAGTCCCAGTGTTTCACCCATGTCAGCATCACCTAGATGTAATGACTGTTAAGTGGACCATTCATTCTCATGAGAGATGGGTTCTTGTGAACCACTACTCGTGAAACATGGGTCAATGAGTTTGACTCAAAAACTACACAGTTGAACCCTAATAGCAATATCATAGTTTGACTTGTTGTGGAAAATAGCTCCTACTTATCAATTGATGAGCTAAAGGGGTTCTATAATGAGTGGTTCATAAGGCACAACACGTGCTGAAGGTTTTGCAAATGAGGTTGCAAGCTAAGTGGGTTTAACCTTGGAGGGAACTCCGTGGTTAAGCACGCTTGAGCTAGAGTAGTACTGGACCATTCATTTTCATGAGAGATGGGTTCTTGTGAACCACTGCTCGTGAAACATGGGTCAATGAGTTTGACTCAAAAAGTACACAGTTGAACCCTGATAACAGTATCATAGTTTGACTTGCTGTAAAAAATACCTCTTATTTAACTTACTGGCGGTTAATCTTCTCATTTTCTTTCAATTTACAAGAGCTACGTAACTCCTTTCGTCTTACGTCATGGAGATTATGACACCCTCTTTTATTTTCCAAGGACTACGACAGAAGAATAGTGCGTCAGACTTTGAGTTTATTCTAATCAATAATCGTGTTTCCAAGATTCGTAGAACTCACTGGTTCCCCATCTATTTTAAAATATCTCTTTTATTATCTTACAAATACTCTTCTTCACAACACTAAATGGCTTGCAGAATACTGTATTAGAAGCAGTACAAACAGTTGCAGCATTTGAAGCTTTACTTTATTCTCAAATTTTCAAATCATTTAAAGCTAATGGTGGGTCAGGGACTTCTCAACACTTTGAAACTTTTTTCCCATTCCCCTCCTTGACTGTGAAGCACCATTAAGATGCGAACATTGAGAGAGAAGGAACCCGACTTTCCTGTATAAGAAGGGCAACTTAGGTAAATTCTTGCCACGCCCAACTTTAGTTTGAGGTTGTTTTATTTGTTTTCTCTTTTGATTATCTCTGTGGAAAATTTCAGTGAAGCTATGGCATGGAGCGTTCAGTCCATTGGTTTTCTGCTCATAAATTTGGCTCTACTTCCGTGCATCTGTGCCAGTGCAGAGGTAGTATTAATTTGTATTACTCACATTCAATGTTGTTTAGTTCTTGCCCTATACCCGGTCTTTTAACTTTTACTTTCTGCTGTTTTTAACAGTCCACATTGAGAGAATATTTGTAAGGTTTCATTGTTCTTAAAGGCTTTTTTCTAACAATCTATAGGGAGGAAATGTTTTCAGCATACCAGCATATCATGTTTTATTAAAAAAATAAATTCTTTGAAAGATAGATAAAGTTATATTAGTCACTATTCATGCTATATTATGTTGGTTAATGTATGATATAGCATGAATATTAAAGCATGGTATTGTTGTTATTAGGGTTTGAACTCGTGGATTGTCATTTCATTGATTTATTATGTTTAGAGATTTGAATTTTTGTATTGAAAATTGTTGGCAATTAAGCTATTGACTTTGTGTTCTCAACTTTCATTAGACTAATATATTCACCTATTTTCTGTCCCTTTTAGGCTACAAAAATATTCTGTTTTGAAAAAACACAAAAATTCTTTGAAAGAGATAAATTTATATTACTCACTACTCATGGTATATTATGTAGATTAAAGTATGATATAATGGGTTGGTTGAAGCATGGTATTGCTCCTCTTGTTAGTGGATTGTCATTGTAGATTTGATGTCTTCACTGATCTAATATATTTAGAGATTTGGATCATTACATTTTTCCAGTTATTCACTTTGTATTCTCAACCTTCATTAGACTAATATACTCACGGGTTTTCTGCCCCTTCTAGACTGCTATATTAATAACTTCTTAAGAAATTGTACTGGCATTTGTAGGGAGAATGTCCATATACATTAGAGGTAAAAACTTCAAAATGGACTGCTTTACATTATGATCCAGGTACGAAAAATCATGTCCGCGTGAGATTTGGAGACAAGAGCAAAAGGGAGGTGTTAGATCGTCATCTGAGTGAGCCCTTTGAAGGAGACAAAGAAGAGCCATTTAAGGCAGGCAGCACTGCTAAGTTTAATTTAAGTGGCACCTGTGTAGAAAGTGATGTGTGTTCACTCCATTTTAAAGTAGAGGGAACAGATAAGTGGAAACCTGATCAGGCTGTAGTATACATTGGAGAAGACAATTTTATATTTCACTTTTTCGACAGATACATGCCTGAGAATTCCTGGGATGGAAAGGATAACTGCAACGCTCCGCCTGAGATAGCTTCTTCTGCAGCAGATCGTTCAATGTATAATAGCAGTAAAATCAAGACTCGTCCGAAACCAGTCAAGAAAAAAAAAAGGTGCATGAAATGCTAAGTCTTCTCCACATATATCAGCAAGTCTAGTAGTTAGGGTTATGTACAGTTTTAGATCGACTGTGTTGGTGTGTAAAAGTTAAACATGGGATAATCCTATGGATGTTCTAAAGGGCTACTTTATCTATGGCGAGTTTAACTATGAAAAGCTTTTCAATTATTGAAAAGCCTTACATATTCGTAAGTCCGTATTTTTTCATTTACTTTTGGTATTTAATTTTGTATATTTCATTTGGAATTTTTTTAATATTTAAGTCATAACTAATTATTGTAGATCCTATCATATATTACAATCTTTGTGCATTTCATTTTGTGCTTGGGAGCATATTTTGTACACTCATAGTCAGTTTCAAAAGATTCCATTTATTGTAAAGAAGATAATTTCATTTTTTATTTAGTATCAAGTTTTATAGGCTTAGATTCTATCTTACTTTACATGGCTTATACAATGTCTTCAAGTTTATATGAGAAAAGGAACATGTATCAAGGTACAATCGACCTTTGAGTGTTGATTTTATGAAACATGTCAAGATTCAACAATGTACCATTACTATATTAAATTTAAAATTAATCTACACATTTTATTGGGCAAACATTTCACTAAGCATTGAGCATTGTGTCAATTTACAACTGACTCGGATCATTCCTTAAGCTTGAAGCTACTAAAATGATAGAGAATGGTAAGAACTTGATATATTAAAGTTTAGAGAACATATATTTATACAATGGATAGGAGTAACTACGAATAAGTAGTTAGAAACTACAATATTAACTGATAATAGGACATAGAGAAATCTATTATCAATCGGGGTTACACACTCTTAGAACCAAAGGAAACTCTTAGAGCAAGATGTTCCTAATATAGGAACAAAGAAGATACAATATTTGATAATACTTTTCTATATGTCGCGACATTTTGATCTCCAACAGTTGTATTGATCAACCATAATAAAATTTCCAAATATTGTATCTTCTTTGTTCTTGGCCTTCTCATTAATGCACGCCTCCAAAAAAAAAATCATCCCCTAAAATACATGTTCAAATTACATCTATATCATTATCTAGCTTCAACTTTGTAACTACAACCCTCAATGGGTGGATGCCAACATTCAAAAGAACCTTTAAAAAGATTGGAGTATAACTTTTCCTAATCACAACAATGGCTCCCAAGAAATGAAACTAAGAAATATCTCAAGAAAATATATAATCACATTTATCTTTATTTCATCTCAATGATCCTCTCACAATATATTGTCATGCTTCTTTGTTGCATTCAACAACTACACATATATTCTAAACACCCTCTACAATATATAAACACTATCATGAATTTTAAATGCAAAACTAAAACTTACCAATATGATGTCCTACAATGCCTTCTCTACTTCTAAGGCCTTTGACCACCAACAATTATTTCTCACTCTTTAGTCTTGATGCTAGTAAGATGAAATACCATGACACAAACTCTATCCACAACTCATGGAAATTCTTGAATGCCTCTCAAACTTCTTGTAAAGTCTTTCCATGTGTATCTTTAACAACATTCTCATTCACATATTTACCATTGCATATATTAGATGCCTTTGTTATTGTGGAGTTTGAATCCCTTTTTCCCATGTTTTGAATAGTAGTACAATTTATTCAATAGCATAAACTACTTTAATGAAAAAGATAATAGTTCTTAAATTCAATCTACAAATTCTTCCACCACCGTGCATCAACTTTGTTTTGAGGCACAAAATTGAGAGAGGCATCAATAGGCCCTTTATGTCACTTATGAGGTCTCACACACACTATGCTACTGGTCGTCATCCTACCATAAAAAAAACATAATGCTTCTTCCTCCCTCTCAGCATGTCTCTTCATGGATCTTCAATGTGTATCTAGTCTCTTGCATAAAATGTGGTCTCCAATGTTTTCTTCATTATCAATGTTGTAGTGATTATAGAGTCAACATAGTTTTATCATGCCATCACAACCCTACCCCATGCCTCTTTGTTGTGGTGGTCTAATATTATATGATAGAGAATGGTAAGATAATTAAAGTTTAGAGAATTTATATTTATATAATTCATATGAGTGATGAGCCTATATTTTGTCTATTTTCATATCTTTCTATCATACTTTAGTTAAGATATTATGGCAAATATGCTACGAACTTAAATAATAACTTGACTCTTTACATTACTTAGGTCATATATAATCACATTAATATGTCTATTTAAATGGATGTTATTGTAGTTAATCTTCTTTGTGATGTTTGACATGCTAGTTTGCTATGTAGCATTTCAATCAAACTAGATGAAGTTGTTCCTAAAACCAATACTATGTAGCTTGTTGCAACAAAGCTTGAACTTAATTTGAACCAATCAATAAATGGTTGGAGTTATCAAAATTATTGGAGAGTGCTACTTATTTATAGACCTCTTCAATGCATGATCAACCACCTTCTAAAGTGTTATTTATGGTTATGAGTTATAGTCTTATACAACTCTTAGATGTTTTACACTTCCCTTAATTGTTAAATAATCTCTTCTTATATATGTGGAACCAGTGCTAGTTAGCTATAGAGTAAGTCATTAGATTAAGGACTATAAATGAGTCCAACTAGAACCTGCAAAGGTTAATGTCTTATAATGTCTCTTTTCTAAATACAAGTTTGTAAGAAGTATCATGTATGCTTTTTGAATATGAACCTCAACATATTTTTTGAAGTAATTATCTAGTTTTATTGATCATTTGAAGAGTTCTTTACCCAATGAGGGCTTGCTTGAGATAATGCGACTCATAATTTTGTTTATGCATGTAAATTAGATATCTTCAACACTATTAGATTTCATGTAACTATATCATAATATTATTGTTATTACCATTATCCTATAGCAGCAATGTTCCCTTCATTAAGATATTATGGGTGTTTAGGATGAATGTTCTTATTATAATTATTCTTATTGTCATGTTTTGTTTTTAATTGTACTTTTTCTTTCTGCAACATTTCATTTTCAATTATTATAATCTTAGGAAATTACTTTCATGCATTTCTCTTTACTACAATCTATTTTATCAACATAGTATAGTAGCATGAGTATAATCATAATGCACATAGAGTGCAAACCCATTTAAAGTATTGTCTCCTTGGGTTTGAAAATTTAAATGAAACATATAGTCCAAAGAGGTTGTTCAGTTTTGGATAATTAATTCTTGAGTTATAGAACCTATTAGGTTGGCACCAAATCATAAGTGGATATAGAAATCTCTATAGTCATGAAGGTGTTTATCCTTAGTGTGGATCTCGATCTTCCTTAAGGAATAAACATGCCAATATATTGACATCTTAAGGGGGATATAGAGGCCTCCTTGTTACTTGTTGTCTTCATTGGTGTATGCCAAAGTGTTGGTTTTGTGTTGCATAACTATTCCTAAGGTGTGGTTTTCCATCTATCCTTAACAATTTTCATGGCTTATAACCTTTGTTTTGATCATCTAGTATAGTATGGATTACTAGTTTTATCCCTTGAAGTGTCAATGATATATGGGTCACCTAGAATAACACAAAACACTAGCCAATGGCATCCTGATGAGTCATTCTTGATCATCTAGCATAACAAAACTTGTTATATTGATCCTTTATTGAACATGTTTTATGCTCCTTGATGCCTTGGTCAACTAGTATAGCAAGGCTAGCTCGTTTGATTGTCTTTTATTGTTGATGCTTCCTATGCTTCCCAAAGAATTGGTCATATACCATAACACAACTTATTAGCATGATGGTTGTTTTCATTTACTCTCCTTGAAGCTTTGATTACCTAGTATAATGAGGTTTTCTACTGTAATATTTTATTGCACTACATCACAAAACATAACACAACATGTTGTCCAGTAAAATTATTGCATTTTCCATGGATCACCCAAAATAATATAATTTTTTGGACTGTGAAATCTATGACATAAACATGAATCACCCAACATTACTTAACTTTTTGGGTGGTAGAATTCATGGCATATTTATGGACCCCTAATGTAACACATGTTCCTATTTGTTGGGCCATAAAACATTTCTCTCATCACAGATTTGGTGTATGATCTTCTCTCTTTTTATAATTATACTTATGTTTTTACAATAGAATTTTGAGAATGATGCTTAGTAGTTGAGACAATTTTGATATCAAGGTCTCTTCAACTAATGGACTAGGGACATTTTTTAGCAGCTAACCCCCTTTTTGTGTCCTTTTTGTTTGCTTTGTTTGCCTCTTTTTTTTATTTTCTTTGTCTTGTCTTGTATTTTGTGTATCCTACTTTGCATGTTCCTATGTTAGTTAATAAGATCCTCAGCTTGAGGGCTTTCTTTCCTAAACTTATTGACATCTTTTCCCTTGTACATATTTCTTTTTGCTAGTTTCTCTACTTTATCATGAGTATTAGAAAATGTTCATACTTGTGCTAAAGTGGGGTCTAAATGTATAATCTTGTCAATTCAACATTTCAATTATGATTTAACCTTGTTCTCCTTGAGGGTGAGCTCTCATTTTATCAATCATAGCTATTATGAGGGTGGGAACACCAACACAAGGTTTGACATAGGAAAGCCCCTATACAACACAACCATTTTTTCCATTTTCCATGTGTGTGGGTTCAGAACTAACAACAAAAAGGGTTATAGGAGTGCATAGTCGACGGTCACAAACAATCCCAAATTTTGCACAAGTGAAAGACCCTAGACAAGGGCACCCTCCAACTGTGTTCAATACTTTCTGGCTATATTTCTCATAGATGGGCATAAAAACCTCCTAATTAAATTTCTACTCATTTATGTTAGTTTGGATACCCTCAAGACTGGGGCAGACTCCAATTATGTCTAGTACTTTCACCTCTAGATTGCAGCTATCAATTCCACTCTATCTTATTTATAGCTGATCTACCATATTGATTTCCATTTATTTTATTTTTTTATTGTTGAAAACCATCATTTTACTATCATTTAACCTAGTTCATTCACAAACACTTCATAGTCTCAATCCCATTGAAATAAAGGAATATAATTCCATACTTGTTCAACTCTCCTATTAGGATCGTAGCTATTAAACCTAATTCATCTTGCAATTCCACACCATGGATACTTGAGATGTTAATTTAAATTCTTAGGCTAGGATCCCATTTTCCCACATATTAGGTTCATATTGATTTTTAACTTCCTAATAAATAAATCCATGTTGTGAGAACACAATATCTAATGTTTTTGCATGTATATGGTCTAACAAGGCTACTATATCAGTCGATTTCACAAAATATAAGATTTTGTATGCATATAGTTTAACAAGGCACTTCACCACATCATCTACACTCTCTCTCTCATTCCCATTTTCTCTAAATCAAACATCCAAATGCCTTATATAAAAGATAGATCATCAAAGCTAGAAACAAGTCGGCCTGAATCAAAATATACTTTTCGAACCAAAAAAACAAATGTTGATCCACTCCATGAGAAAGAGAGGACCAAAACACATCTTCAAAAGATTAATTCGCTGATCTAAAATCACCAGAACCTAACCAATAGTATATCCACACACTACACAACAATATAAGCAATTATCGATCAAAACATACTCTCCAAAGAAAATAACTCAAATCCAGATCTCCACATACTATGGTGAGACCGATAAAACATCAAACACGCTTCCAAAAATCATATCTATACCTAAGGATAGGTCAAATATAGAATCTCGCGACCAACAATGAACAATACCAAAACACCCGAAGAGAAAAAAAAAATTCGGACCTTAGACACAACATAACCATGATACTGAAACTATATCTAATGAAGATAAGAATAATATTCAACACCTACAGCAGATTTTAGACCCAAGTATTTTTTAAACAACCAACACAACAAGGTAATTTTGCATCATACACATTTTGGACCAAATCAAAATAAGAAGTTTGACATCAATGACGACCACGACAACACATGAACTCGTATTACCAAAAATGTCAAATACTCCTACATTCCCCACATTCACTCTACTATATCATTAGATTAAACCCCTCTAATCATGTGCACACCACTAATCATAAATATTAGATATAGGAGTTAACTCATGCAATAAGTGGCTTTCTTCTCAAAGCCAATTCAACCTTAAGTGCCAACCACTTTTAGAAAGGACCAACATGGGTCTCTTCACCATTTCTCCCCTTCCAAGGAATTTAAAATTATTTTATTCCATTCTTCCATGTACTTTTGGAGTGTGTAGACAAAAACTGCATTTATGCAAAATCATCCTTGCACTCCACCCATCACTTCTCCTAACTCCCATGTCCTCTCATGCTTCACTAGGTTGACACTTGTCGACCTATTGAATGGAATGTGAGAAGATTAAGAATCAACCACCCTTGATCTTCATATTCCAATCATATTCCTTCGTTCCATTTTCTCCTACACTTAGCTAGAACATCTCTTCATTCTCTCATTATGCAATGAAAATTTACTCATTCAAGGAAACTTTTAGATTGTGCAACCTTCTTGCCATTTTAGATAACTCATGAAACCACATTATCTTCATGCAAACTTCATGCTCTTTTCATCTCATAAAGAAACCATACTAGCTTGAGCACTTGGAGAACCATTACAATACCAAAATTGTGTGCACACATCCAATTCTACATTGAAGAATAAATCATTTCATCAATAAGACCATATTGTTCTAATTTGGTTTACATTTTATGTTTGTTTTGGTTTTTTTTTGTCCATCATGATGTTTCTTGGAATTTGTGATATTGAAAGTGCTAACATGTTTTATGCATTCCCTTGAGATCACTTTTCCATGCACACACTAATGTAATGAACCACAAGCCATAGCCTAAGAAGAATTTTGACTCATGGATTTAGTAATGTCTTAGTTGAAGGTGATTCAAAACTTGATATAAAGATTATTAAATCTAAAGCTTCTTCATCATAAAAAATTTTAAAATTAAATGGAGGATAGTAAGCATATTATTGTGTTTCTACCAAAATGGCAGGTTATACATACCTTTAGGGGAGGAAATAAAGCCATTAATGTCTTTACTAATGAAAGATTAAAATTAAATGATTGAAAATAATAGACTAACTAGGAAAAGATCCCCTATCACATCAGAAATGTTTTATGCAATGATAGACATGAAGGGCTTGTTAACTATCTAGAGCAATAAAATGTTTAAATTAGTTCTTGTTGTGATTCTTGCATGAAATGCAATTGGTTCTCTAGAGACAGGGTGTAAAAGGGAGGATGATGTGACCTAATAGAACTATGTTTATTTTGAACTCTATGTATAAAGTTAGCATAATGCACAGACAATGATGGCTAATTTGACATTAATATCTATTTTTCAGATATTTTTATAGATGATTTTCATACTCACATGGGGAAAACATATGAGTACACTTGGACAAGGACATCCTACAATTATTTCCATTTATGGATAGATAAGGAAACTTTAGATGAAGAAAAGGGAATTATTAATATGTTAATTCTCTCATGTGGTAATAGGTAAAGGGATTTTTTGGTGACCTTTAATCATATTATCAATCATTTTCTAGAATGATCCATCAAAATATCATGTTTCCTTATGTCCAAGTCATGGCTGTGTTGAGTGCTCTATTGTCTAGAGATAAAAATACAATATTGGGGGGTCAAATACTATAGGTTGAGCCCACATTTTTTTCCTATCTTAATAAGAACAACAAGTTTGGGACATTTTTAATAAGGGAGGAATAACCCCTTTAATAAATTTTATGAGAGGTGAAAAAGACTTGTCATCATATTTCATGAATAGTTAGAAAAATGGAAAGTTTGTGGTTGGGGGTGTAAGAATGGAGGTGTAAAATAAACTCATAGAATAAGTTATTGGGTTGAATTGTAAAGATGATAAATTTCCTTGACTAATCCAAAAACAAGCTTATGAAGACAATATCTTTCTTTTCCTAGAAGAAGTCAAAAGACAAAAACCACACCATAATGGGTTTAGTAGAGAATAAATGTCACCACCATTGAGAGTTATTAACTACCGTTTGATTAAATATTTCACTTTGGAGTGGATATTTATAATGGTATATGGCTACCACTTCCCCCTCATAAGTAATTTGGGGAATCACAAACTAGTAAGTTGCCTAGTTTTCCTTTCTCTCTTCTATGGATAAATGTGTTGCAAAGGGGATTTATCCTCCATTGCACAAGGGTTTAATCTATGCAATTTACAACTACTATCTAGAGAATATGCTTATTGTTAACCCTACTTTACCCTATAATTCTCCTATTAACTAGGATCAAAATCCTCCACTACCAAGTAGCTCCAAAAAAAAATTTACTTTAAGGATGATGCACCATCATCCTCCCATGCTATTTCTTTGCACAAAGACTTTCTCTACTCTCCCAATAAAAAAAATCCTAATATTGGTTATGATACACCTCTTGGTTATTAAAATTGGTGTTGAACTTAACCTAGACAATGATAAAAAAACATATTACTAACCCCAGAAGTATTTTCCCTAACTCATTCAATAGAAATTGAAAAGTAGTGAGTAAGTCCCTGAAGAACACTCCTATTGTCTACCCTCCCTTGCTATCAGTACCTCTAATAGTGAATTAAGTAAGGACATGGTAGAACTAATTTCTCTAGGGATCATAAGTCTGATAAGCTTGCTAAACTAATTGCTATTACAAGGATTGTGGACACCGTTGAGAAAAAACCCCTAAGGATAAAAAATTAAAGAGCAATTGGAGGACTCAACTTTTAATGGTACTAATCCTAAGAGTAGCAAGGAAAACAAAGATGAAATACATAATTTGATCTTATAAGACTTGCTTCCTCCTTCCCCCCTCCCTCAATTGAAACTCAATTCAATGAAGCACTAGAAAGGCTAAATAGCTTAAAAGATTATGAAGGTGAAGGAAATTGGGATGTTGGAAAAGGCTTGAGTGAACCCCATGTCTAGAAGGTGATGGCAATGAAAATTGACTATATTAATGCTAGGTTAGAGATCATAGAAACACAACAAAACTTCCTAGCCTATGAAAGAAACAAAAAGTGGATCAAAAGAATAGAATTGAGAACTTGATTAGAATTAACAAAATATTTATGCAAAAGTATGTGATGGAGGTTGTGACAATCAAAAAGAAAATTGAAATGAAAAAGAAAAAGAAAGCTCTTGTGAAGACAAAGGATGGGCAGATGAACAAAAACTTACTCCCTTGGGAGGAGCAGTTGAATGACATGTTTGATGTATGTTGCTACACTCAAAATGCCCCCTATTGTTCCTCTTTGATGTATCTATTCTTATCTTATTTTATTTTTTGTTTAATAACTTATATGTTCATGTAAACTCTTTATAAATTGTTCGACACTCTTGATGGGCTTGATCTCCAACCCCTCGTTTTATTTTCATTGGATATTTTTTTATTCAGATGTGTAATGGGTTGGGGTTTTTCCGAAGTTAACTTAATAAAAAATAATGAATTATGGTGAAGGAAGAAATTTTGTCTAACATAGTTCAAGTAACATTGTTGGTTCTTAGGTGTCCTTGTTGGTGTTTTTCTTTGTATTAGTGGGTTTTTTTTTGTTGTTGTATGTGCATCCCTCATGTTCCCTAGGTGTTGCTCTCCAAATTTATAATAGTACGAGCCTATCTCACTTTTATTAATCAAAATATCAAAAATATTATTTATTGTCTAATTAGTCCAATGCCTTCAATTTCTAAGTTACATATTAGTTACTATCAATTCATTTTTAATTACAATATTATGAATATTTGACATGATTTAACCAAGTGTCAGCAAGTAATAAATCTTACACTTTGAGGTCAGTATTCATGTTTGGATTTAGTTTCTGTATTGTAGCTTTGACAATGCTACCCAGGGAGCCTATTAGTACATCCTATACTTGAGGATCCCAAGTTTCCTTTAGAGGTACCATTGAAGTTCAATTTCTACATCCTAGTTGAGGATGGATTCTATTTGATATAGTTTGATTAGATACTGAATGCTTTAATCTAGAGATAAAACAAATGGAAGAGCTATAAATATAAACATAAATTTATAATATGATAAGCTTATATGTCCATAGTAAATATCATTACCATTTTCATTTTCTTTTTTTCTACCTCTTATTTCTAACTTCTATTTAATGAGTTAAATCATTTTACAATATACAATTTATTTTTGGCATCTTGATGATGTCATGTAGTATGGTCTAAAAAATTAATTAAAAAATCTCACATAATATTACATCTAAAACATTTTTGAATGATATGAATTATAGAAACTATTAGAACTTTGGTGTATTGCAAACTTTTATAATATGTAGATACAATTTTAAAAAAATGAATTCTCAATATCTTGTTTGATAATTTGTGTAGATATATAAAATTGACACCTTATCAATCACCTAATTACCTAACCATTTCCTCAACAATAAATTAAATAAATCCCTATTATCCAATATATATGAACCCTTATTACTTGGATAATATTCTATTATTTAATTTCTAAAATCACTATTTATTACTATTCCCCCACCCTAAAATCACCTAATCATCATTATTACAATTATATCCATTATAGATAAAAATTATTTATTTGATTTGTTATGATTTGTTTTTGGGTATGGGCATATATTTTTTGATTTGGTTTTGGGATATTGATCATGGTATTTAGTGTGTATGGATTGAGGAAAACATATAATAAGGAAGTAAACTCTAGTAGTCAATTGCTTCCTCTTTTTCCATTTAATACTATATTAATAAAAAATGATCAAAATGGTGAAAATGGTGGATTGATGCTTTTACAATGTTAATAGCTTAGATCTTTTCATCCAAATTTTGTAATGTAAGTTATAAAAAAAAATCTTTTATTTATGTCATTTCTAAACTTCATTATGTCAAACCTCACCATAATTTGTACTATCTATTCATGGATTTTTATAATACTAATTTGATTTGATTTGATTTTGATTTTATTTTATTTTTTACATTGACATATTTTCTTTATTTGAATTTGAATATATATGATATTGATGGGATATTCAATGTGTATGGATTGAATGAAACATATGATAAAAAGATAAATTCTAATAGACAATCACTTTTTTTCCATTCCAAAATATATTAAAAAAAAAGTAATCAAATGATTAATTGACACTTCATAAAATAATTGAAACAATTTACATATGAAATATTATAATATTTACCATGTATATACTACTATTAACTTACATATTTGATATTTGATAGTGAGCACAAGATATATATATATACTCAATGACATGCCGTCTAAAATTTGCATTCGAATTAAAGAAATGTCTATCCAACAAACTTAAAAAACAAATCATACATAAGAAATACTTAAACTTTTTTTTTGAAAACTCTTCTTTATAAATTCCTTTTGAGTTTACAGATAACCAGAGTTTGAATTATTCTTCAGTCGCACATGAACTACATGCATGTTGTCCTATCAGTACAAGAAAGAGGATATATATACACATTTGTGTCGATTTTATTTGCACTCAAGCCGAAATTACATCTTACTGATGGTTACTCTCCTCACTTTCTTTCAATTTACAGGAGCTACGTAACTCATTTCGTAAGGGAGATTATGACACCACCAATATTTTCCAACGACTAGACTGAAGAATAGGGCGTCAATCTTTTTAAAGCACTTTATTCTAATCAATGGTTGTCTTTCCAAGATTCGTACGATTCACTGGTTCCCTAATCTTCTTTAAAAGATATATTTTATCATCTTACAAATACTCTTCTTCACAACTCTAAATGGCTTGCAGAATACTGTATTAGAAGCATTTATAGTATTTGAAGCTTCACTTTACTCTCAAAATTTAATCATTTAAAGATAATAGTGGGCCAATGATGTCTCAACACTCTCAGCCTTTTTTCTTTGATTCTCCACCTTGATTGTGAAGCAGAATTAAAGATGCCAAGATTGAAAGACAAGAAACCTGATTTGCCCAGTTATAAGAAAGGCGATCAAGATAATTTCTTGCGACACTCAACTTTAGTTTGAGGTTATTTTATTATATATCTGCAGAAAATCCCAGTGGAGCTATGGCATGGAGACTTCAGATTCTTGGTTTTCTTCTCATAAATTTGGCTCTACTGGCGTGTATATGTGCCACTGCACAGGTTGTATTTATTTGTATTGCCCATATCCAATGTTGTTTACTTCATGCCCAGTACCCGATTCTTTAACTTTTATTTTCTACTCTTTTTAACATTCTGCATTGAGAGAATACTTGTAAGGTTTCATTGTGTTCTTATAGGTTTTCTTCTAACAATCTATAGGGAGGAAATGTTTTCAGCATTCTAGGACGGGTTATTTAAATCTTTTTGAGGTCAAGTAAATTCAAAATTTTCTGTTTGAAAAGTAATAAATACATATTAGTTGTTGTTCGTGGTATAGTATGTTGGTTTAAGTATGGTATTGTTATTTTGTCGTCAAGGTTTAAATTTTTGTTAGGCTATTGTGATCATCTGTTTTATGTCTTCACTGATCTATTGTGTTAGCAGATTTGAACATTGCATTAAATGTTGTTAGCATTTAAACCATTCACTTTGTGTTCCCAACTCTTATTAGACTAGTATGCTCACTGGCTTTCTACCGCTTCTAGACTATTAAGCTCATATCAGTGCACTCTAGGTGGGACGGCCACCTTTATCCTATTTTCCATAGAATACATGACTACTTTAAAGGTCAGACTCACACTCATTTGAACACATTTGCCCTGATCAATAGTTTTCTTTTGACATGCTTAAATTATATTTAATAATTAAAGTGAACTATGTTAAATATAATAAGGAGAAGGCCATGGAGTTCCTTGACAAAGGAAGGTATGGTTAGTTGTTTCATTGTGGCTTCCTAGATTTCTAATATTTGTACAAACTTAGCAAGAAAGTTGTGTAGAAGAGTTGAATAATGGATTTCCTCCTCATTTTCATTCCACTCCAACTTCTCCGGGGAAATATTAGAATAGTTTGTGTATTCTCTATGTATGTCAACAATTTTATTTCTAATGACTTTCCCAGACTTTTGTTTTTTATTTTGCAATATCTGTGTGAAACGTATCTTGGTAAATATACTTTAAAGCACAACCAAGACATTTATGCAATGTTTAGCCTGTTGAGTTAAAGACTGGTCTATACATATTTAGTCTTCTTTATCAATCAAAACTTTTTCTCATCAGCGCTTTAATTGTTTAATGAGCTAATGGGTTCAATTCGTGGAAGGTGTTGCGTGTTGCTAATACAGATTTTGTGGGTTTTAATAAAAGTGCTCTCTCTCATTTGTGAGTTTAATAAAAGTGTTCTCTCTTATTTTTGCATGCAGGAAGAAAACTGTTCCTATACATTAGAGGTGGAGACATCATGTTATCTACTTTCAGGGACAGATGAGCGGGTACTTGTGAGGTTTGGGGACAAAAGCTTTTATGACAAAAACAAAACCGAGGTGCTGGAACGGCATCTCAGTGAATCCATGAATGAAGGCAATGCAAAGCCCTTCAAGAGGTGCAAGACCGATAAGTTCAACTTAAGCGGGCCTTGTGTAAAGGACAAATTGTGTTATGCATATTTTAAAGTTGATGGTAAAGATGATTGGCGCGTCAATCACGCCATAATTTATCATGAAAACGGTGAAGATATATTCCGCTTGGATAAAAAGCTTCCAGGGAATGCCTGGTACGGTCGTGAATTCTGCGATAAGAATTTCCCGATGCTTGCCTCTTTGGCAGAGGCGGAGGATGCACATAAGCACGTGAATCGGAAGCTTAACCAGAAACGGAAACCGAGGGCATAAATGACCTTTGCTTACTAGAAGATTTGTGAACAGCTTGAACACACAAATCTTTTTAAATAAATGGTTATCCACTGGTATCAGGGGTAGAAAAGGTGTTTAATCTTCTTGTACTGGAGATGTTTGTGTATTAATAATCTCTTTCATGTGATAATGTGAAAGAGACATTAAGCTCTGTATCTTTAAGATAAAAGTTATTGGTTTTGACTGGTTATTTTGTTAACATTAATTTGTTTAAAATTATTTCTTCTATCTTTCATCATGTATGGTTATTAATGGTCATATTGAAAGTTATTTTATATTAAAATGGATGAAAATAGAGAAAGAAAAAAAATTTATTTTTTTTAATTTGAAAATATCAACATATTTTGCATAGCATTTTTCTAAAGAAGACAATTAAAAACGTTGTTTTAGTATCATCTCACCTATTAAACAAAGAAAATTTACATCACTTAACAAACACTCAATATAAGAGAAAGTAACCTTTCTCTAATGTTAATCTAGACTAATCCAATTTATCAAAAAAAATCAACAATGATTATAGAATACATAACTATTTTAAATATCTCTATGTCATGCTGACACTTATTTCACCTTTGCCCATATCAATAGTAATCTTTTGCCATGCTTACAATTTTTTTAATAACTAAAGTGAATTGTGGTAGTATAATAAGGAGAAAGCCAAGGAGTTCCTACTTCCTTGACAAAGGAAGGTGTGGAGAGTTTCATTGTGGCTTCCTAGATTTCCAATATTTGTACAAACTTAGCAAGAAAGTTAAGTGTTGGAAAGTCATTTTCACTCTTCACATTCTCCGGACAAATGTTAGAATACTTTTGTATTCTCAATGTATGACATCAACTTTATTTCTAACGACTTTCCCAGACTTGTTTGTTTTGATTTTGCAATACCTGTGTGTGAAAAGTATCTTGTTAGAGACAAAACAATCAGATGCAGTTTAGGGTAAATAGACTTTCAAGTACAACCAAGGCACTTATGCAATGTTTAGAATGTTCAGGTAATGACTGATCTATACATATTTAGTCTTCTTTATCAATCAAAACTTTTTTTCCTTCAGTGCAAATGGTTTCAATTTTTCGAAAGGAGTAGTTTCTTAATAGAGTTTGTACACACTAAACAACATATTAAGTTTGAAAATGTCAATCAGTTTTAAATAATTAACACTTTTAAATCAAAGTTTAATATGTGTGATCTAAACCATCCTGATTTTACATGTACTAATAAAACTGCTATCTGAGTCAGTCCATGAATGAAGGCAATGCAAAGCCCTTCAGGAGGTGCAAGACCGATAAGTTCAACTTAAGCGGGCCTTGTGTAAAGGACAACTTGTGTTATGCATATTTTAAAGTTGATGGCAAAGATAATTGGCGCGTCAATCATGCCATAATTCATCATGGAGAGGACGAAGATACATTTCAGTTGGATTAAAATCATCCAGAGAATGACTGATACGGTTATGAATTCTGCAACAAGAATTTTTTTAATGATTTCCTCTTTCGTAGAGAATGATCAAGCACATAAGCACTTGCATTGGAAGGTTACACCGAAAGGGAAAACAGCAAAGGTATAAATGACCTTTGCTTACTAGAATATTTTTTAACAGCTTGAACACACAAATCCTTTTAAATAAACGCTTATCCAGTGGTGTGAAGGGTAGAAACGCTGTTTAATCTTCTTGTATTTGGGATGTTTGTGTATTAATAATCTCTTTCATGTGATTAGATGAAAGAGGCATATAGCTTTGTATGTTTGATAGAGTTTGAAGTTAAATGGGTTTTGATTGGTTAATTTGTGGTTTTTAATAATAAAGGAAAGTTCAAGATACATTTGTTTAAAAGTGGTATATTATTAGAGTATTGCATGATATTTTATTTGGAAATATTTTTATTGATTAAAAATCAAATTTTTTTTCTAGTATAAAATGAAATCATAAATAATATTATAAGAAAAAAATTTCTTCATCTTATTTTATATGTTGCATTAATCATGTAAAAGATAAATATAGGTGAGAATGGAAAAAATAAAATATCATAAAAAATTCTTTAAAATGAAAACCATCATTTTACTATCATTTAACCTAGTTCATTCACAAACACTTCATAGTCTCAATCCCATTGAAATAAAGGAATATAATTCCATACTTGTTCAACTCTCCTATTAGGATTGTAGCTATTAAACCTAATTCATGTTGCAATTCCACACCATGGATACTTGAGATGTTAATTTAAATTCTTAGGCTAGGATCCCATTTTCCCACATATTAGGTTCATATTGATTTTTAACTTCCGAAAAAAGAAATTCATGTTGTGAGAACACAATATCTAATGTTTTTGCATGTATATGGTCTAACAAGGCTACTATATCAGTCGATTTCACAAAATCTAACATTTTTGTATGCATATAGTTTAACAAGGCACTTCACCACATCATCTACACTCTCTCTCTCTCATTCCCATTTTCTCTAAATCAAACATCCAAATGCCTTATATAAAAGATAGATCATCAAAGCTAGAAACAAGTCGGCCTGAATCAAAATATACTTTTCAAACTGAAAACACAAATGTTGATCCACTCCATGAGAAAGAGAGGACCAAAACACATCTTCAAAAGATTAATTCGCCGATCTACAATCACCAAAACCTAACCAATAGTATATCCACACACTACACAACAATATAAGCAATTATCGATCAAAACATACTCTCCAAAGAAAATAAGTCAAATCCGGATCTCCACATACTATGGTGAGATAGATAAAACATCAAACACGCTTCCAAAAATCATATCTATACCTAAGGATAGGTCAAATATAGAATCTCGCGACCAACAATGAACAATACCAAAACACCAGAAGAACAAAAAAAAATTCGGACCTCAGACACAACATAACCATGTTACTGAAACTATATCCAATGAAGATAACAATAATATTCAACACCTACAGCAAATTTCAGACCCAAGTATTTTTTAAACAACCAACACAACAAGGTAATTCTCCATCATACACATTCTGGACCAAATCAAAATAAGAAGTTTGACATCAATGACGACCACGACAACACATGAACTCGTATTACCAAAAATGTCAAATACTCCTACATTCTCCACATTCACTCTACTATATCAATAGATTAAACCCCTCTAATCATGTGCACACCACTAATCATAAATATTAGATATAGGAGTTAACTCATGCAATAAGTGGCTTTCTTCTCAAAGCCACTTCAACCTTAAGTGCCAACCACTTTTGGAAAGGACCCACATGGGTCTCTTCCCCATTTGTCCCCTTCCAAGGAATTTAAAATTATTTTATTCCATTCTTCCATGTACATTTGGAGTGTGTAGACAAAAACTACATTTATGCAAAATCGTCCTTGCACTCCACCCATCACTTCTCCCAACTCCCATGTCCTCTCATGCTTCACTAGGTTGACACTTGTCGACCTATTGAATGGAATGTGAGAAGATTAAGAATCAACCACCCTTTATCTTCATATTTCAATCATATTCCTTCAATCCATTTTCTCCTACACTTAGCTAGAACATCTCTTCATTCTCTCATTATGCAATGAAAATTTACTCATTCAAGGAAACTTTTAGATTGTGCAACCTTCTTGCCATTTTTGATAACTCATGAAACCACATTATCTTCATGCAAACTTCATTCTCTTTTCATCTCATAAAGAAACCATACTAGCTTGAGCACTTGGAGAACCATTACAATACCAAAATTGTTTGCACACATCCAATTCTACATTGAAGAATAAATCATTACATCAATCAGACCATATTGTGCTAATTTGGTTTACATTTTATGTTTGTTTTGGTTTTTTTTTGTCCATCATGATGTTTCTTGGAATTTGTAATATTGAAAGTGCTAACATGTTTTATGCATTCCCTTGAGATCACTTTTTCATGCACACACTAATGTAATGAACCACAAGCCATAGCCTGAGAAGAATTTTAACTCATGGATTTAGTAATGTCTTAGTTGAAGGTGATTCAAAACTTGATATAAAGATTATTAAATCTCAAGCTTCTTCATCATAAAAATTTTAAAAATTAAATGGAGGATAGTAAACATATTATTGTGTTTCTACCAAAATGGCAGGCTATACATACCTTAAGGGGAGGAAATAAAGCCATTAATGTCTTTACTAATGAAAGATTAAAATTAAATGATTGAAAATAATAGACTAAGTAGGAAAAGATCCCCTATCACATCAGAAATGTTTTATGCAATGATAGACATGAAGGGCTTGTTAACTATCTAGAGCAATAAAATGTTTAAATTGGTTCTTGTTGTGATTCTTGCATGAAATGCAATTGGTTCTCTAAAGACAAGGTGTAAAAGGGAGGCTGATGTGACCTAATAGAACTATGTTTATTTTGAACTCTATGTATAAAGTTAGGATAATGCACAGACACTTATGGCTGATTTGACATTAATATCTATTTTTCGGATATTTTTATAGATGATTTTCATACTCACATGGGGAAAACATATGAGTACACTTGGACAAGGACATCCTACAATTATTTCCATTTATGGATAGATAAGGAAACTTTAGATGAAGAAAAGGGAATTATTAATATGTTAATTCTCTCATGTGGCAATAGGTAAAGGGATTTTTTGGTGACCTTTAATCATATTATCAATCATTTTCTAGAATGATCCATCAAAATATCATGTTTCCTTATGTCCAGGTCATGGCTGTGTTGAGTGCTCTATTCTCTAGAGATAAAAATACAATATTGGGGGGTCAAATACTATAGGTTGAGCCCACATTTTTTTCCTATCTTAAGAAAAACAACAAGTTTGGGACATTTTTTATAAGGGAGGAATAACCCCTTTAATAGAGATTATTAGAGGTAGTGACAAAGACTTGTCATCATATTTCATGAATAGTTAGAAAAATGGAAAGTTTGTGGTTGGGGGTGTAAGAATGGAGGTGTAAAATAAACTCATAGAATAAGTTATTGGGTTGAACTGTAAAGATGATAAATTTCCCTGGCTAATCCAAAAACAAGCTTATGAAGACAATGTCTCTCTTTTCCTAGAAGAAGTCAAAAGACAAAAACCACACCATAATGGGTTTAGTAGAGAATAATTGTCACCACCATTGAGAGTTATTAACTACCGTTTGATTAAATATTTCACTTTGGAGTGGATATTTATAATGGTAAATGGCTACCACTTCCCCCTCATGAGTAATTTGGGGAATCACAAACTAGTAAGTTGCCTAGTTTTCCTTTCTCTCTTCTATGGATAAATGTGTTGCAAAGGGGATTTATCCTCCATTGCACCAGGGTTTAATCTATGCAATTTACAACTACTATCTAGAGAATATGCTTATTGTTAACCCTACTTTACCCTATTATTCTCCTATTAACTAGGATCAAAATCCTCCACTGCCAAGTAGCTCCAAAAAAAAATTTACTTTAAGGATGATGCACCATCATCCTCCCATGCTATTTCTTTGCACAAAGACTTTCTCTACTCTCCCAAGAAACAAAATCCTAATATTGGTTATGATACACCTCTTGGTTATGAAAATTGGTGTTGAACTTAACCTAGACAATGATAAAAAAACATATTACTAACCCCAGAAGTATTTTCCCTAAGTCATTCAATAGAAATTGAAAAGTAGTGAGTAAGTCCTTGAAGAACACTCCTATTGTCTACCCTCCCTTGCTATCAATACCTCTAATAGTGAATTAACTAAGGAAATGGTAGAACTAATTTCTCTAGGGATCATAAGTCTGATAAGCTTGCTAAACTAATTGCTATTACAAGGATTGTGGATGCCACTGAGAAAAAACCCCTAAGGATAAAAAATTAAAGAGCAATTGGAGGACTCAACTTTTAATGGTACTAATCCTAAGAGTAGCAAGGAAAACAAAGATGAAACACATAATTTGATCTTATAAGACTCACTTCCTCCTTCCCCCTCCCTCAATTGAAACTCAATTCAATGAAGCACTAGAAATGCTAAAAAGCTTAAAAGATTATGAAGGTGATGGAAAGTGGGATGTTGGAAAAGGCTTGAGTGAACCCCATGTCTGGAAGGTGATGGCAATGAAAATTGACTATTGTAGACACCCAAAATTCTCTAGTCTAATTAAATAAATATTTTATTTATTTAATTATCTAAGCCTAATTCTTCTATTAATTAAATAAATCTTTATTTATTTAATTAATTCATTTATCCTCTTCTAGCCTTATTTCTCATTTAAATAAATACATTTATTTATTTAAATTATCCTTTTCTTAAATTAAATAAATATTTTATTTATTTAATTGATCCCATTTCTTCTATTAATTAAATAAATCTTTATTTATTTAATTAATTCATTAGCCTTTTCTACCTATGACACATGTCATTCATCTCTTAATTCATACACTACCTACCCATTTCATTATTTTATTATTTCTTTTACCTACCCTCTAATCATAGCCGACTTCCTTTTTACACCTCTCAATCTTATCCCTCCATTTCTTATAGTGTCTTCTATTTAAGGAGATGTTTTCTTCATTATCAAACCCTAATTAGCTAATGAATCATCTTAGTGACTTGACTACACTACGATCCTACTTGCAACCACATTCCGTTCTTTGTTAAGCTCTTGTGCACATAAAATCTAAGAGCAAATATATCAAGCAAGATCAATGGAGATAGGAAGAATGGAGACCAAAACCCTATTGCACATGTGATGGTATAATCTTTGTAATTTAATTTGATTTTCATTGTCTTAGGTAATCTTCATATGTTATGGTGGATCTTTGTTGTTGTTAGGCTAGGGATTTTGTGGTTGAATTCATTTAGCCTTTCAATATCATTATTATTGTTTCCATTTTCACCAAATACATTTTGGCACACCCCGTGAGACATGGATTTTTCTTAGATCTGTGTTTTTTGCAGATTTTTCTAACCCTATATTGTTGTTTTGTAAAACAATTTCGAGAATAACCTTGTGCAGCTAGGGTTTTGGACAAAAAATCAAGATCATGGAGAGATTCGATCATATCTCACAAACGGCTTAGAAATTTTACACCAAATTTTTTTTGCAAGTTGAAGAAAGTATCAAAAGCTCTTAATACAAAACTTAGATTTTTTGGAGCATATTTTCATTTTCTATGAATTTTTTATGATTTTTCCTAAAAAATTAATTTTGAGAGCAAATGAGAGAATTTTTTGGATTTTCTTACATTTTTGGAAACCTCTCATAATTATACACAAGATCAGTTTTTTATGATTTTAATTTTTATGCAAAATATTTCCTAAAAATCAGATCTTTAAAAAATAAGGTTTTTCCTTAGTTTGATCATATCTCACAAACGGCTTTGAATTTTGGAATCAAATTTTTTTTTCAGGTCAGGAAAAGTATTATTGCCTCTCTATCAAACTGCCAAGGTCTACCCAACAAAAGGTGACAAATAACCATAGGCATATTATCACATAACTTCATCATGATAATTTATGATTTTCAATTTTACCAAACACTACTCACTTAATAACAACTTATGATCATCCTGAATCCATGCTATCTGATAAGGCTTAGGGTGTTTGAATCTTTCCAACTAAAATTTATTCACCATCTCTTCTAAAATAAGATTATCCAAACTACCACTATCAATAACTACTTTACAACACTTAATAAATACCTTACATCTGGTCTTGAATGAATTTTGCCTCTGCAAGGGCTCTTCATCTTCTCTAGTATAATTTTTAGATTTTTTAGATCGATTTTTCAATTTATATGAATTTTTTATGATTTTTCATAAAAAATTAATTTTGAGAGAAAATTAGTGAATTTTTTGGATTTTCTTACATTTTTGGAAATCTATTATAATTATACACAGGATATATTTTTTTTATTTTAAATTTTATGCAAATTAATTCCTCAAAAATCAGATCTTTGAAAATTAGAGTTTTGCATTATTTTACTCATATCTCACAAACTACTTGGATTTGTTCCAGAAACATTTTTATGTAGGTTTGGAAGACCATCAGGAATCTCCAATAAAAATTTCAGATTTTTTGGATTGATTTTGCATTTTATATGAATTTTTTATGATTTTTCATAAAAAATTAATTTTTGGAGCAAATTAGCAAATTTTTTGGATTTTATTACATTTCTGAAAATCTCTTAAAATTTTACAGTTGATATTTTTTTATGATGAATCAAATCTTTGAATTGATCAACAAAACGCATTGTTGAAGGCCCCTATTTCACAAAGTCTTTTGGATCTAAAATTTACCTAACTTGTGTGCTTGCAGGAAGGGGTGATCATTTGAAACAATCCAAACTACTAACAACTCTTTGTTGCAGGTCCTTGGCAAGGGTTTTTTGGATTTTTATTGTGTGCCTTGTTTTCATAGACTAGCAAACACTTCCACTGGTGCACTAAAATTGAATCATTGTCTTTTGTGTCTTGAGCAATAGGCTCTTTTTGTTTAATCTTTAGAGGGTCTGTCTTCCCATGTGGTCATTAGGACTACTAGTGAGAAGAGAACAACCCAAGTGGTAGCAAGGAAAACCCACCTCTTCCGAACCACTATAAACAACTGTATTCATGGTGAAAACTATGGATAACGTGTGTTGATTAGTTCATACCGACACTATGTCTCCCCATAAACCCGTTTGATCAAATTTATTTGATCATTTATAGGGCGTAACCCCTACCGGCTGGGAGCCTTCTGTATTTACAGAGCTGAAAATGCCGCATGTATGGCCACACGAGCGGATGCCCTTACTAGCACCTTTTTGTTTTAGAAGCCCAAATCCTTCTAGTTGTTGGGGCAGGAGATCGGACCTTTGGTAGCGGCCCACACACATACGGTTCTTAGTAGAGATACAAAGTTCATCACGGGGAGTTTTTCGTGGGGACTGATGCTTGGTTGACCCGAGAAGTGAGTGTCGAGGGTGGATCCAATGAGGTCAAGCATCTAAGTATCTGCTTTGAATAGCGTAGCCTCAGGGGTAAAACCCCATGTGGGATCAACAACTATTGTCTTGGTCAGCCATAAGAATTGTACTTGACTTATGTTAAACATTCAAACATTCAAGACCAAACGGAAAAACATTGTGTCTTTTGTGTCTTCAAGTGTATGCAAAACATTTTTACATCAAACAACACACTTTTCTTGGAGTCATTTTGAGTCTACACACTTGCACACATTGAGTGCTCATCAACATTGTGTCCTCTTGTCACGAAAAACAGTCAAACATTAAGATTTGGTCACAACAAGCAACTTCACAAATTGGAAAAATTTTACAGTCCAGTAAACAAGAGCAATCAGTTTCGAAATTCTTGAGCTTCCTAGGTCATTTCTCCAGGTTTCATTTAGCATTCAACTTGTCTTTGGGTCTCACAAAGTCCATCATTGCTTTACACCTTACATTACATTTACATTTGTCTAAACTTGAGTCAAAAGGTCACTTGTTTGTCCTCATCATACTTTGTCAACACACTACATACAACAACATTTTGCTAAGTGGTCCCTCATCAAGGTCTCTTACCTTTGGGTCTCATTTGGTCTTACTTAGAGTCAAGGTCAACTTACCTCATCAAGAGAAACTATCCTCTCTTTGGAAGTCACACCTACTCTACTACATACATACTTGGTCTTACACTTTGGACATTGCAAGTACACTTCAGATTCATTTACATTCCATCCAACCCTTGGTCTTCCATACTTTTTCCATTTTCATCTAGTCTCACACATCTCGGTTAATACCTAGTTCATGGTTGAAACCCGTCTTCAAAAATCTAGGAGAGAAACTAAAGAGGCTCAAGAGTCCACAAACATGAGTATCTATGAGTATGACAATGATGTCTTTTTCAATACTGATCATAACACATTACCTGACATGGATGCCTATAGAAACATTCCAAATGTTGAGAACATGGACACTACAAACAACAATGATACACACAATGACAATATGGACAACTTTTTCGTACATTCAGCAGATGTGGAAGAATCCATTATGAATCCCCATTTCAATTGATTGGTTGAGGAAATAATGAGGAGGGATAGACAATACTTCCTACAAATGATGGCACAAAGTGGAGCCAAGATACCTCATGATTTCGACATGTCTCAAATAATGGAAAATCGACCTTTGCAACAAACTCACTCCAACATGGATCAAAGAAGACCTAATAGTGGAGGCAATAGAGGACCACATCTTCTGCCTGAATCACCATCATCTTTGTTTCAAAAACCAGAGGTCCCACATACACATGGTCAAGCATATGATACTCACCTTCGTAGACCATTATGGAAGTCTTATGTAGAAAGATATGCTCAATCACATACCAATGCTAAGGATCAACCACCAAAGCAATTGGATATTCGAAGGCATGCTCAAAATTCGGACACAAGGAAACCCTGTGTCAAATTTGGGGGCAACACATTAGAACATGACATGCCTGTAGAGTATGGTATACATGGACAAAACAGATATGGCGTTCCTCAACATGAATCTATACCAAGTGGTCCATATACGCAGCATCATTATAGACCTCCTCCATATGAACATGTGTATGATCAATATCATCCATATATGCAACATGCTCCTCCTCCAATTGGTGCCTCAAGCATGGGGTATGGTCCGAGAAGTCGATCTCCACCTAAGAGCAATTTGGAGCAACAAATCAGGGACTTACAAAAGAAAATGGAGGACATAAATACACCAAAGCCAACATACACAATGAGAGACATATGTCCTTATCCATTTGACAAGAGCATTCCAATGCCTCCTTTTCCTACACACTTTGTGACACCTAAGTTTGATAAGTATAGAGGAAAAGGGGATCCTAAGGCACACATAAGACAATTTTTCACAGCTTGCATTGAAGTAGCAGCAGAAGAGACATATTTGATGAGATGATTCCCACAAAGCTTAGGCGATCAAGCTATGGAATGGTTCTCCCAACTACCACCTAGTATTAAGTCATGGGGTGACTTAGCAGAGGCATTTATTCAACATTTCTCCTACAATATAGAGACAGACATATCAGTCACTACTTTGTGTAACACCAAGCAAAAAGAGGGAGAGTCTTTTGCATCATTTTTACAAAGATGGAGGAATCTAGCCAGCAGATGCTCTTGTGAAATTCCACAAAAACAAATGGTAGAAATGTTCACCCAAAATGTTAACAAAGACATTGGTTATGATCTAAGAAAAGCTTGTTTGTCCACCTTCAAGGATGTCATTGAAAAGGGCTTAGTGATAGAAAAGGTTCTAATTGAACAAGGAGTCATTAAGATATTCAAGGAAAACAAAGATGACTTTAAAGGAAAAGACAAGCCAAGATTTTGGAACAAAAACAATAACACAGTCAATGATGGTGTTGTTGATGCCAACATAGTGCGACCCAAATTCATCTTTTCGGGATCAAGTTCTACAAACAATCAAGTGAATACTCAAAGAACTTCTAGATCACGAAGGAAGTAGATCACGAAGGAAGTACACCCCATTGGGAGAACCACTTGAGTCAGTTTTAAAAAAGCTAGTGGCAAACAAGGTAATCACTATTCCAGATTTTCCTCCATATGAACCAAAGGTTAAACCATATTGGTGGAACGATGATGAGTATTGTGAATTCCATAAGAGCAAGGGTCATAAGACAGGAAATTGTCATCGACTGAAGAACATCATACAAGATCTCATTGATAAAGGTGACATTGAGATTGAGAGACACTCCTCCAATCAAGAACATGAGATGTTTAAGGAACCATTCCAAAATATGACAAAGGAAAAGCTAAAGCCACAGATGACCAAACCAACTATACCAAAGCATCCTATAACTATGATTCAACTATCAATCACATCTCGATGGACAATTACGTCTCTACCATTATCATCAAGGACAAAAACATTCAAAATTCTAATCGGAGACCCAAGATTGTCCTAAAAGGTGTTGGATCTTCTTCCAAACCTACTTTAGAATGTAATGTCACAACCCGCCGAGGTAAAATTACTTTGCAAGGGGCTCCAACCAAAAACACTGCTTTCTCATCAACCAAGCCTGAGTATGACCTTGTAGAACAATTAGGGAAGACACCCGCGCTCATCTCCATCCTTGAGCTATTACGCATATCCCCCGCACATAAAGCTATTCTTGACAATTTGAGAGACACCGTCGTTCCTACTAATCTAAACATGGACCAGTTTCAAGCCATGGTGGGATACCTTTCCATTCCACACTCCCTTACATTCACAGAAGCTGATGATGCCTCTATAAGTTAGCCACACAATGCACCATTACACATTGAAGCCTTCATACACAAACATCAAATCAAACAAGTCCTGATAGATGGAGGAGCTTGTCTAAACATTTGTACATTGAGCACAATTAAACAATTGGGATATTCTGATAAATCTGTGAATTCTACAAATCAAATCACCATCAAGGCATATGATGATGAAGAGCGTTCGTCCAAAGGCACAGTCACCTTACCTCTCAGAGTTGGGCCAATTACAAAGGATGTGGTTTGTCAAGTCCTGGATCTCGATCTCACTTATAACATATTGCTAGGACGTCCTTGGATTCATGAAATGAGGGTAGTCCCATCTACATATCACCAATGCATTAAGTTTTCTCACAATGGAGTGGAGGTAACAGTTAATGGTGATCCTAATCCATTCATATACTGCAATAACCTGAGATCAAAAACTGAGACCATCATTCCCAGTAATCGCGAAGTTGTTCCTTCTTCGGCGTACTTTGATCCTGGGTCATTAAAACCTTCGACCTCAAAACAAGGTGAGCTTAAAGGCAAATTTCAAGACAAGGGCATGGGGGAATACACTTTAAATCAAACCATGTACTTACGACAAGTCATGAGTTCACCAAAAGAATATGGAAGACCACATCTTAACAAGCAAGTATCCATCATGGTACTCAAATGGGACCCTACTACCTTTCAAAGATGGGGTGAACTGGAAGAGGAAGATTTATACAAGATGCTTTACAAAGACATTGAAGATGATACACAAGATCACATCAGTTTACCATGTGAGAAATATGGCAAAGGATTCAAGATTCTACAAAAATTTGGGTATGATGGAAAAAGCCCTCTTGGGTTATGAAAGGAAGGTATCATTGAACCTTACAACCTGAATTGACTTTCAAAAAGGAACACTCGAAAGGACTTGGTTTCTTGACTTCCAAGGTCCACACTCGAAGGACAGAAGAAGCCTTGCAAATCAAGGCTCCCAAAATTCAACAAGAGGATCGCTATTCTACAGACTCCAACGAATGGGAATGGGGTTCAAACAAATCCTCTAGTGACTATGAGCTCACTGAGACATTCAGAGAGCTAGATGAACCCACAAAAGAAGAGGAATTTTACAAAAAGTTCAAAGTTGGTCAAGAAACAACCCATGA